>NC_140582.1:926788847-927515097 GCF_964204655.1 Triturus cristatus
CTGGCTTTCTTCTCGTCATGGCTCATTAGGCGCATTGCTCCTGGGCACCCTTACAGCACGCGATCGCGTTCACTTTCACGTGCCTCTCTCATCGCCCACTCACTCGCTCTCATTTTGCCTCTCCATTAATGCGCCAGTCCCACATTGATTTTTTGTTTTTTTCCCTATATATTAAGAGGTTTTATTTTTTAAAGAAAGAAGGTACTTCTGCAGCAATGCCTCTTATTCATGCCTTCAAGTCAGTGGTGTCTTTCGACACTTTTGCTTAGCCCTGTTTTTTTTCTTTGACTCCACCATTACATGCTTTGTTTTTTAATTCCACACCTATAACGGTGAAAAAGTCCAATACCGTTTTGACCCAACCTAGCGTGTTATGCATCGGTGTAAGTGCAGGAAATCAGGTCACGGCTATCTTTTAAAATATCACTTATTAAATATGCTGTTTGTGTATGTGCATTTGTTTCCTGGTTTTTCTGCTTGTGTAACAGGAATTTAGCAAATGATATTCACTCCTGGGCAAAGCACAAACTGCTTCAGTTTATATAATAATAAAATATATAATTAATATCCAATGAGGCAAAACGTGTTTCTTTCAATGCACCATTGGAAATATTCTATTATGTATCCCGTAGTTGACATTTACCTGATGACATTTTACCAGCCTTTTTCTTTTTAATTTAAAGTGAGAACAGGCAGTATCTACAGCTTGTGCGCAGATCACAATAACTCGACTGTACCTCGTAGCATTTCCACCTGCGCTATAAACAGCTAATGTCACCCCCCTCTCTGTGAGCTCGAGAACTCTTGTGTGCCCCGCGCTCACAGTATCGGACTCGTCTGCCTTGGAAGTTCACCAAGCTTATCTGACTTCTCCACTAGGTTGGTGACCTTCAGGCAGTGTAACCAGGGCTGCATTGCCTGGCAGGGACCGAGATTACATTTCATGCCCTTGCATGGAGCTTTCCGCCCTGCGAATCTGTGCAGGGAGCTTTTTTTTTTTCTTTGAATAAGCTTGGAGGAATTTCATCCTCAAAATGAAGGACATTGGAAAGACTATAAGTCCCAGTTGGGCCGGCTGTGGTGTAGTCTTTCACCGAGCTCTCTTTTCATAGGCTGCTGACCTCATCCTGAGAAGATGAAAAATCCAGCCCACTGCAATATGAGCTGCTTTGAATTTTTCTAGACCAGACCTACCAAGTTAGGAGAGGATTCTGAGCTAGGGAACTCCGATAATTGGTACTTTGTGACTTTTTTGAAGTTCCTTTGACACTTCTGTTGGTGCTCTGTGTGACTCACGTACATAGATATTTCCAATTTTTATTTGATTTGTTTTGCTCATCTAAGACCACGTCTCTTGTAAAGGATTTCGAGATAAAGCTTCATTAACCATGCCCCTTTTAAAGATAACCCTTACCATTCTCATCCCACTGAAAGCACTAATGCTTAGGACTGCCAAAGGGACTCTTTTCCTCAGACCCTGTGCTTTGACAGCACCGGTGCTTGTGCTATAAAATCTAAGCATAGGTTTCGAAGCTAGCATTTTGTGTTTTTTCATCTCAGCTGATGCATTTGAAATCATTAGTTGGTGGCGGAGACTGGAGCTACTGTGTTTTTTCTTTCCCATAACACTTTATTTTAAAACTTCAGAACAGGCGCTTGTGACTTGGGGCCCAGCATAGTTGTTTGTATAGGGGTCCGTAAAAAATGCTGACATGCCCGTGCTGCTAGACGCTCCTCATGCTCTGCCTTGCACCCTTCTACCCCTCTGCTGTTGCATGGCTAAACACTTATAAGGTCCCAAAGGCGAGACCTATTGGCTATACCAATACTTGTTATATATATTTATGTGTGTGTGTATGTGTGTGTGTTGGAAATTGGGTTCCTGGTTGACTGGGGTCAAGCAGCAATCAATCCTAGTCCACGTAGGTAATGAAACTTGAGGGGGCCCCCCTGCAAGGTACATGGAGGGGCCCCGCTCCGGATTTACTCCAGAGCTCCCAGGCCAGAGTACTGTGCTGAGGGGGTTCCCTGCAGCTCGGGGCCCCCCTGCAGCTCGGGGCCCCCCGCACCACCGGGGCTGCGGGTGCATGTGGTACGCCACTGTCCTAGTCACTAACTTTTTTACCCTAATTTTCTCAGAAACTACTGAACAGATTCACACCATATATGCAAAAGGCACGAGTCCAAACTGAGGACTACCTCTTTGGCAAATTTGGTGTCATTCCGTTCAGCGGTTCGGGCTGTAGCTGCGACAACAGATCCTATGGGAAATTGCATGGGGAAAACGCGTTTTGGGACCCCGCTTTTTTCTCAGCCCCCGCTTGACGAATCACCACGAAACTTACGGGGTAGGAGCGGAGCGGAGCTGGCCAAAAGTTTGGAAAATTTTGCGAAGATTCATCAACCGGCGCCAAAGATATTCCCAATAGAATGTTGCGGATTTTCTATGGAAAATAGGTCCTAACTATAACTATCTACTGGCGACCGCCAGTAGATTATATATTTATATATATATTTTCACTGAAAAAAAACAAAGGTTACAGGGACATTATAGTTAGGCTGACATTTCACTCATACAAAACCGGAGACATTCATCAGTTATAGTTAGCTGAGAGAACTATAACTTGCGCCCCTGCAATGCACTGCTTATGACTGCACATATTACATCATTCATGACATGGTCATGAACACCTTAATCAGATGGCACCTGCTTTATATTTAAGCAAGGTGGACAGGTGCCTTTCTTTTATCATTATAGAGATCAAAGAAAGACATACAGCTCATTCCTTTGACTTTAAAACAGGCTCAATGCGTGCAGTCCAACTGTGCACTGAGGCCTGTGAGGCTGCTCTTCACTACACACAGCCCAACCCCTGCTTGGCCCCTCCCAGCTACTGACTTGGTGTCAACCCCCCTGGAACAGTTTCTTTTTGTGGCTGCTGCTGGCCTCTGAGCCTGAACATTATGGCGGCCACCGAGATCACACGGCAGATAGTGAGCTGTGCATGATGGAGCCACGGGGTCGGTCTGGATGGCAGACTTCAGGGGCTGTACAGATGGATAAAATGTGACACTTGAAGGTGCATTGATGCAGCTGCCAAGCATGGCGTTGGGAATGCTTAAGAGCTCTGGAGGGAGCACAGCTAGAAGGGATGGTGAGGAGCAGTAGAAACTGACCACAACCCCCAACCCCTACACAAGGACACTCTTGAGAATGAATGGCAGGCAGCCTTCCCCAGCCGCACACAGCCTCGGACTGCCAATGGTCACAGCACCCAGCTGCTGTTACCCAGGAGGTCCTGTCCTGCTAGTGTTTTGCCCGCTCCCTGCCACCTGTGGCATTTGCCCTTCCCTTGATCTGTTTGTTGGCAGATCTGGCTGCTCTGGTGCTGCGATAGTTCTTGATTTGCCCTGCGCTAGGTCTTGCTTTGCCCTGCTATCACGTGAGGTTCTCACAAGTATTGGGTCTGCCTTACCTTGGCACTACTGGCTTGTGCCTTGCAACTTTACTTTCCGCTGTGCCATATTGCTGTGCTGGCCCTACACTGGTGCAGGTCTGGATCACAGGGTAGTATGGCAGTATGCTTGGTGCACCCTGCACCTCGCCGTGCCCAGTGGAGCTCTGCCATGGCCTGGTGAAGCTCTGGCCATGCCCTGGTGGAGTTTTGGGTGACGTTCGGCCTTTGTGCTGTTATTGGTTTACCTTTTTGCCAATTCTGTCAGCTTCATCGTATCGTTCTGGGTTAAAGCCAAGCACTGCCTTGTTTTGGTTATGGTTATGGTTTGATGCTACTCAGGGTCCCACTGTGCTCAGGCCGTGCCTTGCTGGTACTTTTGGTCTGTCAATGCCCTGCAGATACTGCAGGATTAGCCTGCTGCTCGGTTTGTATGTGAACTGGCGCTACTGTGTTTCTGCTTCAGTGTTTCTGGTGGTGCCCAGTTATTGCACTGGGTCTGGCAATCCACAGGGTCTACTTGTGTCATGGTGCTATAGTGTTATGGTAGGTTTCTATGGGTGTTTCTGTGTCTGGTAGTGGCTCGTGCTATTCTGTATTTGAACTTCTCTGCTTTTGGTAGAACACTGGTGTGGCACTGGTTTAACCGTGCCCATTAGTACGGGGTTGGTGGTGTTATAGTGTGTCCTGGGTGTTACTGTGTGTGGTGGTGCCCTGGCACAATTATATGTTAATGCTGCTCTTTCAGTGGTGCCCTCGTGTGTATGATAGGTGCGGTATCCTGAGCAGGGGCCTTCAATGGCAAGCCTCCATCACCAAAATATAGGTCCCTACAAGGTTCAATGTCATGTTTAACAACACCTTTGCTATGCTGTTTTCAGACAACTACACAATAATTACAGGAAATGTTACATTACTTCTAATAGTTCTACAAGTATTAGTAATCAAAACATTCTGTTTGTATCTTAAAAGCACTGGGTGAAAGCATCACGTGTGGCAACTCCACCTCACAGCTATAAAGGTATCAATCTGTGCAAGAGTGAAACGCAAGCCCTCATACCGTGGCGGGTGTATATATGAAAAATGTGTACCCCTGAGATAAATCTCCCTGCCGGGGCTCGACTGACTACCTTAGAGTGCCTGCTCAGTATTGTGCTCCGGCTCTCGGCGCACAGGGCTTCATGACATTCGCTGGTGCAGCAGCATTCTCTATCCTCATTAAGCCTTTTTGTGTTTCTGACCCCCCCCCGCCCCCAACAAAAAAAGCTATAACAAACCAACTTTAGAGCAGGCAGGAAAAATTTGGCAGCATTCCAAAGACAAACAAAACAGAAGACTTTTTTATGTTAGTTCTTTTTTTAATATGGTGTTCAGTTGTACATAATGTCTTCTTGGTTATATATAAGGGAACAAAAATGCTTATAACACTGTTTATAATAACTTTCAAATGCTTATAACACTTTTTTATAATAACTTTTCAACATGCTGCACAGCAGCTATGCTGCTCTTTAACATAGCTTAAAGACATTGGGAAAGACAAAAGCTCTGGCTAAACGTAAGGTCCCAAAGGTGAGGCCTATTGGCTATGCCAATGCTTGTTTGAAATAGCAGCACATTTTTGCAAGTAGGAGTTTGATTAATTTAAAAAAAAATCATCCCCCTTCAAAAAGACCCAAAAAAGAAGATGGTGAGGATTTGAAATGCTCAAGGAAAAATAATGGCTAGAAGCTGAAATATGAATTTAAAACGAAAGAAAGCATTGGTGCTTTCTAATAAAAACAAAACAAGGATTGGTGTTAAACTTTCTGCATGCCTGTGCATCTGAAATCCCTGTGCTGTTCCGTTCAATAAATGCAGTTGTACAAGGTGCTTAGCCCTTATTAAATCACGAGGGTGCCTCAGCTATTGGCATTTTTATTTTCTAGCGCGAACTTGACTCAAGGACATTACATGGCTGGGCTGTGTTTCTTTCACTACCAAGAGAATAAATATAATTTCCCATAATCATGGGCGGTTTAGCAAACCATGGGACTCGAACCAGGATACTAATGTCCAAAGTAGGCTGCTGTAGCCTTTATAGGAATGCTACTGCTCATCATTTACTGCAGTTGAAAACAATACTTTTTACGTGTTTTTCGTGAGCTTGGACAAACGTGTTTGCTGTAATCACAGACATGCATCTTTACTGTGAGCAGAGAGAAAAAAGCTTTGACAAGATCTTCAGCCTTTCAGCAAGGCGCACCCACTGCTACTTGCTCTTGGCCTCCTGCTCTGTCTGCTCACACAGCTAAGGTGTGTGTATTAGGCTGCAGGAGCGCCCATCCCCCAATCTCCGACAGTCACGGCCAGCAGGTATCAGCAACGTTGATTACTTGGCCCTTTGTTATGCAGATATGTGAATCTGCACATCTTTGGCTGACCATGGAAACGCCCTGAGCCCTTTCTTTTTTCTTTGCACAGGAAGGCTGGGCAGAGCCTTTCGAATTCTTTTAACAGGAATCGAAAGAACCATGTAATTTTAAACTAAATGTCTGCAAAACAACCGAATATCTGGATATATTGTCAATCATTTGCAGAGAATAATAAAAACGCTGCACAGGAAGGGTCTGATATTTTTAAGCCCTTCTCAGATTGTAAATTTTCAGTTATTTGACATGCTGGGTATTTTTTCAATAGCTTTTTATCTTTAACTATGGTTTTGTACAGGTTGTTTCTTAAATTGCTACAATTACATTGCACGATAAACGAAAACTCTGTTTAAATAGTGATTTTTATCTGTTAGAGGCCAGTGTATCGTCACTATCACTACATTCAGTTTTTGTCTGTCCTTTTAACAAGTGGTTTGCTCTTCTTTTGTGTTGCAAGGACACTTAGGAATAGATTTTCAAACATTTTGTTGTGGGTTAGCATCACAAAAGTGACGCTAACCAGCACAAAATGTTTTTTTCCAAATGTACTTGAAAGCGTAAAAGTAGTTTTGCGCTGGAAAATACCCTAAAAGTAGCGCAAAGGAGCACGAAACACTGTTTCGCATTACTTAGCGCCAAGGGGGCGTTACATGGGCATTCCTGTGCAACCATCCCTGTCTTTTGACGCAAAATCCTATCCACAAAGAATAGTAGACAGGGTTTTGCGCCAAAAGTTAACACCACTCCAAGATAGGCGCTAACAAGAGAAATGTCTAGCCTGGTAGGTTGTATAGGAAGGGTATCCTTCCTATACAAAACCTATGCTAGACTCACGCGCACCCCCTGGATCTGTGGCACTAAAGTGTGTTCGTAGCACTCAGTAGCTGAAATTAGCACTGGCACTAGGGAGAGAGGAGGAATCAGCCATATCTCCAGGGCTTTAAGTTGGCCGTGTCTCACAGGTGCTGATCACCTGCAGTTTTTTAAAGGGGGGCTCGAAACGGGTCTCTATCAGTCTCTGTTTTGTGCTCTGGCACAGGCGGTCTGTTTTTCCCGGACTGCAGTGACAGCAGCACATCGATGTGCGCGTGCTCAAACTGCTCACTAGTGGAGAAGTTACAGCATGATGTCATGCCAGGTGAGCGTTGTTGGGGAAGGGAAATCCTTTAAAGAGAGTCATTTTCTCTCTGGATTTCCCTTTTCTTTTTGAAACTCGGGAGCAGCAACATTGTTGTGGTGTCACCAGAGCTTTAAGTGGAAGGTTTTTCAATATTATATACAAGTCATAGTTGCTGCTTATTTATCCTATGCAACTAACAACCATTGACACAGCCAATAGTCCTGACTTGTTGTAGGTGTGATGTTACTTATTGCATCATATATCTGGCTGCAATGACAGAAACAGCAAAATACAAGTCGGGCGCTACACTAAGCACAGATTTTAAGCTTAAGTCTTTTAAGCCACGTTCTTGGCCCGCCCCTTTAAGGGACACCCCAGTTATTTCATCCCACTTCAAGCCCTGCATATCTCTGAAGATATTGTGTTCTCCTTCTCCCTCCCTGTCACGCAACGGAGCACAGCCTCTTTGGGTGCTGCATTGTGTGTATTTTTTGAAAATCTTCCCATAGGGATAGAACATTTTGCACTGGTTTAGCATCACAAAATTGACACTAACCAGCAAAAAATGTTTTTGGGGAAAGTTACTTTCCAGCGTAAAACTTGTTTTGTGCTGGAAAGTACACTAAAAGAAGTGAAAGATGTGCAAAGCACTGTTTTGCGTAACTTAGCGCCAAGGGGGCCTTAAAGGGGTGGTACATGGGAATTCCCATGTAAACATCCATGCCTTTTGACGCATAGCCCTACATACAAAGAATTGTAGACACAGGTTTGCACCAAAAGCTTCAAAGGAGGCGCTAACAGGAGAATTAATTTTATTTTTTCCTTTCTTTTCCGACTTTGTAGTGGAAAGAGCCTTTAAACTTGTCTATGCATGGTATTTTGTACAGGAAGGTACCCTTTCTATACAAAACCTATGTTAGACACAGGCGCACACCCTAGCGCTATGACGCTAAGGTATGTGCGTTGTGCTCAGCAGCTGAAATCAGCACCAGTGCTAGGAAGAGGGTGGAGAGAGACATATCTCTGAAGATATGGTACTCTCCTGCTTCATCCCTGTCATGCAACGCAGCACAGCCTCTTTGGGTACTGCGTTGCTTATGTGTTTTAAAACATTTGCTCCATTGGGCCAAATTTTCAAACATTTTGGGCTGGATTACCATCACAAAAGTGATGCTAACCAGCACAAAAGTTTTTTGGGGGGAATTTACTTTCCTCCGCAAAACTTGGTATGTGCTGGAAAGTGCCCTAAAAGTGGTGCAAATCCGCGAGAAGCACTACTTAGCTTTACTTAGCCCCAACAGGGCGTTACATGGGGGGTACATGGGCATTCTCATACAACCACCAATGCCTTTTGAGGCAAAACCCTATCTACAAATAATTGCAGACAGGGTTTTGCGCTAAAAGTTAAGAACACCTCATAGGAGGCGCTAACAGGAGAAATGTTTTAATTTCTTCTTTTCCGACTTTGCATACGTGCTGCACTGTGCAGCACACATACACAGTGGGGAAAACGTTTAAACTTGTCTAGGCATGGTGTTTGTACAGGAAGGGTACCATTCCTGTATAAAACCTATGCTAGACTCATGCACACACCCTCGTGCTATGGCGCTGAGGTGTGTGCTTGGCACTCGGCAGCTAAAATCAGTGCCGGCGCTAAGGAGAGGGGAGGAAATAGCCATATAAAAGATATGGAGATCTCCTGCTCCCTCCCTGTCACGCAGCGTACTGCAACCTCTTCGGGTGCTGCGCTGCATTTCATGTATTTATTTTAAATCTGCCCCATGGGGTATATTTTCTTCTGGACCAGTTCATATGCACTTTGGGGATTGGCTGCCAGTAGAGAATCTTCAAGCGAAAATAAGTCCACCACAGGAATGGTATGGCGTGACAATTCTGCTGCTGCATCAGGCCCAGCTCCAGGATTCTACATCTAGGAAGGCTATGAAGAAGCCTGGGTGGGCCATGAAGTTACATGGGGGAAGCTAGAAAAATTAACCAAATTATTTTGAGATCGCTGTTTAGACTCTGACAAAATCTTTCTAAAATATACATGTCTAAGAATCAAAAGTAGCATATGTTTAGTAGTGTTCAATCTAGTGCGCCGATCTGTGGCCATGCCCCGGGCCTATTTTCCTGTCTTCGACTTAAAACTACCTTCTAATGGGAGCTTGCATTCTCTGTCTTTGGTTGCAGTGGGGTATTGTGACAAACCGAACGAATAGTTTCTGAATGGGTGATGGATCTAATAGCATCAGATTTCCTACATAGGGAATTCAAATCTATCCACATAGAAGACTATTTGTAGGCCAATTTAATGAGGCATTCAGCTCTTCCATCATGAGCCAGGAATCTAACATTTCTCTGTTCACCCATGAGGCCATGAAGATTGATTTTGCCTAGATTATCTTAATAATCAATGATTTTTGGGGTGATTGGTGCAAATTCAGTGTCTGAAAAGTCTTGAAAACCCCGATTATGGGCAGGTGACTGTACTTATAATTTTTAATTGCCATACATTTAGTTGAACTGTAGAGTTAAGAATAATAAACCTATAATTACCTATATATACTTGCCTTTTGATATTTCTGTCCATATTTGTGCTTCAATACTAAGATAGGACAATATGTAATTATGATATTTTAGTACCCTACCCTACCCTATTACTTTTCATGTAAAAATGTACACTCCGCTCCTCATTAAGAATTGTTTGGAAGGCTCAATCCCCCAGGGCCTCAACTCGGAGTCATCATCTGGGTACATTAGGCCGAGTTCTCACTAATTCATATATCAAGGTTAAATGGGAATGGTCTGACAGTCCTGCCCAAATTCTCCATTCCAACACACTAGTCGAAGCAGCCAGCAACCTCACACAGTGGCTGACCGCCTGCGCCGACGACCTCGCACCACTGAAGAACCCTCCCAGCAGACCCGGCAGCAAGAAAGCCCCCTGGTTCACCGACGAACTCAAGGACTCCAAGAAGAACTGCCGCCCCCTCGAGAAAGCCTGGCGCCACGACCAGACCGCAGACAACATGACCGCCCTCAAGCACGCCACCCGCAGGCATCACCAGCTGATCCGCACCACCAAGAAGACAGCATACAAAGAAAGACTGGACAACAACCCCCACAACAGCAAGGAACTATTCAGCATCATCAAAGAGCTCTCCAAACCCAGTGCCGGAAACAATGACATCACTCCCTCACAAGACCTCTGCGACTCTCTCGCCTCGTTCTTCCACCGCAAGATCGCCGACATACACAACAGCTTCGGCGCACCAACCACGCACCCAACCGCCGAACCAACGCCCCCCACCACCACCCTCTGCGTCTGGACCCCGGTCAGCACCGAAGACACCACCCGGACGATGAACACCATCCACTCCGGATCACCTGCCGACCCTTGCCCCCACCACGTCTTCAACAAGGCCGACTCCATCATCGCACCCCAACTACGGGACATCATCAACACCTCCTTCCACACCACCACCTTCCCGGAGAGCTGGAAGCACGCCGAGCTCAGCGCCCTCCTGAAGAAACCAACAGCGGACCCCACCGACCTCAAGAACTTCCACCCCATCTCGCTCCTCACTTTTCCGTCAACAGACAGCTCGCCGCCTTCCTCGAGACGAACGGATCCCTCGACCCCTCGCAGTCCGGTTTCCGAGCCAACCACAGCACCGAGACCACACTGATCGCAGCCACCAATGACATCAGATCCCTGCTCGACAACGGGGAAACAGCAGCCCTCATCCTCCTGGACCTCTCTGCAGCGTTCGACATTGTCTGCCACTGCACCCTAGTACAGCCCCTCCGCAACATCGGGATCCAAGAGAAGGCACCTAAGGGGATCATCTGGTTCCTCGCCGGAAGAACTCAGAGTCCGCCTCCCCCATTCAGATCGGAGGCCACCAAAGTCATCTGCGGCGTACCTCAAGGATCATCCCTCAGCCCAACCCTCGTCAACATCTACATGAGCCCCCTCGCAGTGTCGTAAATAAAGTATTACGTACTCATAATTTCTTTATCAATATGATCATGCATAAAGCAAGAGGCTGAGTCTGTGGTATCAGGTTCAAAAGGGCTTTATTCCAATAACTCGAGTTATAGGGAGAATAGTTCCATCACCACAAGGGATCTGGAAGGGTCTCAAAGTATTCTCAGAATATTCTCAAACTTTATTCACAGAGTACAGTATATATACATTTGATATTATACGTAAGCAGAAGAGCAAGAGAGAATGAGATAAGAGCATGTGGGCGTGTAAGTAGGCGTGAAGGTGGGCGTCCATGTGGGCGTCCACTTGATGATCATTGGTGAATGTCATAGGTGGGTGGATACCTGGAGGGGGTTGCGTGATCAGCTGGAATTTTACTGGAACTTTGCCTTACTTGTGCTCAACTCGAGCATGACGTGTAACTGACGTGGGGAAGGGTTGCTGTGCAACCGGGGAGTCTGGAAGTGAGGCCTTCAGTGTCAGGACGACCAGCACATCTTGTATTATCTGATATCTAAAGTCTGGAGCAGGGACTGATTTGTGACATATGTTGCCCATCACCAAGAGCCAATGTGGCATTTATTTCTTCATTTACTGCGTAGGCCCTACATGGGGGCTATGGGCTTTTTACTGACGTGAGCTTTGCAATCACACAAAAAGAGACAGAAAGGCTAGGCTTTCTCCTTTGCAGATGGGTTATGTTTATTCCTCCTTCTCCAGGCAGGAATGTGGTTCAGCAGATAACCGTGCTCAATACTGTCTCGGCACCTCTGACAGGGCCCCTTTGGCTGAGGCCCAAGTGTGCAAGGCCAAGGATACGCAGCTGCAGCTCTTAGAGCGTCTGAGGCCTGAAACCTCTTTTCGGCTTTGGCTGAGCCACAAACATGGGTTTTCATGTAAATGCAGGAAAACATGAAGCAAAACGTGTAGGCCTCAATGCAGATTTGTCGTTTCTTTCATGGGAGACTGGATGATGGCAGGCCACGTTTATAGTATAAGCATCATAATAGACAGGCCATGGAGGGGAGATGCATGGGTTACATGCATGTGCACATAAACGTTGGGGGCACATGGGGACACATAGGCCTCATAATTTTTATTTCCTCAGCAGCCATCGCACGCCAACACAACCTCAACATCATCTCCTACGCCGACGACACCCAGCTGATCCTCTCCCTCACCAACGACCCCGCCACCGCCAGAACCAGCCTCCAGGAAGGGATGAAAGACGTTGCCGAATGGATGAAGAACAGCCGCCTGAAACTAAACTCAGACAAGACGGAAGTCCTCATCCTGGGATCATCGCCCTCTGCCTGGGACGACTCCTGGTGGCCCCCTGCCCTGGGCGCCACTCCCAAGCCAACGGACCACGCACGCAACCTGGGCTTCATCCTGGACTCCTCCCTCTCGATGACCAGACAAGTCAACGCCATCTCATCATCATGCTTCAACACCCTTCGCATGCTCCGCAAGATCTTCCGATGGATCCCCACCGAAACCAGGAAGACGGTCACCCAGGCACTCGTCACCAGCCGACTGGACTACGGGAACACCCTCTATGCCGGAACCACAGCCAAACTTCAGAAAAAACTCCAACGCATCCAGAACGCCTCCGCACGACTCGTCCTGGACATACCCCGACCCAGCCACATCTCCGGCCACCTGAGAGACCTGCACTGGCTCCCCGTCAGCAAGAGGATCACGTTCAGACTCCTCACCCACGCACACAAGGCTCTCCACGACCTGGGCCCAAAGTACCTCAACAGCTGCCTGACCTTCTACATGCCCACCCGCCAGCTACGATCGACCAGCCTCGCCCTCGCCGCCGTACCACGCATCCACAGAGCCACCACCGGAGGAAGATCCTTCTCCTACCTGGCAGCCAAGACCTGGAACTCCCTCCCCATCCACCTTCGGCTGACCAAGTGGCATAGAGTGGAATAGTGTAAAGGTGAGTGGCAAAGAGTGGCAAGAGTGGAACAGCATAGAATGGAGTGACATACAGTGGAGTGGAGTAGAGTGGAATACCGTACAGTGGAGTGGCTTAGAGCAGAATACCGTAGAGTGGAGTAGAGTCAAGTATTGCAGGGTGGAGTGGTATAGAGTGAAATGACAGAGTGGAATGGTGTAGAGTGGAGTGGCGTAGAGAGGAATATTATATAGTGGAGTAGCTTAGAGTAGCATATCATAGAGGGGAGTGGCGTAGAGAGGAGTGGTATAGAATGGAATAGAGTAGAGTGTAGTGGCATACTGTGGAGTGGAATAGAGTGGAATACCTAGAGTGGAGTGCCATAGAGTAGAATAAGTTAGAGTGGAGTGCCCTAGGTGGAGTGGCGTAGAATCAAATAGCGTTCGGTCAAGTGGTGTACAGTCGAATAGCATAGAGAGGAGGGCCATAGACTGGAGTGGCGGAGACTGGAGTGGTGTACAGTAGAGTGGTGTACAGTTGAGTGGTGTACAGTTGAGTGGTGTACAGTTGAGTGGCATACAGTAGAGTGGCATACAGTAGAGTGGCATACAGTAGAGTGGAACAGTGTAGAATGGAGTGGCCTACCGTGGAGTGGCATAGAGTTTAGAGGTGTAGCGTGGAGTGAGCTGGTATAGAGTGTAGTGGCATAGAGTGGATTGGTGTACACTACTATGTTGTACAGTGGAGCGGTGTAGAGTGTAGTGGCACACACTAGGGCACAGTGGAGTGGCGTACAGTGGAATAGTGTACAGAGGAGTGGCATAGAGTTGGGTGTCATACAGTGGAATAGCATACAGTGGAGTGGCATACAATGTAGTTGCGTACAGTGGTATACAGTATAGTGGAGTGGTATGGAGTGGAGTCCCATAGAGTGGAATAGCATAGAGTGAAGTGACAGAGTTTAGCTACATACAGAGGAATAGCATATAGTGGAGTAGGGTATAATGGAGTGCCGTAGATTAGAAAGGCATACAGTGGAGTGACTTAGAGTGGAACAGCGCTGAGTGGAGTGGCGTAGAGTGGAACAGCCTAGACTGGCGTAAAGTGTTGTTGTGTACAGTGGAACCAAGTTAGACCTGCCATCCATCACTGGTGGTTTTAAGACCAGAGGCAGTGTTTCACAATAAGCTATAAAATGGATCATTGATAATAAGCAGACACTCATTTTAGCTAGTCACACAGTCACAATGGTCACCATATCTTGAATTTACATCCTCAACTAGCGGATTTTATGATATTGTGTACTCCAGTGCTATAATGGAAACTGTGAAATGCATTGTCAATGTGTGGCTCAGTCTCATCTTCCAGTTGTTGACTGGAGGTGCGATTGGGCTTCGTCATAATGCTGTAGTGCATTGCACAGGGTAAAGACACTCACTTGCTGAATATACTAAAATATATTCTACTGAGAGAAATGCTTGGAAAATCCAGAAAAGAGGATTGAGCAGGTGCAGGGAGCACAGGGCCTCATATTCTTCAGGAGCCCACTGCATCCTCCTCCCAGCATGGATCACAAGACCACAGCAGCCATTAGTGCTCCAGGAGCACTCCACGAGGGCACATGGGCCGGAGGACCCATTGCAAACTGCTCCCAGGTTACATAAGGGTTAGTATTCTGTGAGATAGGCTCTCAGAAGAGAGCACAGGAGCATTGCTAACATTAGTACAGCTGGTACAGTGGGAATGCTGCCCAAACGAATTAAAAGTCAACTGCAGACTGCTCCCAGCGCAAAGCACTGGGGTGCTGCTATTGTTGTATTGTATTATAACACATAGATAGTGCTTCATATCCTATAAGGGGTTCTGAAGCACATTATTAGATGGCAGCATGCTACACAGTGGGTGTGTGTGTGGTTGACAGAGTGCTGTATTTGTTATGATCCTATGTGGAAGCGTTTCAGTGTTGTCCATGAGCAACCAGTAAGGTACTTTTATCATTTCTTGTGCTCAGTGCAGAGCAACTTGATTTTTTGGAGGGGGTAAAATCTGCAGATTATGCAGCAGATGATGGACAATGTGGCAAATGCAGTAAGAATTATGACCTGTCCAGGTAAAATTCTCTAAATATACCACTTGCTGTTTTCAGACAGGGCTGGCAGACCTCAGAGGGAGACCATGGGGTAGATTTATGAGGCCCTTGCGCCTTATTTACGCCGCCGTTGCGTCACTTTCGTGACGCAGCGGCGGCGTAAACCCTGCACCATGGTGCGGGGTATTCATAATGTGACGCATCTGGGAGATGCGTCACGTTATGAAGCTCTGCGCCACATATAGGCATTCCGGCGCGCGGGGGGGGGCGTTCCGGCGCAGGAACGCCTCCTAAAAGTGGCTGAGTGAAATCTACAAGATTTCCCCCAGTCACTTTTAAGGCCATGCTGCATCAAAACCCTGCGCCTGCTTGAAGCAGGCGTAAGGATTGACGCAGCATGTTAGGGATAGGGCACCCCCGAGACTTACTGGAGCTGCGTCGCGCTTGCGACGCAACTCCAGCAATGCGCCGCCTTTCCGACGGGGGATGCGTCACGCATCTGGCCATCCGAGCGCCACGGTGCGCCGCATTGTAAATGCGGCGCATCAGTGGTGGCACACGGGTGGGCAGATGCGTCTCAACTCTTCTGGCGCATCTCTGTTGATTAGCAGAGATGCGCCAGCAGACATAAATCTGCCCCCATGTTTCTTGTGTTGCAGTACAGAAATTGAAGAATCCCGTAGCAGAAATCAATTTAGTTAACATAGATAATGTTATGTTTGAAGATCCCAGTTAGTTCCCTTGGTGCTACATTCTGTGTTGTTGAGCACTGTCAGATAAGTCATTCTATGTTGCGTGGCCGATGTAGAATTGTAGTCCTTCTTTGTTTGTGTAATCCCCAGCTTTGGATTTCAAAATCTGTTCATTCTACTGTTAGCCTCATTTTTCTTTTTTTTTTTTTTTTTAATGAAGGACATTGCCTAGCAGCTACCCCAACAATGGGTTTCCCAAAAAACAAGCATTGACAAAGTTAAAAGGCTGCCATTGAATGCTGGACCTATTGGCTTTGCCATTGCTCATGTAAAGGCAGGGAAACTTCCTGCAAATAACATTCTTTACCACACAGGCCTTTATCTCGCAAGCTTTACAATGGATTGGCCTTAACAACATGGTGTAATACAGGGCTTTACCACCCATTCCTTTACCACACAATGCAATGGTATTTTCTGATATTCCTATATAAATATATATATGTATATATACATATACACACACACTTGTTTTTCCATTGGGGAAAATATGTAAATATTTTTTATATTGGGGGTTACTCCGCCAACATCCTCTTTTTTGTTACTTTTTTTGAATGTTTTCTTTTTTGCGGTAATCCCTCATCCCTTCGTTTTGTAAGCCCTTTACCTCCCTTTACGTCTTACCGCCCATGAACCCTAACACTTACCTCAATGTATTTTTACTTGCCCCTCAACCCTAAAAACCCTTACCTCTCATTTCCTCTACCTATCCCCAAACTCTATAAATCCTTTACTTCCCTTTCCTTCTACCTGCCCTTGAACCCCAAAAAAACTTATTTCCCTGTTTTCTTACCCAACCCTGAACCCTAAAAACCCTATTACTATACTTACTATCCTGTACCTTAACCCACCCTGGGACCGTAAAAGCCCCTTTAAGACTTGTATCACCCTGAACACTTACCCATTCCATTTCCCTAAAATCCCCTTTTTTTAATCACATAATATTGGTGACATTTAAAAAATAATTATCTTCGTGATAAACTATTGTGTGGGAAAGTTCCCAAAAATGTCTTGCATAGTACTTAACTGTGTTAAGCCGTCCTGCGGAGTAAAGACTGCATTCCTCTGTCTACTACTGTGAAATCATACTCATTTACTTTAGGCAGAACACCATGAGCTATGAAAGGTTCAACTAAAAAATCTGTCACTAAAATAAATGCATATTTAAGGATCTTGTAAGGGTATGTTTTAATGAAGAACAAGAACATTAAACCATGCTTCGAAATAGCACAAACATTGGCATGCAGCTTGCATCGGCGCATGGATGCATGTTAAGGCCAGGACTGTTGGCTTTGCCACTGAATCTGGAAAGAAATCACCACATCGTATTAAAATATACTTTTCTTGTGTTCAACTTTTGTCTTTGTAGCAGGTGTGGCGGCCTTTTCACATAAATTAAAGGATGATAAATGTTTGATAAATGTTAGCATTTTCAGAATGTCTTGTTTTAAGCTTGTGCGCTGTGCTGACTTCGAAGAAAGTGACTCCAGATTGTTGAGAAGTGCTGCTGCTCAATAGAAATGCACATACACCGGTGCCAGTGGGTGAACGTGCCTCGGCTGGAGCTGGGAGTGTCAAGGTCTAGGCCCTTTGACATTCAGAGCTGCCTGGGACGGCGCGCATTCACACCTCTTCGTCAGCTTTAGGCATGACAAAAGAAGCCCGGCAGTCGCCCGTCAACAGGAGGGGGAAGGGGCTGTTTCAGAGAAGAGACACTGACGAAGCTCTTCTCTTTGGAAGTACAATACTGTCCTGTATGCAGAGATGGAGAAAGGGGACCCCCAGTCTCAGGTCTTTGAAAAGCATAATTTCACCACATTCTAAGAAACGATTTTTAAACAATGACTGCAGTCTATCTCTGTCAACATTTTACATTTCGAGCGAAATACAAAATGTCTCATCTCAAATCTGTAGATATTTTTTTTTTAAAGACAATCTGTACGCATGCATTATTGCAAGAGGTTACAACACACTTTGGATGCGCTTGCAATTTTTCGCTGGCTTGAATTTTATCTCCGATAATATGTTTGGCTTTTATTCTGTGCTGTCTGTGTGATTCACCACTGGGTTGTAGCAAGTCTCTCCCTTTGAAATGGGAAGCTGAGTGCATACAGGATGGGCTTTCATAGAGTCTCCTATAAAATTCTGGTACTATCCTTAAAGTTTTGCAAGTTGTAGTTCAGCTTTTCCAATTTTAAATGCAGAACAATAAGCCTTAGAATGCAACAAGCATTGGCAAAGCAAATCGGTCTGGCCTGCATATTCAGCTGTACTGAACTGTACAGAACTACTGTTTTTGCTTTAGTTAAAATGTCTATTTCATTCTCATTGGGTGGCCGCCTTCTAAAGTTGAGGCATTAAGCGGGCTAAAAAGGTAAGATAGCATCCTAGACCACTGCAGCAGAGTGTCAATAAACCCATCCAGCACGCAAATAAGCCTGGCCCTGTTGCTTCGGCCTGTAGTGAACAGAAAGCAACAAAGCAGCAGACTGATGCATGCACTGCTGTATTGGAGAACATACAGGATGCACTGCATGGCAGCTTGTTTTACTGTTATCAAACAAGAACCGCACAGTATTGTGTCTGACACAGCTTCTTCTTTGCTTCTGGTTCAAGGCATGGCAGCTTCCCCATCTCTGCATTGCAGTGCATTCATGACCTACCATGGATACCATTCATAAAGATGTCAGGCAGTGAGAGCCTTCCCAAGCCCACACAGGCTCTGCGCCTCCTTATCTATGCCTCTTTGGTTTTTACCCATAAAACGCCAATCTGATTTCAAAGTATGGATAACCCAATATTATGTGTCGAAGTTCTCACAAGGCAAAGTGATTGTCACGATAAACAAGAAAATGAATGCAAACATTTAGAAGGCACCCGAGAAAGAGAGCGTGCATATATATTTGTATGAAAACAATGCTATTGGAGAATATCCTTAAGTGCACATTACATTTTTGTAGGTAGGATCAGTGTATTTATTTATTTTCTATTCACATATTCACAATAAATATAAAACTGCTCATTGTTAATCCCAACTCAGTTAACTGTGGGTAATGTTACTCTATCCTTCTCAACTAGTGCCATCCTTAGAGATTAACACATACAGAACGTTACTATTTTCTGTTAAGTACCTGGTGTGCGCTGTTAGCACAAAATGATCTTATAAATGAAATGCGGTGCCCATTTCGTAAAAAAAAAAAAGATTAAATATAATGAGTTACTGTCTCTTGAAATATTTCTGCAGCACACATACAAAGAGAAAATTACCTTAAAGCATATTTTTTTCTGCAGAAAGGGACCCCTTCCTGCACAAAAAAAGTATGCTGACCACAACGCAGACACCCTTGCACTGTTAGGGTGTCTGCATTGGTGCATACCTGCTGAAATTGTGCCAGTGCAGGGAAAGCGCAGAAGTGTGTCACTTCTTCGTAGTCATATTAAGCTTTATTTGATTGATAGGAAAATAAAAAAAACATATGAGCATAAAAGCAAAGACACCGAAAGCCATGATTCATGTTTAAAATACAGAATACGATACAGCATATAACTTAAAAGAAATTGCCATTAAAACATGCTTGTGCAAATGTTAAAAATACCACAATTAATATACAAAAGGGTGCAATTTTATCACGTTTCACCGATAACCAATCAACATCCCCCCACACACATAACACCAGAGTATAATAGGCAGTTAACTTCCCCATCATTTTTCACAGTCTAAAAGCTGCAGAGAGAAATGTATATACCATCAAACATGTGTATTGGGATGATAGCATCTGCAGTTGGTGCAGAGCGGGTCGACATAATCTAACATTTTGGGCGCTCAAGAGTGGGAGCAAAAACCTTTCGCTAGCAAAAGAAAAAGAAAGTAAGTGTATTATGGGGAGAGCTTGAGACACAAGGACACGAGCTCAGATTCATGAAAAGCTTTGCTAGGATATGAGACCAGGAAGTGCACTATATTAAATCTGGACCGTATTAAATTAATTCTCTGTGAGTGCTGTGAGTGCTGCAGAGGAAAATATAGATAAGATTTCATCTGGTCCGTAGTCACAAGTGGGATATAGGCAGGAACTCTTTGCTATGCACCACTTTGTTTACAGACAGGGATACTGCCTATTAATGTAGAATTATATGTCATTGACTTGGGAGAAGTTCACCATGAGATATGGAAAGACCAGTCCACTGGAAAAAGTTGTAACTAAAAGAAACGCTGCTCATGAGGTGATCTTATGAAGGGAACAAAATGTTACAAGAATTATAAGAAAATGAAGACCATTAGAATATAAAGAAGCGGCTTATAAAAGGCTCACAAACATTAGCATGCAGTCAATAGTGTTATTGATCACAATTGAAAAATCACCTTCTTGTTGTGTGTTTCCATAGTGATGCGTGCCTCTACAGGATTGTAATCAGGTAAGGTGTGCTGTTGCACTAGGGGTGTTTTGAGGGCATGACACAACTGCAAGCATTGGTAGATATGTATTCTATGCATGTCATATGTGGCAGCGAGGTGCTGAAATGCACAGATGACGTTGCCCATGGGTATGCCCAGATGTGGATCCCTTGCTTGCTGTGCCACTGGATTCAAGCTAGCCTGGCTGATGAGGGGTAATACTCCAAAACCGGTCCCAGGATGCTTGATTCCGGTCCAGGGAGGACCTGGCCTGTCAGTTCAGAACAAACTGTTCCCATGGGAGCAGGATCAAGACTGATTTGCATATGGCTGGGTCCAAACTGGGATGGCATGGTGAGCAAAAGAAAGATGGTTTCAATGCAGAGCTCTTGCCTGGGAGTGGGTGTTTGAAAAGATTCAGCACTCTTTTCATCATCTTGTATTGCTAGCCACTGCAAGGGACAGGGCCTCCCAAGTGGACATGCTGTAGCAAGTACGGGACAGTAGAGCTGTTATCCACTCCACTCTAATCTACCCCACTCTACCCTAGTCTACCTGACTTTATCCCACTCCAGCCCATCCTACTGCTATCTACCCAACCTCACTCTATCGCACCCAACCCTACCCCACTCTAATCTACTCCACTCCAATCTATTCCACTCCAATCAACCGCACTGCAAACTACCACGCGCCAGTCATCCCTCTTCAACCTAGGTTATGTTAATTGGGTTTTGATATAGTGTGCAACTTGTCCGAGAAGGGACATCTCAGCACTTTAACAGGCAGGAAATGAGAGGGCGTTGTAAGATCATCTTGATTGAACACCCACATTTAAGATGTTTTTTAAAACGGACAAATAAACAGCGGGTGTTTAATCCAGTGAAGCGGAAAATGCCTGGTCTTCATATTTTGATGTGTGAATGCATCGAGGTTGTAGCAGAAGCTGATTTTGTTACCTTAGTTTACTGTCAGGGAGGTATGGGGTAAATCATTCCTGGAGATATTTTAGGCCTAATCCTGACCTAGATTTATAGGTGAGGGAAAGGAGTTTGAACAGTGCTCTTTTTTTATGGTTGGCCAGTGGAGTGCTCTAAGTGTGAGGGCTGACGGAGTGTGTGGAGGCAGGTTGTTAACCATTCAGACAGTGATTTTTTTTAACCACCTGCATTTTAGCTACCAGAGATTCGTTTATGCAAAGGAACAAATTGCCGTAATCTAGGCGACTGATGATTAATTCCTGACGAGTGTCTTCTGAGAATTCATAGGAAGCCATTGGAAGACTTTTCTAAGAAGGACCAGCGTACCAAAGCAGGTACTGTAGATGGAGATGATCTGGTCTTTCACGGACAAAGTGTCATCCAAAAGTATACCCAAATTCCTAGCTATTCTGCTGGGCTCAGGGGGAGTTCAGCCGATCACCAGTCATTCGACCAATAAAGTTGGGCTTTACCAAACAAAAGAATCTCAGTTTTGCCAGTTTTTTCAGTTGGAGACAATTATGGGACATCCAAATTCCTCATACAAGTAACAAATTGCTGTTTGACATTCTTGATGTCATACCCGAATCAGATAACTAGTTGGGTGTCATCAGCATAGGAGAGTATTTCAAACCCGCAGGAATTTACCAACTTTTCTAGTGGGACCACATTGATTGTGAGAAAGTGAGGGGCTCAAGGAGGAGTCCTGAGGGACCTCTTGTCCAAGCAGGTGGTTTAGAGTGATAAGGGCCAATAGAGACAGTCTAGACCCTGTCATAAGAAAGCCCTTTAGCCAGTTGAGTGCGGCGCCCTTGATGCCAATCTGTTCAAAACCTTTGTGTTAGCATGGAATGTGAGATGGTATTGGATGCCGCCAACAGATCAAGCAAAACCAACATGGCTGGATTTCCAGCATTAAGGGATAGCCTGACAGTATCTGCTGAGTCAAGAAGGGTCGTCTCCTTGCTGTGGGAAGGTCTGTGACCTGTTTGAGAAGCATCCGACAGGCCATAAGTCTCCAAATACGAGGACAATTGTTTGTTGATGTGGGTCTCCAGAACTTTACCCAATAGAGGGAGGAAGAATTTCGGGCAATAGTTAGCTGGATTGCTCGGGTCTGCATTTATTCTTATCAGAATTTATGTAACCTGGGCTGCTTCCCAATGTTGCAGAATAGAGGCTTGAGTCAGGGACTGGTTGCATAGAACTGTGATAACTGGAGCGAGAAGAGAGAGTGGCAATGATATAAGGGGGACAGAGGTCAGAAGGAGAATCAGATTTTGCATTATGCAGCAGGTCATGCGTCTGTGTATTAGAGATAGGGTTAAATCTTTCCAATATTACTGATGCAGTCGTTTGAGGTGACCCATTGGTTAGAGAAAGGTCTGGTGCATTAAAACCATTGTGAATATTGCCCATTTTAGTGCGAAAATGTCTTGCAAGGTGTCACAGAGTAGTTGAGAAGCAGGGATGGCCGCTAAGCAGGCTTGAGGTTTAGCAAAGTTGTTTAAGATTTTAAATAATTCTTTGGAGGAATTGCCTGCTTGTTCTATTTGGTTGACAAGGAAATGCCTTCAGGCTGATCTTTAACAGTGGTAGGTTCGAAGGGCAGATTTATATGTTTGTTTGTCTGTATTTGTTTTAGTAGCTCTCCATTTACATGCATTTTTTTGTCATTTTTCACAACAGCTGTGTACCACGAATCGTTAGGCCTAGACATTATTGCGGGAAGTTACTTATAAGTGGCAACGATATCAAGTGCCTCCTGAAAAGGTGTCATGGAATAGGGCTAAAGCTGAGTTTATGTCCTGTGAGTTGTCTAAATTGGGAGCAGTAAAAACAGATTGGGAAGTTTCCATAGTAATCTGCTTCCATTGTCTCAAACTAATGCCCTTCTGAACTGTAGGTTTGGCAGATCTGATCCTGGTAGGAATCTGAAAACGTATCAGGAAATGGTCGGTCCAGATTAGGGAAATTGGGGTGTTAGCTTGAAGAGAGTGGAGAGTAGAGAAAATGAGGTCCAGTGTGTGTCCCACTGCAAGGGTAGGACCAGTCTTGGTCAAGTGAAGGTCTGGCAATCTCCAATCGACCCTACTCCATTCCAATTTGCCCTACTCTGATCCACCCAATCTGCCCCACTCCACTCCACGTTAATCTATCCCATTTCACTCAATGCCAGTCTATCCTACTCTACTCCTCTCTTCCCCAACCTAGCTCACTCCACAGTAATCTATCCAACTCCACTCCACCCCACTGTAATCTATCCCACTCCACTCTACCCCAGTCCAGTCTTCCCCACTCCAATCCATCCAATTTGCCTCACTACACTCTACTACGATCTACCACACTCCAGTCCACTCTACTCAGGCTACCCCACTCCGCTTCACTCCATACTACCACATGCCACTCAAATCTACTGAATTTTAGTCCAATGTAACCCACTCCAATCCACCCAATCTACTCCACTCCACTCCATAATACCACATGCCACTCAAATCTACCCCACTCCAATCCTATTCACTCACCCCAATCCACCCAATCTATCCTACTCAACTATACCCCAATCTACCACACTCCATATTACCACATGCCAACTCCACTCCAATCTACCTCAATCCACCCCACTCTACTCTTCTCCAATAACCACACTCAAGTTTAATCTACCCCACTCAACCTCACTCCATACCACCACATGCCACTCAAATCTACCCCACACCAGTCCAATGTAGTCCAATCCAATCTGCCCCACTGCAGTCCACTCTACCCTAACCAACCAAACTCAATTCTACTCTACCCAATCTACCATACTCCAATTCACTTCAGATTACCAAATGCCACTGTAATCTACCCCATTTCAGTCCATTCTACCCACTACAATCCACCCAATTTACTTGACACCAGTCTACCCTAATATACCACATTCTATTCTACTCTAGCCAATCTACCCCACTCTACTTCACTCCATACTACCACATGCCACTCAAATCTACCCCACTCCAGTCCAATCTACCCACTCCAATTCACCCTATCTAACCCATCGACCCTACTCCTATCTGCCCCACTCCAATCAACCCCACTCCACCCCAGTCTACAATATTCCACCCAATCTACCTCACTCCACCCCAACCCACCCCACTCCACCCCAACCCACCCCACTTCAATTTGCCCCCACTCCAATCTACCACGCTAATCTACCCAACTACACCACTCTAAATTACCCCACTACAATCACCCCACTCCAATCTACCCTAATCCACCCCACTCCATTCTACCCCAATCTACCCCACTCCAATGTATGGCAGTCTACCATCCACTATACCCCAATCTACCCCTCTCCAGTCTATCCTACCCCACCCCATGAACTTTTAGCCTTGCTGAACAGCAGCCGCAGTGGTGTACAACATGGCTAAAACACATTGCCAAAGCCAATAGCAATTGCATAGGTGAGATTTATTGGATTTGCCAATGCTTATTTGTAAAGCTTTAGGAATAGTTTTTAAATTAAATTAAGCAATTCAAACAATTTAAATGTAATTGCATAATATGATAATAATAGAATATATCTTCTAAGAAGTTCATTCATTTTATAAGAACATACTTCAGTTCACTGTCTGAAAGAACGTAACCCATAGCAAAGTGGAAGCTTAGTCACTCGCTTATCTAGCCATCATCTAAAAAAACATATTAGTGTGCATATAAATATGTAAACTGAGGAAAAGCAACATACATTTTAATGTCTGTACCAGGAATTCAGAATTGTAACAATAGGCATTGATGCCTGTAGGTTATGTGCACAAAAATGATCAATTCAGTTTATACTGAATCACAGTGTAGTGCACCATCATTGTTTAGTTACAAGTAAGGATCAAATGGCAAGAGCAAAGAATGTTGGGATTTGAAACTGACCCAAATTACTTTTAGCGATGTTCATAAAACCACTAATAATTTTTAGATACAAAAAAATCTAACATCAATAGCTTCATGTAAATACATTTTTATTTTAAATAAATAGAGAAAAGTTTAATTTGGATGAAAAATATTTGGATAAGCACAACTTATGGAGCTTTTCCTTTGAAATATCTGTCCTTTCTGCTGCTACTGGGTGTTTCTGGTCAGCAAAGTGTGTTTAAATGCAAAGTGTGTTTAAGACTGCAGTACCGCCTCCTGTCTACGGGGGCAGAGCTGAGCAGAAATATAAACACACTTGATGAAACACAGGTCCCCACAAGGTAATTTTTTAAAAAGTTGTAAAAATTGGCACAGATGTTCCTGAAGTCATTTTTTACCATTTAGAAGATATTGCCTTGTGGGGACCTGGGTTCAGGTCCCCACAGTGCAATCAAGTCCCCACAGCGTGAGTGTGTTATCACACCCAAGTCCCCACAAGGATAGTAACACAAACCCACACACACACACACACACACACACACACATAAACGCACGCAGAAACACACATACCCCAGTGCAGGACCCACACACACTCATTATATACACAAACACTAACATACACAAGCAGACACACCCAGTCACCACTACAGGCCACACACACACAAAGACACACATATACAGGGACAGACACTGCTGCAGAAGCACGCACCCATCACCCACACAGGGACAGACACCACTGCAGGCCACAAACACCCATCAGACACGCACATCCGGGGGCAGACACCGCTGCAGGCCTCACACACTCATCACACACACAGAGCCACACACACAAGGACAGACCCCACTGCAGGCCGCACGCACTCATCTCACACACAGGAGCCGACACCACTGCAGGCCTCGCGCCCTTATCACTAATTTATTAATCCCCCTCACTGGGTCACTGTGGGGCAGTCCCAGCCGGGCAGCACCACCTGGTTTGTGTTATGTGAGTCGGCAGCATGCTGCACTGCACAAACACAATAATCATGTATATAGCATGGAGGGCTGTACTTTAGCGTCGAGGGGCAGCACTAGTATCACTCAGCACTATTAAAACAAGCATTAAGGGGGTTCATTTAAATGAATAGCCTAACATAGATCAGTGGGTTGGTGCCCTTGCTACACTGATTAAAGTAGAATTGGAGGCTCTTAGGTTCACAAGAGCTTGGATCACTCTTTATGCTAATTAGGCACTTTAAAAATAAGATTATGATGATGACGACCCCGCTTATCATCCTTCCAAAATGGACAAGACGTGTCTTTGAATTAAAGAATATTACAGCTACTGAACATAACCCCCCGGCTCTGCTGCACCCCCACCTCCTGTCCCACACACAGTCACCGGCATTCCTCCCCCCCCCATGCCCCGAGAGACCGCGTGAGTCCAGGAGGGATGCTGGCCATAACACCTCCTGGAGAGCCCCCCTCCCCCTTAATCCCTGGGAGGATTCCGCCCAAGAGAACAGGGCTCATTGTTTCAAGCACAGATTGTGCAGAAACAGCAGTCGCTCCATGTGGGGCTAAAACGTACGAAGCCTGACAAAGAAGCAACAAGCATTTACAATGCAATAGGTCTCGCATTTACGCGAGTTTGAGCTATTGACATTACAAATAATAATGCCTTTTTTTTTAATGCATAAATAAAAGGCATTGTTATTTACAATGCCAATAGCTGAAACTCTCGTAACTGCGAGACCTATTGCATTGCAAATGCTTGTTTAAGATCCTGCTGTATGGAGTCCTCACACAAACGAACATCCTTCCAACTGTTGCTCCCCCACCCCATTCCATTCTAGAATAGGTGGCATCATGTTACCAACTTGTTGGTAACTAAGATACCACAATTGTGAAGAAGATTCTTTGAAATGTTGGTGTTTAAACTGGGGATCGACAGTTGAGGGGGGAAGTCGGGGGGGCTTTTCACATCGGGGGTTGGCTGACATCTATACATGAATAAATCTACATGAAAGAAACCTTTTCCAGACACTTGAATTACTACCCCCTCCCAAGGAACTTATCCCCAAAGGGAGCGTTTTATTATTTAAAAGCGTCTCTGCTTGTGCTCCTGGTCACATTTTTCTCACTGCAGAAGGAGGGTGGGGGAAGGATGAGGGTCTAAAGCTCCCTGCAGCTCTCACACCAGTCTCAGCTCTGTTGTACTCCAGAGACCGAAGTATGGGAAGAGCCTCTCCGTGAAGGGGGCCTGCAAGAAGGTATGGAAAAGCTCCATGGAGTCAGCATTGTACAGGGACAGCCGCCCCCCCTCGTAGTCCAGAAATGCTCCCAGTTTCTGGGGCTTCTCACGAGGGGATAGAGAGGTCTCTGGAGAGGTGAGAGCCTTGTACTGACCATTACACATCTGCACAGCCCAGACTCCCTCCTCAGGTGACCGTGTGAAGTCTCCCTTCCTGTTCACAGACTCTGCCACGATCCCCGCATGCCACCCTCCTCCCTCCTTCAGCAGCTGCACCTCCCAGTAATGTCTGCCGGAGGTGAACCCCTCGCACCCCAGCACACAACAGTAGTAGGTGAATCTCTTGGGGGTGTCCGGCAGGGTCTTTTCTGTGTCTGTGTCTCTCACACGTCTCCCCCCCTTAGACAGGAGGAGCTGTCGATGAGCTGTGTCAGGATCCAGAGTCACCATCACTGCAGAGAAGAGATTCACAATTAGAGATTTTAAAAAATATATATTTTTATGAAATTTAATGACAATCATATAGATGTTACCGATTAATAATATTGACTGGTTACTCACATCATGATACAGTATACAGAGGTTAACAAAGCAGTTACATTAATTGGTCACATTACTGTCCACTGTTCTGCGTATTTCCAACTCCACCATTGCGGATATACATATGTCTCCCCGATAGACATTCCATTTGGTCCATTTTCTGTCCCATTTTTTAGGGCACCCCTGAGTTATGAAAACTTCTTTCTCCGCAATCTTGCATCTAATTCTTTCACCCACAAAGTGGAAGGTGGTGGCGCCCCATCCCCTCGCCAGTTCCCTCTTTACCAGCGTGCATCCCAGCGTCACTAGCTGTTGTTCGATTTCGGTAAGGTCAGTGGCAGCCCAGATGTTTAATAAATTCAGTTCTGGTGTCAGCACTATTGTCTTTCCCAATGCGGTCTGTATGTGATTTGTGGCTGCCACCCAGAAATGATGAACAACCGGGCATTCCCAAAGAGTACGATAGAAGGTGGCCGGTCGTCGGCAGCCCTTCAGACAGAGGTCATCCGGCCTTGCGCCTATTTTAGCCAAGGTTATCCCTGTCATGTAGGACCGATGTAAAATCCTAAGCTGTATTAGTATAAATCTGAGTGTGATGGCCGCTTCTCTGGGGGGACATAAGGGCCGATCGCCAATCCTCCTCATCAATCGATCCCAAGTCTCTCTCCCACTGCTCCTTAAGCTTACCAAAACTGTCAGGCAGGTTGTTACTATGGTTTTTTTATTCGTTAAAGATATGGCCTTGGAGTGTAGTGGCCCATCTAGCAAGCGATCCTCCAGTGGCGATGAGTCCGGTATGTCCTCAAAGCTTGGAAAAGCCGCCAGCAAGGCGTGTCTTATTTGTAGGTATCTGAATACCTCCCCTGGAGCCATATTGTACTGCCTCTGGAGTTCATCAAATTTAAGTATCGAGCCCTTTTTAACCAAGTCTTTCACCACTGAGATTCCAATCACTTCCCACCTGTCAAACCCTGGTTGACAGCACAACATGCCCAATTTGGGGTGTACCACAGTGGTGTTACCTTGGTGAGGGTGTTAGCCCAGTCCAGCGTTGAGTTTGCCTGACGCCAAATCCCTATTCTGTGCAATGTTGGACCAACATACCTCTTTTTCCTAGTGTGGGAGTATAAGCCCCCAAGAAGCCCGAGCGATCTGTCTGGTACCTATCCAGGGCATAGGCCGGGTCCGTAGGTGGGAAGTATATCCATTGGTTCACAGCCACCAGTTGTGAGGCCCAATAGTAAAGCTTGAGGTCTGGCAGTGCTATACCACCATCGTATCAACTTTTCGTTAACTTTTTCAGTGCCACCTTAGGGGCCATGCCATCCCACAGCAGCGTACGGACCTCCCCCTCCACTGCTGCGAAGTATGCATATGGGACTTGAATTGGGCTGTTCTGAAGGATATACAGAAAGTGCGGGAGTGCCTGCATTTTGAAGAGGGTGGCTCGGCCCACTAGGGATAGAGGTAATGACCTCCAGTGCTCACGTCTGCTCGCAGCCGAGCCAGCGGGTGCGCTAAGTTGAGATTATAGAAGAGATCGGAGTCTGACGTAACAAAAACTCCCAAATATCGAAATCCATCCCCGGCAACTTCTATCTTACAGTTTACTGGAAGACAGGGAATTTGTCCCTGGAGCACAAATAGCACTGACTTGCACCAGTTAATCGCGTACCCAGAGTATTTCCCGAAGTTTGTAAATATATTCAGAACGGCGTGTATGGATTTATAGGGGGAGGCAAGATACAATAGTATGTCATCGGCATACAAGGATATTCGATCTTCCTGATCATCTGCCCACCTCAAGTCTCTTTTCATTGCGTCTCGGCGTATCCACGCCGCCAAGGGTTCCAACATAAGGGCGAATATCAGCGAGGACAGAGGACATCCCTGTCTGGTGCCCTGCCGCAGCGTAAACTCACGGGACGTATAGTTGTTTACTCTCACCTGTCCCTTTATATCAGTATTTAACAATTTTACCCACCCCACAAATTTGGGACCCAGCCCTACTCTGGTAAGGACTTCAAATAGATACGGCCATTCTATGGAGTCGAATGCCATGGAGGCATCCAAGGACAGTATAACTGCGTCTTCCTCCAGAAACTCTGCGCGCCAGTACGTTGTGGAGACGGCGTATGTTAAGAGCCGTGTTTCTCCCAGGCATAAAACCAGATTGATCTGGGTGTATTAAGGAGGAGATTACTGTCCCGTGACGTGAAGCAAGGTCTTTCGCTAGAATTTTGGCTTCCACATTAATCAACGAAATAGGCCTATACGAGCCACAACTGTCTACCGGTTTTCCGGTCTCACGGATAACAGCGATGGTGGCTAGACGTCGGTCTGCCGGCAGCCGTCCCCTCTCATAGCTTTCCTCATACATAGCACGCAGATGCGGAGGCACTTGAGAGGACATGACTTTTAGGAACTCAATGGGGGTACCATTTGGCCCCATCGCCCTCCCAGACTTAATTTGACCAACAGCCTTTTGGATCTCTTCACTTGTCAAGTCCCCATCTAGTGCGTCTCTGTCTAATTCCGAGAGGGTCGGCACATCGCTGTCTAATAGGAGCTGACGCGAATCTTCTGCCGTGTATGAGGTAGAAGAGGAGTATATTCTTTCTAGGTGATCTGCGAATGCCTCCATGATGTCCCTGGGATGCGTTATTATCTCGCCACTTTGTAGCATCAATCTAGGCACCCATCTTGTACCCTGTTCCCGCCTCTCCAACCACGCTATGGTTTTGCCTGTCCTGTCCCCCAGTGCGTACAGCCTGTGTTGGGTGTTATGGTGTTTGGCTCTCGTGCCTTAATTCTGTACTCGTCTTGTTTCAGGGCCAGTCCTTCGCTTGGTCTGCCCCTAGCCTCTGGAGTTCCTCTTCTAACTGAGCCAATATCTGACGCCTCTTGTGAATGTACCTCGTTTTTAAGGACAGGGCTTACCCCTTCAAGACCACTTTATACGCTTCCCATATGGTTTGTGCAGAGTCAACCGAACCTAGGTTTTCTTTGAAGTAGTTCCCCGTTTGTGTGCATAGCTCTTCTTTAATGTCAGGTATTGTCAACAGGCTAAGGACAATAGTGGTACGTGTCTGTCGTTCCCAGTGTGTAAACTCAATCCTAACTGGGGGAGTGATCCGAGATGCCTCTGGGTAGGACCTGAGGGTGCCGAAAACCACCTATCGAGGCTGTGTACGTTAGGAAGAAATCTATACGGGATAAACTTTTGTGCACGCTAGAGAAATACGTGTATTGTGTGTCTGCCGGTTGTAGTTCTTGCCCCACGTCTAAGAGCCCCAGTGCCGTGGTGAATTCTGCCATGAGTTCGTTCGGTCTAGCTCCCGTCCACTGTGGGTGTCAGTCGTATCGTCCATTGTCATGTTGTAGTCTCCCCCCATTGTGAGAAGGTGGCCTGATATATGCTGTCCACTAGTTCTAGTGGGCACCTTGTATCAGTCCAAACAACCCCTTATGGTGAATGGTTAAAGATAACCTTATGTGAAAGCTATCCTAGTGGTAGCTATGGAGAGCAGCCTTCAGGCTAAATCTTGAATGAATGTAAAGCAGCTTGTTTTACCAGCCTATAATCTCTTGAATGATCAAATGAAAGGACAACCACACCAGGTATATATTTAAAATGTATGTATTTAAGATAAAACACACCCCTCTAGTCTCTTTATGAGACTGGAGTTCGAAGTACTTAAGTTACAAGTGATCAAGCATCAGTAAAAGCACAAATACACGTTTTGGCCCTAGGGGCGTACCAAACCATATACCCAAAAAGTGGTATAAGAACCACGACTGGAATAGGCACTAGGTCTATTGCCTGTAGAATCGCTGGGACCCCAAAGAACCACCCAAGGTAGTGACACAGGGGACCCACGGGAGCCGTATGCAGTGTGAAAACACAACCACGGGTTCCTATTATCTTCTATGGGGAATGTGGCGGTTGGAAATTTCAACATTAGGGACACTTCTAATCGAGTCAGGACCAAACCCTTTTGGACTTAGGCAGTTCTAGGGCTAGCACCCACAAGAGCACCGGAGTACTCGACTTACTTCACCCAGGGAAGCCGGGTGCATAGGTGTCTTTTGGTGTTGGGTCGCGTCGTCGATTCCAATGGAAGCCTGCAAAGAACTGCTGCTGCCGTGAAGAGGAGAAGTGTCCAGAGAGATCCAAGCCTGGATCTAGGATGTAAGGAACCTGAAAGCAGAGGGGACAGAGTCTGGGTCACTAGCCAGTGACCTAGGGCAGGATGGACCAATGCCCACAGATGTTGGGTGCTTCAGGTGAGTTGATGGGTGTCTTGACTCTTCAGCCACGAGGTCCAGGAGGCGCCGACGAAGTCCAGGAGCCGGATTCGAGCTGTCCCACGAAGTCTGTCGAGTGCTGCGGTGTCGGCGACCAGATTGGACCCAACAACCCTTGGCAACGGCAAGTCATTGGAAATCAGAGAAAGGACTGCGGTGCAGACTAGCAAGGTCTGATGGACTCACCCAGCGAGGGTAAGTAAGGGCACGTCTGAAGCAACCAGGAAAGCCCAAGCAGAGAAGGAGTTAACTTGATCGCGAAGGAGCCTCGAGCGGTCGCACTTGAAGCTGGCCCACGGGTCACTCGTGGAGTGGAGGCCAACAATCTTCGGTGCAGGAGATGCTCAAGGCTGGGGCTACTCGGAGCCCAAAGCACAACTTCGAGGAAGACCAGGAAGATAGTGTTGCTGCAAAAGTTCATGGTGTCCAGGGGTCACGGTTCCACGTCACCCACGATAGCCACGGGCCACAGCTTTGCTGTGGACTCAGGGTAGCCTCGGGGAAGTCTGGAAATCCACCTCTAGGGATGCAGAGACTTCGGCGTCCGGCGGAAGCTTCAGAATTGAGCTTCAGAATTGCAGACCGGTCAGTTGCTTCTTTGGTGCCTGCCAAGCAGGGGAGTCACTCCTTGACCCCAATGGAGATCTCTTCAGTCTTTTAGTCAGGATAGAACGTCGAAGGTCCAGGATGTACGTTGCAGAGTTTCGTCCAGGGTAATATAAAGTCCTAGGGACTGGATTCCTATACTTATACTAAGTTTTGGGGATGGACTAACTCTAAGGCCCCACCTATGGGTGGGCCAGGAAAGAGGGGTGGTTACACCCATTTCCTTTGTCCAGTTTCGCGCCAGAGCAGGGGCAGGTAGCCCTTGCAACCGGTTTGAACTGGAGTATGCACAGGGACACCAAGTGTGCCCCCAGTGCAGGACTTCAAAGCACCAGAGAGTGCTCCCGCCCAGCCCCAATACACATCAGCCTGTCTGGGGAGGTGGTTACACCTCCCCTCGACAGGAAACCTATTGTCCAGGCCTCCCCTGCCGGAGTTTCGGTCAGCAGCAGGAGACCAGACCCGTGTCTGTGGCAGAGGCATCCATTTTGTGATGCCAGGGCTCAGGAAAGTCCTACCGGGTTTAGCCAGTGTGAACATGTATCTCCCTCTTGAATGGTGGAATGCTACCCCTGCCGCCATAATTGGCTGGGGGGTAGGGGGTAGTATTCCAAAGTGTTTGACACCAAACACAACATGTTTTGATGCAGCCATCCCAAAGTTAGCATTTACCGTGAGGTTATAATGCACTTAAGAGTATATGGTATGGCTGTATCACAGAACAGCCATAAGGAAGTATTTCCGAAAGCTGCAGAGGGGCTCAGCTCATGCTTGGGCACCCTCTCACATAAAACCAAGCACTCTGCCTTCAGGATTGTCAAGGCCTGCCATAGGAGTGGCTTATAGGTTTATATGTGTCTGTATAGGGTAGTGATATAGGTAGCCTATACCACAGTAAGGGGTGCAAGCACACCCTTACCCAGGCTGCAGTAGCAGACCTGTGGTGTCATTTTGGAGTGCTTCCCAGGGGTGGCATAATATATGCTGCAGCCCCTGGTAGGCCTCTGAGGTACCTATGCCCTAGGTACATAGTATACCATATACTAGGGGCTTATAAGGCACTCCAGAATCCAATTAGATATGTACCTAATGTACATGGAAACCTTTTTAGAGAGGAAGCAGCTAGGCTGGGGTCCTGATTAGCAGGGCACAGCCAGACTAAGGTCGAAAAACAGTGAAACACCAGCAAAAAGTGGGGGTACCCATGTGAAGCAGATCCTACTCTACTACACCCATGATTAAGGTACCGTCAGGAAGTCCTATCAGCACGGTACCGAGGTCTGCCAGAGCTGTCCTACCCAATGCTAGTGGCAGGTAGAGAGAGAGAGGACATTAAGTGCTCTCCCCTCACACTGGGCTTCCAATACCGCATATCGCCCTATGGGATCTGCCCACGTCTTATGCAGTATAAGGGGTGTACTTCTTTTCACCAGGATACCTGTTCCCCTAGAACCAGTGGTGTAGTCTGCATGGACTAGGAGTTTGTATCCCCATCTAGTGAGGGCCTTACGTTTATTTCCTACCAGGTGGGTTTCTTGTAGTAGTACAAGATCCGGGGAGTGCCTCTTCAAATACTGTTGGACGACTCCCCTTTTTATTTTATCGACCATCCCATTGACGTTCCAAGGTAGGACAGAGTGCTAAATCTCTTTCAGCCCCCATCCCATACCATATGAAAACACGTAACACAGTAGATCAATGATAGTGCAGACATGTCGTGTAGTTTGTTGAGTGTGAGTAACTTCTCTCTGCGTGGGTCCTCCGCTTCTAGGACCAGTGTGGAAATCGGCATATAATAGAATACAATAGCTACAATTTAAGTCAACATAACTCTGAATAAATGAACACCCCCGCCCTTCTCCCATCCCCACCCCCCCTCCCTGCCAGTGTATGTAAAACTACCCACTCCCCAACTAGGCAGAGTGCCTCTCTCCCGCCCCACAAAATGCTGAAAGAGCGCAGGCTTAGCCAGTTCCCATCCCTGCTAATTTCATGTTACATCTTGCCGGTTTCAAATTGTCCTTTGTCCGTATCCTATGAGAGTCCCGAAAGGATCCCTTACAGTGAGGGGCAAACTAACTAAACATTTGACAATCAGAGCTTCAGTCAGTCACAAATGTACATCCGCCTTAGAAACATTAACCCCACCCCAGCAATACTTGCACTTCCGTAGAGCCATTGGCCAGCACCCCGTATCTCCAGGCACTATTCAGTCTCCGCCGGCTTCTCACTTCCCAGAGTGGAGTGACCCCCAGGCAGTCCATCCAGGTTTCCCCTCTGCGGTCTAGGTCCACCAGTACAATCTCTTCTCTGGCCCCCCGCCATCCCTCCAGCCAGTCCCACGCTTCCTATGGCGACATGAAGAACCATGTTTTGCCATTTGACTCCACTCTGAGTTTCGCTGGAAAGAGCATGGCGTATTTTACTTCCCTGTCTCAAAGCTCCCTCTTCACTGCCTGGAAGCTGCGGCGTTGAGCGTCGACTTTGGCCGCGAAGTCTGGAAAAAATGTAATCTCACTGTTGTCAATCTTTAGCGATGGGCTAAATCTCGCCGTCTGCAGTAGGATATCCCTGTCACGATAGTTAAAGACGCGAGCAATGAGGGGTCTCGGGGGGCCCCGGGCTTTGGCCTGCCTCCCGGCACCCTGTGTGCCCTTTCCATTGAGAAATAGCGTGATAGAGTCTTGGGTTGCAAATGTGTAGTTATCAAATCCTCTACATATAGATCAGCTGCTGGCCCTTCAACTCACTCTGGAACACCTAAAAATCTTATATTATTTTGACGTGCTCGACCTTCATAATCGTCAAGTTGTTGCACCATTCGCTCCTGTTTAGTCTGTAAGTCAGCCACCTGCTTTTGTAGCTGGGATGTGTCCGTTTGCAACGCTGTAGTAACAATTTTGAGTTCCTTAACTCGATCGTCCATTTTACGAAAGTCTGCTCTAATTAGTGAAACCTCTACTGTTACTGAGTCCAACGAGGTACGTTCTCAGTTTATCACCGCCATAACATCATGGAGTGTCGGCTGGTTTAGGGCTATTTTGTGTCTCAGCCTTCTCCATTTAATGCGTGTCTCTGTCTTCCGCTGCCTTGACCCAGGCACATTTTGCAAGTTTGTTCTTTGCATTGGCCTTGGGGCCCCTGCCCGTTGCCAGGGGTGCACTTCGGGGTCACGCGAATCAATGGCAGAATGTCTCAGGGTAATACCTGCCGCTTACCCAACGAGTCAAATAGTCCCGCCGGTGGCCTGTCAGGGTTCCCCAGATCCTGATCTCCTAACTTTGCTACTCTTAGACTCTTCTCTGTCCGAAGGTCTTTGCTGCGCACTGGCAATAAACGACAACAGGGTGTAGGGGTGCCTCAGTAGTTTGTGTGGTAATCGCCAGCTCCTCCAACTGTGTTTTAATGAGCCGGGCTGCACACCTCGGCCACCATTGCTGACTCACCCGCTTCGTGCACGGTTTACGCCTCTCCCGGTGACCGCATTGGCGACCGCAGGGGGCGACGAGTTTCCTCACTGTCCTCAATATGGACGCTGCTGCGGGCGATAATGTTCCCTCGTGACCCCATCTCTACTGAGATCCTCTATCAGCGTGGTTATTGCAGCTTCTCTACCGTCGATGCACACACGCGTGCTCAATAACGGCAGGGGCTATCACTCTGCATGCTCGGACTTCAGCAAGGTTACCAGCACCTATGAAATCTAGATAGCCCCTAATCAGCGTGCTGGTTGCTTACAGTCACTGCCAAGTCATTCAGTGGCCCCTATTCCCTTATGCAGGGGCCTGGATGTAATTCCGGTCGGGATCCAGGGAGGTGGGGCGCAACACGGGGGGGGGGGGGTTTGAGAAAACAGGCTTCTACATCTGGGAAACTGCCGTCTTTGTCCCTCAATCTATGCTCCTGCCTCCGTCGAACACCAGGCTCTCCCTCCACTTTCTGCCCCCTTTCAGGGTCTCATTGCCGCCCCGAAGTCCAATTGGGGCCCAGCAGTCCCTCAAAAGCCGGGGCCTCAATTAGTTGATGTCTCCCCGGGGCGCCCGCCTCGTTACATTTGTTCCTCCACCGCTGTGCTCCGCGTGCCTGGGCCTGCCTCTATACTTCCGCCGGCCCGAACTCAAGGTCCCAATCAGTTGCAGGCCACTCTTTTGCCGTCCGTCACCTTCCCAGGTTCCGTAGCCACCCGAGCTCGGGCGGGGCCTAACAGACCTTCAGAAGCCGGGGCCTCTATTTAGGAAAGCTGCCTCGGGACGTCCGACTCCTCGCCGCTGGGCCGCCACACCTGTAGCCTGTACCTCTCCCTCCACGTCCACGTCCACCAGGTCCGTCTCGTCCTGCAGGTCCACACCTCTCTCCGAGTCCTGTACCAGCTGGGAGGCAGCGCAACAACCCCACAGGACACTGGACTTTATCTAGGGGCCTCCGATAGCCGCCATGTTCGGAGCCGCCGTCTATCGCTTTCACCTCAATCTGGAGCCGCCGTCACCGCTACATCTGCAGCTATTCACCCTCCACTATTCAGGACTCCGCTACACTCTCGGACCGGGTTTGCCAAAAGCTGATGGTGCAGGATTATGGAGGATAGCTGGCAGGGATACGGGATCTCACTTAGGCTGCTGCCATACTCGTCGGCTGCTAGCCACACCCCCCAGAATTAGAGATTTAATGACACAAATAAAGGCTGCAATTACTGCTTCTGTTTTACATATGATTAATTTACACCACATCTGGAAGGTGCACGCTGTACTAGAGAGTGCACGGCCGTAGACTGAGCACTACACTAAAGCGTGCATTTATCTAAAGCGCACACGACACCAAACAGCACACTGCACTACATAGAGAGGACATCAGTACACTGCATTAGATGGTACAGAGTGACAGGGCTACTGCAATGTATACTGCACTAGTCAGCAGGGTTGGATTGGGATTAACAATCGGCCCGGGCACGCTAAAATAAAAGTGGCCCACATTTGCATATTGCCTTTCTGCAAAACACAAAAAAAAAGGGTGGGGGCGGGGGGGTTTAAAGCACGGATTAGTTTACACTGGTGAAACACACCTGAGAACACTTTTGCTCAGGCCCTCTCTCCCAGTTCAATATGCATACACTAATGGGCCGGCCCAGCAAAAGAAAGGGAGTGACACCTCTGCCCGATAAAAGGGAGGTAATGGACACCCATCGGCCTCCAGAAAGGCCACTCAGGCACCCACTGGGCCACTGGCGGCATTAAACAACGCAGAAACCGCCCAAATCGGCCCCACAGACTGCTAAAAAAGCAGCCCACAGCTGGAACTGGACCCCGGTCCCTCAGGCATTGCCCGAGTGCCACGTTACCAATCCAACGCTGCTAGTCGGTACACTGAATTAGATGTACGGAATGACCAAGCTATAAGAAGGCATACTTTACTAGTCTGTACACTACATTGCATGGTACAGAGTAACAGATACTAAAATGTATACTGTACCGGTCAGTACACTGCATTAGATGGTACAGAGTGACAGAGCTACTATAAGGTATACAGTACTAGTCAGTACAGTGCATTAGATGGTACAGAGTGACAGAGATACTCTAAGGTATACAGTACTGGTCAATACACTACCTCAGATGGTACAGAGTGACAGAGCTACTCCAAGTGTAGGAAAGTACCTCTTTTGGATACGGTTAGCCCCAACTTTTTGCATGGAAAATTATGTAATTTCGACTGGAAGTGCACATGGTCCCTGCCAACCAGGTCCCCTGTGCCAATCTCCTTCCCTAAACTGTACTTTTAGTTACAACAATTGGCACCCCTTTAGCTCACATACAAGTCCCTTGTAAAAGGTACCTATGGTACCAACGGCTTTGTGGTTAAAGAGCGTCCCTAAGGGGTGCAACACGAATTGTGCCATCCTAAGGGACCCCTCACCAAGCAAAAAAGCGTGTCTCGGTGCAGACAAAACTGAGGAGTCGACATGGCACACATCCTTGTGTGAATAAAGCAAACACAAGGAGATAATGGACGGAGCGCTGAATCTTTTCAGACACCCACCCCCAGTCACAGATCTGGATTGAACCCATCATCATTCTTTAGCTCATGTCACCACCTCAGTTCAGACCCAGCTATATGCTAATCAGTCTTGACCCTGTGCCTCATGGGAACAGTCTGGCCCGAACTACCAAGCCAGGTCTTCCCTGAACCGGAAACAAGCATCCTGGGACCGGTTTCTGGCTAACACCCCTCATCAGCCAGGCTAGCTTGAATCCAGTGGCAAAGTGAGCAAGGGACCCACGTCTGGGCATACCCTGCCAACTTAGGGCGAACAAAGCAAACACAAGGAGATAATGGATGGCATCTTTGTGTGCCATGCCCATAGACACTGCTTGAGCTATAGGTGAGACACCCCCTCCTCCCCCCTAGCAGGCCTTAGCCCTAAGGCAGCGTGCACTATATCTCTGTGAGGGCATATATGCCCCTGCAATATCCTAGTCGATTCCTAGATCTTGTAAGTGACCAGAGAAGCTATAGTAAGTACTTTGGGCTGAGGACTTTTCATCACGAGATTATGAGTTTCCCAGCTCCAAGATGGATTCACTGAAATATGGGATGTTTAGTACCAAACATCTCAGCATAATAAACCTACACTGATTCCAGTCAGATTTATTAATATCTGCACACAGAGGACCCCTTTGAGGGACCCCATGCAACCTCCCAATGCTTAGTGTGGTCACCGACTTGCCTGAGCCAGCCTTTTATCACCAGTACACTCCATTTGATGGTACAGATTCAAAGAGCTACTAGAAAGAATTCAGTATTAGTTTGGATACACTGCATTAGATGGTATAGAGTGACGTGACAGAGCTACTCCAAGGTATACAGTACTAGTCAGTGCACTGCAGTTGGTGGTAAGGGGTGACAGAGCTACTACAATGTATACTGTACTAGTCAGTACACTCCTATTATATTGTACAGAGCTACTGGAATGTATCCTGTAATAGTCAGTACACTATATTAGATTGTACGGAGTCACAGAGCTACTCCAAGGTAGACAGTACTAGTCAGTACACTGCATTAGATGGTACAGAGTGACAGAGCTACACAAAGGCACACTGTACTAGCCAGTAACTAAGTGGTTCTTTATTCTTCAATTAGTTAAAATCATTACAATATGCTTCATTTTCATGAATCGGGTAAGAAAAATTGAAAAAAGGAAAAAGAGGATAAAATTAAGATTTTAAGTTCGTAGACAACATGCGTGTTCTAGCTGGGATATCTGGGCTTGCTAAAATCTATGAAATCATAAAAGCAGCAGTCCAGTCTGAATCTAAAGTGCTAGTGCATAGGGAAAACAACTGCATCTATGGACCCAATTTGCTCATCCTTTGAGTGGGCCCTTTAACCCAGTAGATTAATGTTCCTTTATGGTGCTAGGGTAAAACCTTTGTGTTAACTGTCCCAGCATTAATTATGAGTAAAAACAGTTAAAAACAGCATTTTTGAGTATTTTCCTTGATTCGGTACGGATGCGTGAGTTGGCTAGTTTGACGTGCACTGTTGGTCTTCTAGTCTTGGTTGATTGGGTTTCCTTCTTTGCTGTGCAGGCCATTAAATCATTGTAGCTCTGGCTTGGAGGCCAGCTAGTTGCTGCTGATGGCTTTAGCAGTATTTTTAAGAGCGACCCGAATTGCGTTAGTGAATTTCCCTAGTCTGGCCACGGTTTGTGCTGTGTTGGCGGAGAAACACAGGTCTTAGACTTCTCTGCAGTGTCTAAGGCCACGAGTCCTGCAAATTGGGATTACTAAGCAATGTCGCTCACTTGCCATCTTTGGACAACAGCACAGTAGGTGAAGCCACGATTCGCATTGGTAGCTACAGAGACAAGCAATTAAGTTGTCCCACCGGAACCGGGATAGGTTGAAGTTCACGATTGGTAGTGCAAGAAGTCTCATGTATGAGATTCTCTTCTGAGCTTGAACTGTCAGGGCTTGCTCAAAATTAGCTAATAATAACAGGATTAGGGAGTGTAGAGGAAAAGCCCTGCACGGGCACTCGAGGTGGATACGTCCTCCACTCAGAATAAGTTACCAAACATAAGTATCCACCTCTTGAAGAAAAACAAAAAAACCTGGGTTCAGAAAAACACTGGGGTGGTGGAGTGTGCGTGTCCTACAATGGTTGGACATACACTGAGTTGTTTAAATACCCCTCACACACCAAGAATGACCCATGGTGTCATGCTTCATCATAGGGGTCTTCCCGCCCCGCTGCGGGACGGGGCGTGCTACGACCTGCGACTACGCGGGAGCACTGATGATAAAGTGCTATGTGTGATGCAAAAGGAGGGTCTGGGGTAAATGTAGCTGTGAGTTAAAAAGGACCTGGCCCCTTAAGACAAAAAAACTTTAATATGTCGAGGGGGGCTGGTGCTGGTAAAAAGGTGGTGCGGAGATTCCCTACTTAATGTGTGGTTACTCCTAGTACGTCGATATGTTTCGATGCAAAAGCATCTTCATCAGGACAGGGCTAAGATCCCTCCTATGTGGAAAGCGTGTACAGCGGAACCGCGGGATGGACGTACATTGAGCTAGAAGCAGCACAAGGGCACCATTTGAGGCTCCTTGATTTCTCCACCCGTTCTCAAGGTTCATGAGGCATAAACCTCACATACACGTAAAATATACAAGTATACTATTAGGTATCGTATATTTATGCATTATTATGTGCATCTTCACTTATGTTTATAGTTATTTCATAAGTACACGCTTTCCACATAGGAGGGATCTTAACCCTGTCCTGATGAAGATGCTTTTGCATCGAAACATGTCGACGTACTAGGAGTAACCACACATTAAGTAGGGAATCTCCGCACCACCTTTTTACCAGCACCAGCCCCCCTCGACATATTAAAGTTTTTTTGTCTTAAGGGGCCAGGTCCTTTTTAACTCACAGCTACATTTACCCCAGGCCCTCCTTTTGCATCACACATAGCACTTTATCATCAGTGCTCCCGCGTAGTCGCAGGTCGTAGCACGCCCCGTCCCGCAGCGGGGCGGGAAGACCCCTATGATGAAGCATGACACCATGGGTCATTCTTGGTGTGTGAGGGGTATTTAAACAACTCAGTGTATGTCCAACCATTGTAGGACAGGCACACTTCACCACCCCAGTGTTTTTCTGAACCCAGGTTTTTTTGTTTTTCTTCAAGAAGTGGATCCTTATGTTTGGTAACTTGCTCAAAATTAGGCTGGGGTTTTCCCAGGATATAGGAGGCATCCAGTTTAGAGAAATTGGGTTGGCGGCGTAAGCTTTCCAGGTCCCTTTTAAATGAAATTTTCTTAACCTGTGCATTCACTGACTTTTTCCAGGCTGTGACCGGGATGTCCTAGTTTTGCAGGTTTTGAACTTCTATTTCAAGTAGACTTGTGGCCGTTGCCAACTGGGCCTGACATGGGGAGCCTTCCTCTTCGCAGATTGTTTTGTTTTGAGCTTTCAATGAGGGTGCTGAGGCATGCGAAGTACTGATGTAATATTTTATTGTGTCCCCTAAACATATAAGATCCGGACGAGCGAGTCCCAGCTCCAGTCTCACTCTGGCTCTCCTGGCCTGTCGAGGGAGCATTAGAACCTTATTGAAAGTGGAAATATGGAAATACAGGAGGAACCTGTTGAGTGCGCCGGGAATTGCTAGATGACCATAGTTAAGGGAGGGGACGAGTTTGGCTCTTAAGACTTTCAGGATGGGTTCTGCAGTTGGAATATGTAACAGCTGGTTTAGATGTTTTAAGCTGTAAATGATGCTGGCCCCCTTGCTTTTTAGATGCATTAGATGGGCCACTGGTTTTGCCCCGTCTGATAGCCTGACAAGATAGTTGTAACTCATGCATGTTTTAATTTGCTGATCACCTATGCGCCATTGGGAAGTTTTCTTTCGAGTGTACTTCCCAAAGATGACTATCTTGGTCTTCTCCTGGTTCACCATGAGATTATTCTTTTGATTGTACCTGTGGAGTGCATTAGGGGCTTTCTGTAGGCCGGTCCGCGTACGGTCCATTATTGCGATTTCATCGGCATACTGGAGAATTTGGAGCTACACTTTCCCTAACTTTGGTGTTAGTAGACATGCACATTCCAGGGCTTTGCCCAGGTCTGTATAAAGATTAAAAAGTAGGGGGCGGGGGTCGGGAAGCCTTGTTTCAGACCATTGTTGGTTAGCACCTTTGCTGTTGCAGTAGATTGGCTGGTCTTTATGCGGACCCAGGTTCCCTGATGTAGTGCTGTTATTGCCTTTAGTAACTGTCGGGAGATTCCCCAGGAGTCTAGGTTTTCCCAAAGTTTTCCTCGATCCACCTAAATGCTGTGCTGTAGTCCACAAAACAGCAAAAGAGGTGGTTGCGTCACCTGTGTAGCTCGATGTGCCAGGTAACCCAGTGCTAGGATGTTATCTGTGGCAGAACCTTTGGGCCTAAATCCTGATTGAACGAGGGGAAGGATGTTCTTATTTGCCCAGGCTTCTAGTTCTTTCAGTAGTTTTCTTGCATACACTTCAGCTTCTAGGTCTGATAAAGCAATGAGGCGATAAGTTTCCCGGTTTCGTGCAGTCCCCTTTTTTATGAATTGGGAATAGGATGAAACCTTTCCAGGACAATGGAATTATTGAGGTGGCGTAGGCGTGCTTTAAGAATGGTGTAAGCTGTCCCGACCACTATACATGTGAGGCTTTGAACACTGATACAGGGATCCAGTTAGGTCCTGGGGCTCCATCGGTCCTCATTTTTTTGATTAAATCAGTTACCTCTGCAAAGTTAGGTGTTTTGGGGACCTGGCGTGTTACTGAAGAAGATTGTTGTGGGTTGGTGTAGGATGTATTCTGATGGTTAAAGTATAGCTGTTTTGTATATTTGACCCACTCATCGGCGGAACTCCAATCTCTTGTGTCTGACCGGTGGTGCTGTATTGATTGATGTTTTTCCAAAGTTGAATATGCCCCCTTTCTTTGAGGATAGACTATTTTCAGCTATTCTGCCTGGATCTTCTAGGATTTTGTCAGCCAATCTTTCTTTCTGTGCTCTGCACGGAGAGCTGAGATAATGTGTTTGCAAGTTTTTGTTCCCTTTTTTCATTGCCTTAAGGGACTTTGAAAGGCTACGTTTGATTAGGTATAATTCCCTTGGTTTGATATATAGGTTAGTGGGTGGCCTGCGTCGGGATGATTCTAGATCCGCCCCATAGGGCTTGTTTTAGGTCCGCTAGGAGTGCTTCCCAATGCCCTGGGAAGGGGTCTGTACATATTTCTGTTGAGTTCAACTCTTTGGATGTAATTTACTCGGCGAGTTTTGGGCCGAGCTTTGCAGACCATTTTATTCTACTCAGTACTTTGTGGCTGTTGGAAAACAAGGCAGCATCTGTGAGGCCTGCACAAATGACATGACTACATTTGTCCTTCACTGGCCCACCCCCGCCGCTTTTGATTGTTTTCAAGGGCCTGGTCCCACCCGGGCCCCTAGCACCACGTCTCCACTTCCGGGGTCCCGGTCCCACCTGGGACCCCCGCCTGCCTTTTTTCGTTGGAGGGCAGCCCGGGGCGCCCACCACCGGCTGCCCCCGCCGGCTCCGGGAGCCTGCCCTGCAGTTCTGGTCTACCCGCTCTGGTGGGCAGACACGGAGGCCAGCGCAGCTCCCGCTAGCCTCGGGGGGAGTGCAGCAGCACTCCCCCCCCCCCTCATCCTTGACTTCGGGTCCGGGGATGGGATCCCGGGCCCCCGTCCATCTTCCAGGGGGCGCGACAGCGCTCCCCATCACCCAGGGTCAGCGGGGGCCAGGGTGGGTCCCGGGCCCCTCTACACGTCCTTGCGGGGGGAGGGGGGCGGCGGCGCTCCCCGCCCCCAGCTCCTCGGCATCTTCGGGGATGGGGTCCCGGGCCCCTTGCCCCCCTTTTCGCAGGGGGGGGCCGCAACGGCTTTGCTTCCACCCGGGGCAGCGCCCGGGACCTGACCTACCCCGGGGGAAAGTCTGGGACCGGGAGCGGAGCCCCATGTGCTTCATCATCGGTCTTCTTAGGGGTCAAAGGTCACCTACCTTCCGGAGGCCATATCTCAGCCCCTGGGGGTCCGATCGGCCCCATTTTCGTGTCTTCTTGCTCCTGGTGGCGCACCCCAGCCACTGGGAGCACTCTCCGTCGCCCTCCTGGCCTCCAAGAGGGTGTATTCTGAAGGAAGTGGTCTTCACTGGCTCCCTGCACCAGCCTTTCACCTGGCTCTCCTCCTGGGCCTCTCTTCTCCCTGCGCAGAGGCCCCTGCTTCTGCGCACTGGTCCTGGGCTCTTCTTCTGGCGCTGCTAGGGCCCTGGGGGGCAGTCAGGGGGTTCCTTTTTCCCAATGCCCATTGCCAGGCTCCAGCACCTTCCGCCTCAGCAGACCACACCCCAGAGAGAGCTTCTCTTCCTGTGCAAGCACTTTTTAAAAGTTGAGTGGGGGGCTGACAGAAAGTCTCTGTTGGTCCTATCAAACAGCGACATCACTTCCCTGCCACTGCTCCCTCTTTCTTGTCCAGCCTCTGGGTTTTTTCAAAATGGCGATGTCCAGGGTCTCTGGCCACATGATCTCTGAAACAAAATCCCTTCCCCGCTCGCTGCCTTCCCTCATTGGTGCAGCCTGGTGCCTGGCACCCAGTAATAGCTGCTGATGGATGAGCCTGTAGCCCCACCAATCTTCTCTTCGTGGAGAGGAGGCCTTAGCTTGTGGAATAAAGGTTATCAATCCATCCAGCTGAGGTCAGCCCTCAGCCTGGCCCTGGTTATGATTGACTCAGAGAAATGTGACATTTCTGGATGACTCAAAAGCAGTACAAATATGACTTTGGACTCTGCAGAATACTCCTTCTCACAGCGGACTTTAGTGCGTGTCTGGAATCTGTAGGCCTTATGAAAGTTAATCTAGCACATGGGTTCCACATCCCTGTAGGGGAATAATGAATTGAAACACAGTAAAACACACTGACTTCCCCTGGCATGTTCCTTCCCAATGTATGAACCCTATTCCATGTCACCACCCAATTCTGCACAAGTCCTGCCACACCCTTCATCTTGTAGCTGCTCCCGGACTGCACACGCTAGGAATCTCCCCTGAGCAGCCCCTACACGTGTGCACACGCATGTACACGTGTCTGCATGTAACCAGCCCGGTGTCCCTTACTCCAGCTGCTGCTCTGTGGCCTGGTCAAGCCAGGGAGACACCAGTAAAATCCCAATGCAGTCTCTTCCATCCTGAGTTCACTGTGGGTGAGCCCCAACTTATGAGGCTCTCCCACAGTAAAAGCTCAACAATTAGGTGCTCAAAAAGCAAAAAACCTGGGCGGCCCATAGTGTCAGAACCACCTTCTAACAGTGGCGCTCTTCCCCGGTTGGGGCCCCTAGAATTTGCAGTTGTGGGTGTGAGAAAATCCCCTCTTTCTTGCATGGTATGCCCCCACTTTTTGCTGAATTGCTGATGTACTTTGACTGAGTGTGCCCTGGGCTCCTGCCAATCGGGTACCCAGGGCCTGTGTTCCTTCCCTAAAACTTCATTGAAGCCTAAACTCAATTGGCATCTCTGGCCACAGGTCAGCCCCTGGTAAATGGTACCATAGGTACCCAGGGCACTGTGACCAGAGAAGGCCCTAAGGGCTGTAGCACTTATTGTGCCACCCTTAGAGGCCCTGTACCCTGACACACACACACTGCCTTTGCAGGCTGAGTGTCTAGGTGCAAAACAAAGAAACGACATGGCACACATCCCTGTGTGCCATGCCCACAGCCCTGGCATACATCAGTCACCCTCTAGCTTGGTGCCCTATGCCAGTGGTGAGGGTAAATAGGCATGAGCCCTGTACCCCTACAGTGCCCAGGTCCGTTCCTGGGCCCTGTAAGTGCAGTGCTGCCATTAAGAGTATATGGTGCTGGGAGGTTGGCATTACGAACTCCACAGCACCATAATGGCTACATTGAAGACTGGGAAGTTTGGTATCAAACGTCTCAGTACATTAAACCCACACTGATGCCAGTGTGGGATTTAATGTAAAATGCACGACAGAGGGCATCTTAGAGATGCACCCTGAAACTCGACCAATTCCCAGTGACCCGACTGAGTGGCCGAGCAGGCTGCCACCACCAGACATGTTTCTGGACCCCTGGGTCGAGAGCTTGCTGCTCTCGGGGGCCTGAAACAATGCACATCCTGGGACGAGGTGCCGCCTTTGTGAGCTTCTCCAGACCAGTTGCTGCTTTCAGCAACTGGTACCCAATGGTTCTACCCCCCACTTTGGGCGGTAGAACCGGCGGGAACACCCAGTGAGGAAGAGAGGTGTGCCCACCTTTGCCAACTCCACCCCTAAGTTGGGGGAAGCAAGATGAACCACCTCGAGTCCCCGCCATCTTGAGGATGGGGGGACCCAGCCAACCAGGGAGAGGCTCCTGCCCCTCTCCCACTGGAGAGTGACAGAATAGGGGGTGTACCTACCCCAGGGAAGGGACCCATTGGTCCCTGCCCTTTACCTACCTGTAACGCGCCTAAATTTAGTATTTAGCGGCACCCTGATACTTCCTTCCTCAGATCCCAATTCCGAAACTACAAGAAGAACAAGAAGAAAGAAGACCAGCCGTGCAGCTGCTAACAGGAGGACGACACAAACTGACTTTGCCCCAGCCCTACCGGCCTATCGACCCTCGGACCTGCTCCTGCTAAACCCCGGCGTCTCCAGTTTGATATATAGGTTAGTGGGTGGCCTGCGTCGGGATGATTCTAGATCCGCCCCATAGGGCTTGTTTTAGGTCCGCTAGGAGTGCTTCCCAATGCCCTGGGAAGGGGTCTGTACATATTTCTGTTGAGTTCAACTCTTTGGATGTAATTTACTCGGCGAGTTTTGGGCCGAGCTTTGCAGACCATTTTATTCTACTCAGTACTTTGTGGCTGTTGGAAAACAAGGCAGCATCTGTGAGGCCTGCACAAATGACATGACTACATTTGTCCTTCACTGGCCCACCCCCGCCGCTTTTGATTGTTTTCAAGGGCCTGGTCCCACCCGGGCCCCTAGCACCACGTCTCCACTTCCGGGGTCCCGGTCCCACCTGGGACCCCCGCCTGCCTTTTTTCGTTGGAGGGCAGCCCGGGGCGCCCACCACCGGCTGCCCCCGCCGGCTCCGGGAGCCTGCCCTGCAGTTCTGGTCTACCCGCTCTGGTGGGCAGACACGGAGGCCAGCGCAGCTCCCGCTAGCCTCGGGGGGAGTGCAGCAGCACTCCCCCCCCCCCTCATCCTTGACTTCGGGTCCGGGGATGGGATCCCGGGCCCCCGTCCATCTTCCAGGGGGCGCGACAGCGCTCCCCATCACCCAGGGTCAGCGGGGGCCAGGGTGGGTCCCGGGCCCCTCTACACGTCCTTGCGGGGGGAGGGGGGCGGCGGCGCTCCCCGCCCCCAGCTCCTCGGCATCTTCGGGGATGGGGTCCCGGGCCCCTTGCCCCCCTTTTCGCAGGGGGGGGCCGCAACGGCTTTGCTTCCACCCGGGGCAGCGCCCGGGACCTGACCTACCCCGGGGGAAAGTCTGGGACCGGGAGCGGAGCCCCATGTGCTTCATCATCGGTCTTCTTAGGGGTCAAAGGTCACCTACCTTCCGGAGGCCATATCTCAGCCCCTGGGGGTCCGATCGGCCCCATTTTCGTGTCTTCTTGCTCCTGGTGGCGCACCCCAGCCACTGGGAGCACTCTCCGTCGCCCTCCTGGCCTCCAAGAGGGTGTATTCTGAAGGAAGTGGTCTTCACTGGCTCCCTGCACCAGCCTTTCACCTGGCTCTCCTCCTGGGCCTCTCTTCTCCCTGCGCAGAGGCCCCTGCTTCTGCGCACTGGTCCTGGGCTCTTCTTCTGGCGCTGCTAGGGCCCTGGGGGGCAGTCAGGGGGTTCCTTTTTCCCAATGCCCATTGCCAGGCTCCAGCACCTTCCGCCTCAGCAGACCACACCCCAGAGAGAGCTTCTCTTCCTGTGCAAGCACTTTTTAAAAGTTGAGTGGGGGGCTGACAGAAAGTCTCTGTTGGTCCTATCAAACAGCGACATCACTTCCCTGCCACTGCTCCCTCTTTCTTGTCCAGCCTCTGGGTTTTTTCAAAATGGCGATGTCCAGGGTCTCTGGCCACATGATCTCTGAAACAAAATCCCTTCCCCGCTCGCTGCCTTCCCTCATTGGTGCAGCCTGGTGCCTGGCACCCAGTAATAGCTGCTGATGGATGAGCCTGTAGCCCCACCAATCTTCTCTTCGTGGAGAGGAGGCCTTAGCTTGTGGAAGAAAGGTTATCAATCCATCCAGCTGAGGTCAGCCCTCAGCCTGGCCCTGGTTATGATTGACTCAGAGAAATGTGACATTTCTGGATGACTCAAAAGCAGTACAAATATGACTTTGGACTCTGCAGAATACTCCTTCTCACAGCGGACTTTAGTGCGTGTCTGGAATCTGTAGGCCTTATGAAAGTTAATCTAGCACATGGGTTCCACATCCCTGTAGGGGAATAATGAATTGAAACACAGTAAAACACACTGACTTCCCCTGGCATGTTCCTTCCCAATGTATGAACCCTATTCCATGTCACCACCCAATTCTGCACAAGTCCTGCCACACCCTTCATCTTGTAGCTGCTCCCGGACTGCACACGCTAGGAATCTCCCCTGAGCAGCCCCTACACGTGTGCACACGCATGTACACGTGTCTGCATGTAACCAGCCCGGTGTCCCTTACTCCAGCTGCTGCTCTGTGGCCTGGTCAAGCCAGGGAGACACCAGTAAAATCCCAATGCAGTCTCTTCCATCCTGAGTTCACTGTGGGTGAGCCCCAACTTATGAGGCTCTCCCACAGTAAAAGCTCAACAATTAGGTGCTCAAAAAGCAAAAAACCTGGGCGGCCCATAGTGTCAGAACCACCTTCTAACAGTGGCGCTCTTCCCCGGTTGGGGCCCCTAGAATTTGCAGTTGTGGGTGTGAGAAAATCCCCTCTTTCTTGCATGGTATGCCCCCACTTTTTGCTGAATTGCTGATGTACTTTGACTGAGTGTGCCCTGGGCTCCTGCCAATCGGGTACCCAGGGCCTGTGTTCCTTCCCTAAAACTTCATTGAAGCCTAAACTCAATTGGCATCTCTGGCCACAGGTCAGCCCCTGGTAAATGGTACCATAGGTACCCAGGGCACTGTGACCAGAGAAGGCCCTAAGGGCTGTAGCACTTATTGTGCCACCCTTAGAGGCCCTGTACCCTGACACACACACACTGCCTTTGCAGGCTGAGTGTCTAGGTGCAAAACAAAGAAACGACATGGCACACATCCCTGTGTGCCATGCCCACAGCCCTGGCATACATCAGTCACCCTCTAGCTTGGTGCCCTATGCCAGTGGTGAGGGTAAATAGGCATGAGCCCTGTACCCCTACAGTGCCCAGGTCCGTTCCTGGGCCCTGTAAGTGCAGTGCTGCCATTAAGAGTATATGGTGCTGGGAGGTTGGCATTACGAACTCCACAGCACCATAATGGCTACATTGAAGACTGGGAAGTTTGGTATCAAACGTCTCAGTACATTAAACCCACACTGATGCCAGTGTGGGATTTAATGTAAAATGCACGACAGAGGGCATCTTAGAGATGCACCCTGAAACTCGACCAATTCCCAGTGACCCGACTGAGTGGCCGAGCAGGCTGCCACCACCAGACATGTTTCTGGACCCCTGGGTCGAGAGCTTGCTGCTCTCGGGGGCCTGAAACAATGCACATCCTGGGACGAGGTGCCGCCTTTGTGAGCTTCTCCAGACCAGTTGCTGCTTTCAGCAACTGGTACCCAATGGTTCTACCCCCCACTTTGGGCGGTAGAACCGGCGGGAACACCCAGTGAGGAAGAGAGGTGTGCCCACCTTTGCCAACTCCACCCCTAAGTTGGGGGAAGCAAGATGAACCACCTCGAGTCCCCGCCATCTTGAGGATGGGGGGACCCAGCCAACCAGGGAGAGGCTCCTGCCCCTCTCCCACTGGAGAGTGACAGAATAGGGGGTGTACCTACCCCAGGGAAGGGACCCATTGGTCCCTGCCCTTTACCTACCTGTAACGCGCCTAAATTTAGTATTTAGCGGCACCCTGATACTTCCTTCCTCAGATCCCAATTCCGAAACTACAAGAAGAACAAGAAGAAAGAAGACCAGCCGTGCAGCTGCTAACAGGAGGACGACACAAACTGACTTTGCCCCAGCCCTACCGGCCTATCGACCCTCGGACCTGCTCCTGCTAAACCCCGGCGTCTCCAGTGGTCAGCAACCTCAAAAACCCCAGAGGACCTGACTGCCTTGCTCAACCAACGACTAGGACTCTCACGAGCAGTGGCTCTGCTCAAATATCTGCAACCCCAGGCCCCGGCCTGAGACCGCGGATCCTGCCCACTCTGCACCCGCCGAGCCTGGCCCGAGCTAAAGTGGACAAAGACCAAGAGGATGTCCCCCCGGCGACTGTGACCAAGAATCTAGCACCCAAGGCCTCAGCTCGACGCTCCTCACTACGCCTCCAGCCTCAACACCAGAGACCCCTCCAACCGCGACCAGCAGAGGGTAAGATTTCCTGACGCCTAAAGACACCCCTACACCAGGCGCCCCACAGCCCCCTGTGCCCAACTCCAGGGTGTCTACCCAACCTACAGCTTCTCAACTTACCTCTCGAAGTGGTGGTCGCACCTGAAGAATCACCGTCCCAGAGTTTGCAACCTTTGTTTGTCTCCCAGCTTTCCCATTGAAATCCATTGGGTGCCCGACGGCCCAGAAGCCCACTGCACCCGGCTGCCCCAGTGCCGCTAAGGGTGCACCAACTACCCTATTCGACTTCCCCACTTGCCCTGAGTAAGTGACCAGGAGCTCCGCTCCCACAGCCATGTGGCCTGCTTGCTAGCAGCTACCAACCGAGGGCCCCCTGCCCGCCATAGGCTATCATTGGGCCTACTCTCTCTGCACCCGGCCGCCCCTGTGTTGCTAAGGGTGTAACAACAGTACAATCCTGACCCTGGGAGACCCCTGAGTCTTACCCCAGAACCTTAACTCTGCCAGTCGAGTACTTACCTGAAAGCCGATAATTTACATTTTCTCCAAAGAGTAACATTGACTGGTGTCGAGTTTTGAAACTTTGAAATATTCACTAAAAATCGTCCGAAAAACGAAATTACTAACCTGTTCTCAGGAGAGATCCCAGTGCTGGACTTAGGTGCCCAGCACTGACCAGAAAAAGTCATTACAACTGTGATTTTCCGATAACCTGATTTTCCTCCATAGTATCACATTGCCTGTTTTTTACCAGAAATTCTTCTAAGTTTCGATTTTTACAAACTACAAATATTCCTTAACAATCGCCTGTTTAACAAAAACGATTTCTTTCAACTGTTTACAGGAAATGCGCCGGGGCTGAATCCAGGATCCAGCCCTGACTAAGAAAAACGTTTGTAAAGTAATTCTATTTCAGTTTACTTAAAAATCCCATTGAGCTCAATGTTATAGATATACAAAGTATTGTGTTGCCTACTGCAACCCCTGTACCTTATTGCATTCAAAGTCTATTTTGTTCATTGAAAGGATTCAACAACAGCATCTTATTCTGAGAAAGTATTTTATGCAAACCTGTGGTTCTAAAATAAAACAGTATATTTTTTTATACAAACAATTGGCCTAGAGTTCAGTTCTTGAGTGTGAGAGACCATTTTGCTGACTGAGTGTGTACATCAAATGCTTTACACTGTCCTCTGATACTGCCTTACTGCTCGACCAAGCTACCACTTTAGAGAGTAAGGTTCTATCTAACTTTAACCTCTGCCAAACCTCTGGAGACTCTTGAACTCTATGCACACACTGTACCTTACTTTGGTGCAGTATATATAGAGACAGTTTCTTACATGGGGAGACTTTCCCTTCTAATTTGAGGCCCTCGGCTGTCTGTGGTCCCTGTTGTCCACTTCAAAATAGTGAAGGAAATATGCCAAGCGATCTGAAATGAATATGTAATCAATTGTGGACTTACCCCTGAAAGAGGCGAGTGGGGGCCAGAAGGGATCTTCAACCGCTTTAATGGCATGCAGGAGAAGGAATATGCTACTTACCAGTATGCATCTGTTCTTGGCATGTAGAGCTGCAGATCTATACACTGTGCATAGATCGCCATCTGGTGTTGGGCCTGGATGTTTGCAGTTTGTTTTTCCTCTTGGAAAGTCTTTGGAAGTCACGAGTTCGGTGACTCCTCTTTTGGTTCGTATTGCGCATGGGCTTCGGCTCCATCCTCAGATTGTTTTTCGCCAGCAGGGAAAGATGGAGCGTAGTAGTAACAGTAAAGAAACCCATGTGTATTGTATCTAAATAAGATAAGACTGGAACGGATACAGGTAGCCGGGGAGGCGGGTGGGCGTGTATAGATCTGCAGCTCTACATGCCAAGAACAGATGCATACTGGTAAGTAGCATATTCCGTTCAAAGCATATGAGCTGCAGATTATACACTGTGCATGGATTACATAGCAGTACCCAACCCTAGCGGCGACCACCGGCATCCGTTGCAGTTGTTTGAAACAGTGTTTTTAGTACAGCTTGGCCCACACTAGCCTGTTGCTTGGTTTGCACATCTACACAGTAATGTTTTGTGAAGGTGTGCGGTGTTGACCATGTCGCTGCTTTGCAGATGTCATCTAGTGGTATGTTCCCTAGGAAAGCCATAGAAGCCCCTATCTTCCTTGTAGAGTGGGCTTTAGGGGGAACCGATAGCGTTTGTTTTGCTTTTTGGTAGCAAATCTGTATGCATTTTACAATCCACGTAGCTATCCCCGATTTGGAAATAGGGTTGCCTTTGTGTGGTGGGGAGAAGGAAACAAATAACGGTTTGGTTTTTCTGAAAGGTTGTGTTCTCTGGATGTAATAAAGTAAAGCCCTTTTAACATCCAGTGTGTGTAAGGCTCTTTCCGCAACTGTTTGGGGTGGCGAGAAAAAGACTGGTAATTCTACCGACTGGTTTAAATGGAATGGAGAAATGACTTTGGGTAGAAATTTGGGATTGGTGCGGAGTACAACCTTGTTGTGATGCATCTGAAGGAAAGGTTCCTGTATAGTGAGTGCCTGTATTTCACTAACTAACTCTTCTGAGGGAAGTGATGGCCACTAGAAAAGCTGTTTTCCATGTGAGAAATTGCAGCTCACACTTGTGTAATGGTTGGAAAGGGGGTCCCATTAACCGTGTGAGAACTATATTCAAGTTCCAAACAGGTGAGGGTGGCACTCTGGGTGGAATTACTCTTTTGAGGCCTTCCATAAAGGCCTTGATGGCAGGCACTTTGAAAAGTGAGAGGTGCTGCCTATTTTGTAAATAGGCAGCAATTGCAGCGAGGTGTAACCGAATGGCAGTATATGCTAGGTTACACCTTTGTAAATGGAGTAGATAACATATAATGTGCTGTATGGATACATTTAAAGGATTGATTGTATTGTTGTGGCAGTAAACAACAAATCTTTTCCACTTTGCTGCATAGCACGCCCTAGTAGTAGGGCGTCTAGCTTCCCTGATAATGTTCATGCAATCAGGGGAAGGTTAAGGTATCCAATTTCTAGGACCTCAGGAGCCAGATCGCAAGGTTGAGTTGAGCTAGGTCCGGGTGCCTGATCTCTCCATGGTTCTGGGTTAGGAGGCATCGCGAGAAGCATAGCTTTTGATGTGGTACTACTGAGAGTTCCAGCAGTGTGGTGTACCACGGTTGTCTGGCCCATGGTGGAGCTACCAGGATCAGAGTTAGGGAATGCTGCTGTAGGTTTCGCACCACTAATGGAATTAGTGGGAGAGGTGGAAAAGCGTATGCAAATTTGTTTGACCAGTTCATCCATATCGCATTGCCTTCGGACAATGGGTGTGGATATCTGGCGGCGAAGCTTGGGCATTTTTTGTTTTCGTGGGTGGCGAATAGGTCTATGTGTGGATGCCCCCACTTCTGAAAGAACGGGTGAAGAACCTGTGGGTGAAGTTCCCACTCGTGGATCTGCTGTGTCTGCCTGCTCAGCAGATCTGCCACGGTGTTTTGTACTCCTGGGACGTGTTGGGCTAGGAAAAAAATCTTTTGTGGAATTGCCCATCTCCATATGCTCTGTGCTAGCTGAGAGAGCTGTGGAGAGTGTGTGCCCCCCTGCTTTTGAATGTAGTACATGGCAGTCATGTTGTCTGTGCGAATGAGGACTGCCTTGCCTGAAATCTGCGCTTGGAAGGATTTTAGGGCGAGGAAGATCGCCAGTAACTCCAGATGGTTGATGTGGAGTAACTTCTGTTGCGGCGTCCATGTGCCCTGTGCTGTTAGATGTAACAGATGAGCTCCCCAGCCGGAGAGCGATGCATCTGCTGTTAGGATTATTTGTGGGACCGGGTCCAGGAACGGTCGACCTTTGGAAAGGTTTGTGGTGTTCCACCACTGCAGAGAGCGATGGGTGCGACCGTCTACCAACACCAGATCTGTCAGTTGCCCCTGGGCCTGGTTCCACTGGCGCGCCAAGCACTCTTCGAGTGGACGCATTTGGAGTCTTGCATGCGGCACTATAAAGATGCAAGAGGCCATCATCCCTATGAGCTGCATAAACACTCTTGCTGGTGTTGACATAGGAATTTTTGACGCAGCGCTTGTATCTTTGCAATCCTGGCAGGATTGGGATAGGCTATGGCTTTTGAGGTGTCTATGGTGGCGCCGAGATACTGTTTTGTGTGTGATGGTACCAGGTGGGATTTTTGATGGTTCACCCTGAAACCCAGCCGGTGAAGTAGTTGGACTGTAGCGGCGGTATGTCGCACACATTGTTGGTAGGACGTGGCTTTTATCAGCCAATCGTCCAGATAAGGGAAGACGTGAATGTGCTGTCTTCTGATGTGTGCAGCCACTACTGCCAGGCACTTGGTGAAAACCCTTGGTGCTGTTGTTACCCCGAACGGGAGCACCTTGAACTGGTAGTGTTGTCCGTCTACCACAAACCTGAGGTACTTTCTGTGAGACTGGTGTACTGGGATGTGAAAGTACGCGTCTTTTAAGTCCAGAGTGGTGAGAAAATCGTTCTGGGAGAGAAGTGGAAGAACCTGTTGAAGGGTTACCATGTGAAAATGGTCTGAGTGAATGTAGGTGTTGAGAGGTCTGAGATCTAAGATAGGTCGTAGGGTCTCGTCTGTCTTTGGAATTAGAAAGTACAGGGAGTAGACCCCTAAATTTTGTTGATTTATGGGGACCTGCTCTATTGCTCCTTTTTGCAGGAGGGAGATCACCTCTTGTGTTAGTAGCGCAGTATGTTCTTGCGACATAGGGCGGTGCCTGGGTGGAATGTTGGGGGGTGTTGATGTTAATTCCAGGCAACACCCTGACTGAATAATTTGTGTCACCCATCTGTCTGAGGTGATTGTCTCCCAGACATGAAGGAAATATTGTAGTCTGCCTCCGACCGGAGTGGAATGGTCTGGAGGGAGCGGGGGAAAGTCATTGGGCAGGAGGTGTGGCAGAGCGGGCGGTATTTGTTTTGCCTCTGCCCTTATTATTATTGCCTCTGTATCCGCCTCTTTGATAACCCTTCGTGAAGGTAGATTGAGGAGGGGATTTTTAGGACGTGGCCGCACTGTCCGAGGAGTAGCCTCTGCCCGTGCCCCGAAAGGAAGAACGGCGAAAGGATCGCCTGGGAGTCTGTGTCTGTAGGGCTCCCATAGATTTCGCCGTGTCTGTATCTTTCTTCATTTTTTCGAGGGCTTCGTCTACCTTAGGGCCAAAGAGATGGTCTTGGTCGAAGGGGTGATTTAATATGGAGGCTTGTACCTCCGGTTTAAACCCTGAAACCCTGAGCCAGGCATGGCGACGGAGAAGGACACTGGTGTTTATGGCCCTGGAGGCTTTATCTGCTGCATGTAGGGCACATCTTATCGAGGTGTTGGTTATTGTTTTTCCCTCTTGAATAAGTTCATTAGCCCTAGTCTTGTACTTTTCAGGGAGATGGTGCATGATGGTCTCTAGCTCATCATAATGCGCCCTGTCGTAACGGGCCAACAATGCTTGAGTATTGGCAATACGCCAGATATTGGCCGCTTGTGACGCAGTGCGCTTCCCTGACGCATCAAGGAGCTTGGATTCTTTGTCAGGTGGGGGCGCCTCGCCTGACGCATGAGAATTTGAGCGCTTCCTAGCTGTAGACACCACTAGGGAGTCTAATGGTGCAGGGCCTTTAATGTAAGAAGGGTCTGTGGGTGCGGCTTTGTATTTTTTCTCTATCCGAGGGTTTACGACCCTGGCCCTGACTGGGTCTTTAAAAACCTCAGGGGCATGTTTAATTACGCCCTTTAACATAGGTAGAATGGCAGTGGACCTATGTGTATCATCAAAGGTGTCTAGGAGAAAATCCTCCTCCACTGGGTCTGTGTGTAACTCCACCCCGTGGTAGTGTGCCGCCCGTTGTAACAAATGGTGAAAACCCAAGGAATCTTCAGGAGGGGATGGCCTAGATGGATAAAGGTCATCCTGTGGGACATCTGGGATGTCCGGATTGTTATAATCATCCTATGGGTCTGGAGATCCAGTAGGGGTGGGATCTTGTGGCCCATCTGCTGGATCATAGTAAGGGTCCCCCAAATCGTCTGGGACAGGAGACAAGGTGGGGGAACGATGAAGTGGAGGGGGTGGAGGTGGAGACGGTGGAGGAGGAGGAGGAGGAGGTGGGGAAGGCACCCTGAAAGGAGAGGTAGCAATGTCCTTTCTCTTTGGAGGTGGAGGTGGAGCTGGCTTGTCCAAGTGTCTCTTTTTTGAAGACCATGTCAAGTGTCCAGTCTTTGGATCTTTGGTGAGAGTTTTTTGCAAAGGATCCGGTGTGAAAAGCTCCTGTGACACTGGTTGTTCGGTCGGCGCGTAAGGTTTCGGTGCTGACGGCTTTTTAGGTTTCTCGAAGCCGTGCTTCCTTGGAACCTCCATTTTTTTGGTCGGTGCCGAAGAAGTTCTGGGCACGGGAGTGTCGGTGCTGAGGGTCTTGTAATGTTTAGTCGGCGCCGGAGTGGCAGGTTTCGACCCCGAAGGCTTCGGTGTCGGATTCGGTGTGGAGGTGGAGGCCGATTTTTTTTTCTTCGGTGCCGAAGGGTGTTTCTCGGCACCGGTGGTCGGCTGGCTCGAGCCCGAGCTGCCGGAAGGCTTACTAGGCTTCTTTACCGGGCCCGAAGGTGGGGTGTGAGAAGCAGTGTCCTTGGTCTTGTCTAGGCCCGGAGGCGAAGGTGTGACCGAAGCCTTTTTCGGTATCGGCGTGGGCGTGGGAGGGGGAATTGTACTCACGACCCGCTGCGCCGGAGTGATGTCCTCCACATCTGAGTCGTCGGCCTCGGAAGCGCTGACGAGGTCGTCGGCCTCCTGTTCGATGTCCTGCTGTCCCGGAGCTTCGACGTCGTCCCCGAAGATGTCGACTGGAGCGGAGGTCGAGGAGTGCGCCATGTTGCGTCTAGCCCGTCGATCTCGAATGGTCTTCTTTGAGCGAAAAGACTTGCAGGCGGGACAGTCTCGGGCCTCGTGTTCTGGGGAGAGGCAGACGTTGCACACCTCATGGAGATCGGTGTGGGGAAATTTGGACCCACATCGAGGGCACTTCTTGAAGGGAGTTCTTTCCATCAGCCGAGACCTGAGCCGGAATAGGCCCGAAGGCCGCCGTCGACCACCGGAATCGAAGAAGTGCTGAAGAGGAGTAAGATGATTTACGTCTTTGAAGAAGCTCGATGAGCGAGGATTTATGCGTCGATCGGTGAACTGGGAAGTTCGGAACCGGAGCGCGAAGTATTACATCCGAGCCCGATGGCGGAAAAAAACAATCTGAGGATGGAGCCGAAGCCCATGCGCAATACGAACCAAAGGAGGAGTCACCGAACTCGTGACTTCCAAAGACTTTCCAAGAGGAAAAACAAACTGCAAACATCCGGGCCCAACACCAGATGGTGATCTATGCACAGTGTATAATCTGCAGCTCATATGCCTCGAACCAGGCTGTTTCTTTGAAAGAGGCGCTGCAAGAGGGCGGCCTCTGTGGAAGATAGGGGGTGGGTTTGCGGGTTCCCCAGCTCCCGAGTATTCAGGTCAATGACAATAACTGGAAAATGTGAAACTTGTTTAACAAGTGATCAATTCTTGTTGCCAATGCCTGTTTTTTTTTTTTAATGAGTGGCAGGGTTAACATAACAGTTAATTAACAGGAGATGGATTGAGTTGTTGCTTTTTAGCCCGCTGATGAGGGCTGCTTGCAGATCTGTAGTGTTGGTTGCAACTGAAGAAGTCTCTATTCCGCGAGCTTGGTTTATGTAAATTAAAAGGCCGCCAGATGCTCTCCCAAAGATATTGCGTTTTATGGTCGTGGTGTGAAGTTCATTGAAACCTAGAAGAATTAAAGTTTCAGTAGCCCAGGTCTCTTGTAAACAAAGGATGTCGTCTTTTTAAGGTATTTAATTGCGGAGTTGGTACTCAGGAATTTTTTCAAGACCAGCTACATTCCAGGATATGATTAATAGTTGAGAGTTGATTCCGAGAGTTCTGGTGCTGATCCAGTTGCAGTCAGCCTTTGTGATTTTAATGTTGGCGTCCTGAGAGCAGGCCTTGAGATCAGGTCAGAGTTCACTGTCCAAGAGTTTGCTTCGGCTCACGGGAGGAAACTGTCCTATGATCAAGTGTGCTTGTTATCCTGTATTCATTGTAGGATGTTCGCTTTGATATCAAATTGTTCCCTTGATGGCTGCCGGCCTTCCCCCTTAGAACTGAGTTAACTACTTTCATTGGCAGGAGTACTTTTACCACGTAAGGATATTTCTCTGGTGCGGGGAATGAGGGGTCTATGCCACATTTCGCCATGAGAGATATCTTCTTCTGCTGTTAGCCCCTTCCAGATATTGTGGCACAGTCCGATCGAGGCTTGAATTTAGGCAAATGTGGGGATATGCTTAAATAAGCGAAGTATATTGACCAGTTTAAAATGTCATAGTGGCCCTCGATGCAATATCTGGAGGTGAAGATTACCTCGTGAGTAGGTTTGCTTGCTTGATTCTCCTTGAGTGTAGCTCTGGGTCCAGTTTGAGCAATACTAGAGTTGGGACTCGAACCGACGCATTGATAACGGATTTCTGGGCTGAGAGTGGGGCTTTGGGATGGTAGGCCAGTTGCATCGCAGAGCAACTGGGAGGCCGGAGAAGATGGACGCTGATTAATGCGTGTCCTAGTAGTTGGATCTTGTTCCCTGGACAGGCATGATTGAATGGGACACCTGATTGGAGTTTTGTTTACCGGCATCACCACTGCAGCAACCAGGCTTGGACTATAGCGCCCAGGATCCTTTGGGGCCAAACGCGCCATCACAGAGTGCCAGCAGGTGCTTAAAACAGTGGCAGGGCTCCGGCAGCACGGGACGTCCCGATTGGAGTTTTGTTTACCGGCATCACCACTGCAGCTACCAGGCTGTGACTACAGCGCCCAGGATCCTTTGGGGCCAAGCACGCCATCACAGAGCACCAGGAAGTGCATAAAACAGTGTCCCCTTTAATGTCAGCAGGGGCCCTTATGGCCATGGACCGTGCTGATGGATCATTAAACAACTCTGGGCTGCAAAGATTAGATGGTCTGGACAGTCGCACAACGGGCCATCAGCTACCACTTACACCCATTATTCTGGTCGATAATTCTAGGGGGTGTTGATGATGTACCTCTTAGCCAAGGGCATGTGGGGGGCACACCTACCAAGTATCAGGATAAGCAACTGAAAAGAAAGGGAAAAATGCCTGGGGGAAAGGCCAAAAGACCGAGAGCCGAGCTGACAACACAGAAGCCCTCAAGCGATTACAAAGGCGGATATGATGTCCGTATTAGAATCCTTCCCGGTCTCTTTAAAGGCCATGATGGACTCTCAACTGGGGTCCTTATTCCAATGTTTGTTGTCAATCGAAAAGAGACTTTTTGATCTTAAATGCTGTATGCTCGCAAGGTGGGAAGCTGTTACCTTAGAACCAAGGTGTCCTATTGACCCCGTAGCAACGAAATGATCCACCTTGACAGCCCCTCCCTCAAACACTAGGTGTAGGAAGGTGGAATCTGACTGCATGGTTGCCCCCACTTTTTTCCTGGTGTTTTGCTGGTTTTCGACTTAGGCTAGGGTCCTGAATAGCAGGATCCCAGCCAGACTATCTGCTTTCCCCTTAAATTGATTGCATGTACCTTAGGTACACTCCAGATTGGATTCTGGGGTACCCTTGTGAGTCCCTAGTATATGGTATACTATGTACCCAGGGCATAGGTACCCCAGAGGCCTACCAGGGGCTGAGGCATGTATTATGCCACCCCTGGGAAGCCCTCCAAAATGATACCACAGGACTGCTACAGCAGCCTGAGCAAGGTGGTACATGCACCCCTTACAGAGATATAGGTTCACTATATCTCACCCTATCACTGCACATATTAACCTATCAGTCACCCCTATGGCAGGCCTTATCAATCCTGAAGGCAGGGTGCTTGGTTTTATGTGAGAGGGGGCCCTGCATGAGCTGAACCCCTCTGCAGCCGTCGGAATCTATTCTCCGGGGTTGTCTGTGATGCAGCCTGACCATATACTCTTAAGTGCATTATAATCTCGCGGTAAATGCTAACTTTGGGATGGCTGCACGGAAACATGTTGTGTTTGGTGTCAAACACCTTGGAATCATAACCCACACCAGTAACTGGTGTGGGAGTATGATCCCACCCTTCTAGAGTGGGAGACATGACAGCACCGGTATACCTGGTACAAGCTTAACAGAACCCCGCCATCACAAAATGGATGCTGCAGACACAAGTCTGGCCTCCTGCTGCTGACCGAAACTCTGGCAGGGGAGGCCTGGACAATAGGTTTCCTGTCACAGGGAGGTGTAACCACCTCCCTGTGACAGGCTTTAGTGTATTGGGACTGTGTGGGAGCACTCCAAGAGTGATTTGAAGTCTGTACGGGGGGCACATTTGGTGTCCCTGTGCATAGGCCAGCTCAAAACGGTTGCAGGGGCTACCAGCCCCTCCTCTGGCGCGAAACTGGACAAAGGAAATGGGTGTAGCCACCCCTCTTTCCAAACCCACCCATAGGTGGATCCCCAGAGTATGTCCAACCCCTTCCTTGGGTATAAGAAAGGAACCCATGGCTACAGGAATTTAGATTACACCTGGACGAAACTCTGATACAGAAATCCTGGAACTTCGACGATCTACACGACTAGATGACTGAAGAATCTCCCATGGAATAAAGGAGTTACTCCCCTGCAAGGCAGGCCCCTAAAACGCATCTGACCGGTTTGCATCTCCGAAGCTTCCGCCGGACTCCGAAGAATCTTCAACACAGGAGGTGGGTTTCCAGACTTCCCAGAGGCTGACCCGAGTCCCCAGCAAAGCTGAGACCCATAGCCCTCGTGGGTACCGTGGAAACGGAACCCCTGGACACCGTGCACATTTGCAAGTGCAATAGCTTCTCGACTTCCTTTGAGGCTGTGCTTTGGGCTACTTGTAGTCCACGCCCTGAGCTGCGTTTCCACTGAACATCATCAGCCTACACATCCCAATTGACCCGTGGGCTGGTGTTGTGTGAATCCTCTCTAGGCTCCTTCGCGATCCGTGGTCCGTTGACTGGTGGGTCCCTGTGAAGGCAACTTTAACTTAAATTGAGCTTCCCTGGTTGCTCCAGACGTGCCCTGACTCTCCATCACTTGGGGAGTCCCCAGGACCTTGCTGGTCCGCACCAAAGCATCTTTACTCATCCTGCGTGATTTGCTGTTGCCGAGGCTTGTTGTCTCCAATCCGGGCAGCAACACTGCAGCACCAGACATCCTTCGTGGGACAGCTCGAATCCATCTCCTGGTCGTCCTCGACGCCTCCTGGTCCTCGTGGCTGAAGTCGAGCTTCACCTCTTTGCACCTGAAACACCCGACATCGATGGGCATTCGACTATCGTGCCCCTGGTGACTGGCAAGTGACCCAGACTCTGTCCACTCTGCCTTCAGGTTCTTCCCATCTTCGATCCAGGCTTGGATCTCTTCGGACACTTCTCCTCTTCCCGGCAGCAGCACTTTGCAGCAGTGCGCCATTGAAAACGACGACGTGACCCGACACCATTTGACACTTATGCACCCAGCTTTCCTGGGTGAGGTAACTCGAGAACTCCGGTGCTCCCGTGGGTGTTGGCCCTAGAAACCCTCAAGTCTAAAGGGGTTTCCTCATAGTCCTCTCCTAAGTGTCCTTAAATAACGGGAGCTCGCGGCTGTGTTCTCACACTGCACACGTCCCCCGTGGGTCCCCTGTCACCACCTTGGGGTCCCAGCGATTCTACAGGCTCTAGGCCTTGTGTCTAGTCAAGTTGTGGTTCTTATACCACTTTCTTAATATATGGTTTGGTACGCCCCTAGGGCTAATCGTATATTGTGCTAATTTACTGTGATATTTGAAGTGTAACATATGTGCTTTGACCTCTACCCTCAAAGAGACTAGTAGGGTGTGTTTAGGAATTCTGAAGGCTGCTCTCCATAGCTACCACTAGGATAGCTTTCAAATAAGGTTGTCTTTAACCTATCATCAATAAGGGGTTGTTTGGACTGGTGCAAGGTGCCCACTATAACTAGTGGACAGAATATACCAGGCCAACCTCTCACACTAGGGAACACTCACTTTCCCCTTCAAAGCTATTAAGGGGCCCGCACAACCGTTTTTGAGTCACATAGTGTTAAATCCTGGTTCGAACACGGGCCTTGTGGAAAGATCTTCTAAACGTGATCAATCCACCTCTGAAAATATACAGCTAGAGAACCACGACAGCGGGAAGGGGAGGGCTTTATGCGGAATCTGCCAGTTATACATCTTCCATTGGAGACAACGCCAAATGTCGTGATTCTGGGGAATGTGTCAACTCTCCCACAGCGTGCAAAGGAGGACTATTTCCAGTTGAAAAACAAAGTCTTACATTGTTTATCTTGTAACACAACTCTAGGCACAAAGGTAGAAAAAAATATCAATATGGTGCGAAGAGTTTACTGGGTAGGCAACTCACCCAAGCTCTGCAAGGGTGATTGCGTTATTATTAATTTCAACAGACCTCATATTGCAGAAAGGATTTTGGATACAGCATTGAACAAAGCCCCCCCAGGCACTCAGTCATCCATAACGGCTCTACTCCTTGGATTCTTCTACAAACCTGAGATATTTGAGCGGAATCATCTACCTAATACCATCAGAGCCCCGTAGAACAGGCAGGCTTCATTACATCCAGCGTATCCACCCCCCAGGTACATAAACTCAAACTCCAATTTAAATCATATGCATTGGTTACCACAAGGTGGGTAGCAGCCAGTTTTACCCTTAATAGAGCTATCAAACAGCTTTGCCCCCTGGACGCCATTGATATGGGTGACTTACTTAGCGGGCCAGCCCTTATGGATCCTGTGACTCTTAATACTCAGCAGGAAACTTCACGGCAAAACAATGGGACCTTGGGCGATATTGACTGTAATTTTATATTCTGGAGCATAGCGGGATTAGCGAACAAGCTTCTCGACCCCTTGTGTATTTTATTTATAAAGCAGTTTAGTGTGATTTTCTTGCAGGAAACAAGATTGGAGGGCTATAAGTCCTTTTTTGTTCCGGCCTCCCCCTCACCTGCAGGAAGATCAAGAGGGGGGGTCTTGCTATTTACATCTCTTTGGCAGTAGAGTGTAAGATATTGGCCATGTCGACAGAGAATCCATGTTTACAGTCCCTGGTGTTGAGTAAAGGGTGCCATAAATTAGGTATTATTAACTTTTACAACTCAGCGTCTGGCGCAAAAGGTGCAATATCTCCCTGTTGGGCTCCTTTCAAAGGAAACATCTTAATGTTGCTTTTAATAATTTTATGGTTGCCGGGGATTTTAATATTCACCCATGTGGTGACCCTAGGACCTCTAGCCTGGAAGATTTGGGTTATCCACGCGTGAGGGGAATCCATTTTTAACACAACTCACAAGGTCACACGTTTTTTTACATGAATTTGATCAATCTTCCCTTATGTGCTTAATTGATCCCCGTAGTAAGGCCCTCATACCATTCGGGGTGGGGGTTGGCTTGGAGGGGTTCATTTATTGACTTCATACTGGTTTCTACGCCTCTACTTGAGTCATTTAGGGGATTCACTATCAAGCTAGCGCATATAGTGACCACAACCCATTGTGTGTACACCTTAGTGGGCCTCTACTGACACAGAGGGGGGTCAATGCAGAGTGAGGTGGTGAGACCAACAGATGGTGGAAGGCGGCTAAAATGGGCCCAGATATCCCCAGATGTATTTTATGAACTAACTGACAAGTGTACTAATGAGTTAGACCTGTGCACTACTCCGTCAACGTCCCTGGGCGAGGTAATTAGTGCCTTTGCAATTATTTCTTCTAAAAAAAAAAGTGATTTTTTTAAGTGCCCTGGCTCGGCGATTGGTTACTCAAGCACCCAGATGGTTCGATTCTCATTGCTCCCGGGCAGCCAGGAAGCTAGGGGAAGCTTTGAATAAGAGCCCAAGAGATTCAACATTAGTTCAAATTTGCCGAAGGGAGTACAAGTCGGAACTGGCAAGACACAAGTCCATGTTAAGGAGGAAGCCTGGAGGGAGTTAACTGAGGCCAGTACGCTGAGGGACAGTTCCAGGTTCTGCAGTATAATTAATAGCCCCTTCTTGAACCATGAGGAAGGAAGTGTGGTGGGTGCCCATATTACTGAAGAGGAGTGGGTGCTTCATTTTGAAGCCATGTTCCAGTGCCCACCTGACTTCAACTGCCCCTCTGGCTGCAAGGCAGATACCAATGATTTGGTTTTTAACATAGATGAGGTCAAAGATGGCATAGTTGGTCTGTCAAGCAACAAAGCCCCGGGTCCTGATGATATCCCGTCGGATCTTTACAAATCAGATCCAAACTTTTGGGCACTGGTCCTTAAAGAAGTTATGAATGCTGCTGTAAAAAAAGAGGTTGCCCTGAGTCATGGGCCATTTCCACGATAGTGCCTATTTTTAAAAAGGACAAGCGGGATAGCACCCACTGCTATAGACCAATCTCACTGTTGGACTTGGTAGTAAAGGTGGTAGGCAGAGTACTTTTGAAAGGATTGACTAGCTGGGCAGAGGAACACGCCATCCTTTCGGACTTCCAGTACAAGTTTCGTCCTGGGTGGTCCACTGTGGCCCAGTGCCTTTATCTACGAGTCCGAATAAATATACAGTGGCCCGCCCCGGAGCCATTTATCTAGCTTTCATGAACGTATCATCCACGTTCAATCGCATGAATAGGGCTGGACTCTGGCAGGCCATGCTGGCTATTGGACTAGATGGCAACATCGTTCGTTTTCTGGAAGACCTTCGCCGATCAACCAATTATTGGCATTACGCCCACTATTATTTTGTCTAAATATTTTGGCTGAATGAAGGATCGACTAAGTCATTGGATCCTGAAGGAGTGCATGTCCCTTGATTATGCCCATTATATTCCCTGGCTCAGATATATCATAAGTAGCTTTGAAAGCTTGGGAAGAGTGTAACTATTTACAAACCCAGAATCGGTGACTAAGAATGATCTGGGGTGGGTTAGGGAGATTTTTTTGCAGCCGAAGGAAACAGGAGAGGGAAGAGCTTGAACTGAAGAAACCCAGTGTCCGCAAATTTTTAAATTTTGAAAACAAAACCAATGACTGAGCCATATCTCCTGGGACCTTTTAGCACATATGAACGTTTTTTATTGACCAGGTTCCGATTGGATCTGTTTCACCTGTTGGCCGTGCCACGGGGGAGCAGTAGAGGTCAGATTTTAAAATCCTGCGGCTGCGACGGGGAGTCTCAACAGGATATGGTTCATTTTTTAATATTCTGTAACTATTATACAGCCCCCTGGAAAACCTTTATTATCCCTATTTTAAGGAGGTTGAAATTCAAGCAGGTGCATTCAGTATTTATTCACCTACAATTGTTGTATGGAGATTATATTTTCTTTGTCCTCAACTTCCTAAATTCTGCAGTGAAGCTCAGAGCATGCCTCGATTAAATGATTGTAGCTATAAAGGTTTGTTTCTTTTACTCTAGCTACCCGGATGACACATTCAGTCTAGAGGAGACCCTCTGAATTATCTTTTTAACGGTCTTTTCACTTTTTATGATCTAGGATATATGCATTTTATGATGTTTTACTAGTATTGTTTGAGATTTTTAGGGTAGCTTTGTTTCTTATGTGATGTATGTATAAATATATTATCCTTTTCATGCCATGTATTTTTTTTAGAGTACTTTTATGGTTTCATATGTGAAAACCGAATAAAGTTTGCTTGAATTGAATGGAATGGTTTTCTCAGGCTTCGTGTTAGTTGGTAAAGAAGCTAGTTGGATTTAGGTTGCCTGGCCTGTTAGGCTCTACCATTCCCCTGTTCAGGGATTGGGCAAGATGAGGGGTACGTCACATCGTTTTACATCGGTTGTAGTTGGTACTGTTAAGGTTGGTTTGTTTGGGACGGACTTTTTGGCAAAAATTGGGTAGGTCCGAGCTTTATCATGGTTAGCTTGTGATGTTTGATTCTGGGTTATTTGCAGGAAGGCAACTCTTTTGAGAGCTTTAGCCTTTTTCTGCTGTTTCTTTAGTTTTTTCTTGGTCCTCCTGAAGAAGGGCTCCTCTTGCTTGTTCTTGTTAGGGGGATTGTCCTCGATTTCCTTACTTAGATGTAGAATGCAAGGGATGAGACTTTGTCTCGGGCCGGTGGAAGGGTTAATGGCTAAGGGTGGGACATTAATTCCGGGCTTCAATGTGGGGCTGCTGGGATGGGTTGTTGTGGAGTTGGTTTGTGAGTCAGCTCGTGTTGTTGTTAGCTTGGAGCTACTATTAAACATCGGATTAATGGTACTCCCTGTTGACCCCTTGAACGAGGTTACCAAGTCTGTTAAAATTTTTAGAAAGACTTGCCCATTTGTCAATGAGTGCTGCGCATGAACAGGTGGAGGACCAGGTATCCTTCGTTTTGCTAAGATTGTTCTAGATATAGTTCACCTTGATGCTCAGATCCGCTAGGAGTTGTGCGATGGTTGGTAAGAGGTCAATTTGAAGCTCCATTTTGGTTGGTTGCCAGAGTAGTGCCCTTGCCTTGGAGTGATTTATTTCACTGGTTGAGGTTAATCCCGGGTAGTTGGAAGGGTTAATGGTTTGAGATCTTTGGCTAAGTAGGGGGTAGACCTAATTCCCAGGCCATTCTAAACTGCTTTGGGGTAAGCTCCAGTGTTCTTTCTATCTTGGTTTCCAGGTTTTGTACAAATAATGGTGATAGGTGCCCCAGCTCATGTTTGCACTCAGGCACTTCGATGTTTCCTGAGCCGGAGCATGAGAGATCCAGGAGGCAGAATTGGATGGGAGACTGCAGGTTGAATTGTTGTTGGTGGTGGTGTATTTGGGTTGTAACAACCTGCTTGTGGCTTCCTGATATAGGGACGTTGGTATCGACTAGTGGGACCCATTTGGGTGTGAGTTCATTACCAGGGGGCAGCTCTGCCTGGGGCAGGATTGAGGCTGACGTCTCCCTGTGTGTGTTCGAGGGTCTTGTATTGGGGAAGTTTTGCAATTGGGGAAGCTACCTGAGAGGGGTTCCTTTGCGTTGCTGGTCTTGGCACGTACTAATAATACTGTTGAGATGTGGGGATTCCCACCATTAGCAGAGTATTTGAGTAGAAGGAATATTCTACTTACCAGTATGCATCTGTTCTTGGCATGTACAGCTGCAGATCTACACACTGTGCATAGATCGCCATCTGGTGTTGGGCTCGGATGTTTGCAGTTGTTTTTCTCTTGGAAAGTCTTTGGAAGTCACAAGGTATGTGACTCCTCCTTTGGATCATATTGCGCATGGGCTTTGGCTCCATCCTCAGATTGTTTTTCGCCAGCAGGGAAACTATGGAGCTTTGTAAGAAAGAGGAAAGATGCCCATGTGTGCTGTATCTAAATAAGATAAAACTGGAACAGATAAAGGCAGCCGGGGAGGCGGGTGGGCGTGTGTAGATCTGCAGCTCTACATGCCAAGAACAGATTCAGACTGGTAAGTTGCATATTCCGTTCGAGGCATATGAGCTGCAGATTACACACTGCATAGATTATATAGCAGTACTCGCTCCTAGCGGCGACCACCAGTATCTGTTGCAGTTGTTTGAAACAATGTTTTGAGGACAGCCTGGCCCACACTAGCTTGTTGCTAAGTTTGCACATCTACACAATAGTGTTTAGTGAAAGTGTGCGGTGTAGACCATGTAGCTGCTCTGCAGATATCATCTAAGGGGATGTTCCCTAAAAATGCCATGGAAGCCCATATCTTACGTGTAGAGTGGGCTTTAGAGGGAACAGATAGCATTCGTTTTGCTTTGTGGTAGCAAATAGGGTTGCCCTTGTGTGGTGGTAAGAAAGACACGAATAGTTGTTTGGTCTTACGAAAAGGTTGTGTTCTCTCGATGTAGTAGAGTAAAGCTCTTCCAGGGGTATCCTCATCAAAGTCATAAGCATTAGAATATTGCCGCCCATGCGCGGGGCCCCGGAAACACTATAATATATATATATACATATATATATATATATATATATATATATATATATATATATATATATATATATATATATATAAACAAGCAACTGCAGCCTACTAAACACCAGAGCTGAATCATGCCATAAGGATTCTCTACCATACATGAAAAACATGCATTAGAAACAGGAGAAAACAATAGCAAAACTTGTTTAAAAAACTGTTTTAATGCTCAGCACACAGTAGAAATCCTCATAACTCACTGAAAGCATAGGAATCTCCCAGGCTGCATTGCAAACACCCAGTCTAAAAAGACTGAAAAGCTAACTTGTACCTGCATAGCAATAAACTGACACCGTGCCTTTAAGGCACACCTGACCCCCAACTTCCCATCATGCCTCAGGGGTGACAGTTAGGTCAGTTGTTCTTTGGGGAGACTGAAAAAAGCCATGGCACAAAGAGATAACAACATCTTCAAAAGATAACTATCCTTTGCCTGGGGAGGCGGGAGGGTTGCTTATGACTTTGATGAGGATACCCCTGGAAGAAAACTAGGATTACAGGTAAGTAACTAATCCTTCTCTTCCAGGGGATCCTCATCAACAGTCATAAGCATTAGAATAGAATAGCGAGCCTCGCCTCATCTCCCTGCGGGCAAAGGGAAAAAGATAGAAACCTGATCAGTAGGCTTAGAAAGAAAAAACTAAGCTACCCAAATAGATTCCTCAAGGAGGCTTGGCCTACTTGAGCATCAGCCCTGGAACCAGATTCTAGGCAGTAGTGCCTCGTAAAGGTATGAACCGATTTCCAGGTTGCCGCCTTGCAGATCTCGGACATCGGGACGTCATGCAAGAAGGTAACAGTGGCCGCTTTCCCTCTAGTGGAATGCGCCTTAGGAGGCAACGGTAAGGGCCTTTTCGCCAGTTGGTAAGCTAAGGTAATGCAGGATACAATTCATCTGGAGATGGATCTCTTAGCGGCTGGGAAGCCTGTTCTCATGGCGCCATAATTGACAAATAACTGATCTGTCTTCCTGATGCCCTTGGTACTTTCTAAGTAGAACTTAAGTACCCTCTTGAGGTCCAAGGAATGAAGCGACCGCTCAGCCGGGGTCGCTGGATTCAGAAAAAAAGAAGGAAGGGAAATGGACTGATTAATATGAAAATCAGACACTACCTTAGGGAGAAAAGATGGATGCGCCCTTAAGACCACTTTGTTATGGTGAAAAACAGTGTAAGGCTCCTTGGTACAGAGAGCCTGGATCTCGCTTACTCTGCGTGCCGATGTAATGGCTACCAGAAAAACGGCCTTCCAAGACAAATGTTGCAAGGAAGCTCTATGGATTGGCTCAAAGGGTGGGCCCATCAATTTGGATAGCACCAGGTTCAACTCCCATGGAGGAGAAGGGTTTCGAACAGGGGGATACACCTTTTTCAACCCCTGTAAGAAGTCCTTGACCACCTACATTTGGAAAAAGGAGGGCTGACTAGGAGATCTCCTGTACGCTGTAATGGCAGATAAATGGACCCTGATAGAAGCATACTTTAACCCTGCTCTTGCTAAGTACAGAAGGTAAGGGAGAATGACATCCTCCTGCCCCTTCGTAGGATCAAGGTGATGTTCTTTACACCAAAGAAAAAACCTCTTCCACTTGAACGCATACGACGCTCTTGTGGAGGGTCTTTTTGCTTCCTTGAAAATATGCATACAATCAGGAGGCAGATTCAAATGTCCATACTGCAGGACCTCAGGAGCCATGCTGCCAAGTTCAGTGAGGGAAGGTTGGGATGCAGAATCCTCCCGGCCATCTTGGTCAGCAGGTCCGGCCTGCAAGGCAGTCTCCTGTGTGGAAGTACAGACAGATGAAGAAGGTCCGGGTACCACCACTGCCGTGGCCAGTCTGGAGCAATCAGAAGCATCGTCATGCTGGATCTGAGAAGCTTGGACACCACCTTGGGGATCAGGGGCAGAGGAGGAAAGGCGTAAGCATATGGCCCTGACGAGTCCATCAAAAGCGCATTCCCCATTGTCCCTGGACGGTGGAATCTGGACGCGAAGGCGTGGCATTTTGTGTTTTCGTCGTCTGCAAAGAGATCTATCTCCGGACGACCCCAACGATGGAAAAGATCCGCCACCATCTCGTCGTGCAGCACCCAGTCTGTCTGATCTTCGAAGTGACTGTTTTGGTGGTATGTCCTTTGGAAGCACACGGAAACGAAGCGCATATCCATTGCGCAGTATATTCAGCACCCAACGATCTTTTGTGATGCTGTCCCACTCTGCCAGATGTTGTGAAGCACTCCCTCCCACTGGAGTGGGCAACGGCGGCGGAGGAAGCCACTGCTCATGACTTCCCTCCTCTCGCCGTGGTAGAGGACTGCTGTTGGTGTCCCCCTCTACCTCTGTTGGACTTTCCTCCCCGATATTGTGACTTTCCTTGGGCCTTATTCTGGGACCACTGAGGGGTTTGAACCCTCTGTTGAGGCCCCTTGCGCTGGTTGGGTCTGTAGCGGCATCTGAACTCTCTTTTTCTCCAACCCAACCGCCTTGAGGGTGTCCAACTCGGTCTTCGACCCATCTCTTCGTCCGCATGCGTGCCGAAGAGTGAAGAGCCAGAGAATGGAAGGTTCAAGATTCTCTGCTGCGCATCAGGTTTCAGCCCTGTTAGTCTCAACCAGGACGATCTCCTGGAGCATACTCCATGCGCGTAAGAATGCGCTGCTAGCACCGCTCCATCCGCTGCAGTGCTAATCGACTTATTCGCCACCAGGGATCCCTCAGTGACTATTTCCTCAATCCTTCTGGTCTTCCTTTGGGAGCTTGGATCTGAACCGCTCCAAAGAGTCCCACAGAGCTCTGTCATAACGGCCGAGCAGCGCAGCCGCGCTGGAGACCTTAAGGGAGGCAGCCGCCGACGTGCAGGCTTTGCGCCCCCACGAGTCCTGAGCTCTGCTCTCTTTATCTGGTGGGACAGAAGAAGATGACGATACAGCGTGAGTCTTCCTTGCCGCTGCTACTATGACCGAGTCTGCAGGAGGGTCCATCTTAACAAAGACCGGGTCAGAGGTAGCCGGCTTATATTTCTTAAGGATGCGAGCCGGCACCGCCTTGATGGTTGCTGGGGTTAAGAAGGTGTCCATGACAGGTTCCAGGATCCCAGGAACCAATGGAAGCAGCGGCCGAGACGCAGTCTTCTGATGAAAAGTCTCAATCACCGACTTCGTGACTTGCGGGACTGACATCTCAATGTTGAGCTTCTGAGCCCCCCTCTGCAGAACCTCATGGTAGGTGTTGATATCGTCTATGGGAGAGACCCTAGACACTGGGCTGTCCGATAGCGTGGGTGAGTAATCTCTCTTTGAGGATCGGGTGGAGGAAGTCGAGGATGTAGATGGTGGTCTTCTACCTCGTCGATGATCACGGGCCCGTGATCTGACTGCACGATCTTCTCGCCTGGGGGAGCGCGATCTATGGCGCTGTGTCTCAGGTGACTTCTTGCGTGCTTGCCTGGGAGGGCTCACTCTGTCCACTTCGTCCACCAATCTTTGAAGCAGGGACCTATGCGCCAGACTGACATACTCTTGCATCCTTCTTGTAGCCCCTGAATCCTGCCAGTCACGTACGGGCAGAAGCCATCTGGGCGACAGTGGAACCGCAGCAGTGGTCTCGCGTGGTCTTGAAGGAGACCTGTGGACATGGCTAGCCACTTCTCTCCGTGTAGCTGACCTTGGAGAAGCCCTGGATGAGTGAGAGGACGAATGGCGCGAAGCTGACTCCGTCACTAGGACCACCGATCCATCCCCAGACCTCACCGAGGCCTGTTTCGACGTCGAGCGTGCTCTGGACATCGATCTAGGCTTCTGCCTTCGTGCTCGGCGGGCCTCCCGTGTGCACGACGTCGAACGCCGTATCGACGGCGACCTGTGCCGGGAAGAATGATGCCTCGACGTCGAACGGCAATGTGAAGCAGACGACGGCGGGACTCTCTCACTCGACGCCGAACGTTGTCTAGACAACGGCGGAGCTGCGTCCAGTCTTGATGTCGATGGTCTGTGCGACGATGGCTGAGAGGTATTTCTCGCCCTTGAAGCCGAACGCCGTCGAGACGACGACGGAGACCTCATCCTCGACGCCGATCGTCGCCTGGTTGACGACGGCGGAGGAGTCTTCACTCTCGATGTCCATCGCTGGTGGAACTGCGACGACGGAAGTGAGTCTGCCCTCGACGACGGAGGGGTGACACTCCTCGACGCCGAGTCGGCGGAGGGTCTCTGCTCCTCGACGCCGATCGTCGCCTGGTTGACGACGGCGGAGGGTCTCTGATCCTCGACGTCCATCGCTGGTGGAACTGCGACGACGGAAGTGAGTCTGCCCTCGACGACGGAGGGGTGACACTCCTCGACGCCGAGTCAGCGGAGGGTCTCTGCTCCTCGACGCCAATCGCCGCCGGGTTGACGACGACAGAGCCTTGTCTCTTGACGCCGATCGTCGCCGGGTTGACGACGGCGGAGGGGTCTTGTCTCTCGACGCCGATCGTCGCCGGGTTGACGACGGCAGACGAGTCTTCGATGTCGAACCTTTTCTCGACGGCGAGCCCGCTGTCGAAGGTCTTTTCTTGGAAATATGACCCACCTGAAGATCTTTTGTCAGCGCCGAGCCCGACGCTGAAGCAGAAGGACGCGAGGACTTGCTTCTAGAAGGCGTTCTAGACCTCTTGGAGCCCTTCTTCACTGGAGATCTTCCTCTAGATGGTTTACCTGCCAGGCCATACAGGCAAATCCTTTCCCTGTCCTTCAAAGTTCTTCTGGACAGGTTCTGGCAGTGAGGGCAGGTCGTAGGATCATGGTCCTCCGGTAGACAAAGGATACAGACCCTATGAGAATCAGTCTTGGCCTTCTTTTTGCCACAAGAAGGGCAAGGGTCAAAAAGAGATGGCATTTTAAGATAGTAAAAAATGCCCAAACCTGTCAAAAAGGACAGCCTCTTACTTTAACTGATGTAAAACGTCGAAGTAAGGAATAAAAGTTGTGAAAAGTGAAATTATTTTCTGACAAAAATCAGAAAAGAGTGGAGCTTTATTGCCAGGATCCTTCCTGAAGGATCCGGAAAGAACAACTGACCTAACTGTCACCCCTGAGGCATGATGGGAAATGGGGGTCAGGTGTGCCTTAAAGGCACAGTGTCAGTTTATTGCTATGCAGCTACAAGTTAGCTTTTCAGTCTTTTTAGACTGGGTGTTTGCAATGCAGCCTGGGAGCTTCCTATGCTTTCAGTGAGTTATGAGGATTTCTACTGTGTGCTGCGCATTAAAACAGTTTCTAAAACAAGTTTTGCTATTGTTTTCTCCTGTTTCTAATGCATATTTTTCATGTATGGTAGAGGCAAGTGATAGCCTTCACCTTGGTGAAGGCTATCACTTGCCTGGATTAAATACTTGGTGAACAGCATTCCTGGGTGTCCTGGATTTCTGTTTCGTGACTTTCGAAAAACTGTGCTTTGAATATATATATATATATATTACCTACTGGCGGTCGCCAGTAGGTAGTTATAGTTAGGACCCCTTTTCCATAGGAAATCCGCAACATTCTATTTTGAATAACTTTGGCGCCGGTTGACGAATCCTCGCGAATTTCTCAAAATAGGTGGGGCGCTACGCTCCGCTCCTACCCTGAAAGTCTCGGGGGGATTCGTCAAGCGGGGGCTGAGATAAAAGGGGGGTCCCAAAACGCGTTTTTCCCATGCATTTTTCCATAGGACCTTTAGACAGGGCTACAGCCCGAACGGCTGAACAGAATTACTAGAAATTTGGCAGAGAGGTAGTCCCTAGGTCAAGGAAGTGCCTTTTGTAGGTTTGGTGTAAATCTGTTCAGTAGATTCTGAGAAAATAGCCTTTAAATCAATATATATATCTGAGCCAGCTTACGGTACGCTTACCGTAAGCTTACCGTACGCGTACGGTGGCGTGCGCGAGCGCGATTCTGATTGGCTGTTACATCTAAGTAAACATTCGAATCGGTCGAAACCAGGAAGCGGCGGCCGCCATTTTCTCTCTCGCACTCTGAGGGGGGGCTGTAAACAAAGGCAAAAAACATATAAAGGGGCTGTTTAGACAGCGCCCATGCACATAGCCATGTTAGTTGAGTCCTCAAAGATCCCCTAAGGCCAAAAACGGTAAATTTTTATTTTTTGAAAATTTCGCCGATTACGCTTACCGTACGCGTACGGTGCGCTTACGCTAAAAATTTTAATTAAAAAAAAAAAACACTCTCTGTGCATGGCGTATTATTGTCATCACTTACTAATTAAATTTAACAGATTACCTATCACAAGGAAGCGCATAATATGTCCTCCATGTGCGCACGGTGCGCTACGCGCACCGCGTGCCCACCTTGCGTGTACGGCACTAACTGCGTAAAGTGGGCGCGCGGTGCGCGAAGCGCACCGCGTGCTCACTGTGCGCGCACAGTGCGCGAAGCGCACCGTGCGCGCACGGAACGAACTGCGTTAAGTGGGCGTGCACGCCACGAATGGCGTAAAGTAACTTAGCATTTAAAAAACCGTACAAATTCACTGAAAAACCATAGGTTTCACACACGTTATAGTTAGGAATTAGCATTTAAAAAACCTTGCAAATTCACTGAAAAAACCATAGGTTTCACACATGTTATAGTTAGCGGAAATTTTACTGATAAAAAAACAATGAAATTCCCCCGTTATAGTTAGTGCAGGCAACTATAACTCACGCGACCGCAATCTTCTGCTGATGACATATGTGTCTTTATGAAAAAAAAATATTTGTAATATATGTATAGCTAAAAATGTATGGAAGAAGACATGGGCAAATAAGTGTCTAAATACAGTATTAGCATCAGCAGAAGATTGCGGTCGCGTGAGTTATAGTTGCCTGCACTAACTATAACGGGGGAATTTCATTGGTTTTTTATCAGTAAAATTTCCGCTAACTATAACATGTGTGAAACCTATGGTTTTTTCAGTGAATTTGCAAGGTTTTTTAAATGCTAATTCCTAACTATAACGTGTGTGAAACCTATGGTTTTTTCAGTGAATATATCTATATATATATATGGGGCACATATAATATAGTGTTTCCGGGGTCCTGCGCATGGGCGGGAATATTCTAATGCTTATGACTATTGATGAGGATCCCATGGAACAGAACATCTGCCTACCTCACAGTGCCAGCGAATCTGGGACCAATGGGCTGGGGCGGTCCACACCACACGTACCTCTGAGATCTTGGCTCCACAGCTTCGTCTCTCTCTCTCTCTCCCCTTCCCTCTCCCTCTTTCTCTCCCATTCGAAGTGATGAATGTCAGTAGCATTACACTGCTTTCGATGGTACAGAGCTACTAGTAGTAAACCGTACTAGACAATACACTGTATTAGATGGAAAAGAGTTACTCCGTGGGATACTGTACATGTCACTACACTTCCGTCAAGTAAATTAGTGAATCCCCCAATAGGAAGGTTGTGAAAAGCTTCTATGCATATTGCACTTTAAAATCCCGATTGGGGTAAAATGTAGTGTTTGCTATTGGTTAAATACACCTTGCACTTTAAAATGCTATTGGAGCAGAATGAACTGTTCATCTATTGATCAATTATCCAATATTGTTAGTGAAAGGTTTTAAATATATGTGAGAATTTGGGATGTAGATTGTATTGGGTCTGTGTGGGGAAAGGTTTTAATGTTTATATATGGTCGTGGAGGATGGATACAACCATGAATTGTTGTTTTCGTTTACTAAAATGGTCTGTTCTTGTCTCTGCTTTTTCTTTTTATGAACTACAAATGTGTGTAATATTTCTTTAAGAGTATATTTCTTGGAAATAAAGTACTTCTTATTAACGTCACTACACTGTATTAGCTAGTACAGAATAACAGCGCTACTATATGGTCTACTATACTAGTACGCTGCATTAGATTGTATAGAGTGACAGTTACTAGAAGGTGTACTGTACTGTCAGTACACTGCATTAGATGGTACATAGTGATAGGGCTACTAGAAGGTGCACTGTATTTGTTAGTACGCTGCATTCGATGGTACAGAGTGACCGGGTTATATGGTACAGAGTGACAGAGTTACTAGAATATATACTGTACTCGTCAGTATACTGTATTAGATGATACAAAGTAACAGAGCTACTAGAAGGTATACCGTACTAGTCAGTACACTATATTTGAAGGTACAAAGTAACAGAGCTACTCCAAGGTATGCAGTACTCGTCAGTACAATGCATTAGATGGTACAAAGTAACAGATCTACTGCAGAGCATGCACTGCATTGGTAGTGCATAGCATACACTGGCACTGCATTGGTACTACTGGCCCTGCACTGACCGTCATTTTATCATCAAACCGGATGTACTGTGATCAGATGGCTTTTTAGCAAAATATACTTTAAAATGCATTTACACCCAATTTGTTAATATTTTTCTTAGTGAATTCCCCCACCTCAACCTCGAGACTCCACTTTAAAAGATTACCAGTCGGTCACCTGAATGGGAGGACCGCATCTCGCTATACGCAGATGACATCTTACTCTATTTAATGGACCTTAAAAAATCCCTAATTGCAGTTCTAGACATATTGGCAGTATTCGGCAGATATTCTGGATTTATGATCAACTGGAGTAAGTCCCACCTATATGTTCTTCAGGGAGGCTTACCTGCCTTACCCCGCGACTGTCCAATCCAGATCAGTGCCACGGGATTCAAATATTTGGGGGATTTTCTCTCCTTAGACCTGGCACTTTGATACGAAAAAAACCTCCTTCCTCCAATACTGCGGTTAAAGCGGGACATAGCCAGCTAGAAATCTCTTCCCCTCTCTCTTCTGGGCAAGGCTGCTCTTTTTAAAATGATGTCCCTCCTCCGCTTCCTCTACGCCCTACAAAACTCACTCGACCCAGTCCCCTGACATATTTTAAAGAAATTGAAAGCCTTCAATTATTGTTGAATGGGACGCCACGCATAGCCCTGGGTAAACTTACATTAAAATTGTATGATGTAGGCATCAGCCTCCCTGATTTAAAGAAATATTACTGGGCTGCACATCTGGCGGCTATCAATCATGGCACATACGGTGGCCCCGATGATCCAGGCTACCGTATGGATAGGTGGCTTCTTCCGGGAGAGAATTATAACAGATCACTCTACTCGAAACCTGGCCGGCCTCGTTTGACAGGCCCCACTGGTCACTCAGTAGGTGTATGGCATGCTGCAAACAGATCCCTCGGATGGGAGGGTAAACTGACGTTGGCTACTCCCCTGTGGGACTCTGCGCAATTAGGTAATCTATGGACTTCGAAGGGGTTTGATAAATGGGACATGATCGGTATTTCACAAATTAAGGATGTATGGGAGAAGGGAGGAGTGAAAACTTTTGCCACTCTCCAAAGCCAACACGAGCTGGCTGATACTGAGCTTTTTCATTACACACAGGTTCACCATGCACTACACTCACTCCTTAGAAAGGGCTCCTCCCTCCACAAATCTTCCCCGTTGGAGGATAGGATACTGGATGGCCACCTCCCAGAGAAGACCATCTCATTATTCTATAACAACTCAATATATAATATGGACGACCCCCTCTCCGTATTGCGACAGAAATGGGTGGCCGATGGCATAGAAATGGATGATGAGGAATAGCAGGAGGCAATATCCTCCCCTCGGGTGGTGGCTATTCCAGCACGACTAAGACTAGTACAGCTTAAAATCCTACATAGGATATATATATATGACTAGCCCCAGACTAGTAAAGATGGGAAGAGCGGAAACAGGAGACTGTCGCAGGAGGTGTGGTCAAATGGGTATCTTTATGCACATCATATGGGAATACACACATTCAGGCATACTGGAGGGAGATAAATGAAGTAATGGGGGCAGAACTTGATATTGCTATTCACCCTGATGCCTACTGAACATATGGGAACCGACTGACTTAAACACCCATCAAACACAGAGGCCACTTTGGGGTTCATGCTAGCCAAAAGAAACATTGCTCAGGTCTGGGGAGCGGCAACCCCCCCCACATTAGGGGCATGGGAGAGGCATATGGACTGGTGTATGTTCAGGGAAAAGACAGTATATGTTGCCCAAGGCTGCCCCAGAAAGTGGTCCCGCATATGGACACCGTGGAACTCGTATTCGTGGAGACATTTTTGCTCCCCCACAGAGCATTGAGCTGGATGACCTGCTGCCTCCTTGAAATGTCCTTACTGTGTATAATGTTAACGATTATTGCCTCATTTAGTCATGCCTATATTGATATTGATCTGGATCTGTAATTGTTTGTATGTCGATGATTGTTAATAAAAAGATTTATGCAAAAAAAAAAAAAATTACCAGTCATCACTGGCTGCAGGAACATCTGCAAGCGACCCATCCCCTAAAGTGTTGGCTACTGGGTCATGTGAGGCCGACTGAGTGGTTTACTTTGTGCTGTTCAAATACTCGATTGCTAATTTGAATGTAGAGGGCGAAGTTTCATTTTTGGATTACAGCTGTATCGATACAGATATGTATAACTGTACAAGATTCTGCAGGTATGATGTTCTATTACGTAAACTGGTATGGCCACCGTTCCCAGGGCATGGAAACAGGCCAAGGTAATTCCCCTGCTTAAAAAACCTGCGCTTGATCCGGCCAAATCAGAGAACTACCGCCCTATTTCTCTGCTCCCTTGGGTGGCAAAAATCACAGAGGCATATGTGAACTCCCGTCGGATTTCCTGACCTCGAATAATATACTGGACCTCTCCCAGAACAGCTTTCGACCCGGTCACAGCATGGAGTCTGCCCTCCTGGCCGTGACAGAATGTCTCTGGTCAGCATTGGATGCCTGGCAAACATCGGCGCTGATCCTGTTGGATCTGAGCGCCGCGTTTGACACGGTGTCTCATGACATACTGTTGAGACGTCTGGAGGAAGTGGGAATTACTGGCTCGGCCATGGAGTGGCTTGCCTCATTCCTCCATGAGAGGTCATTCCCGATAATAGCTCTCCCGTTTTCCTCTGGCGAACACTCTGTTAAACAAGGGGTGCCACAGGGTTCTTCGCTTAGCCCCCTGCTATTTAATATCTATGTCCAACCGTTGGCTGCAGTAGCCAATAGCAGGGGTCTGACCATGGTCTCCTACGCTGACGATACACAGTTGGCGGTGGCTCTCTCAATAACACCGAGCGGGACGCCCTTAAGTTTCAGGGTGACCTTGCGGCAGTGGCCGGGTGGATGACCGCCAACTGTCTCCAGATGAATTATAACAAGTCGGAGGTATTGTTAGTGGGAAAGGACCATGGGCAGTGGAGTGAACTCTGGCGGCCAGCTAGCCTGGGCCGGGTCCCCTCCCCCAAGCAGGCAGTGAAAAATCTAGGGGTATGGCTGGACTCGTCTCTTAACTATCGTGTCCAAACAAAAAAGATGGTAGGGACATGTTTTGGACTCCTACGGGGGCTTAGACCCCTGCTGAGCATCTTTGATGCACCTACGCATCAGGTTTATTATTCAGGCGTCTGTATTGTCCAGACTGGATTGTGCCTGCTCTCTTTATTTGGGGGCCAACAAGGTGGAGGTTCTGAGGCTGTAAAGGGCACAGAACGCGGCAGCAAGATCCCTCTTAGGCTTGGGCAGGCCTTGTTCTGTGTCCAAGGCCATTCGCATTGAATTCAAAGCCTTGTGCATCTCCATCACATCTTTGAAACTGACCGCTCCCTCTATCTTGGCCAACCTCCTCTTGCCATATGTCCACTCACGACATCTCCGCTCACAGGATCAGCACTTGGTGGTGGTTCGCCGGACACGAAGAGTTTGTGCTGGCGGACGCTCTTTTCGTAGTAGAGTGGCCATTCTTTGGAACGCACTTCCTGGGCATATTCGTGGCCTTAGCAACTATCTAGAATTCAGGAAGGCCATCAAGACCCACCTCTTCCCCGCACTATAGTCTGTGTCCATTCCATCTGCTTATGTCAGTCTTTCTTGGTATTAGCGCCGGGACGCCCCTTTGCTGGGGCAGCTGTAGCGCTCTATAAGTCGCAGTAAAAAGTGGTGGCTACTAACAGCCATTGACAAAAGGCACCGCCAGTGCTCTCCATTGAATGTTAGTCCAGCACTGGGGTGCCACTGGTGGTGGAAGTAGGTGGTATCAGCAGTGGCAATCTTTGGGTACAATATATATAGATAGATACAAATAAATAACCTACTGGCGCTTGTCAGTAGGGAATTATAGTTGGGATGCAGTTTCCATAGGAAGAGTGTTTTTCATATGCCAATACCTTTGGCATTGTTTGATGAATCCTAACGAAATTTTCAAAACTAATTTGCCACTCACTTCAGCTGCTGTTTTGACAGTTTCCGGGGATCCGTTGAGTGAAGCTGAGTAAAAGGGTGGGTCCCAAAATGTATTTTCCCCATGTTAATTTCCATAGGAACTGTAGACACGGCTACAGCCCGAACTGTTGCACGGAATTACAACAAATTTGGCAGAAATGTAGCTATTGGTTTAGAAAGTTACCTTTTTTTTAATTTGGTGTAAATCTGTTCAGTAGTTGCGGATTTATTTAAAGATTTTTCAATTGTATATCTAGGGAAGCAGAGGGATGCATCTCTGACGTGGGGCTAAGCGAACCCAAGCAACAGGAGTGCTCTAATTGGCAGGCCGCAAGCTGCGGAAAAATGTTGCTGCCCCCATTTCATGAAGCGGAGCCAGTCCAGTGAAATGTTTTAAATGTTTGACAGCATAGAAGGAGTCAGGGTTGGAGTACCTTGACCCCATGGGTGTTTTGTAGGGGAGTCTTAGACCTCCCTTATTAGTTTTAGAATGCCTAGATTTGTTTTTTCCCCACGTGGGTGGAGTCGCGACCCATCACGGTTTTCAGGGCGGCCCCCCCATGTAACGTTACGATGGAGGCGTGAACACCACATGAACAAATGAACAAATAAAAACGAATAATTAGGAGCCAAAATAAATTTAAAAATATATTCAAAGTCTCACTCATACATTAATGTATGCACTCACAGACCCACTTAGAGAATTACACATCCACTCAAAGAACCACTGAGATGGTCACTCACCCACTCAGGGACCTACTTAGATACTCATGGCCCCACTCAAAGACATACTCAATCACTCACACACAGACCCACTAAGACTCAAGAATTCACTCACACAGCCACTCGGAGACTCATGCACCCAACTCACAGACCCACTCAGACTCATGCACTCATTGACACATCTACTCAGGGACTCATGCATTCCCTATCTACTCAGAGACTCATGCTCTTACTCACAGACCCACTCAGACACTCACACATCTAGACACAAAGCCACTCACAGACGCATGCACCCACTCAGTCACACACCCACTCACAGAGCCACTGAGTCACCCACTCATTCAAAGACCCACTTAGAGACTGAAGCATCCACTCATACATCCACTGAAACACTCAGGCATTCACTCACAGACCCACGAAGACTAATGTACCCACTTACAAATCCACTCAGAGACCTACACCCCCAGACCCATTCAGACACTCATACACCCACTGACAGACCTACTGAGACACACACACCCACCCACTCAAAGATCCACTCCGAGACCTATGCACCCACTCCCAGACCCATTTAAGAAGTGATGCACCCACTCACAGATCCACTCATACAGTGATGCACCAAGGCAGAGACACTCGGAGACTCCTCCACTCACTGACAGACCTGTTCAAAGACCTATACACTCACCCACTCAGATACAGATGCACCTACTTACATACCCACTCAGAGACTTATGCACCCAGTCAGAGACCCACTTAGAGACTCACAAGCCCTGTGACAGACCCTCAGACAGAGTCACCAACACACAGCCCCACTGACATGCAGCATGCAGGTGGATCAATTGATATAGTGTGTGTGGGAACCGTAGGAAATGGCCACACCCAGATGCATTGATGCTGCACTTACTCGAAAATGATGTGTTGCAGTCCACAGGGCTGGAATTAATTAAAATAATAGAAATGGATTTAGAGACGGTGAAGGAGTCATGGAAAAAGACAACGATAATGTAGACATAGTCGTTGCCCAAGAGATTGTGGAGGGGGGCAATAAAACTGGCAGCAATCAACAAGGTATAGCAGGAGATGAACAGAGCGGTGTCTGGATTTTGGAAGGTGCAGGGCGTAGCAGTAGTGAGGAATGTGGGCATGGCTTATGAGTACCCACAGTTATTTATAGAGGTTAGTGTCCATTCACCTTTGTTGGGAAATACACTTTAGTTAAAGTGGGTGACAGAGGTGCAAAGAAGGTGTCGGATGGGCAGGTCAGACAACCAATAGGTTGGGGGGTGGGAACATGTAACATCTCGGGGTGCTTTCTGATGGCGTACTCAGGGGAGCTAAGGATGAGGCTGCACTGCCTTTAAGCTATGTTTGCAGTATAGAAATACCATATACATGCATACATATAATCATATGAGTAGGTGTGGCAATAAGCCGAAGGTGTGCCTAGCTGGCTCCTAAATAAAGTGACTTTCTGACAACAATCAGGTATCCGTGAGGACTCCCTCCGAAACAAACAACTTCTGAGTTACTTTTCTTTTCCATAGGGAACATCTCGAATACTGCCGTAATTGTTTGCCTGAAATTACCATTCTCTGTAGTATCAGTATTTCCAAGAGCAAAATTACCACCGTAGAATTTCTTAAGATCCAAAGAGGGAAGCAAGACTCAAACGGGAAACAGGTCAGTAGATCTATCAACTGTGGAGATGTTCAATGTTGAAAAAAACATCATATTTCAAAGACATGTAATCCCAAAACGTGTTTTAAAACTTCTGGAAAAGTTCAAAGGTAGAGATACAAACCAAGCAATTGGACTGTGATTTGGGAACTAGTGCATATTGTCATTAAAAAAAAAACATATAATTTATTCTGCTTGTACGATTTTGAGTTGAACTGATAATCAAGCATATAACTATAACAAACGATGTCATTTTCATCAAATAGTATCAAATATCCATAATAAACCCAAATGTATTTACCTTTATAAATCTTGACCACCTCTGGGCACTGAGGCATCACATTATTACACCTGAAACAGCACATAAATCATGTTGGTCTAACAAAACAAACACTGTTTACAGGATAACATAAGGAACCCCATTACACCCTGTTTTTTTTTTTTTTTTAAACATGTTTTTATTGGCTTTTGTTAGTAATTTCATTACATATCATTGTTGGATGACAATATCGCAGAGTACAAGTGTCCAATCAGGTAAGATCAATCATCACATTTACAATAACCTTCACCACACTCATGTGCAGTGTAACCGGTGTTTGCCATACTATATAATACAAACCAGGGAGGGGAGTGGAAACTAGGGGCAGCCATGGACCGTCAGAGAATGGTCAGCCAGACTCCAGCTCAGGTGGACTGTGGGGCAACTAGTGAAGCAGCGCATTGGGAACCCCAGGGCGGGGTACGACCGTGCGGGTGGACATACGGCATGGGTGCAGGCCCCGTAGCAGCGGGGAGAGGAACCTGGTCCCCCGGAACCCCATTACACCCTGTTATAAGAAATAGAATGCTGTAATCACAGGCGATCCTGTGGACGAGAGCACAGCGTGTGTTACTATTACACACAACAATTAAAGTGCCAGTGATACATGGGAACCCAGTTACAACCTGCTGAGCAGTGACTGGTTGAGGATAACAGGTGAAAACCCCACTAAAAGTGCAAAACACCACAAACCAGGGCCACGCTGCTTACAACGATGAAGGGACACAGATTGGTAAGCAATACAGCCTGTCAATGGGCAAAAAAGCCATTCAACAACTCTCGATTTAAACTGGTCCTAACTCATTATTGCCACATGACCTACCTGACTCCACTTAAAATAAACAAGGTGTATAGAGGGAGTTCTCTACAATACCAAGATGCCATGAAACAGCTGACTTTATGAGTATGAGGTGGCAAAGTCCTTCAGAACAAACATACTAGTCTGAGTTAGAGAGAAGGCTGCCTCAGAGCACTGGAAGGCTTCCTGAGAATATGTCCAGTGCATGCGGCAAATGAAAGAAAAGGAAAGATGAAAAGGAAGTTCACCCACTGGGGAATATACTAGCAGCACTTTAAAATGGCTATAACTGTGTGTCTTGTCATTAATCTCTAGTTTCCGGCACCTGGGAATCTCTAAAGCCTTGCACCTTGGAGTCCCCGGAGTTTTTTCAAGGTCATGCACCTTGGAACCCCACAAGTCCTGCATCTTGGAACATCTGTGGTACCGGACCTTGGAATATCTGTGGTCCTGCACCTGGAATCTCCCAAGTCCTGAAGCTTGGAACCTCTGTGGTACTGGACCTTGGAATCACTGTGGTCCTGCACCTGAAATCTCCCAAGTCCTGAAGCTTGGAACCTCTGTGGTACTGGACCTTGGAATCACTGTGGTCCTGCACCTGGAATCTCCCAAGTCCTGAAGCTTGGAACCTCTGTGGTACTGGACCTTGGAATCACTGTGGTCCTGCACCTGGGAATCTCCCAAGTCCTGAAGCTTGGAATCTGTGTTTTCCTGCACTTTTGCGTCTCAGAATGCCTGCTCTGAATGTCAGAGTGCTGACCTTGAGTTAACCGTACGGTTTGGTACATGTCACCGTACACAGAATATCTGACGTTCTGCACCTGGAATCCATGAGGTGGTGCTTACTGAAATATCTGCATTTCTCGGTCCTGATTTCTCTGCGGAGTAATAATTAATTTTTTTCTGGTTATCTCATTACAAGTTTTGTACTTTGGCCTAGATCCATCTGACTTCCTCGATGCTTTGTCTAATACTTCAATCCAGTAATTCCTTGACTTTCTTTCTCTTTCTTGTTTGCAAGCATTCTCACATGAAGCAACAAACTTCTCCCAGGCACTGTCCTATGAAGTAATACTGGGGAGGTGACCCCTCTGCTAAACCTACAACTGCTTCCAGATTACTCTAAAACAACATGCAGCTATCCACTCAACTATAGCGCCACACAAGAGGGAGCAACTTATTCTCTCCTTCGCTGTATCTCCCTTTCTCAATCCTACTCTCGATACCTCTTTACATCTTTCATTGTCATGCTTGCTGTATCTTCTCCCTCTCTCTCTCTCTATCACTCGGTCTCCCTTTTTCCTTACCTCCCTCACTCTCATCTTTTGCCCAGTCTCTTTCTCTTGTTCCCTCCTTCTCACCCTCCCTATTCCCTGCTCCCTTTACTTCTGCCTCAGCCTTTCCTTCTCTCTCTTTCTCCCTCACTCGGTCTCTCCCCAAATTCTCCTCTCTCTCTTTGGCCATGTACTTTACCGATCCCTCTCGCCACTTATCTCACTCACCCTTAACCCCCTGCTCTATCTACCCATGTTTGTCTCTACTCCACACATCCACCCTCTTATTCTTCCACTCTGTTCTCCCTTCCTCTCGTTCTCTCTCTATCCCTTTATGTCCATTTCTGTTTCTCTCCACTCTCACTTTCTGAATTTCTCTCCATCACAGTCTCTCTGTCTCCTTATGGCTAAGTCCCTCCCTTTCTGTCTGCATTCCGGTACTTTCATCACCATCTCTCTCGCACTCTCTGTTCATCTGGCTCTCTCTTGCCTTCTCTCTCCTTTCTTAGCATTAGACTGGTTTATGATGACTACGATAGGTCATCTTTATTTTCACATGTTTGGTCAACATTTGGATAAGAATCGAGAACCAACCTCGATACTTTATATTCTTTTTAATAATCAGAGTAAAGTCAGTTCTCGAATCCATGCCAAAAACAAGCGCAATTACTTTGTGTGGTCTGTCGCCATCTTGGATTATTGTGTTAACTGATCCAGAGGTCGCACATCCGTTAAGGCTTTGAGGAAATGGCACTGTTATGTTAGTCATGATTTATACAGCGCATGGCTACTCCGAAGAGTGTCCCGGCGCTACAGGAAAACCACAGACAACCAACCAAAACGAAAGACGCCCCTAGTCGCCGACCTAGAGGGAGAACTAAATCTGAAAAAGCCACGTCTTCAGGTTTCGTCTAAAGGTCAAAAGATAGGAGCTTTGACGTAGTGAGATAGGGCGGCCATTCCAGAGACGAGAAGCCATGACCTGAAATGATCTTCCTCCAACCCGCAAAAGCCTGAATTTTGGGATTAAGGTCAGGGACTGGGAGGAAGATCTTAAAGAGCGTTGAGGCGCGCAAGGCTGAAATCTTTCCCGTAAGTACGGGCCCCCGATCCCATGGAGGGCCTTAAAAACCAGAACCAAGGCTTTAAAATAAATTCTTTTTTTCACTGGGAGCCAGTGGAGTGAAGACAGCAGATGTGAGGTATGCGTTCTGGGCTTAGTTAAAACGATAGCCCTGGCAGCCACATTCTGGATGATTTGTAGCCGACTCAGTAGATACTCGGGGAGACCCAGGTACAGTGAATTAACATAATCAAGTCTTGACAGCACCAGGGCCTGGACCACTGTTTTACGGTGTGACACTGGGAGGAGTGGAAGAAAATTTTTCAACATCTTCAAAATCCCAAAGCAGGTGCCAGTGACAGATTGGACTTGCGTCTTCATAGAGAGAGTAGAGTCCAATTTGACCCCCAGATTCTTCACAATTGTCACTTCCGAGAGTGGGGGAGACATAGCCTGTGGCCACCAGGAAAGCCAAACTTCATGGGTTTGGGAGCCAAAGAAGATAATCTCCGATTTATCGGAGTTACATTTTAATTGGTTAATATCAAACCATGCAAAAATCTCCCCGAGGCAGTTTTTTATACAGTCCCCATCAAACTCCGAACCCTTCTCACTGGTGAACAACAACTGAGTGTCGTCCGCATATGTCACTATTTTAGCACCATACTTTTCAGCGAGAAGGGCGAGAGGGGAAATGTACAAGTTAAATAGCGTGGGACTAAGGAATAGATCCCTGCGGAACCCCCACATTCAAGACAGGAATTTCAGCTGAAAAAGGGGGTGTCCACACTATTTCGGAACGATTACTTAGAAAGGATCTCATCCATTTCAGAACCAGGCCTCCAAACCCGCCCCTCTCCAGTCTTTGCAATAAAAGCTTGTGAGGGACGGTATCGAAGGCCGTGGAGAGATCAAGCAACACCAGAACTGCGCTCCCGCCTGTGAGAAGTTGGCCTGATATATGATGTCACTAGTTCTAGTGTACACCTTATATCAGTCCAAACAACCCTTATGGTGATTGGTTGTAAAGTCAACCTTATAGACCAGCTATCCTAGTGGTAGCATGGACAAGAGCAGCCTTAGGCTAAACTCTGAATGGCATGTGAAGCCAGCTGTTATACCATATATAATCCCTTGAATACCAAATGAAAGGACACCACAACAGATATATATATAAAATAAAGTGTATTTATTCTAGTCAAACCCTCAGCACTGTTTATGAGATTCGAGGTAAGTACAACACAGTCTTATTCAAGCATACATTAAGTCACACAGGTAAGTAATACAGTTAGGCCCTAGGGGCCACGCAAACCATATACTAAAGAAGTGGTATAAGGACCACTGTCACGGAAATAGGATAGGCCTAGGCCTAGGGAATCGCTGGGGCTACACTACACTACCCAAGGTTAGGAAGTGGGAGGCCCACGGGATTCAGGTGCAGAGTGGAAACACTCACGTGTAATGCGTATAATCGATAGAAATAGTACAGTTCTGAAATAAGCAGTTTTAGGACACTTCTGGTATAGCTAGAAAGTCGAGACTCGGAAACTAGACCCTAGGATAGTCAATACCCTTGTGAGCACCGAAGTACCCAAGTTACCTAGCCCACGGGCTGCGGGTGCATAGGTGTGAACTTGCGTCGGGTTTCGTCATGGATTTCTATGGATGCCTGAAGGAAAGTTGCTGACAGGCAGTCAGTGAAGAGTGTCCGGTGAAACCAAAGGCCGGGATCAAGAAGGAAGGATACCTGCAAGCAGAAGGGACAGAGTCAGGGTCACTAGCCAGTGACCACGTGGAACCAGGAAGGAACCAGGCGATGTCGGGAGATTGCAGGTGAAGAGGTGAAGCTTGTCGCAGCAGCCACGGGTACCAGGAGACGTCGAGGACGACCATGACCCGGAGGCGAGCTGTCCCACAAAGGCTCTTGCTGTCGGTGGCGTCGAAGTCGAACTAGGACTCATCAAACCTTGGCAAGCGGAACCCACGAAGAATGGAGGACTTGCTTCTGGTGCAGACCAGGAAGGTCTGGGGCGCTTCTCTTTTGCAGAGGAGCAGGAGCCAGTCTGGAGGAGCCAAACCAGCAGTGGAAATTCACCGGTGTGTCGTCGCAAAGGCCGCTAGCCAACGGGCAAGCAACCGGACAGACGCGGCAAGCAGGAAAATGCAGAAGGGTCCCACGCAGGACTCGTGGAGTGTGGAAGGCTGATCTTTGGTGCAGATGGTGCTTGGGGTTGGGGCTTCTCAATCCCCGGTGCACAACTTCGAGGGTGCCTCAGAAGCTGCGCTGGAAGATACTCGCCACTTTTCCCAGGTAGCCGGTCCCACGTCTCTCGTCGCCTCCACGGATCTCAGCTCGGCTGTGGATGTGGATCAGGGTCGGAGAAGTCTGGAAGTCAAGGCTCTGGGCGGGCTCTGCAGTCGGTCCCTCGTAGAACTTCAGCACAGCAAAGGGTAAGTCTCTTGATGGTGCCTGTTTGCACAGGGTAGCCACTCCTTGGCCACAAGGGAGATTCTTCAGTCTTCTTCTTTCGTCGAATGTCGAAGGTCCAGAGTTTCTGTTCAAGTTGCAGGTTCAGGATAATCTAATCTCCTGGGGCCCAGCTACCACTCTTATACTAATCTGGGGGGCTGGGTAGCCTGCTAGGTCACGCCTTATGGGTGGGACCTGGGAGGGGGGTGGTTACACCCCCTTCCTTTTGTCCAGTTTCGCGCCAGGACTGGGTCTGGAGTGCCCCAGCACTGGTTTGAACTGGACTATGCATGGGACACCTTGTGTGCCCCAGGCAGTGTCTCGTTTCTTTCATCCCTCCCTGCCCCAATACACTAAGGCCTGTCTGGGGTGGTGCTCGCACCTCCCAAGGCAGGAAACCTATCGTCCAAGCCTCCTGTGCCAGGATCACTCCCAGCAGCAGGAGGTCAGACTTGTGTCGTGGCAGCAGCATCCATTTTGTGATGCTGGGGCTCTGGTTAACTTTAACCGGGTAAGTAGGTTTCAACATGTCTTCTCCCTCTAGTAGGGAGGGATAATATCCTCATCCCCTGAAATGGGATGGGGGTATTATTCCAAAGTGTTAGACACCTTACACGACATGTTTTGATAAAGCCAAACCATAGCTACCATAACCGTTTAAGATTATAAGGTACTTTAAGAGTATATGGTAGGCTATATCATAGAACAGCTATAAGGACATGGTTCCGAAAGCTGCAGACAGGCTCAGCTCATGCTAGAGCACCATCTCACATGTTACCAAGCACTCTGCCTCCGGGATTGTTAAGGCCTGCCATAGGAGTGGCCGATAGGTACACGTGTCTATATATAAGATAGGTATAGGAATACTACACCTTGCCCCAGCTGAGTGATCAGCCAGTTGTGTCATAATGGAAGGCCAGGCCAGGGGTGGCATAATACATGCTGCAGCCCCTGGTAGGCCTAGGGTACACCTATGCCCTGGGTACCTAAGGTACACTGTACAGGGGCCAATCAGGTGATCCTATCCAAATGGGTTATGCACCTAAAGTGCATAGTATTAATTTAGAGAGAGAACAGCAGGGCTGTGGGTCTGATTAGCAGGCCCACAGCCACATCTAAGTCAAAAACCAGTAAAGCAAAAGCAAAAAGTGGGGGTGAACATAGAAAGCAGACCCTACTCTCCTACACCGCCCCTATCCAGCGTGGTTTTGACCATCTCGGCCATCTCCAGCAGGGCAGTTTCTATTAGTGACACAACAGAAGACATCCCTGAGAAGTATCATGCCTCATTAAACTCTAATAATATTAACTTAGTCAGAAACAATATGCCATAAACAACTTGCCTAGCAGCTTTTGAATGATGTGAGGTTCTTGCTTGCCAGACTAGCCCATGCCTGGCTGTGCTCTCTCTCATTTGTTTAATTTTCATTTTGGTTCCTTTGTTTTATTTAATTTTTATACCTGTTGTTCACATATTATCCTTTCTGTATCCTTTCTGTACCGCAAAGGGTTTGGGGGGTCTATCCCTGTCGTCCTTGGGCTCAAGATCGCCTACTGTGTGGATAAGCAGCTACAGTCTAAAAACTGGGTCATTTATTCATTGAAGCGTGAAGGGTGCTCATCGGGAGTTAATCATATGGTCTGGTACATATCACCGTACTCTGTCTGCAGTGTAATTCCTTTTCGATCTATGAGTCTGTGCCCTGACCATTTATCAGAACTAGGGATGGGCAGAATTTGCGTAGTCGCGCTCCGCAAAGCTCAGCGAAACGGTAAAAAATCTCGGCGAACACGCAGAATTGTTTGTTCCGCCCGTTCGCAATGCTTTTTTCCTGTTCGCGAACGCAGTTTGTGTGCTCGGGGGAGATATCTCGCAAACACGCATTTTGAAAGCACTAACAAGCAAAAAATTACGCAAAGCAGCGGAATTTTAGGCAATTCCGTGTTATGCAAAATTACCCAAATTCCGCGAGTGGAACGGAATTTACCGCCCATGCCTAACCAGAACTCTGTGGCTGTGACACTCACCCCATGTGTGAATCTTCATCTCTCCACCCTATCCCTTCTTTCGCCTTTTGAGAATATCCTTGGAAACAGCTTTTTAGGTCTCGCTGAGCCCAGCGCATGCGCTGGCTCGGAGAGACATTTTGTATGTGTGTTTTTTAAGTGCTGCGGGCTGGCCTAGCGCTTGCGTGCACGTGAGCGTGCACGCGTGCAGCCACAATGCGCTAGGCCAGGCAGCAGCACTCAGGAACGCCTTTAGCGCGTCAACGCGATCACTTTTGCTTTCACAGCGATCATGATGACTTTCGTGTGGCCGCGCGCGCACACAACTCGCGCTTCTCTCCCTCCCCCACCACATATCGCGTCTCGCGGCCTCTTGTTTGTATCATATATCTGGATGCAATGACAGAAACAGCAAAATAAAAGTTGGGCGTCACACTATGCTAAGCACAGATTTTTAGTTTACGTGTTTTAAAGCCACGCCCTTAATCACTGTCACGAATCTGCACATCCATACGGTTAGCCGGGTAGGTACACTCCCCCACACTTCCTTTTGGGTACGAAAGCACTGGTGTAAATGGAGAAGGGGCCCGCGGCACTACAACTCCCAGAAGGCCGAGGGAACGTCCTCCTCCAAGCTGATTGGAAGACACAGGATCACGCATGCACAGAAGCACCTCCCCCGTAGGGGGAAGGTGCTTGACAATCTCTGACGCTTTCTTCGAGACGGCGGACGCTTTCCTACCCGCTGAGGGAGTTCTGAACAGCGTTGTTGAAGGAAGAGAAAAACCCCGCCGAGGGAACATCCTCGGACGTCCAGCTGAGATGAGAGACTCCGGTCCTCGAAGCGCAAGTACTTTATGCCTATGTTTTGATCCGCAGCGAGCGTGTATACTCTCGCAGCAGAGTGACTCTGTAGTCCTCCCTTTACCTCAGTGCCGAGGTTGCGTGGAGAGCTCACCCGCCTTTAACTCCGCGATTCACGGTGCCGCGTTCCCGCTGCCAGTGATTCCCTAACAGCCCGAGAGGCTAAAGTATCATGCGCCCGTAGCTGAGAATCTTTGCCCGGGTCCCCGGAACAAAGGGACACTGGTTTAACAGACATTGGTGCCTTTTCCAGGGGAAGCATTTCACATACCACGGAACATTGCTGTGAAGACAACAGCAACGTGGTTTTTGCTATCCAGGGATAGTGCGAACTTTGGTGCACCGCATTTCCCTCCTCTTCGCCCTCAAGAATAAGGAAACGTTTTGAAACGAAGAGAGACTGATAGCTCATCTAGGATTTCAGTTGAGTGGTTCACATATTCACGGACTGCTGCTGCCGGGCTCCTCGTAAGTGCCTTGTGTGCCTGACTTGTTGATTAGTGCGTGTGTGAAGTTGGTATAATTGCATTTCACGCTTGTGTTCCTTCTTGTCTCCCAAACTGTAGGGCATACACGTTAGAGGGGACAGAGTTCAGACCAGACTCAGGCCAGACGCACTTCCGGCAGTTGCCTTTATTATTTTGTCCCCTTCCCTTTTCCCCGGGGTGCTGAGTTCCATAGTTGCGTTCCAGTGCACTGTGGGGTTTAGCATTTCGGAGAGTTGGGAGGCTCCTCAGCGCGCCGTCGTTCCCGCTGGCTGCTGAGAAAGGTTAGTGGCGTCAAACTTTGTCTTAAGCCACTAACAGCATGACAATCACACTGGCCACGCACCTTTGAGAGAAACTTCCCCCGCCCAGTTCTTTCATCTCACTTAAAGCCCTGCCTGCAGCTGGGTGATGCTCTATAAGTTACATACCTTCACACATAAATATAAACATCCAAACATACATAATCATTTAATTCCAAAACATATATTTCTAGTTATTGGCATTGTGGCTTATTTTAAACAGATTTGACAGTATACCTAAAAGCTATAGCAACATCAGTATGATGTCTAGCACATCAGGGTTTCCTTTGCAGACTTATTCCCATGAAATATATAATTCCGCACAGCATTCTCTTCCTATGGCTGATGGACCTGTACCCCTCATGGCTGCTACAACATCTGCCTTGCATAACCCAGGAAGGACATTCTCTTAGACGCCTTACCTGTCGAGGGATGCCGCTTAACTTGCTTGAAGCCCGAGATAAATACTTTGTGAATCCCAGGCAGGAAATTATTAACCTCACAAGTGCTGCGCCAGTAAAAGGTCAGTAGAAAGGTCACGTATTTGCGTGCACGAGTTCTTCTATTTAAAAACACCCTCACATTGGGGAAAATTCCCCGAAAAGCCAACTATCAGCTTAAAAGAGCTCCTTCCATCTGCAGAGTAACTTAAGAGTGTTAACCAAGACGACAAACACCCTCCCAGCACCTTCAGATCGGATCATTTACTTGAGGGATCAGATACTGACGCGGGTTCGGACCTGCTGTCTTCCATCTACACGGCCTTGGTTTTCATTTTTTAAAAGTGAAAATGGCAGAAAGCATGAGTGTAATTGCTTCTTATTTTTCACAAACACTTCAGTTTTATGCTTAATAGTGTAATAGAAATATATCGCTCGAAGTTCACTTGAAGTCCGAAACATGATTATTGAACAAAAATCGCTGGTCAGCAAGCCAGATGTTTGCCTGCCGTGATAAATGAGTCTCTATTTAGCCTCTAATGCTAACCCCCTACCATCATTTCCCCAACATCAATACATTTTCTTCACAAAGGAAGTTGAAGCAGCATACACCTGACAAATACACTTTGAATAACAGTTCTGAAAGATGATTCCGTTTCTAGTGAGAAAGAAGAACAAGCATTGGCATAGACAATAGGTCTCGCTTTTGGGACCTTATAGGTATTTAGTTATGCAGCACAATGTCCTTGGTGCAACAACATCAACTGTTGCATGGCTAAACACTTATAAGGTCCCTAAGGCGAGACCTATTGGCTATGCCAATGCTTGTTTATAGATATTTTTGAGCTATTAGTTAGGAGAAGCTTAGGATTGGCACCGAAGACCACCCGTGCACGACCCCTAAACCTGACATAAAACTTGAAGGGTATAAGTTTTATGAAGATAGATATTTGTGGAGGACTAATTCAACTATTTCATCACTTAAACAAGTTTCCAGAGGATGCAAGCAAGTATTTTCAGGACTCAAGGATGCTTTCCAGGGGACTCCGAGATTTCTGAGATCTCAATTAAGTTTTAGGAGGATCTGAAGATTTCTTAAAACAAAATGAACTTGTGAATATATTGTGGATTTTGAGACCAAGGAGAACAGTGCCGGTACAGTGTGGACCTTTCAAAGTACTGGACATAAGTTTATGAGGGCCATAGGTGGGTTGTATTTTTTACAATCTAAGATCCTTTGACATATTCCTTTTGCAGGATAGGGACTTATGTGAACTCAGCAGTGGCCTTCACACACTGCAGCAGCAAGACATGCTCCTTACACACCGAGAGGAGGATAATAAACCAACCTTACCTACTCAGGGTACTTCTGACATCCTGCAAAACAAAGAAATGTAATGAAATCAGTTTCCACAAAAGATATTAAATTTTGGCATTAATTTACGAGGTAAATGCGTTTGGAACCTTAAGTTTCATTGAACACTTCTAACTATCTCTAGTTAGAGGACATTGGGACTGGAGCTGCCCCACACCCTCATACAAACTCTGATATTCTGTCAACACAGGCTGTGATATCCTGAATGGAAGTCCCATGACAAGGCAACATCTGTAATATTCTGAATGGGGTCACATGATACAGCAGAGACAGACATTCTGAATGGGGTCACATGAAACATCAGAGACCGTGATATTCTGAACAGGAATCATATGACAGCACATTCGGATATTATGATTGGGTTCACATAACACTGTTACATTCTGAATAAGGTCTCATGACTCAGCAGTCTGTGATGCTATGAATGAGTTCATATTACACAGTCTGATATTCTGAAACTATCACATGACTGCAATATTCTGAGTGGTAATATATATGAACCAGGACAGTCTGTGATATTTTGATTGAGGTCACGATAGATACATCTGTAATATTTTGAAATTGGTCACATGACACTGCATTTTTTGTTATATTCTAGTCAGTATCACATGACTCAGCACATGGGGAGTTTGATATGATATTACAAATTATAAATAACCTCCTCCCATAAACGTGCCGATTTACAAGACCCCATAGGCGATAACACAAAAACTAAGAGCATAGCTCCAGGAGTAGTTTAAGAAGGGTCTCTACCCCTGAAACCCCCAAGTTTTCACTTTTTCACTGCTTGTATTTGGACCTCTCCTGTGATGCAAGCCTTCCAAAAGACGTCTCACCCACTGTAATCGCTGTTACAATTGAATTAGGAGCTGCTACCTTTTAATTTATGGCCCTCTCTGCTTGAACAGTGAGGGTGTGGGGCTCCGGGTAGGGTGCAGAAGACATTGATAAAGACTGTGTGTGCACCATGAGTGTTGCATGTGTGGATTAGGGTGAGGGTTGAACGTGTCTGTTGTGCGTTAACCTAAGGGGGACAGAATTTTGTATCTACTGTGTATCAATGCAGCCCAAGATGGAAGATGGAAGGAGCTCGCCAAACAAGGAGGTAGTTTATGAGTATATTAAAGTCCTTTGAAGCTGACCAGGCTCCTCTGAAAGGAAGGAGGGAGGGAGACCGGTGCCACTTTGAAGTGCAAGGACAGTCCCTGACCCCTTCATGCTTCATTCTTCTCCAGAAGAGTTGCTGTGGACAGGTTTGTGCAGCAGCTGAGTTGTAAGGCCTCTCCCTCTTTTGTGTCTCAGATCAAAGTTCATCCACCTCCACTCCCACTTACTGCCAGGTTTGAGCGAACAAACCCTTTGGCCTGACAATTCTGGGCAAATAAATACATTATCAGGAAATGCCTGAAACTCGCTCCGGAAATGGATCTCTAGAGCCCACATCTTTGTCTGTACAATTTGGATAAATAGAGGCTAGAAACCCAGATCAGTGCCAGGATTCTCTATAACCATCGTCAGATGCATAAAGCATGGCCGGTGTGCAATACTGCAGCCTCAGAGCCAGGACGCCCGATTGCTGACATCCTGGGCAGGGCCCCTACAAGGAGAACTGTAGACTGCCTAGAGAAAGCAGGAGCTACCTGCTGGACATGGGGAGTTCGCGGAGTGCACTCCCACAAAAACCTGTTTGTGAAGCCATCCATCAGCAGAACTGCCTGGGAATAAGGAGCTGTGCAAGGCACTTGGCTCCTAACCTTGATGGAGCTGCTGCATCTACCTTGAGGGGAGAGTCTAACTCACTAAGCAGATGGGGTATGAGAGGAGTGCATCTGCAAGAGGAGGTACAAGCTGATGTATGAGAAGGGTGCCCTGCACGAGGAAGTACAAGCAGATGTATGAGAAGGGTGCCCTGCAAGAGGAGGTACAAGCAGATGGGGTATGAGAAGAGCACCTTGCACGAGGAGGTACAAGCAGATGGGGTATGAGAAGAGCACCCTGCATGAGGCGGTACAAGCAGATGTATAAGAAGGGTGCCCTGCAAGAGGAGGTACAAGCAGAAGGGGTATGAGAGGAGTGCTCTGCAAGAGGAGGTACAAGAAGATGGGGTATGGGAAGAGCACCCTGCACGAGGAGGTACAAGCAGATGGGGTATGGGAAGAGCACCCTGCACGAGGAGGTACAAGCAGATGGGGTATGAGAAGAGCACCCTGCAAGAGGAGGTACAAGCAGATGTTTGAGAAGGGTGCCCTGCAAGAGGAGGTACAAGCAGAAGGGGTATGAGAGGAGTGCTCTGCAAGAGGAGGTACAAGCAGATGGGGTAAGGGAAGAGCACCCTGCACGAGGAGGTACAAGCAGATGTATGAGAAGGGTGTCTTGCAAGAGGAGGTACAAGCAGATGGGGTATGAGAAGAGCACCTTGCACGAGGAGGTACAAGCAGATGGGGTATGAGAAGAGCACCCTGCAAGAGGAGGTACAAGCAGATGGGGTATGAGAAGAGCACCCTGCATAAGGAGGTACAAGCAGAAGGGGTATGAGAGGAGTGCTCTGCAAGAGGAGGTACAAGCAGATGGGGTATGGGAAGAGCACCCTGCATGAGGAGGTATAAGCAGATGTATGAGAAGGGTGCCCTGCAAGAGGAGGTACAAGCAGATGGGGTATGAGAGGAGTGTTCTGCAAGAGGAGGTACAAGCAGATGGGGTATGGGAAGAGCACCCTGCAAGAGGAGGTACAAGCAGAAGGGGTATGAGAGGAGTGCTCTGCAAGAGGAGGTACAAGCAGATGGGGTATGGGAAGAGCACCCTGCAAGAGGAGGTACAAGCAGAAGGGGTATGAGAGGAGTGCTCTGCAAGAGGAGGTACAAGCAGATGGGGTATGGGAAGAGCACCCTGCATGAGGAGGTACAAGCAGATGTATGAGAAGGGTGTCCTGCAAGAGGTGGTACAAGCAGATGGGGTATGAGAAGAGCACCCTGCAAGAGGAGGTACAAGCAGATGGGGTACGAGAAGAGCACCCTGCATAAGGAGGTACAAGCAGAAGGGGTATGAGAGGAGTGCTCTGCAAGAGGAGGTACAAGCAGATGGGGTATGAGAGGAGTGCTCTGCAAGAGGAGGTACAAGCAGATGGGGTATGGGAAGAGCACCCTGCAAGAGGAGGTACAAGCAGAAGGGGTATGAGAGGAGTGCTCTGCAAGAGGAGGTACAAGCAGATGGGGTATGGGAAGAGCACCCTGCAAGAGGAGGTACAAGCAGAAGGGGTATGAGAGGAGTGCTCTGCAAGAGGAGGTACAAGCAGATGGGGTATGGGAAGAGCACTCTGCATGAGGAGGTACAAGCAGATGGGGTATGAGAAGAGCACCTTGCACGAGGAGGTACAAGCAGATGGGGTATGAGAAGAGCACCCTGCACGAGGAGGTACAAGCAGAAGGGTTTACGAGAAGAGTGCCCTGAAGGAGGAGGTACAAGCAGAAGGGGTACGAGAAGAGCGCCGTGTATGAGGGGGTACGAGCAGAAGGGATATGAGGAGAGTGCCCTGCATGAGGAGGTACAAGCACATGGGGTACGAGAAGAGCACCCTGCACGAGGAGGTACAAACAGAAGGGATATGAGAAGAGTGCCCTGCATGAGGAGGTACAAGCACATGGGGTACGACAAGAGCACCCTGCAAGAGGAGGTACAAGCAGATGGAGTTTGAGAAGAGCACCTTGCACGAGGAGGTACAAGCAGTTGGGGTATGAGAAGAGAACTCTGCACGAGGAGGTACAAGCAGATGTATGAGAAGGGTGCCCTGCACGAGGAGGTACAGGCAGATGTATGAGAAGCATGCCCTGCAAGAGGAGGTACAAGCAGATGGGATATGAGAAGAGCGCACCTTGCACGAGGAGGTACAAGCAGGTGGGGTATGAGAAGAGCACCTTGCACGAGGAGGTACAAGCAGATGGGGTATGAGAAGAGCACTCTGCACGAGGAGGTACAAGCAGATGTATGAGAAGGGTGCCCTGCACGAGGAGGTACAAGCAGATGTATGAGAAGCATGCCCTGAAAGAGGAGGTACAAGCAGATGGGGTATGAGAAGAGCACCTTGCACGAGGAGGTACAAGCAGATGGGGTATGAGAAGAGCACTCTGCACGAGGAGGTACAAGCAGATGGGGTATGAGAAGAGCACTCTGCACGAGGAGGTACAAGCAGATGGGGTACGAGAAGAGCGCCGTGCATGAGGAGGTACGAGCAGAAGGCCTATTAGGAGAGAATTTGGTTTCTTGCTCATTTCCTGACAGAGACCAGAGCTCCTGAACCAGTCACTCAGAGCAGAGGCAAAGAGGCAGATGAATGCTCGAAACCGGTTCCCTCAAACGTGTATCCAAGAAGGGAAAGGCAGATGCCCAGGAGGAGCAGGCACCTGTTTAAAGACCGTCCTGGGTCTAACATTTGTTAAGGCACTGCGGGAAGGTGACCCATGTGTGGAGGGTCAAAAAGGGTTTCCAGGCAACCATGTCAACAAAGAGTTTCTGAGGGAACATGACTCACGTAACAAGGTATCTTGCATCGGGCTACAGTTTTGTTGTATGGTGTACTGGCATGTACCCCTGCCCTGAGAGTCCAACTGCATGTGAAACTGGTATTCTAGCACTTTGTATGCAGAGAAGTCTAGGCTTTTCCATGACAATGTGACGTTAGTCATAGAAAGAGGTGGTGGCACCCTTCCGTGATTTGTGAACCATTAGGCTTTAAAAGAAATTTTTTCTATGTCTGAGTATAGTAAAGCCCGCTGACCTCATTCAGTTAAGGTAAAGCTTTAGTGTGAAACTCAGCATACATTGTGGCGGACAAAGCTTCCTCTGGCAGTGGAGGTGCATTGACTACATTTCTGTGGCGGGAGAGTGGAGACCTAGATACTAACGCGGTGGACAGAGACCGGGCTACCTTTAAAAATTAAATGAGGTTCTTGATAGCAAACAGCAGCTGCTTAATACATCTTGGGCACTGCTGTTCAGTAGACTGCAGGGGTGATGGGAGGGCCATCAGTTTCTGTTAATCAACATGAGGACCCTTGCTTCTAGTCAGGGTGAGGGGCTACACTTCTAAAATAACCCCAGATCACCCCCTTGGTAGCTTGGCATGAGCAGACAGGTTTATCTCAGAGGCAGTGTGTGTAGCATTTGTGAACACACAGTAAAATAGTTAAAACACTACAAATGTACACCACACCAGTTAAGAAAAATAAGTAATCTTTACTAGGCTTAACACAAGACCAAACACAAATCCACAGTACTGTAATCGAAAATAGACTTTAAAATGGTAGAAAATAGCTTAGTTCAATGTAGATGGCAAATGCAACATTTTACTCTCAAAGTACCTTAGATACGTCACGCAAACAAACAAAAAGTGTCGCAGGGAAGTTGATGCGCCGTTCCTTACACTGAGGGGAGTGGATGCGTGGGTTCCTTACTGCAGTGCAAGGGAGGTGATGTGTCGCTTCCTTACTGTGTGGGGAGTGGATACGTTGTTTCTTACTGCGGCCCGGGGACGATGCGACAAGATGGCACCTCGATGCGATGATCCGATGCGATAAAATGGCGTCCTGATGCAAGGCGACAACGTTGGATGCGATGCGGGCATGCCCGACAGCCATGCGACGAACTCGGTAACTTCTGAGCCGCGACAGGCCCTGCGACACGCTTCTCCGGTGATGCGACGGCGACCTCTGCGGCAGCAACACGCTTCTCTGGGGATGCGACAAGCTTCGTAGATGATGCAATGGCGAACAGCTGTGGCGGCGGCATACTTCTGCGGCGATGCGACGGCAACTGCTGCAGTGGCGACACGCTTCTCCTCGTTGCGTCGTGCTTCCAGCTCCCACCGACACGCAGTCTTCTCAGTGGGCCCAAACAACAGTAGGCACCTCTCTGCAGGCAGAATTCCCAGCAAGGGAAATCAGGGGAGCTGGTGGTGAAGTCTTGTATCCCTGAGACTACAGGCAGGAAGTAAGCACAATTCAAGCCCTTGGAGATTCTTCTTCAAGATTGTAAAACTAAACACAAAGTTCCTTTTCTCCTTTCCTTGGCAATAAAGTAACCACTGCAGGCCAACCCAACAGCACAGCACGGGGCAGTCTCCTTCTTCAGCTTCCTTGGTTCTTCTCCTTGGCAAAGGGTCGTCTTGATTCCCAGAAGTGATCTAAAGTTCTGGGGTCTGGGACCCACTTTTTATACACACAAATCCTTTGTCTCTGAAAGCAGAGAGTGTCTGTACCTTTCTTGAGATTAGTTCTTCTCTTTTCATTTTTCTGGATTCTTTCTATATCAGAACGTTTCGTTGCATGCCCTATTTACACAGAAACAATAATTGTCACCATTGTTAGCTTTTCTGCATATCCTTGGTTATTTAACTTTGGGTCTTTTTGACTCAGTGTACATAATTTTATTACATTGTTGATATATATGATGTTCATTTACGTTTATCCAGGTTGCTGTGGCCGTTATGAAGAAAGCATTTTTTGCGCCGAAACGCGCGTAGACAAATCATTAAGAACTTGTCTAAAGATCTAGCCACACTTTGTTCCAACCAGCAATAATGATTTTACTTTTATGTGCTTTCAGGTTATTTGTTTGACGTTTCTGTATTGTATCCATTGTCCTGTATGTAATATATAATTGTGAATATGTTGCTATATGTATTATGTCGTAGTATTTTGAATTATTTTATTCTTATCATGAATTTATAACCAATAAAATGTATATTTTAGTCTAAGAATTTTGTGTACACTGAGCCATTTCATATATCAATGATGTGCTTTATGGTATTGTAAGACCAGTCAATAGCCGAGGTGTCTACTGTTTTCAGATGTACCTAGTCCAAACCAGTTCTGGGTGCATTCTACCAGTGCACAACTTCTTCCTTTGTCAGTGTGGGCCAGGGTCATCAGACGCATCACAGGAGGTGGAGCCAGCATTATGGAAGGCAGGCACAGCCCTATTCAGGCCCAGGTGCTACTTCTCCCACCACTCCCATTGCAGATGGGTCTATTCAGCCTAGTGCTGCCTCACCCTGCCTCCTGGAGCCGCCCCAGCCCCTGTCACTCACAAACCAGACATAGAATACACAACCTAGCAGAGGCAGGCTGGATGGTTAGGCAAGGAAATTTCTACTTTCTAAAAGTGGTATTTTCACACACCGAATGTTAAAACCAACTTTACTAAAAGATGTATTTTATAATTCTGAGTGCAGGCATACTACATTTGTTTTTCTACCATGTTCCCTGAGTCAGTTAGGATTATAAGATGTTATAATCAAACTGCCCATTCTGGCCTATGGGAACGGGTAGCCTTGCAATAGTGAAAAACAAAATTGGCTGTAATTCACTATCAGGACATGCCACACACATCAGGGCATGTCCTACCTTTTACATACAATGCACCCTGCCCCTACCTTAGGGGTGACTAATATGTAGAAAAGGGAAGGTTTAGGGACTGTCAAGTGGGTGCACTTGCCAAGTCGACAAAGCAGCCCCAGACTGCACACAGGCTCTGCAATGGCAGGCCTGAGTCACATTTTACAAGATGCTTCTGTGGGTGGCACAACCAGTGCTGCAAGCCCACCAGCAGCATTTGATTTACAGGCCCTGGGCACACACGGTGCACTGTACTAGGGTCTGACAAGTAAATCAAATAAGCCAATCCTGGAGTCACTAATCCATTGCAACAATTTACAATAGGGAGCACTTGCACTTTGGCAATGAATAGCAGTGGCAAAGTGCCCAAAGCATCTAGACCAGCAAAACACATAGCAAAAATACAGGAGGCAACAGCAAAAAAATGGAAGGGAGACCCACGCTGATGGTGCCAGGTCCAACAGCGTAGCACAAGGCGAAGGGTGGATAAAGCTTCTTTAGGCAGTGGACAGTGGTTTCTGTGGCTGGAGGGTGGAGACCCAGATAATAACACGAAGGACGATGCAGACTGGGCTACTTGTAAAAAATTCAATTAGGTTCTTGTTAGCAAACAGTGCCCGATTAATTCTTCCTGTGTTGGGAGGGCCAGCAGTTTCTGTTAATCAACATAAGGAAGTTTCAAGATAGGGTTTGTCCTTTTGTATGTCGATTGCTACCTCAGGAAGGCTGATGACAGCCGAGTGCAGTGATCCACCCTTCATTGTGTCTTGGTTTTGGATACTCCAGCTTGGAACCAGCATCATTCCTACCTTCTGTGCGAGCCATCACCTTGCACACAAGCTGTGTCTGACAAATATCCAGAAAAAGACATCCGAAATGAACCCACTGGAAAGACAGTTACAAAACCTTAAACACTGGATCCACATCCCCTGTCTGGAATAGTCAAGAGAGACACTCGAACCCCCCCACTTTATTCAAATCTCAAGTTCTTCTTGGGGAGTTCTTCCCAGGAGTGCTCCGCAGAGTACTGAAGGAGCTGCTCAGTGACCAGAGCTGTTGTCTAAACAACAGCCTTTCTCCCAGAGGGAAGGGGACATCGCCTGCTGGAGAAGCGGAGGGTCTGTCTAGTACCTAGAAGCCTGTCTGTACCCTCAGAAAGGAAATGAGAGCGCCCGGCCCTGCAGGAGGAGGGATTGTTCAGGAGGAGAAGGCCAGTGTGTTTCTGGAGTGAGGAACACTTAATAGAAAATTACTGTAAGAGGAGACGTAGCCTGGAGTGACCCATGGTGTGCGGGTCTCCTGATCCCCTCAAGTGCTTCTCATAGTGAACTTCAAACACATTGAAGTGAGAGCTATATCATGTCATCTGGCATCACTGCCGTGTTCTTGAGAGACTGAGCCGTCATTCCCCATTGGGACTTTTATGCAATAGGAGCCGTCGTCATTGCTGATGTGGACACCTTGACACGGATCAGAGGCCACAACTGTTGAAATAAAACACCTGCTGTCTGGATACGGATGCCCGGACTGGACGATGTAGACGACCCACGAGCTTCTCCCTGCTCTGAACTGTTCTCATGCCGCTGCATGTATCGCCCGCCCGAGGAAGCCACTGGAATCCACGCTGGGCTGGACGCCAGCGGCGCGAGACCTGCTGACACAATGATCCCTGCTACTGGTCCATGTCCCAAGTGAAGTTCTTGCCACGGTCCTGTACCATGGACACGGCTGCTAAATAAACAGGTTTGCACAGCGCATCTCCCATCGCCACAAGAGCCTCATGTCCACTAGGGAGGTAAAGCGAGGCATAGCTTGAAGAACCCAGAGACTGAATGCACATGAACTGACCTGGGCAAATGGTGCATTTTCAGGCAAATTTGAGAACGCACGAAGATGAATAAAGCAATTGCAAAAGTGTAGCCTGAAAATCTCATTGGTCTCTCAGGCAGAGACCTTATGTTAATGACAAAGCACGTTGGCTTAGATTAAATGATTGTCACATTCTTGTCAAAGACGATAGTCCTTTCTTGTACTTTGTGAACATCCTGGCCATGCCTGCAGGCATATTATGAATCCATCACTAGCACCCATAGGGCAGTCTCAGCAGCACCGGTCGGTATTTTATGAAACCGTGACTAGCACACATAGGGTAGTCTCAGCAGCAGTGACAGTATATTATGAATCCATCACTAGCACCCATAGGGCAGTCTCAGCAACACTGGTCAGTATATTCTGAATCCATCACTAGCACACATAGGGCAGTCTCAGCAGCATTGACAGTATATTATGAATCCATCACTAGCACATATAGGGCAGTTTCAGCAGCACCGGTTGGTATATTATGAATCCGTGACTAGCACACATTGGGCAGTCTCAGCAGCACTGGTCGGTATATTATAAATCCATCACTAGCACGCACAGGGCAGTCTCAGCAGCACTTGTCAGTATATTACGAATCCATCACTAGCACACATGGGCAGTCTCAGTAGCACTTGTTGGTATATTATGAATTCATCACTAGCACACATACGGCAGTCTCAGCAGCACTGGCCACTATATTATGAATCCATCACTAGCACACACAACAGTCTCAGCAGCACTAGTATGTATATTATGAATCCGTGACTAGCACACATAGGGCAGTCTCAGCAGCACTGATTAGTAGATTATGAATCCATCACTAGCACACACGGCAGTCTCAGCAGCACTTGTCAGTATATTATGAATACATCACTAGCACACAAAGGGCAGTCTCAGCAGCACTGGTCAATATATTATGAATCCATCCCTAGCACACAGTCTCAGCAGCACTTATGAATCCATCCATAGCACACATAGGGCAGTCTTAGCAGCACTGGTCAGTATATTATGAATCCATCACTAGCACACACAGGGCAGTCTCAGCAGCATTTGTTAGTATATTATGAATCCATCACTAGCACACATAGGGCACTCTCAGCTGCACTGGTCAGTATATTATGAATGGAGTAGTTTCTTACCTGTAGGTGTATAAAGCCAGGCCTGCTGCATTCAGGATAGTACCGTTTCATCCACCGGGTAGGAGGGCTTTCATCCACCGGGGAGGAGGGCTGGTTGCTTACGACTATAACAGAGATACCCCTACTAGAGAACTCTAGTTACAGGTAAGAAACTACTCCTTCTATAGTAGGGGATCTCCATGTATAGTCATAATCATGTGAATAGAATGGCAAGACCATCCCAAAAAAACCAAACCCAGCGGTGGAAGAAACAGACAAACCCACAACTGAGCAAATAGATTCCTCAGCAAAGCCTGCCCAACCTGAGCATCTGCCCTGGCATCAGAGTCCAGGCAGTAGTGTTTAGTAAAGATATGGACTGACTTCCAAGTGGCAGCCTTACAGATTTCTGCAATAGGGACATTACGGAGAAAAGCCGCTATAGCAGCTTTCCCTCTGGTAGAGTGAGCCTTAGGCTTACTAACTAGAGTCTTGTTAGCTTTATGATAACACAGTTGGATACAGGACACAATCCACCTAGAGATGGACTGCTTGGAGGTAGCAAGACCAGTCCTGACAGATCCATAATTAACAAATAATTGATCTGATCTGCGAATCTCCTTTGTCTTATCTAAGTAGAATTTCAACACCCTTCTCACATCAAGTGAATGAAGGGACCTCTCCGCCGGAGAGGAAGGATGCTGAAAAAACGCGGGCAAAGTAATCGTCTGATTCACATGGAACTCTGACACCACCTTAGGAAGGAACTTTGGGTGAGTTCTCATGACAACCTTTGATGGATGAAACACAGTATAGGGCTCTTGGGAACACAGAGCCTGGCTCTCACTCACCCTGCGAGCCGATGTTATAGCTACAAGGAAAGCTGCCTTCCAGGACAGATGCTGGAGAGAAGCCTTATAAATGGGCTCAAAAGGCTCCTTCATTAGTCTCGACAGCACCACATTAAGTTCCCACGGAGGCGAAGGACGCCTAATGGGAGGAAACATCTTCTTCAAACCTTCCCAAAAATCTTTGATGACCGGGATTTGGAAAAAGAAAGTTTGTGAAAGGCATTTCCTATACGCAGTTAACGCTGCTAGGTGAACGTTAATGGAATGAAAATTAAGGCCAAATTGAGCCAAATGTAGTAAGTATGAGAGAATGACATCCTCCTTGCAGGATGTAGGGTGTGCATCTTTGGACGCGCACCAAATGCAAAATCTCTTCCATTTGTATGCGTAGGATGTCCTTGTAGACTGTCTTTTCGCTTTTCTTAATATCTCCATGCAGTTCTGAGGGAGATTTAAATGTCCATACTGCACTAGCTCAGGAGCCATGCTGCCAAAATCAACGACGAGAGGGTGGGGTGCACCATCTGCCCTCCGAACTTCGTGAGAAGGTCTGGCCGACACGGAAGACGAAGAAGCGGCAGGAGAGACAGGTGTAGGAGGTCAGTGAACCACCATTGCCGAGGCCATTCCGGAGCAATGAGAATCATCTTGGCCCGGGACTGGGACAGCTTGGTCAACACTGTCGGGATCAGGGGAATGGGTGGAAAAGCGTAGAGAAAGCTGTTCGTCCAGTTGATCCAGAGTACATTCCCCAGCGTCCCCGGTTGGTAAAACCTGGAGGCAAAGTCTCGGCATTTGCTGTTTTCTGCGGTGGCAAACAGATCGATTTCTGGAGTGCCCCATCTTGCAAAGATTTCTCTTAACACCTCGTCGTTTAAGACCCATTCGTGATTTTCTTGAACGAGTCTGCTGAGCGCATCTGCCTGAGCATTCTGCACACCTGGTAGATGAGTCGCCGTTATCGTCAGGTCCCTGGCCAGCAGCCAGTTCCAGATCGTCTGCGCTTCCCGAGACAGTATGCGCGATCTTGAGCCCCCCGGCTTGTTGAGGTAAAACATTGTTGTTGTGTTTTCCGTCTGTACAAGCAGGGAACTCGTTCGAAAAGATGGCTGGAAGGCTTTCAGCGCTAAATGAATCGCTCGGAGTTCCAGAAAGTTGATGTGATACGTGGTCTCCGTCTGGGACCACATGCCCTGTATCTGGAAGTGGTCCGAATGCGCTCCCCAGCCGTGGAGAGACGCATCTATCACAATGGTCTGAGTCGGTATCTCTTTGTGGAACGGAATCCCTCTGAGAAGATTGGGAGGTGAACACCACCACTTCAGGAACTGGACGGCGTGTTGAGACAATTGGATCCTATCCTCCCTACTCCCTCGTTTCTGGTCCCACTGATCCTCCAGACATTCCTGCAGAGGCCGCATGTGGAGGCGTGCATGTGGAGTGAGAAAGATACAAGAGGCCATGGAACCCAGGCGAGAGGACACAGTCCTCACCGTCGGCGAGGGAACGGACATCAGAGCCTGAGCCTCCCGAAGGATTGATAAGCTTCGCTCCTCCGAAGGACACACCTTGCCTTGAGTATATCGATGGAGGCTCCCAGGTACTGCCAGGGCTCGACAAATCCACTCGCCCGCTCGCATTTGCGAGGGAGAATTGATGAGGACGAGCTATTTTTTAGGTCCTACTCGCCCTTTCTGGCGAGTAGGAAGACAAACTAACTTTTGTCCTCTGTCTTTGAAAACGAAGCAAAAGTGACAAGATAACAAGATTTAAAGGCATTTTTATTGCTCACAAAGGGAATGAGCAATAAAGATGCCTTTAAATCTTGTTATCTTGTCACTTTTGCTCCGTTTTCGGAGACGGAGGTCAAGTAGGTTGCAGTGAGGTCGAGGGGATTTTCCAAGGCACTAGACCTGCAGGACGAGTACAATTTTTCGGATTTTGAGAGCCCTGACTGCAGACACTGAACAGAAGTCGGGACAGACATTGACGTGAAGCCCCAAACGATTCAACAGAACGGCCGTCCTGTTGAAATGTAGCTGTGCTTCCTGAAACGTGGCGGCTTTGATCAGCCAGTCGTCCAGGTACGGATAAACGAACACCTTGTTCTTCCTCAGGTGCGCTGCAACCACCGCCATGCACTTTGAAAAAGTCCTGGGCGCAGACTTCAGGCTGAATTGAAGCACTGTATATTGGTAATGATTGGCGCCGACTAGGAACCGAAGGAACTTTCGATGCTTCCCTGCAATGGGTACATGGAATTACGCGTCTTGCAGATCTATGGCGCATAGCCAGTCCCACTGAAGCAGCTGAGGATAAATCTGGTGCAGGGACAGCATGCAAAAGTTTTCTCTGCAAATGCATTTGTTTGCTTGTCGTAAATCAAGAATGGGTCTGAATTCTTTTTTGTCAATTTTTTGCGTACGAGAAAGAACCTGGAGTATAGACCTTTCCCCCTTCGAGGAGGAGGAACCGGTTCTATCGCCCTTTTTCTTAACAGGGTATCGGCCTCCACTTGAAGTTTGCGCAACAGGTATTGTGAACAAACTGGTAGAATCGATGGAGGAGGGCTGATGAAACGTAGACAGTACCCATTGCGAACAATATTCAGCACCCAATGGTCCTGAGTTATCTTTCTCCACTCTGCCAGGTAATTTTGAATATTTCCCCCCCCACCGGAGTGGGTAACAGAAGAGGGGGAAGTAACCTCTCGGGGCTTAGAACCAGCGGGGGCCTTGTTCTCCGATGTCGACTGCTTGTTACCCCTGCCTCTCTGACGTCTCTGAAAGGGTTGTCGCTGAAACTGCTGCTGCTGCTGTCCAGCCTGACAGCCCTGTCCGCGTTGGAACCGTTGGTTAGAGTAACGCCGTTGGTAGGGGCGGAAACTCCTATGCTGCTCCTTAGGCTTTTCCAAGCCAACAGCCTTGAGGGTCTCAACTTCAGCTTTCATTCGAGTCATCTCCTCGTCCGCATGGGAACCAAAGAGGGTGGAACCCGAGAATGGGAGATTAGCGATGCGCTGCTGGGCCTCCGGTTTAAAGGAGGTGAGACGCAACCATGAATGGCGTCGCAGAGTCACACCATGACAATATCCATGGGCTGCAAGGAGAGAGGTGTCCGCAGCAGCACTGATAATCTGATTAGAGACCATCAGACCTTCATTGAGAACCTCCTGGAAATCTTCATGTTTGTCTCTAGGCAGGAGTTCTATGAACTGTTGAAGGGACTCCCACAAGGAGCGGTCGTACCGGCCCAGGAGGGCAGTAGAGCTCGCTGCCTTCATCGAAGTGGCTGCAGTGCTGCAGACCTTCCTCCCCGCAGAATCAAGCCTAAGTCTTTCCTTGTCCGGTGGAACTGTGGTCGAAGGGGCCGTAGCGTGCTGCTTTTTCGCCGCCACCACTATAACTGAATCCAATGGGGGGGGGAAGATCTGCCCAAAGGAATGCAGGGTCCGAGTCCGGGGGGCGGTATTTCTTCTGAAGCCACGAGGGTGCAGATTTCACTGAGGCAGGCGTCAGGAACAATTCCATCGCCGGTTCCTCCAACCCAGGCACCAAAGGAAGCAGAGGCCGAGAGGCTTGCTTCCGCTGTAGTGTCTCAAAGATCACCGATGTAGTAGGGGCAGGCACGGATAGTGCAATGCCCAGTTTCGCCGCTCCCCTTACTAAAACCTCCTGAAACGTGGTAATGTCATCGACAGGCGACACTCTCGGAGGTGGAGAATCCGACAGGGTAGGCGAATATCTTCCTCCACTAGAGGACTCCGTATCTCTAGTATATCTGGAACGTGACCTCTCATGAGGACAACGGCGAGATCTGGTAGAAGATCGGTGCTAGCTGCGAGAGTGATGTCTTGGCCGGGATCGAGATCTTGGCCTTCTTGGTTGGGATCACTGGCACAGGTGGAGCTACCGGTGGCCGAGGAAGAGGCTGAGGCTGAGGTGGAGTCGGTGGAGGAGGCTCAGGTGTCCTAGGCCGCAGCGGCAACTGATGGAGGAGCCACAGGCTGAGCTGGTTCCGGTGACCTGATTGGAGAATAGATTCTAGAATTTTCAGAGTCCGAGGTAGAAATTACCCTCCTCCGCTTGTGGGAAGGCCTCGAAGAGGAAACTCTGGAAGCGGTGCCCCTTGATGGCGAACGTCGATGTCGTCGCGATCTTGAAATCTCAGGAGAGGCTGACCACAGAAGGTGACAGGTCTCAACTTCGAGCTCCGATGGTACCTCCTCGACGTCGACTGCCTTCTCAATGGCGACTTTCTGCGCGCCTACGATCTTCTCGTCGACGGCGAACGGCGGTGTCGCCTCAACGGCGAGGGCAGATATCTTCTGGACCCAGACCGGCGACGATGTGTCGACGTCGTCTGTGATGTCCTCGACGTGGACCTTGTCCGAGATCTCGACGTCCTTCCCCTCGATGCTGATGTTCGCCGTTAATTAGACCCAGAGCCCTGGGTCGACAGGGAGCATATCGTCGTCATACCTGGTTTCGGCGTCGTCGCCTTCGACCAGGACCGGCGTAGTTTCTGGGCCTTTTTTCGACTGGGGAGCCCCCCCCAGAGGCCGACGCATGGGTTCACTAACTCTTCTTAACGAAGTGATTGCCACTAAGAAAGCTACTTTCCAGGTGAGGAATTGAATCTCACATGAATGTAGAGGTTCAAAAGGTGGACCCATCAGTCTGGTGAGGACCACATTCAGGTTCCACACCGGTGCCAGTGGGTGTGTTGGAGGAATCACTCTTTTGAGTCCCTCTAAGAAGGCTTTGATGGCAGGCACTCTGAATAAAGAGAGGTGCTGCCTGTTCTGAAGATAGGCTGCTATTGCGGTTAGGTGTATACGGATGGAGCTGTATGCCAGATTGCATCGGTATAAGTGTAACAGGTAACAGATGATGTTCTGAATGGATGCATCCAGCGGATTAATGTCATTGTTTTTACAGTAAATGACAAACCTTTTCCATTTAGCCGCATAGCAAGCTCTGGTCGTGGGTCTCCTGGCCTCCTTGATGATATTCATACATTCTGGAGGCAGGTTCAGGTAGCCAAACTCTAAGACTTCAGGAGCCAGATCACCAGGTTCAGCTGTTGCGGATCTGGGTGCTGAATTTCGCCATGGTTCTGTGTTAAAAGTCTGGGTGTTAGCCGCAGCCTTTGATGCGGCACCACGGAAAGTTCTAGCAACGTGGTGTGCCATGGCTGGCGTGCCCACATTGGAGCAACCAGGATGAGTGTCATTGAGTGTTGCCGTAGTTTGCGTGCCACTAGCGGTATTAATGGCGCTGGGGGAAAAGCGTACGCAAATCTGCCTGACCAGTTCATCCATATCGCATTGCCCTGCGACTGCGGATGTGGGAACCTGGCGGCAAAGCTTCGGCATTTTGCGTTTTCCCTTGTGGCGAATAGGTCTATCTCTGGATGACCCCACTGTTGGAAGTACGGTTTGAGTACTGATGGATGTAGCTCCCACTCGTGCATTTGGTGGCTGTGTCTGCTGAGCAGATCCGCTATCTGGTTGTCCTTGCCCGGGAGGTGTTCCGCCATGAGGAACATGTTCCTCTGAATGGCCCACTTCCATATGCTCTGAGCCAGATGAGACAACTGTGGAGAGTGTGTACCTCCCTGCTTCTGTATGTAGTACATGGCAGTCATGTTGTCCGTCCGGATCAACACGACTTTGTTGCACAAGTGTACTTTGAATGCCTTCATTGCCAGGAAGATTGCCATCAGTTCCAGAAGGTTGATGTGCATCTTCTGTTGCTGTGTTGTCCATAGTCCCTGCACTGTGTAATTGAGTACATGAGCTCCCCATCCCTGGAGAGATGCGTCCGCTGTCAGTATTATTTGTGGAACAGGCTCTTGGAACGGTCGGCCCTTGCAAAGGTTTTGTGGATTCCACCAATGCAGAGTTGTATGCCCGACCGCTCACCAACACTAGGTCTTTTAACTGTCCTTGAGTCTGATTCCATTGACGTGCCAAGCACTCCTGAAGCGGGCGCATATGTAGTCTTGCGTGCGGGACAATGAAGATGCAGGAGGCCATCATGCCTATCAACTGCATGAACACTCGCACTGGAAGGGAGTGTTGAGGTTTGAACTTTTTTATCAGCAGTTGCATGCTGTTGATCCTTTCCAAGTTTGGCTGAGCTGTGGCTGCCAGAGTGTCTATGGTCGCGCCCAGGTACTGGCGTACGTGGGCGGGTTGCAGATGTGACTTTGGATAATTTAGTGAGAATCCCAGACTGTGAAGAAGGCGAATGGTGTGGGATACGTGGCTGGCACACTGCTGGGCTGACTTTGCCTGAACAAGCCAGTCGTCCAGGTAAGGGAAGACGTGAATGTGCTGTCTTCTTAAGTGTGCAGCCACTGTCGCCAGGCATTTGGTAAAGACCCTGGGCGCCGTCGTTACCCCGAAAGGGAGTACTTTGAACTGATAATGCTGATCCTGAAGAGTGAACCTGAGATATTTTTTGTGTGATGGGTGTATGGGTATGTGGAAAGACGCATCCTTTAAATCCAGTGTGGCTAGGAAGTCTCCCTGACTGAGTAACGGTAGAACCTGCTGGAGGGTGAGCATATGAAAATGCTCTGACAGAATGTATTGGTTGAGAGGTCTCAGGTCCAGTATAGGCCTGAGAGACCCGTCCTTTTTCGGGATCAAGAAGTATAGAGAGTACACACCTGACCCTTGTTGGTCTACGGGCACGATTTCTATGGCTCCTTTCTGCAGCATACTTAGTACTTCCTGCTGCAATAATGCCAAGTGCTCTGCGGACATAGGACGGTGTCTTGGCGGTATGGTGGGTGGATTGGATGTTAATTCCAGACAATAACCGGATTGGACAATGTCTCTGACCCACCTGTCTGTGGTGATGGATGTCCAGACTGGCAGGAACTGTTGAAGTCTGCCCCCGACCGGTGTTATGTGGTTGGGGGGCAGTGACAAGACGTCACTGTTTGTTAGTGGCGGAGGACCTGGTGTTGTTGTGTCCTCGTCCTCTGCCTTTGGTGCTGGATCCACGATATCCACCCCTATTGTTTTTATTATAGGTACTCTGGGTACCTCCTTTATTGTACTGCTGCTGGAAACCCTGACCTCTAGCCGCTCCTTTATTCCCGGGGCGACGAAAGGAGCCACTCCGAAACTGCTGCGACTGTAGAGCCCCCCTAGATTTCGCAGTTTCAGTGTCCTTCTTAATTTTTTCTAGGGTAGTGTCAACCTCGGGGCCAAATAAAAAGTCTGGGTTGACTGGTTGATTTAAGATGTTGTTTTGAATTTCAGGTTTGAAACCGGATATTCTCAACCATGCGTGCCTCCGCAACATCACGCTAGTGTTGATTGCCCTCGCTGCAGTGTCAGCTGCATCCAGTGCGCATTTGATGGACGCGTTTGTAATGAGTTGTCCCTCTCTGATGAGGAGCTCCGCTCCATCCTTGTATTCATCTGGTAGGTGTTCTAGCAGTGTTTCTAGGGTATCGTAGTGTGACCTGTCGTATCTGGCCAGGAGTGCCTGAGTGTTGGCAATGCGCCAGATGTTTGCTGCTTGTGCTGCTATTCTTTTCCCTGATGTTTCTAATACTTTGGACTCCTTGTCCGGAGGCAGAGCATCCCCGGTAGTTTGTGAGTTAGCTCTCTTGCGAGCATTGGAAACTACTATGGAGTCCAACGGCAATTGACCCCTAATGTACATGGGGTCTCCTGGGGCAGGTTTGTATTTTTTCTCTATTCTCGGGTTCAATACCCGTGCTCTGGTTGTCTCCTTAAAGATGTCCTTAGCATGTTTAACAACCCCCTTTAACATTGGTAGAGTCTTGACCGTTCTGTCTGATGTGGAGAACGTGTCCACCAAGAAATCCTCCTCTACAGAGTCAGAATGAAGTTCCACTCCGTGATTGGCGGCCGCCCTTTCAATGAGTGTGTTAAAAGCAGCAGTATCTTCAGTGGGAGATGGTTTTATATTATAAAGATGAGTGTCAGGAGCATCTTGTGAGTCTCCTGGGTCATTAGGGTCACCCCACGCCTGATCCTGGTCTTGCCGTTGGTCATCAGGGTCAGTATCCACAGGATAAGTTGTATCCTCAGTATAGCCCTCTCCTGCATCCGTCCCCGAGTGTGTGGGAGAAAAGGATGGTGGGTCCTGATCATATGTGTGGTAATGCTCTACCAGCACTGGTGTCGAACCGGAAGCCAGTTTCCTTTTGAGTGGAATTTTGTATGAGTCCAAAGGCTTCTCCGTTATAATTCTCCGCTTGCGGAACAACAGTCTACCAGTGTCGACGTCGATAAACTGTTCCCGTGAGTCTTCGACAACAGTTCTTTCTGTGGACACTGTTCTTGGTTGTTCGATAGTTTTTCAAAGTTAGAACATCTTAGGTGCTCCCGGTGGTGGCAGTCCAAACTTGATCGGTGCCGGCGCCGAGTGGGGCTTGGCGGCCTTGTTCGGTTCGGGACCCGTTCTCGGTTCGAGAGTGACCCGGTCCCGGATGCGCTGTAGGGACTCCGACACCTGTTGTAACATGAATGCCGACGGTGCTTTTGATCCGACAGGCTCTTTGGAAGCAGGCCTCGACGCGGTCTCCGGTGTTTTGCCAGTCTTCAGGGCTTCGGTCCGAAGTTTGGGATCGACGCCTTGCCTATCCGGAGTTTTGGCAGTCTCAGCACTTTTCGGTGTCGATGTAGTCGGATCGACCGCCTTGACCATGGTGCTCCGACCTTCGGTGCCATAGGCCTCTGCGTCTTCTCGGGACCGAGGGCCTTCTTTTGTTTCTCGGTGCCGAGGTCCTTTTTTGGTTTCTCGGTACCGAAGTCCTTCTTCGTTTGTTCGGCTCCGAGGTCCTTCTTTTGTGTCGACGGATTGGAAGGTGTCGATGCCTTCGATCCGACCTGAACCAGTTGCACTTTCGGTTTCGATTTGACCGGTGCAGGTTTCGGTTTCGATTTCACGGAATCGACTCAAATTTTTGTGATAATTCTGGCTCTTTTGAAATGTTCGAGACCGGGCCTTTAGGCGGGGCTGTAGAATGATCCGACCGATCTTGGGTAAGGCCCACAGGCGATCCCTCGACCTGAGCCTTATCAAGACTATCTGTCACGGCCTCCGCATCGACGGGTTGGCCTAGCTCATCGCCTGAGCTATCTTCCTCGGCCCCAAGGGCCTCATCGTCGTCTCCTACCTCATCGACGACGTCTTCGTACTCGAGGATCTCCTCATCATCGTCGTCGTATTGGCATTCCTGCTCCGAAGCAGGGCTCGAGTCTACCTCTTCGACGCTCTCGACGTTTTCATCCTCGGTGCCGAATATGTTAACCGGGGTAGGAGCAGATTGTTTGGCCTCCAAACTAGCCGCTCGTCTATTCCGAAGGGTCTTCTTTGACCGGAACCGTGCGCAGGCCATACACCGGGACTCATCATGATCCGGTGATAAACATTTGTTGCACACCGGATGGACATCGATGTGTGGGTATTTAGCGTGACATTGAGGACATCTCTTGAAGGGAGTCCTCGATTCCATCTTCGAACGTCGATCGCTGGTCGGACCGAAACTCGGTCCGGGAAGGTGAATAAGCTTGAGTAACAAGTCTAAGAAAATATCGATACCGAACGCAAACAATACCGTGGATACCTAAAGGCTGTCGGCCTTAAATAAAGTTTTCCTAACTTGAGCTAAGATAAGCACATCCGAACCCAATGGCGGAAAAAAACAATCTGAGGATGGAGAGGATGCCCATGCGAACTGTAGTCCAGGGGAGGAGCCACCTATCTTGTGATACTTCGAAGACTCTTCCAGGACAACAATGTGCAATCATCCGGACCCAACACTAGGCGGCGATCTATGCACAGATATGAATTCAGCAGCCCACATGCCTCGAACATTATGAATCCACCACTAGCACATGAAGGGCAGTCTCAGCAGCACTGGTCACAATATTATAATCCATCACTAGCACACAAAGGGCAGTCTCGGCAGCAGTGACAGTATACTATGAATCCTGTACTAGCACACAAAGGGTAGTCTCAGCAGCACTTGTCGGTATATTATGAATCCATCACTAGCATACATAGGGCAGTCTCAGCAGCATTTGTTAGTATATTATGAATCCATAACTAGCACACATATGGCAGTCTCAGCAGCACTTGTCGGTATGTTATGAATCCATCACTAGCACACACAGGGCAGTCTCAGCAGCACTGGTCAGTATATTATGAATCCATCACTAGCACACACAGGGCAGTCTCAGGACCACTGGTCAGTATATTACGAATCCATCACTAGGAAGGAGGCTTACTGTAGGCTGAAATAACCTGCATATTTATATGAATTACTGGCATTCATGCAACACCGAAGGCTGACCTGAGCTTTACACTGGGATGGGTTACTGACATGCATGCAACACAGTCGCCTTAATTGAACTTTATACTGGGATGGGTTACTGGCATGCATGCAACACCGTAGGGTGAAATGACCTTACTACTGTGAAGGGTGACTGGCATGCATGCAACACCGTAGACTGAACTGACATTTATACTTGGATGAGTTACTGACCGTGTACACAACACCAAAGACTGATTTGACCTTTATAGTGGGATGGGTGAGTGACATGCATGCAACACCACAGGCTGAACTGACCTTTATAATGGCATAGGTTACTGACCGTGTAAGCAACACCATAGACTCACAACTGACCTTTACACTGGGATGGGTGAGTGACATGCATGCACCACCGTAGGCTGAACTGACCTTTATACTGGGATGGGTGAGTGACGTCCATACAACAATGGAGGGTGAACTGACCGTGTACGCAACACCATAGACTGAACTGACCTTTTTTACTGGCATGGGTGAGTGACATGCACGTTACACCGTAGACTGAACTGAGCCTTACACTGGGATGGGTTACTGGCATTCATGCAACACTGTAGGCTGACTGAGCTTTACACAGGGATGAGTTACTGGCATGCATGCAACACTGTAGGCTGACCGAGCTTTACACAGGGATGAGTTACTGGCATGCATGCAACACCGTAGGCTGAACTGACCTTTATACTGGTATGGGTTACTGGCACGCATGCAACACCGTAGGCTGAACGGACATGTATATTGGGATGGGTTACTGACATGCAAGCAACACCGTAGACTGAACTGACCTTTATACTGGGATAGGTTACGGTCGTAGCGCCTTGACACCTTCGGGTGATTGTTTCGCGCTCTACAAATCACCTTTTCATTTCATTTCATACATGCAACACCATTGGCTGAACTGACCTTTATACTGGGATGGGGTAATAGCATGGGAGCAGGATCTAGACTAATTTGCATATGGCTGGGGTCAAACTAGAATGGCATGGGGAGCAAAAAAACAATGGATTTAGTCCCAGATCTCTGTACTTGTAGTTTTTACAGGCATACATGCAACACCGTATGCTGCTCTGACCTTTATAATGGGATGGGTTACTGGCATGCATGCAACACCAGAGGCTGAACTGACCTTTCTACTGGGATGGGTTACTGGCGTGCATGCAACACCATAGGCTGAACTAACCTTTATACTGGGATGGGTTACTGGCATGCATGCAACACTGTAGGCAGAACTGATCTTTATAGTGGGACGGATGAGTGAAACGCATGCAACACCATAGGCTAAACTCACATTTATAATGGGATGGGTTACTGACCGTGTACACAACACCAAAGACTGATCTGACCTTTATAGTGGGATGGGTGAGAGACATGCATGCAACACTGTAGGCTGATCGGAGCTTTACACTGGGATGAGTTACTGGCATGCACGCAACACCGTAGGCTGAAGTGACATTTATAATTGGATGGCTTACTGACCGTGTACACAACACCAAAGACTGATCTGCCTTTTATACTGGGATGGGTGAGTGACAAGCAAGCAAAACCGAAGGCTGAACTGACCTTTATACTGAGATGGGTTACTGGCATGCATGCAACACCGTAGGTTGAACTGACCTTTATTCTGAGATGGTTACTGGCATGCATGCAACACCGTAGGCTGAACTGATCATTATAGTGGGATGGGTGAGTGACATGCATGCAACACCGTAGGCTGTACTGACCTTTATACTGGGATGGGTTACTGATATGCATGTAACACCGTAGGCTGAACTGACCTTTATACTGGGATGGGTTACTGGCGTGCTTCAACATCGTAGGATGAACTGACCTTTATAAAGGGATGGGTTACGGACCGTGTACGAAACACCATACACTGAACTGACCTTCATACTGAGATGGGTGAGTGACACGCATGCAACACTGTAGGCTGAACAGACCTTTATACTGGGATGGTTTACTGGTGTTCATGCAACACCGTAGGATGAACAGACCTTTATACTGGGATGGGTTACTGGCGTGCTTCAACATCGTAGGATGAACTGACCTTTATAAAGGGATGGGTTACGGACCGTGTACGAAACACCATACACTGAACTGATCTTTATACTGGGATGGGTTACTGATATGCATGCAACACCATAGGCTGAACAGACCTTTATACTGGGATGGGTTACTGGCGTTCATGCAACACCGTAGGATGAACAGACCTTTATACTGGGATGGGTTACTGGCATGCATGCAACACTGTAGGCTGAACTGACGTTTATACTGGGATGGGCTAATGGCATGGGCGCAGGTTCAAGACTCATTTACGTATGCCTGGTTTCAAACTGGAATGGCATGGGGAGCAAAAAGCTATGGATATAGGCCCAGATCTCTGTACTGGGGTGAATGTATGACACCGTTCTGCATTCTGTCCATCATTTGTTGTTCTTACTGGCATACATGCAACACTGTAGGCTGCTCTGACCTTTATACTGGGATGGGTTACTGGCATGCATGCAAAAGCGTAGGCTGAACTGACCTTTATACTGGGATGGGTGAGTGACATGCATGCAACACAGTAGGCTATACTGACCTTTATACTGGGATGGGTTACTGACATGCATGCAACACAGTAGGCTATACTGACCTTTATACTGGGATGGGTTACTGGCTTGCATGCAACACCGTAGGCTGAACGAACCTTTATAGTGAGATGGATGAGTGAAATGCATGTAACAACTCAGGCTGAACTGACCTTTATTCTGGGATGGGTTGCAGGTGTGCATGCAACACTGTAGGCTCAACTGACCATTACACTGGGATGGGTTACTGAGAAGCATGCAACACCGTAGGCTGAAGGGACCTTTCTACTGGGATGGGTTATTGGCATGAAAGCAATACCGTAGGCTGAACGGACATTTATACTGGGATGGGTGAGTGATATGCATACAAAACCGGAGCTGAACCGACTTTTATAATGAAATGGGTTACTGACTGTGTACGCAACACTATAGACTGAACTAACATTTATACTGGAAAAGGTGAGTGACATGCATGCATCACCGTAGGCTGAACTGACCTTTATACTTGGATGGGTTACTGGCATGCACGCAACACCGTAGGCTGAACTGACCTTTATATTGGGATAGGTTACGATCATGTATGCAACACCATTGGTTGAACTGACCTTTCTACTGGGATGGGTTACTGACTTGCATGCAACACCGTAGGCTGAACGGACCTTTCTACTGGGATGGGTTATTGGCATGCATGCAACACCGTAGGCTGAACTGACCTTTATACTGGGATGGACTTCTGGCATGCATGCAACACCGTAGGCTAAACTGATCTTTATACTGGGATGGGTTACTGACATGCATGCAACACCGTAGGTTGAACTGACCTTTATACTAGGATGGGCTACTAGCATGCATGCAATACCGTAGGCTGAACTGACCTTTACACTGGAATGGGTTACTGGCATGCATGCAACACTGTAGGCTGAAGGAGTAGTTTCTTACCTGTAACTCCAGTTCTGTAGTAGGGGTATCTCTGTTATAGTCATAATCTATGAATAGTCCAGCCCATGTGCGGGGACCCCGGAGCAATCAAAATATCTCTTAAGCTGTCCTGCATTTGCAAACCTGCAAAGACACTTAAGAGACAGACAAAATATTACAGCCTAATAACAATATGGCTGCACTGGCCAGCACTTCATCTGAAGTGAACACAAAAGCCAAAATAAAGTTTAAATGTCATTTTTATTCACATCTGACATGTTCCTTTATTGTATCACACTCCCTTCACCAAAATCCCTTTAAACAATAGAGAGGAAGGGGTGGACAGACAAGCCCTATAGGCTGTCATTATGTGTCTGCTAAAAGGATACCGTGCCTTTAAGGAACTCTCCAGAGACCCCCGGTATCCCAGGATGCACAGCCAAAGCAAGTTACTTTCAGTTCTTTTTGAAGGTGTATAACAGGCCTGATACTGTCAGTTTACTCCACCGGGGAGGAGGGAGGGTCGCTTATGACTGTAACAGAGATACCCCACTACAGAACTGGAGTTACAGGTAAGAAACTACTCCTTCTGTAGTAGGGGATCTCTGTGTATAGTCATAATCTATGAATAGAATGGCAAGCCCATCCCAACCAATAAACAGCGGTGGAGTAAAAACCAAACACCAACAAATCACTGTGCAAACAAATTCCTCAGCGAAGCCTGTCCAACCTGCGCATCTGCCCTAGCATCAGAGTCCAGGCAGTAATACTTTGTAAACGTATGGACCGACTTCCAGGTGGCAGCCTTACAAATGTCAGCGATTGGAACATTCCTAAGCAAAGCTGTAGTCGCTGCTTTGCCCCTAGTCGAATGCGCTGTAGGCTTACCCCCTAACGTCTTATTAGCTTTCTGATAACAGAGCTGAATACAGGACACAATCCATCTGGAGATGGACTGTTTCGAGGTAGCTAGACCAGTTCTTACCGAACCATAATTTACAAACAGTTGATCCGACCTGCGGATGTCTTTTGTCTTATCTAGATAGAATTTCAACACTCTACGCACATCTAGTGAATGCAGAGACCTCTCCGCCGGAGAGGAGGGATGCTGAAAAAATGTAGGCAAAGTTATCATTTGATTTACATGGAAATCAGATATCACTTTAGGTAAAAACTTAGGATGAGTACGCATTACCACTTTAGAAGCATGGAATACAGTATACGGCTCTTGACAACACAGAGCCTGAATCTCACTTACTCTCCTGGCCGATGTAATGGCCACAAGGAAGGCAGCCTTCCAGGACAAATGCTGCAAAGAAGCCTTATGAATAGGCTCAAAAGGCTCCCTCATTAATCTGGACAACACCACGTTCAATTCCCATGGTGGAGAAGGTCGTCTAACAGGGGGAAACACCTTACGCAAACCCTCCAAAAAATCTTTAATCACAGGGATTTGAAAAAATGAGGTTTGGGAAGGGCCCTTTCTATACGCAGTCAAAGCTGCGAGATGAACTTTAATAGACTGAAAGTTAAGCCCAGATTGAGCTAACTGCAGCAGATAAGGCAGAATAACATCTTCTTTACAGGATGTAGGGTCAATGTCCTTTGCCGTGCACCATAAGCAGAATCTCTTCCACTTATAGGCGTAAGAAGTCCTCGTAGACGGTCTCTTCGCCTCTTTCAAGATCTCCATACAGTCCTGAGGTAGGTTCAAGTGTCCATACTGTACTAGCTCAGGAGCCATGCTGCCAAACTCAAGGACGAGAGATTGGGGTGAACCATCTGTCCTCCGAATTCCGTGAGAAGGTCCGACCGACACGGCAGGCGCCGGTGTGGTAGAACAGACCGGTGAAGAAGGTCGGTGAACCACCATTGCCTCGGCCACTCCGGAGCAATCAGGATCATCCTGGCTCTGGATTGCGACAGCTTGATCAGCACCGCCGGAATCAGGGGAATGGGTGGAAAGGCGTAGAGAAAGCTGTTCGACCAGCTGATCCATAGTGCATTCCCCACCGTCCCTGGTTGGTAGTACCTGGACGCGAAGTCGCGGCATTTGCTGTTTTCTGCCGTAGTGAACAGATCGATATCCGGAGTGCCCCACTCTGCGAAGACGTCTCGTAGCACGTCGTCGTTTAGCACCCACTCGTGATTTTCTTGAACGAGCCTGCTGAGCGCATCGGCTTGGGCATTCTGCACACCCGGCAGATGGGTTGCCGTGATCGTTAGGTTCCTGGCCACCAGCCAATTCCAGATCGTCTGTGCCTCCCGAGACAGCGTGCGTGAACGGGAGCCCCCCTGCTTGTTGAGGTAATACATGGTAGTAGTATTGTCCGTCTGAACTAGCAGGGAGTTCGTCTTGAAGGAGGGATGGAACGCCTTCAGGGCCAAGTGTACTGCTCTGAGTTCCAAAAAGTTGATGTGGTAAGTCATCTCCGTCTGTGACCATATCCCCTGAATCTGAAGAGGGCCCGAATGCGCTCCCCAGCCCTGGAGAGACGCATCGTCACTATGGTCTGGACCGGAATATCCTTGTGAAAGGGAGTCCCCTTGCAGACATTCTCTGAGGAGCACCACCATTTCAGAGACTGTAGAGCGTGATGGGACAGATGAATCTTGTCCTCCCAACGCCCCCGCCTCTGGTCCCATTGATCCTCCAGAGATTCCTGCAGAGGCCTCATATGCAGACGTGCATTGGGGGTGAGAAAGATGCATGAAGCCATCGACCCCAGTAAAGAGGACACCGTCCTCACTGCAGGAGAGTGGGCTGAGAGGAGGTGCAGGGCCTTCCAACGGATAGATAAGCGTCTCTCCTCCGAAGGACACACGCTTGCGTTCAAAGTATTGACTGAGGCCCCCAAGTACTGGAGACACTGCACAGGGATCGGCACTGACTTCGTCATGTTGATGTGCAGTCCCAGGCGATGAAGCAAGGCAGCTGTCCTGTTGAAATGACACTGGGCTTCCTGGTACGTGGAAGCTTTGATCAGCCAATCGTCCAGGTATGGATACACAAACACTTTGTTCTTCCACAAGTGTGCTGCCACCACTGCCATGCACTTGGAGAACGTCCTTGGTGCAGACTTCAGACCAAATGGGAGTACTGTATACTGGCAATGGTTGTTGCCTACCAGAAACCTCAGGAACTTGCGATGCTTTTGTGCGATCGGCACATGAAAGTAAGCGTCCTGCAGATCTATGGCGCACAGCCAGTCTCCTCGATGCAACTGAGGGTAAATCTGATGCAGGGACAACATACTTTTCACTGCGGATCCACTTGTTTGCTTGACGCAGATCTAGAATAGGCCTGAACTCGTTCTTGTCCTTTTTTCTGATGAGAAAGAACCTTGAGTAAAGACCTTTTCCTTTTTGCCTCAAAGGAACAGTCTCTATCGCCTTCTTCTTTAACAGAATGTCCGCCTCCCACTGGAGCTCTCGCACCATGTAGGGAGAGCGCACTGGTGGAATCTGTGGAGGCGGGCTGGTGAAACGAAGACTGTACCCATTGCAAACAATATTCAGCACCCACTTGTCCTGAGTTATTGTTCTCCACTCTGCCAGGTAGTATTGAATACTACCCCCCCCCCACCGGAGCGGGTAACGGATGAGGGGGAAGTGACCTTTCAGGGCTTCGACCCGGCCGGGCCTTTGTTCCCCGACGAGGATTGATGCTGTCCTCTGCCCCTCTGGCGCTTTTGAAAGGACTGCCTCGGGAACTGTTGTTGTTGCTGGTGTTGTTGTTGACCAGACTGACGCCCTTGGCAGCGTTATTTAGAATAACGCCTGCCATAGGAACGGAATGATCTCTTCTGTTCCTTGGGTTTTTCCAACCCTACGGCCTTCAGGGTTTCTGCTTCGGCCTTCATGCGGCCCATTTCGTCATCCGCATGAGACCCGAACAACGTCGTGCCAGAGAAAGGTAAGTTGGCAATCTTTTGCTGCGCTTCAGGCTTTAGAGAGGTAAGTCTCAGCCAGGAATGTCTCCTCATGTGTACTCCATGACAGTACCCATGGCCCGCCAGCAATGACACATCCCCCGCTGCACTGATGATCTGGTTGGAGACCATCATGCCCTCATTCAACACCTCCTGGAAGTCTTCCCATTTATCCCTAGGCAGGGAGTCCCATAATGATCGGTCATAGCAACCCAGCAGAGCGGAGGCGCTAGCAGCCTTCATAGTCGTGGCCGACGTAGAGCACATCCTCCTCCCCAAGGAGTCCATCTTGCGACTCTCCTTATCCGGAGGAGCTGTTGAAGAGGGCGTCGTGGAATGTTGTTTCCTAGCCGCAACCACAATGACAGAGTCCGGGGTAGGGTCCACCCTGACGAACGCCGGGTCCGAATCAGGGGCCCTGTACTTCTTCTGCAACCTTGAGGGAGCAGACTTCACCACGGCTGGTGTCAAGAAGACCTCCATGGCTGGTTCCTCCAGACCTGGAACCAAAGGGAGGAGGGGGCGTGATAGATGCGCCTTGTGTAATGTCTCGAATATCACAGAGGTAGGGGGAACTGGTACTGTCACTGAGATTCCCAATTTTGCCGCCCCTCTCATCAGTACATCTTGGAAAGTGGCAATATCATCCACTGGCGAGATTCTAGTAGGCGGTGTTTCCGATAACGTGGGGGAAAGCCATCCAGTGCCAGAAGAGTCCGTATACCTCGTGCCTCTGGATCGAGATCTATACCTCCGTCGTCCATGCCTTGTGTGAGTGGACGATCTGTGTCTGCTCCGTGACCTCCGGCGAGATCTAGAGCGTGATCTCAGTCTGCGTGGGGTCTTAGGAGCCACTGGTAGCCGAGGAGAAGGCGGGAGCTGTGGCACCGGAGTCGGTGGTAGCGGAGGTGGCGTAGGTTGCTTAGGAGACGCCACTGGGGGCCGGGGGTCAGGTGGAGGAGGAGGAGGAGGCGTAGGAGGCTTCTGAGGCCGCGGCTGAGGGAGAGGCTGCGGTTCAGGCTGAGGTTGCGGCCGTGGTAGAGGCAGTGGCAGGGGGTCCATTGGAGACTCTCTCCGTCCATCACCCCTTGCAGGAGAACCCGGACTAGCTCTGTCCGGACTTCCGTCCACCTTTCTCTTCTTTGCGGGTCTACCCCGTGAAGAGGCTGAAGTGAACGAGGGAGAGCGTCCTCCTCTCCTAGATCCACGACTGGATATCGTAATCACTGAAGAAGTGTTACCAGGTGATCTCGTCCTCGATGTCGACCTGTGCGTCGACCTCGTACGGCTTCTCCTCGCCGTTGAACGCAAACGGCGTCCCCTCGACGTCGAACGGCGTCCCCTGTCTTTCCTCGACGTCGAGCGCCTTCGTCTTGACGGCGAGCCTCTCGACGTCGACGGTGAGCGATGTCGCCTCGACGGCGATCTCCTTCGCCTCGACGGCGATCTCCTTCGTCTCGACGGCCTTCGCCGGTGTCTCAGCGTCGATGTCGTCGACGTCGATCTATGAGTCGACGGCGAAGGAGACGAGCGGGTTTGCCTCGACGGCGAGCGGCGCTGTCTGCGGGGCGCAGTACGACGTCGATGGTGTGTCGATGTCGACTGTGAAGTCTTCGACGGCGACCTAGTCCTAGGTCTCGCCGGCCCCTCTCTCGACGTCGAACGTCGAGGACGCCGAGATCCAGAGCCCTGGATCGACGGCGAACACACCGGTGCTGTACCTCTCGCCGTCGACGTCGTCGTCCTCGACGTCGAATGGGATCTTCCAGCCGGTAGGCGTCGTTTCTGCTCCTTTTTCTGCCCGGAGGTCCCTCCAGTGGCTGAAGCATGGGCAGAGGATGGGGAAGGAGATCCTCCATGCCCAGAAGTCCCACCTGTTCTCTGCTTCTCCTGTCCCTGAAGGCGAATCTTCTCTCTGTCCCTCAGGGTCCTCTTGGAGAAGGCCTTGCAGATGTCACATGTAGCCGGGACATGTGAAGATGATAAGCAGAGAATACAGACATCATGTGGGTCCATCTTGGCCATTTTCCTCCCACACTCAGGGCATTTATCAAATAAAGCCATGTTAATTAAAATAGAGTGGGTCAAACTGCACCAAACTACAGGATACAGCAGAGAAAGGCTCTAGACATCGAATGAACAAACTTTTATCTTCAAAAAACCAATTTTAGTCCACAAAATCCACCCAAAAGGGTAGAGCTCAATGCTCCCGGGTCCTGCTAGCAGGAGCCGGAAAAAAGAACTGAAAGTAACTTGCTTTGGCTGTGCATCCTGGGATACCGGGGGTCTCTGGAGAGTTCCTTAAAGGCACGGTATCCTTTTAGCAGACACATAATGACAGCCTATAGGGCTTGTCTGTCCACCCCTTCCTCTCTATTGTTTAAAGGGATTTTGGTGAAGGGAGTGTGATACAATAAAGGAACATGTCAGATGTGAATAAAAATGACATTTAAACTTTTGTGTTCACTTCAGATGAAGTGCTGGCCAGTGCAGCCATATTGTTATTAGGCTGTATTATTTTGTCTGTCTCTTAAGTGTCTTTGCAGGTTTGCAAATGCAGGACAGCTTAAGAGATATTTTGATTGCTCCGGGGTCCCCGCACATGGGCGGGACTATTCATAGATTATGACTATACACAGAGACCCCCTACCACAGAACTGACCTTTCAACTGGAATGGGTGAGAGATATGCATACAACACCGGAGCTGAACTGACTTTTATAATGAGATGGGTTACTGACCGTGTACGCAACACCATAGACTGAACTAACATTTATACTGGAATGGGTTAGTGGCATGCATGCAACACCGTAGGCTGAACTGACCTTTATACTGGGATGTGCTACTGGCATGCATGCAACACAGTAGGCTGAACTGACCTTTATATTGGGATAGGTTACAATCATTTATGCCACACCATTGGCTGAACTGACATTTATACTGGGATGGGTTAATGGCATGGGTGCAGGTTCAAGACTGATTTGAAGATGGCCGGGTTCAAACTGGAATGGCATAGGGAGCAAAACACGATGGATTTAGGCCCAGATCTCTGTACTGGGGTGAATGCATGACATTGTTCTTCATTCTGTCCATCATTTGTTGTTTTTTCTGGCATACATGCAACACCGTAGGCTGAACAGACCTTCATACTGGGATGGTTACTGGCGTGCATGCAACACTATAGGCTGAACTGACCTTTATACTGGGATGGGTTATGGCATGGATGAAACACCGTAGGCTGAACTGACCTTTATACTGGGATGGGTGATTGACATGCAGGCAACACTGTAGGAGTAACTGATCTTTATTGTGCGATTGGAAAGTGACATGCACGCAACACCGTAGGCTGAACGGACCTTTATATTGGGATGGCTTACTGACCGTGTACGCAACACCACGTGACATGCATGCAACACCGAAGGCTGACCTGAGCCTTACACTGGGATGAGTTACTGGCATGCGCGCTACATCGTAGGCTGAACTGACCTTTATATTGGGATGGGTTACTGGCATGCATGCAACACTGTAGGTTGAACTGACCTTTATACTGGGATGGGTTAACGGCATGGGTGCAGGGTCATGACTGATTTACATATGCCTGGGTTCAAATTGGAATGGCATGGGGAGCAAAAAGCTGTGGATATAGGCCCAGATCTCTGTACTGTGGTGAATGTATGACATTGTTCTGCATTCTGTCCATTATTTTTAGTTTTTACAGGCATCCATGCAACACCGTATGCTGCTCTGACCTTTATAATGGGATGGGTTACTGGCAGGCATGCAACACCGTAGGCTGAACTGACCTTTATTCAGGGATGGGTTACTGGCATACATGCAACACCGTAGGCTGAACAGACGTTCATACAGGGATGGGTTACTGGTGTGCATGCAACACCGTAGGCTGAACTGACCTTTATTCAGGGATGGGTTACTGGCATACATGCAACACCGTAGGCTGAACAGACGTTCATACAGGGATGGGTTACTGGTGTGCATGCAACACCGCAGGCTGAACTGACCTTTATTCAGGGATGGGTTGCTGCCATACATGCAATACCGAAGGCTGAACAGATGTTCATACTGGGATGGGTTATGGCATGGATGAAACACCGTAGGCTGAACTGACCTTTATACTGGGATGCGCGAGTGACATGCATGCAACACCGTAGGCTGAACTGACCTTTATACTGGGATGGGTGAGTGATATGCATACAACACCGTAGGCTGAACTGACATTTATACTGGGATGGGTTACTGGCATGCATGCAACACCAGAGGCTGCACTGACCTTTATACTGGGAAGGGTTACTGGCATGCATGCAACACCGTAGGCTGAACTGACCTTTATACTGGGATGAGCTACTGGCATGCATGCAACACAGTAGGATGAACTGACCTTTAACTGGGATGGGTTACTGGCGTGCATGTGACACCTTAGGATGAACTGACCTTTATATTGGGATGGGTTACTGGCATGCATGCAACACTGTAGGTTGAACTGACCTTTATACTGGGATGGGTTAACGGCATGGGTGCAGGGTCATGACTGATTTACATATGCCTGGGTTCAAATTGGAATGGCATGGGGAGCAAAAAGCTGTGGATATAGGCCCAGATCTCTGTACTGTGGTGAATGTATGACATTGTTCTGCATTCTGTCCATTATTTTTAGTTTTTACAGGCATCCATGCAACACCGTATGCTGCTCTGACCTTTATAATGGGATGGGTTACTGGCAGGCATGCAACACCGTAGGCTGAACTGACCTTTATTCAGGGATGGGTTACTGGCATACATGCAACACCGTAGGCTGAACAGACGTTCATACAGGGATGGGTTACTGGTGTGCATGCAACACCGTAGGCTGAACTGACCTTTATTCAGGGATGGGTTACTGGCATACATGCAACACCGTAGGCTGAACAGACGTTCATACAGGGATGGGTTACTGGTGTGCATGCAACACCGCAGGCTGAACTGACCTTTATTCAGGGATGGGTTGCTGCCATACATGCAATACCGAAGGCTGAACAGATGTTCATACTGGGATGGGTTATGGCATGGATGAAACACCGTAGGCTGAACTGACCTTTATACTGGGATGCGCGAGTGACATGCATGCAACACCGTAGGCTGAACTGACCTTTATACTGGGATGGGTGAGTGATATGCATACAACACCGTAGGCTGAACTGACATTTATACTGGGATGGGTTACTGGCATGCATGCAACACCAGAGGCTGCACTGACCTTTATACTGGGAAGGGTTACTGGCATGCATGCAACACCGTAGGCTGAACTGACCTTTATACTGGGATGAGCTACTGGCATGCATGCAACACAGTAGGATGAACTGACCTTTAACTGGGATGGGTTACTGGCGTGCATGTGACACCTTAGGATGAACTGACCTTTATATTGGGGTGGGTTACTGGCGTGCATGTGACACCGTAGGCTGAACTGCCCTTAATACTGGGATGGGTGAGTGACATGCATGCAACACTGTAGGAGTAACTGATCTTTATTGTGGGATTGGAAAGTGACATGCATGTAACACCGTAGGCTGAACTGACCTTTATATTGGGATGGGTTACTGACATGCATGCAACACTGTAGTTTGAACTGACCTTTATACTGGGATGGGTTAACGGCATGGGTGCAGGGTCATGACTAATTTACATATGCCTGGGTTCAAACTGGAATGGCATGGGGAGCAAAAAGCTGTGGATATAGGCCCAGATCTCTGTACTGGGGTGAATGTATGACATCGTTCTGCATTCTGTCCATCATTTGTAGTTTTCACAGGCATACATGCAACACCATATGCTGCTCTGACCTTTATAATGGGATGGGTTACTGGCATGCATGCAACACCGTAGGCTGCACTGACCTTTATACTGGGATGGGTGACTGACATGCATGCAAAACCATAGGCTGAACTGACCTTTATAATGGGATGGGTTGCTGACATGCATACAACACCGTAGGATGAACTGACCTTCGTCCTGGGATTGCTTACTGGAAGACATGCATACAACACCGTAGGCTGAACTGACCTTTATACTGGGATGGGTGAGTGATATGCATAGAACACCGTAGGCTGAACTGACCTTCATACTGGGAAAGGTTACTGGCATGCATGCAACACCGTAGGCTGAACTGACCTTTATACTGGGATGGGTTACTGGCATGCATGCAACACCAGAGGCTGAACTGACCTTTATACTGGGATTGGTTACTGGTGTGCAGGTGACACCGTAGGCTGAACTGATCTTTATACTGGGATTGGTGAGTGACATGATTGCAACACCGTAGGCTGAACGGACCTGTATTCTGGGATGGGTTACTGACATGCATGCAACACCGGAAGCTGAACTGACCTTTATACTGGGATGGGTTCCTGACATGCATGCAATACCGTAGGCTGAACTGACCTTTATGCTGGGATGGGTCACTGACATGCATGCAACACCATAGGCTGAACTGACCTTTATACTGGGATGGGTGAGTGATATGCATACAACACAGTAGGCTGAACTGACCTTCATATTGGGATAAGTTACTGGCATGCATGCAACAGCGTAGGATGAACGGACCTTTATTCTGGAATGGGTTCCTGCCATGCATCAAACACCGTAGGCTGAACTGACCTTTATACTGGGATGGGTGAGTGACATGCATGCAACACAGTAGGCTGAACTGACCTTTATACTGGGATGGCTTACTGGCAGGCATGCATGCAACACCGTAGGCTGAACTGACCTTTATACTGGGATGGGTTATTTGCATGCATGCAACACCATAGGCTGAACTGAATATAGTGGGATGTGTGAGTGACAGGCATGCAACACCATAGGCTGAACTGACCTTCATACTGGGATGGCTTACTGACATGATTGCAACACCGTAGGCTGAACTGACCTTTATAATAGGATGGGTCCCTGACATGCATGCAACACCTTAGGATGAACTGACCTTTATACTGGGATGGGTTACTGGCGTGCATGCAACACCGTAGGCTGAACTGACCTTTACTTTGGGATGGGTTACTGGCGTGCATGCGACACCGTAGGCTGAACTGACCTTTACATTGGGATGGGTTACGGGGATCAATGCAACACTGTAGGCTGGACTGATCTTTATGGTGGGATGGGTGAGTGACATGCATCCAACACAGTAGGCTGAACTGACCTTTGTAATGGGATGGGTTACTGACCGTGTACGCAACACCATACACTGAACTGACCTTTATACTGGAATGGGTGAGTGACATGCATGCAACACCGTACGCTGAACTGACCTTTATACTGGGATGGGTTACTGACATGCATGCAACTCCGTAAGCTGAAATGATCTTTGTAGTGGGATGGATGAGTGAAATGCATGCAACACCTCAGGCTGAACTGACCTTTATTCTGGGATGGGTTACTGGTGTACATGCAACACCAGAGGCTGAACTGACCTTTCTACTGGGATGGGATACTGGCATGCATGCAACACCATAGGGTGAACTGACCTTTACACTGGAATGGGTTACTGGCATGCATGCAACACCGTAGGCTGAACTGACCTTTACACTGGAATGGGTTACTGGCATGCATGCAACACCGTAGGCTGAACTGACCTTTCAACTGGAATGGGTGAGTGATATGCATACAACACCGGGGCTGAACTGACTTTTATAATGAGATGGGTTATTGGTCTGCAAGCAACACTGTAGGCTGAAAAGACCTTTCTACTGGGATGAGTTACTGACCATGTACGCAACACCATAGACTGAACTAACATTTATACTGGGATGGGTGAGTGATATGCATACAACACCATAGGCTGAACTGACCTCCATACCGGGATAAGTTACTGGAATGCATGCAACACTGTAGGCTGAACTGAAGTTTATTCAGGGATGGGTTACTGACATGCATACAACACCGTAGGCTGAACTGACGTTCATACTGGGAAAGGTTACTGGCATGCATGCAACACCAGAGGGTGAACTGACCTTTATACTGGGATGGGTGAGTGATATGCATACAACACAGTAGGCTGAACTGACCTTCATATTGGGATAAGTTACTGGCATGCATGCAACAGCGTAGGATGAACGGACCTTTATTCTGGAATGGGTTACTGGTGTGCAGGTGACACCTTAGGATGAACTGACCTTTATATTGGGATTGGTTACTGGCATGCATGCAACACCATAGGCTGAACTGACCTTTATACTGGGATGTGCTACTGGCATGCATGCTAGTTTGGCTCCCAATAAGTCTTCCAATGCAATATGCGTATACTACAAAGGTCTGTGGTGTACTGCTACCAATCGTGGTCCAGAATGTGTCCATCAAAGGGTGGCCATGATACGCCCCCTGTCCAGAGTCTTCTCCGCCTCACACCAAGTGACTGTGCATATTCTTGGACTTTATTTGTACTATCTGGACTACTTCATATTGGGTGATTTGGTAAAGGTGTTGCATAATTGTAACCCCAAGAGCTTTGTTTCTCAGACTTTTCTTACACCCTTGGTTGGCAGCGTATATTTACCATGTGAGCACCTTTGAATACTATATACAGCTTGTCAAATTGACTGTGCCACTTTATGCTGTTGTTGTTACGGATGTTCGAACATATGTCATAGCCACTATTTCTTTGCAGTATGAGCTTTTCAATTGGGTTTTGCTACGATCCCAGAAGAGTCTTGTGAGAGTTATTTACAAGCTTCTGCAGGTGAAGCTTGATATAGGGCCTCGTATGATCCCGTGAGACTCAATCAATCAAGTGACTGGTAAAGCATGATTACTCACCTGTAAGGGTCTTGAGGCGCTGAGGGGGGACTGCTGATCTGTCGCAGGCACTGTGGTTCTGTCGATAAGCCAGGTCTTGAGGTCCTTCCTGAATTGGGGCAGTGACAGTGATTGCCTTAGGTGGAGAGGCAGGGTGTTCCAGGTTTTTGCGGCAAAGTAGGAGAATGATCTCCCCTGGCCCCAGTCTTGCAGATACGTGGGATGGCGGCCAGGGCCAGTTGTCGCTGGTGGGTGCGTGGAATGCAAGGCCGTGGTTAAGGTATGCAGATCCCGCGTCGTGTAGGGCTCTGTAGGCTTGTGTGAGGAGCTTATAGGTGATTCTTTTGTTGACTGGGAGCCAGTGGAGGTCTCTCAGTTGGTTGGTGATGTGGCTGCGGTGAGGGATATTGAGGATGAGTGTAGCAGAGGTTCTGGATACTTTGCAGTTTCTAGAGAAGTTTCTGTGTGATGCCGGAGTAGAGTGCGTTGCCATAGTCGGGTCTGCTGATGATGAGTGCGTGGGGGACCGTCTTTCTGGACTCAGTGGGGATCCACTTGAAGATTTTTATGAGCAGGCATAGTGTGTGGAAGCAAGATGATGAGACAGATGTTGATCTGGCAGTTCATGGTGAGTGAGGAGTCTAAAATGATGCAGAGATTTTGTGCGTCGTCTGTGGGTGTGGGGGAGATCCAAGATCTGTGAGCGAGCAGGAGTCATGCCAGGCAGAGGGGTTAGAGTTTAGGATGAGGACTTCGGTCTTCTCTGAGTTTAGCTTGAGGCAGCTGTCCTTCATCCAAGTGGTGACATACTTAATCCCGTCGTGGAAGTTTTTCTTGGTGGCTGTGGGCTCGTTGGTGAGGGAGAGGATCAGCTGGGTGTCGTCAGCGTACGAGACGATTTTGAGTCCGTGGCTATTGACGATGGATGCGAGCGGGGCCATGTAGATGTTGAAAACACAGGGGCTCAGGGAGGAATCCTGAGGCACTCTGCCGCTGATCTCTGTGGGCTCAGAGTCGAACATTGGTAGCTTGACTCTCTGTGTTTGGCCGCTGAGGAAGGAGTGGATCCATTCCAGGGCTTTTTTGCGGATGCTGGCATCGTGGGTGCGGTGGCAGACGGTGTCGAACGCAGTCAAGAGGTCATGGAGGATGAGGGCGGCAGTTTCGCCTTGGGCGAGGAGGGTGCAGACATTGACTGTGGCGGCAAGGAGGTCGGTCTTGAATCTGTGATTGCTTCGGAAGCAGGATTGGGAGAGGTCTAGGATGTAGTTCGCTTTGATGAACTCAGAAAGTTGGGCGTTGATAGCCTTCTTGATGACCTTGACTGGAAAGGGGAGCAAAGAGATGGGTCTGAAGTTCTTGAGGTCCTTCGGGTCGGCAGAGGGTTTCTTCAGCGAGGGGTTGATCTCTGCGTGTTTCCAGTCTTCTGGGAATGTGGCGGAGTTGATGGAGCAGTTGATGGTACAGCAGAGCTCTGGGGCGATGGAGGTGCCGGCTCTGTTGAAGATATGGTGCGGGCAGGGGTGATAGGGTGATCCAAAGTGGATGCTCTTCATGATCATGAGAGTGTCCACAACACCGGCATACAGGGACTGGCTCTGCTCCTTCCTCCCCGGCAGAACCCAAAGAATCAGACTTCCACCCTTCCTCTCTGAACCTCCAGAGATCAATTGCGGAGTACCCCAAGGATCGTCGTTTAGCCCTCGCTCTTCAACATCTACATGGCCCTCCTCACCGCCATCGTCAGACACCACGGAGTCAGCATAGTATCGTATGCCGACACCCAGCTCATCCTCTCCTCACCAAGGATCCCATCACCACCAGACTTAACTTCTAGGAAGGATTGAAGGACGTCGCAATATGGAAGAGCAGCAACAGCCTGAAGCTCAACTCGGACCCTGGTCCTCTGCATGGGACAACACCTGGTGGCCTACCACCCTCGGCAGCCCCCCCAAAGACCACGTCCGGAACCTCGGCATTGTGCTCGACACCTCCCTCCATGACCCGACAGGTTAATGCAGTTCAAATGGATCCCCCCCCCCGAATCAAGGAAGACCATCACCAACGCACTCATAACCAGCAGGCTGGACTACGGAAACTCCCTCTATGCCGGGATCAACAAGTCACTGCTCCACAAACTCCAGACCATACAGAACACCGCAGCCAGACTCGTCCTCGGCATCCATCGACACAAACACATCACCCAACACCTACCAAACCTCCACTGGCTCCTGGTTGAGAAGAGAGTGACTTTCAAGATACTCACCCACGCCTACAAATGCCTCCACAACACTGTCCCCAATATCTCAACGATAGAATCTTCTTCCACGTACTCAAGAGAAACCTCCGATCCATCGATTTCGCCCTCGCCGAACCTCCGCGCCTCTGCAGAGCAAAAACGGGTGGCAGAACCTTTTCCTACATCGCGGCCAAGACCTGGAACGAGCTCCCGATTGATCTCAGACGCGCCCCCACCCTGCACATCTTCAGGAAGACCCTTAAGACCTGCCTCTATGACTAACCAGAGCTGCTCTCTCCCCAGTACCTTTAGACCCTCACGGGTGAGTAGTGAGCTTAAAAATTCCCTGATCGATTGATTGAGTGTCGTCAGTGGTTAGGGGAGTCCAGCTGAGCAGGGTCTGCTGGGGTCCAGTGTCGTTGGGTGCAGTGGATGCGAGTGGGGAGAGGGAGACTTGGGTATCAAGGCTGTTGAAGCTGTCATATATCTCCTTAATCTTGTGGTGGAAGAAGGCCCGGAGGCTGTTGCAGAGGTCTTGGGAGAGTGGGATGTCTGCTGTCCTGTGCTGGGTTTGGTGAATTATTTTACCACGGCGAAAAGCTCCTTGCCATTGTGTACGTTGGTGTTGATCCTTTCCTGAAGGTCCGCTTTCTTTGTTGTTCTAATGAGATGATGATGTTGAAACCACCCCGATGGTTCCTCCAGCACGCTGGGTGTCTGCTTACAAGAGGTCGCCCACTGGATGAACCACTCCCACCTTAAATTAAAAGGAGACAAGACGGAACTTATGTTCCTGGGCAAAAATTCCTCATCCCCCTCATCTCTCACTTGGCCACCCTGCATTGGCCCCATGCCCATTCCTAAGCCTCAGATCAAAAGCCTCGGGGTGTGGCTGGATAACACTCTCTGCTTTAACCATCAAGCCACTAAGCTTTCTGCCACCTGCTTTGGACTAATGCGGATGCTAAGGAAGATCCTTCCTTTGCTACCTTTCCAAGCTAGGAGAATCATGGTGCAGGCCTTGATCCTGTCGCGCCTGGACTACGGGAATGCTCTTTATCTAGGTGCCCCACAGTCCACTCTTCACGAACTTCAGGTGATCCAAAACTGTGCGGCGCGACTACTGCTCCAGATCCCCCGTAGACACACAGCGAGACCTGCCCTGAAAAACCTCCACTGGCTAACCATACAAGCCAGGATCCACTTTAAGGCCTTATCTCTGGCTCACAAGGCCCTATGGAAATCAGGACCCTCCATACTGCAATCCCTGATTACTCCCTATCATCCTGCCAGAACCCTCCGCTCCAGTTCTGCCTTCCTTGCCACCCCCAGGAAAGTCCGAAGATCTAGATGGGGCGGGCGCTCATTCTCGTTAAATGCCTCCAACCTTTGGAACACCCTACCTTCTATTCTTCGAGGAGAACCCGATCTGCTGACAGTCCGGAAACTTCTCAAAACCCATCTTTTCCTCTCAGCCCAATAGTGTAAGCCCCTCGCTCACAGTTCTCGGCTCCGCAAAGCGCTAGGAGGCCTCAGGGTAGCTATGCGCTATATAAATCCAATTTCATTCATTCATTCATGTGCTGTGACAGCAGTTCTGAAGGCATGAAATACATTTTCATGAATTATTTACTCATTTAACCAAGCTCAGAAAGAATAAATAACCTTTTGTATGGAGAGGGGAGATACATTTATCTGTATGAAATAAAACACAACCGGATACCTTCAATACCTTTGTAATTCTTTGAGGTTTGTTTTTATTGACTTTTCTTATATTGTCTTTTTGATTATCCTTGGCTATTCATTGTTGGGTAAAGCAATAGCCCCGGCAGTTAATTTCCTGTTAATGTAATGAATGTTTTGGCCTTTGTTTTAAAGCTACAGATTCAAAGGAGCTGAAGAACCAATCAAATATGGTGCATAAAGCAATGCAGAGCCCACAAAGCTTCACCAGATACAAGCTGGTTCACATTATGGGGCATATTTATGTACACTTCACGCAATGCAGCGCAGCAAGCAAAGTGGCTTAATGCCAAAACAGATTTTGCATCAGGCTGCACCATAAACGTGATGCTGTTGCAGGGATTCTGCTCAGGAACAGAACTATGCTTGGAGCCATAGAACAACAGCATGTAGGGACTGAGTCACCATACTACCTCAGTATCTATGGGCCAGAGTCCGACAAGCTATACTGCCTCACTTGCCCTCCTAACCTTTCAGAGACAAAAGTGAATTGGCACCTCAGAACACAACACTCTCGCTCCTATGAGGGATCGCGGTAACAGGACGCACTCTTTCGCTCTCTCACTCGTACTTGTAAGTAATAAGATATACAAGAGACACAAAGAAAGTTCACAATACTTATTTAAACTATAGTGCTCTAATATGCAGTATTTTCGCTACAATAATAAAACAAATGCATACCAAAAATACCGTTAGCATAGTTATGCCACCATTTAAAAAATATATATTTTTATTGGCATTTCGTTAATCAGTTTTTGGCATACAGTCAGTCAAAGTATGCTTTATTCGAATATCATTCATAAAAGCAAAAAAAAAAAATATACATTTGCATAGACAATTACATACATAGTTAAAAAAGTATTAAACTGTGATCAAAGGATCAGATACGAAGCATACACATGAAATTTTTATCATAAGCATAACCCCGCGGCATGTTGAACTTTGGCGGTAAATAAAAAGTTTTTAAAACTCAACTAAATGATAAAATAGGGATATTTAAAAACCAATTAAATATAGCAGAGAAAATGACATAAAACATAGGAGAGAATAATCAAAAGACTAGCAGTCTCTCCTGAATCGTGAGAATAGTCAAACGACTAGCAGTCTCTGTCTGATTGACCACGCCCAGCCTAGATATTTTGCAGTGGCTACAGATATCCATGGCAAAGTATTAGTTCGTATAATACGCAGGGCCACGGTACCACTGGTTGTACCTAAATTTTTACACATCGGGGTCAACCACTTACGCCTAGGGACTGCGTAAAGCTTGCAAACAAATAAAAAATGACCAATGGTTTCTTTACCTGAGCCACATACAGGACATCCATCGCCAGAACCCCCTTCCCACTTAGATGTCAAAAATTTAAGGGGAAGTGCACCTACTCTAAGTTGAAAAAAAAGCTTTCTTTCTAAGGGCCTTGTTATAATATCCCAGTATGGTTCCAGACAAGGATACATCTTTGCCTCTATAAAATCTGAAGTCATAGAACCAGCACTCATACTATTCCAATTCCGTCGAGCAACCAGCTCCCAATAGATGTTCTTTAGAATACTTTTGGATGGAAAGCTGGCTCTCGCAGGATCATCCCAGAGTGAGCGCAAGCCAAGCTCATACAGGGATTTCCTAAGTGCCTTTAACCATTCTATTTTGTGATGAACATCAGACCTTATGATGTCTAAGAAACCATCTACATAATGGGAAAGAACAGGAGTCGTCCATAACCTGCGCCAATACAAAATCGGGCGCAGTTGTACCATGTCTAAAATTGCTTTTCTGCCCAAATCATATTTGAGGGGCACCAATGGAGTACTTATAGGGAGTCCTGTTATTGCCCTAAGAAATTTGTTTTCTGAAGATTGGAGTGCAACAACCTTCTCAAAGCCCCAGAGCTCAGCACCATATAAAGCGGAGCCTAGAGCTTTTGCTTCCTAAACCTGTAGAGCAGGTTTTACAGGTTTGGTCAATGATTTTCTGTGCTCTGAGGAAATGGTACCTGCCAATTGCCTATGTCTGAGTGTAGCAATGTCAACATGATGTCGCCAATTCATCTCGCTAGAAATGTGCATACCCAGGTATGTAAAAGTATTCACTACTTCTAGCGGGCGATCATTTAGGATAATTTTTGATTTAAAGCTACGATGAGGGTTAAATTTCATAAGCTTTGTTTTGGCAGTGTTAATTTCTAATCCATACTCCCCACAGAATTGGTCAAAAATAGATAAGGCACGCTGCAGACCACTCGGGGTTTTAGATAGGATGAGCGTGTCATCAGCAAACATTAAAATAGGAGTTTTTATCCCAGCTAAAAAGGGAGCGTCCACTTGTGCAGAGGTCATACGGACTACCACATCATTGACCGAACCAAGTCCTCCCCACTGAATTCTGGCATAGTTAGATTCATGTAGCCTCATTATTAAAGACAGTAGATCGCTAGGGAGACCCTGCTTGTTTAGAACCGTCCAGAGATTAGAGCGAGGGACAAGGTCGAAAGCGGCCCGTAGATCGACAAAGGCTGCATACAAGCTGCCTTTACCCAGCACCACCGTCTTCCATTGTAGCAGGGTAAAACGGAATACCTGGTTGACCGTGCTTGTGGACCGTCGAAAGCCAGCCTGGAATGGTGAGAGGGCATTTGTCTCATCCGCCCATTCCAGGAGCCTATTGACGATCACGCGTCCCACAACCTTTTGGACGGTATCAATAAGGCTTATTGGCCTGTAATTTCCTGGAAGGGATCGGTCACCCTTCTTAAAAATAGGAATGATAACTGCACCCTGCCAGGATTTTGGTACCGCAGCACCCAAGGCTATAGCATTAATAAGAAGGTGAATATACTGGCACCAGCGATCCTTGTCGTTTACAAATAAGTCAGCTGGCACACCATCAAGACCAGGAGCACGACCACAGGCAACCGTGTTCAGGGCCAGCATAATTTCAGCGGCGCCAAAAAGATTCACTTTAGGGAGGTCAACCCTAGGCTCCTGAGCCCTGCTGTCAATTTTTGGAGCAGCATACTGGTTTTTGAAAAATTTTATCCATGCTTCTTCAGGCACATTGTTGTTTGGGGACCCCGAAGAACCAGCTTTACCCCATCTAACAATATGCCAAAATAACCGGGAATCCCTACTGTCACTGGCTGCCTTTAACTCGATCCAGTGATGTTCGTCCCAAGCTTTTTTTGCCTTGGATATGCTAGTTTTATAGTTCTTTCTAGCGGCTTGAATTAGAGTGGATTGACCCCCTTTAATAGCTTCACCTAGGGTTAATCTTGATTTCCTGCATTGTTCGTTATACCATTTGGCAGGTTTAAAAGCTCTATTGCCTTTATTTTTAACAGGTTTCAGAAAATACCCCTTGATCTTGTAGAAAAGAGCATTGTGTAATCCTTCAACTTCACCTAAGCCACCTCCAAGTGAATTTAGGTTCTTTATATCTGATATTGCAGTGTCCACCCGTGAATTAATCGCGGCAATGACCTGGTGGTTGGTTGCTACCTTTTCCCATCTTAACCTCCGCATGTCGTTTGTAGGAACGACCCGTGGGGGAGCAGTCGCAAATGGACAAGGGGGTAAAATGGTATAGAGCCACCATTTATGAGTGGTACACAAAGGATTGTGGTCGCTCTCTATCCTCTTTACAACCTCCATATCACAGATCAAGGGCCATAGTTTTAGGCTACATATCACATAATCAATTCTAGTGGTATGTCGACCATTGGCGAATGTATTTGACCCATTCCTGTCGCCGCTAGTCCTACCGTTTAGGGCTCTTAAGCCCTTTTCGTAACATAAGGAATTTAGGGCTATAACATCTGAAGTCCACCGCAGAACCAGTGGAAGCTCTAGTTTGGGAACACCCCATTGTTGATCCTCCTCATCACCAAATAAGTCATCATTATTAAGTAGGGGTTCAAAAGTTGTGTTAAAATCACCCGCAATGACAATGTTATTGTTTAAAGAATAGGTGTCGAGTAGACTACTTAGAGCGACTAAAGTATCGGACCTTCTACCCTTGTTACTCCGGGCATATACATTGTAAATGTCCAATCTTCCCAATTTTTCTGATTCCAGTCTAATTAGTTGGATGTCTTGGTTATTAATATCAATTACTTTAATAACCAGCTTTAGGCACTGGCGAACCCATATTGTTAATCCTCCCATGGGTCTGCCCCTAAGGCCCTTAGAAGCCGGCACAGAATAATTAAGATATCCCTGAGCAAAACAAGGTTCACATGACCAAGTCTCTTGGAATATGCAAAGGTCATAATTGTTGACAAAACTAAGCCAATCTGCTGATTCTAATTTGGAAATCAGCCCAGCAATATTCCAGGACAATAAGCTCCCCTTAGTTCCCTGGGCATTACTGGGGCATATAGTGGTCAATGGAGGATCATAAACTTGTTTTGGACAGATGTCTATAATTGCTTCCTTTTGGAGATTTCTTGTCTTATTTCTAAAAAGAAATGGATCAAGCATTGGTTGAACAGGGCTCGCTGTTATGACCAGATTGTTATTAAGTCAATCTACATCTTCGAGGTTGGCTAACACCTCAAAGCGATTACTCGTCAAAATTGGGGCATTTATTTGGTTACATAGTGAGGTTCCAAGATTAAAAATAGAAACTGGCCTAGGTCTAGGAAAGAAGTAAGTCAGTTCCCAGGTAGTAATATCGGACCTCCTGTGATCTGTATGCCAGTTTAAGATGTAATTAACAGCCCTGGGGTCCCTGAAGTTAACCAGGATAATGTCTCCTTTTATGTTTTTTGGTGTATTGCCCAACCATGATAAACGCCTAACATGTAGGATTTCCCCATTAATGTACGAGGGGAGGGGGCGATTTTGTCCCAGCCAGTGAATCACCTTGTTTTTTAATTGGGAATATCCCTCTTTAACCTCGCTCTTCAAAATGGGAACACCCGCAAGCACCACTACAAGCGGTACAGCCTCTGGTGGGAGATTAACAGAAGGAGAATCGTACATCTTATCCATAGGGGCTAAACGACGAGTGGCATTTCGTTAATCAGTTTTTGGCATACAGTTATCGCTCATTCCTGATGCACATACAGTCTCTTACATGGGGGGTACCGCAGAGTCCAGTACATTCATTAAACCCTCGAAGTCTTGGGTACATCTTCAGATGGGGATGCTACAAGCGGTGATCCCACCAATTAACATAGTACTTTTCAACCATTGCAGAGTCTATCCTTAGAATAACTGCCCCCAATCCCGATGGTTATGCCACCACATACCATAAAAAGCCCTGTAATGCTATAAGGCAAATCAGCCTACCCCCCCCTTCTACTCTACTGAAGCTAAATGATTATTTATCAAAGGACTCTGGGATGAGTGGTGGACCCTGTACCTTAGCATTCACAGATGGATGTTCTTCATCTCAGCGGACACAGTAATCTTGCTTCAGGACATTTTTTTTTAGAACCTTCGTCCTTAGTTTTATAACAGGACGTGTGCTCAAAAACAGCAGCTGCATTCTTTTGTTATGTCTAGGTGCTAATGTCCGACCAGAGAGAATAACAAGGGGCATTGTTATTTGACCTTGTCTATGGTGTTTAGACTAACTAACTGCAAAAGAACAGAACACGAAAACATATGCAGATTCTGTGTGAAAATGCAATGTGGCACAAAAGCAACCGCGTTTGTATGGTACAATTACAGGACTTATTACAGACTTATTACAGACGCTGCAGGCACCCTGATGCATAACCTTAGTAAATTTGTCACTCTATGTTAAAAATCGTCTCCTGCTCACCCACCTTCTTGATGCATGATTGGTTACAAGTATATTTTTAGTCCTAATTTTGTGAACCATTTAGCTTTGTGTAGACTCTCTAGTGGCATCCAAATCAATGGTAACTAATATTGGCTCTTGATGATTATTGAATTAATGTGTCAATAGTTGATGCAAGGGTGAAAGTCTGCATCTTTCTCCCAATTGAGAAACTAGGAACATAAAAGAATGGAAGACTCTGATAAAACCCTGGCAGAGAGTGTTTGTTGGCTTAAGTAGTAGCCCAGCAGCTAATATTTTGTTCATGTAGTTAACATTTTGTCATTTTTTTAAGCTACAAAATCAAAGAAGCTGAAGAACCAATCAAACATGATGGATGAAGCATTGCAGAGCCTACAAAGCATCACCAGATATGAGCAAGTCCAAATTATGTGGCATATTTACTTACATTTCACATAATGCAGAGCAGCAAGCAAAGTGATTTGTGTGGCTTAGTAAGTGCGAAAAAGGATTTTGCGTTGGGGCTGCGCCATAAAAGTGATGCAACCCCAATGCATAACTTCAGTAAATCTGCCACTATATGTTCAAAATCATCTCCCACTCACCCACTTTCCTGATGCATGATTGGTTATAAGCATTTTTTTGTCTGATTTTGAGAGCCATTTAGTTTTGTGTGGACTCTCTAGCAGCATCTAAATCAGTGATAACTAATATTGGCTCATGATAATTATTGCATTAGTTTGCCAATAGCCAATGCAAGGGTGAAAGTCTGCATATTTCTCCCAATTAAAAAATGAAGTTAAGGAAAGAATGAAAGTCTCTGATGAAACTGTTGCAGAGACTGTATACAATACACACTTTTTTCTAGACCTCTTAACTGTAGATCTTTCCCTGAGGAACAATAGCTACTAAAAAACAAATAATTTGTGTATTCATAAGAACGATTGTTTGGTGCTTCGGCTACTCTTTCACTGAATAAACCAAATAGATCTTTGATCTCCAGTGGTAGATGAATTACTGTTATTAGGTATGATGTGTCTACATTAAAGTCATGGTAAATTCCAGAGGCAAGGAAATAGTACTGATTGCAATAGTAAAGCTTAAGAGTATGAATTACATCAACTGTGAATGCTTGCTGAGGTCCGTTAAATGGTATCAGCATGTCCACGATGCTTTATACTAAAAGCCCAGATGGGAGATGCATTCCATTTATGACTGTTACTTATTCAGTTTGGTCTTTTAGAAGAAGTTAAATGTTGTGATGTAGCAATAACAACTCATTTGTACAGTTGTCAGTAGCAACTGAATCTATCTGGGGGGAGCTTGTAAAGTAATGAGCGGAGTGATCCTTTTGATAAATTAAAGATTCCAGTGTAGGGAGAGTCATTAAATTCATCACAGACGTCTGTGTCATGGTTGAGCCTTCTTGTTGCGAAACATGGCTCATACTGGGCAATTGTGTATGAAGTGATATATATATGCAACAGTAGAGGTACAGGGAGTTTGATATCCATGGTTCTCATTCTTTTCAAGTAAGGAGACCTTTTAGGCTATTGCCTATTTCTATAGGTTCAGGTTTCCAAAGTATCAAATCTTTGATGTTTTGACATTGTTTTGACAGAAGAAAATGTACAAGGCTAGTCATTCTAATAGCCTCTTTTCTTCTCCTGTCTCTGTTCTTGTACTTTTTGCTCAGCGTGGACCATTAAATCAGTTATAGCTAGTTAGGTTCATGATAATATTCCTCTGACTAACTCTTCTTTCATGTCATGGCTTTGACGGAAGTGAGAATTTACAGCTTGATTGGTCTAGTCTGATACATTGCTTGGTATTCTAATCACGTTATCTACCCAATAAGGTCTTCAATGTCATGCTACATATTTAGCAGGTCTTCTTCAGAAGCATATACGCTGCAAGAAGCATCACTCTACTCAAACGCTATGTCTGAAGTACTGCTTGGAAAGGACATTTGTAGGGAGAACCACCCTACATCGGATCTACAGTTTCAGACTATAAATACACGTCTCCTTTTTAGGTTGAAGCGCAAATGAGCTGCCATCGCTTTTCGAGACATGCAGTATACACTGTAGTGTGGAAGCTTTGTGGAAGCTCCGCCCACTCTCCGGCCATTGGCTTAGGTGCTAAATGCTGCCTTCCCAGCACAGTCTACTTTCTTCTTCTTAGGTCTCGCCTAGCGTTGCAGTGCGAATGCGCTGCCATCGCTTTGTGAGGGATGCAGTATCCACTGTAGTGTGGAAGCTTTGTGGAAGCTCCACCCACTCTCCGGCCCATCTTCTTCATTGGCTTAGGTTCTAAATGCTGCCTTCCGATTGGTTTTAAGCTTGTTAGTCCCTCCCCATAACAGCCATGTCAGTAATGTGTGTCTTTCCACAGCTACTGGCCCCTTCACAGCACAGACTACTTTCTTCCTGTGCCCCCCTTCTGCAGTCTGATGCCTTCTCGCCGCCGCACCCCCTCGTGCCTCATCACCCGCACACATTGCTATTTGCAATGCAATTGGTCTCGCGTAAATGCAAGTCCCCTTGCATTGCCAATGCTTGTTGGTATTACTCTAATCTGTTTTACGCAGTGCTTTAGGGTCACGACATTATATAACCTACCCTGTAGATGACACAATATCCGCGGTTCAGCAATTAGACAAAAGAAAATGTATGCTCTCCGGCTTTCCCTTATTCGCCACGCCAATGTCAGTGCCGACAGAGCCCACAAGAGGGCAGCAGAGATCCAAACAAAATGACTTTGCAGCAAATTAGTTTTCAAGACAATCAAACTGTCCATTTCAGAACCATCATTTCAATGTACGCTGCAGAATATGAAAATTCTCTGGGGCATATAATCAAGAGATATAGCGCCGCGTTTTCGGGACATAGCGCCCAAAAAGTGGCGATTTTATTATCTCAATATTAGCAAGGCGTCGCTAACATGCATTAGCGCATGTTAGCGGCCGAATCTGCAACGCAGCTCCTGACAGCGATAGATATCGCTAATGAGATGCAAAGTAGGCGTTCCCTCCTAGGACAACATGTGAAATGATCGCAAAACCAACATCGTGGTATTAATAACGCTGCCCCTGAACAGCGAAGCGATGACAAAAGGCGCGCTAAGCCCCCATTATCGCATGATTCTAACGCTTGAATAAAACCTGTCTTAGTATTATTGCCTATGGGAGGTGTATTGTATGGTTAGGTACACACTCCCCTATTACAAAGCTTTTCATTAGCGCTGTGAAATCATCGCTTGATTTCACACGCGAATGATAATTATCGCAGTCTATCGCTGGATTGTACTTCGCCTGTTAGCAATGCGTTGCTAATACGCCGATAACATGGCAATGTAATTCAGAGATAGAGGGCGATAATGAAAAACGCGCTAAGCGCGATTTGCGTTATTTATCGCGTGTTCTTGATAATATGGCCCATTATTTCCATACATGTGGGCTAAGTAAAATTCAGCAATCCCACACACTTAAGAACTCATTTCTGACATTTTCAATTGTGCGTCCCAGGGGGTATTGTCCTCTTGTTCCGATCACGATATTGCTTCAAGAGAAAAGGTTTATCCATTCGTTAAAAAGAGGGGCTTAAGTGTTTTTTTACACTGGAAAATAAACATCCGGGATTTAATTTTAAAAAATCAGAGATTTCAGTACTCGAACATTCCTTGCTGAGTATAAACGTGTCCCCTACCTCTCCTGGCCCGACCAGTCTCCTGTATGTGACAATCTCTTGGGGCTCCCAGACATTTCCCAGGCCACAGCGCAGGCAAGAAGATGTACTGTGCAGGAGGAAAAGAGGCTCTGCTGCAGGTGCACCGTGCACAGCTTGTTCTAAAACCCACAGCATAGCAAATATGCAGTAAGTATGTTTTAAAAATGACTTAAAAGGTTTCTCTTTGCTACAGAGTACATACAGTTCTCTTGTTTATTGACTTGTTCAAGTAAGTGAATTGTGTAGCTGTGGTGCGCCAGACCCCTAGACTGCTCACTTCACTGGTGTTACATTTTGAAATAATACAGCCTGCTGTGACCGCTGTGTGTATCTCCCAGCCTCTCCTGAGGCTTGCCCAGCACCATGCTGTCATGACACTGCTAACTGCACCAGCCAGAGTCCGTGAGTCAGCTGACTCTAATTAATGTACGCTATAGGTCCGAAGCAGCTGGGCTCTGTGTTAGGGCCTCTCACACCCTGTTAGGTAGTTCTGCAGCATAAGCGCAAGCCCTTTGATCCTTTTAGTGTTCATTCTTAGTGGAGCCATGTGACCTGCTTTCTAGCTGTCTGGTTTTTTTTTCCTAATGGTGACATCTGAGGCTAATATTAGTAGTTACTTCACAAGTCCTACTTTCCTGCTTACAGCATTCGCTTATGAATAAGGTGGCCCCTGCAGAGACAGCTTTACCGACTTAGTTCACCCCACTCCAAGTGAAAAACCTTTTCCCATCACATTAATTTTTTGCATGGCCTCGTCTTGGACAACAAACACCACCTTGTAAAAGTGATTTGTTTTATTCTACTTGTTTTACCATGCTCCTTTTCTTTTCTTTTTGTCTACTTGGCATTGCTTCTGCCTTTTTATTCTTATTAGTCAATACATTATATCAACCAAAATTCACAAGTTTATTATATGATCAGCATTGTACAAGAGAAGCAATAAAATAGCAATAGAATAAAACACATACTTCCTATCACTTTTATGAAATATTTAAGTAAACAAGGCTCGGTGTCAAGAACAGAAGTATGGGCACGGTCTTCAATGCTATGTCATGTGAAGTGATGCTCGCCCTCTTTCATATCTGCCAAGGTTTCAGATTGCTATGTATGATATTTTGATAATTTCGTTGTAATTATGACTCAGCCACCTTATGAATTTGCAGCAGTTTTAAGATCTTAGAGTTTCTCGTTGCTAAAATGGATCAGATTTCTGTTATTTATGTTTCCCTCATCTTTTATTGGTTGTTTTTGCTGGCGAGAAAAGTGTCACTCATAGTGGTTCTAATGGCACTCATAATTACACAGAAATTATGAAAATGTCACACATAGCAATCTAAAACCTTGGCAGCTATGCTATCGGGTAATATCTGCGTTTCCTGCCTCGTGCTTCAGCTGCTCGGTGTTTCTCCCACCGGGACACTGGAGCAGTAAACCCCGAGCCCTGCAGCGCACAAGGAACTTCACTTCCATTACAGTCCATTAAAGGAACATGTTGGTCAGAGCACGAGCCTGAAGCACTTCCACACATGGGTTGCGGGAGCCTGCGAGTGGAATGTGATTAGGAAAGCACTGCGCCACAGTGGAATGAGTGCTGTGTGCATCGTCGAAGGAAAAGTATTTTTCAGATGCGTCAGTGCTTAATTTGTCAAATAGTGAGTACCGGTGCCCATAGCTCTGCTCGGAAGCCCTATTAAATAAATGTTGGCGGGCCGAATACCAGGGCTCCCTAGAAATGAAACCACCCCAGGCCTCTTTAATCCAGTACCTGACACCCTTGGCTGGTTTATTCTTCTTGCTGGTTCCTGCTGTCTCCCTTTGTGACTGTACTTAAGTCTTTCTGATTCCTCCTTCTTTCCCCTTTGTGCGTTTAGGTCGAGCATTCAAGACCTCTTGTATATACTATAGTATATACTTATTATATACTTATATGTGTATGTACTATGTGGGCTCGGGAGATCAGCCCTAGGACTTGTCTGCTTCCGCTTAAGGACTTTTTTTTTCTGTTCAACTGCCTCTATTTGTCTTGATAGAAAACGACCAGAAGAGGTCAGTAAAATACCAGAATCACTTTAGCATGCTCTAGATTCCAGTCCATAGAAATTGTCTTCCACGAGCACCCGTAGACAAAAATATGTTTTTCAAATCTTGTATTTTCAGTGATATGAGCACCGAATGCCCTGATTTTATATTAAAAACAGAGCTTTGGACTATACCATTTCCTGCTGAAAGGCAAAATTTCTCTCTATGTGTTCCCATACCTGGTGTGTCACCCTGTTTGGTGCTTACCTCCCTCCATTTTAAAGAACAGTAGATATTCAGCACCCAGGCTAATGGGCCGCATAGTTAAATACATATAGGTTCCCAAAGGTGAGACTGATTGCATTGCAAATGCTTCTTTGCTTCTGTGTACAAAAGTTATACTCCACTTCCCCACTTGTTTCAGGTCCAAGACCTCTATAGCTAAAGATGGGAGTGGTCTGCAGAGTACTATGAAAACTACTACGCAACAAGCGCTGATGTCTGCCTCACAGGCAGTGTTTCAGAGGTGAGGGAACATCACCTAAAGTCTGGAACTCTTGCTAGAGGAGCTGTATACCTGTCCTGAAGCACTTAAAAATCTGCCTGCCTGCTTAGAGATGGGAGGAGCCTACCGGACCTGCAAAAGGAGTGTCTGATCAGGAAGGAGCAAGGTGCAGTGTTTTCCTGTTGTCTGTGTGGAACAAAGAAGAGAGGACTGCTTGAGAGAAATCTGTTTGAACTTCAGAGGGCCCTCAATCTCTCATTGACGGTTATTGGAGAGAACTACAACTCCGTGACTGCAATTGCTGAGGCTCTGTTCGAGCTGTAATTTTGTTTCTGAATTGACATGTACAAGGTCACAACTGCCAGGTGAATATTGGCCTGTGGGTATGTACAGCTGACAAGTGTTGAGAATGGCCTGTGTGTGGCTTCAACTGCCCAGAGGATATCAGACAGTGCATGGTTACAACTGCCAGATGTGACCAGTCTGTGTGGGGGCTGCAATTGCCAGTTGTACCTGGCCTGTGCAGGGTTGCAGCCACCAAAGTTGTGTCCAGCCTGAGGAAGCTGCATCTGCTGAAGTTTTGTCTGGCCCAATTGGATCCTAGCGAGGACCTGCCAGTTCTGGGGATGGCCTGGTGCCATGACCCAGAAGCCAGAGACACTCAGCGTTGGCCTTGTTGGGACCATACCAAACCATGGACCACACACGCATAGCAGTTTATGTGGCTCAGGCCTAGCTCCAGGAATTGGGCTCTGGGTGGGCTATGAAGAATAATGGGTGGGTCATTAACATAAGTTGGGTTGTCCAGAGACTCCCAGGTGTCTCTGTCAGGATCAAGGTGACGTATCCTGAAGTGCTTGCACAGGAACAGAGATGCTGGTTCCCAACTCCCACTACGCGGCAGCCAGAGTTCCAGTAATATTCACCTGGACTCCGTAACTACCCCGCAGGGGGAAGGGGGGAGTGGATAAAATAATAAACAAAGAAGAGACTGGTCCTGAAACACCGGTTCTTCACTTTTTTCCTCAGCTTCTTCTTAATGCTGTTGCCAGCTCTTGTAAATGAGAACCACAACATAATAACTTTCTAATTCTCTTCTACTTCTAAACTCTCTCTCTCTATGTGTTAACACCTACCCTGGGTTTCAAGCACTGTGCCCCTCTTCTGTATGTCTGTCTTGTCGTGTGGTGTTTCTCTTTCAATTCTTTTCTGTGGGTCTGGACTCTTCTTTCCAACTCTCTTTCCTACAAAACATCTTCCTATTAATTCTTTCTCATTCCCTCTTTTCCTTTTCTAAATTGTTTCTTAACTTAAAATTTATTATCTTTTGGCTTACTTTTAGAGTGGAATATTTCTTGCTTGTCCTCTTCTTCTGTGTAATCTTCTTACAGTGTATCCTCTACGCTATACTATTCTAGCTCTAGCTTGTGTTTACCTACTTTTCCTTATTCCTTGTTATCTAGTACTAGAGAACTGCGGTGAGTATATTTATTGTATTGTATTTCTTCAGCTCTACTAATCAGCACGTTTATCTTTTTCCCTCAGGGTGAATTTCAGATGACTGGAGTTATTAGGTACGTCATCTATGCAATCTTTTCTGTCATATACTTTTCCCATTCAATCTCTCATGTCTCTCTAATATACTTAGCTTCGGTCTTCTTTTTTCTGTCACAGGATGGCGCCAAAAGACCTCCAAATTTCTGCTCGGAAAACACGGAGATGTATTGGAAGTCTTCACGAAGGTAGGAGCGAATTTGTCGTTTTTTCTGCCTCAGTAAATCTTTCTGAATTCTCTTCTGTAATTTTCTCGGAGTTGAGTGAGCTTTCTGACTTGGAAAACTATTCTGTTACACTGGCGCTAACTAACTAATTCTAATTCTATTCTCTCTAACTCTTTACTCAGGAATTCTAATCTCAAGCTGCTTCTCTCTGAATCTCCTCAGTGAAGTGCGCATTCCTCTTGAAGCGCGCGCCTCACCTAACCTCTGGACACCTGTGGGGGAAAGACTAGACTGCCGCTATGCTTCCAGCGTGGCCGCCATCTTGGAATTCCTCTTTCTTTGTAATTCAGTCCATGAATTGTTCTTTGCCCTTCTGTTCAGTCTTGGGCAGCAGAAAGACCCCAACGTTGCCCCCATTACCGCCTCTTGGTCCTCTGGGGGCCTGACAGTACCCCCCAACAAAGGAGGTCCTCTCATTCCTGGTTTGGTAGGGAATCTTTGATGAAATGATTTCACCAATCTCAGAGCATGAACATCTGATTCTAGTTCCCAAGACCGCTCCTCGGGCCCATAGCCTTTCCAGTCTATCAAGTAATATAGTCTTCCTTTTACTACTTTGGAATCCAGAATTTCTTTCACTTCGTACTCTACCCCTGATTCTAACTGAATGGGTTTTGGTGTCTGTTAGAGTCGGGGATCTCTGGTTGGCGCAAGGTTGCCCTTGTGTCAAGCAGGAACCCTCTCCTCCACGTCAGGGCGCAGGATAACCCCTCGCGAATGACCCTTGCTCACCCTCTAGGTGCGTGGCGTGAGCAGCCAAGGCGATTCCTCAGGCGTTGTTGGTTAAGCACTTACAATCGTACACACAGTAAATACATCAATCCCCCCAGAAACGGACACCAGACTTGGATATATATAAAAATACGATTCTTTATGTCAAAATAAGGTATATATATCTCAACAGACTTATCACAAGACCAATAACGTTTTCGCTAGGCCACCAGGTTATACAGCAGGCAAATGATCTTGTTTGTAGCTTCAAATGGATGGTTCGTAGTCTCTTTACTTGTAGTTCCAGTACTCACAGAGATCGGTTCCTGTGAACGGGGAAATAAGGCGTTGCGGGCCCCGAGCCCGATACTGGAACTTCCTTAGTGATGTGGAGAGTCGGCACAGGTCGGTGCGACTCTCGGCTTGGGAAGTGTTCTCGGGTCCTCAATCAGCAGGTGTGGGCACGTAGGCAGGCGCGGCCAGCGACCCTTTAGCACGGCGGTGCAGGAGGGTCTCCACAGCGGAGGCGGCGCGGCCTGAGATGTCCGGGGATAGCGAAGCGGGGTCGCAGGGCACGGTCAGTGCAGCTGGATGACCCGGCGTAGATCACAGTCGTCGGACGGCTTCCGGCGGGAGGGGTGATAGCGCGGTCAGCGCGCTCCCGTAGCAGGCGGTGACAGGGATGCAGGCGGCCTGGCCCGGGGACAGAGAGCGGCTCGGGACGGAGCGGGGCTCTCACGGGTTTGAGGCAGGCGAGCTTCTGAGTGTCACGGCCCTAGGAGGGGCGATGAGGGGCGCAGTCTCTTTTCCAGCGGGATGCACACACGGCTCGAATTGGAGGACGAGCAAGAAGCACAGAGAACCCACTGTTCCTGGGGTTCAGTTCAGGGGGCAAGCTCAGATCAAGCCCTTGGAGAATGTTCAAGCACAAAGTAGCAAAGTCTTTTCAGTAAGTCTCTTCCTCTCCTCTCTCAGCAAGGCAAGCAGCAGGCCAGCTCCTCCGGCGTCTTCTTCTCCTTCTAGTCGGGCAGAGGTTCTTTGTGGTAAACAGGATTCTGATTTCTTAGGAGCCAGGCTCCTACTTTTATACAGTGATTCTTTTGTTCTTTAGCGCCAGGGGGCCTAGGCCTGGCTCAGTCCAGTTCTGGAGCACTTTGTTATGGTGACTCTGCTCTTTCCTTTCAGCAGCAGGGCAGAGACATCAGCCGCCCCACAGGGGGTGGCGCCGGCTTTGTGGTGGCAGAGCACAGGTCTATTCAAGAGTCAAGGTGTACTCCTCCCACCCATCCAGGTGTAATCTCTCTACCCACCACCTGGCAGCCAACCTGTCTCTGGGGATTCCCCAACCCTGCTCCTTACTGTTGCTGGGCAGAACACACACACATACAGCAGAGGCGGACTGAGATGGTCAGGTCAGTAAATACTAACTTTCTAAAAGTAGTATTTACAAACCCAGGATATTAAAATAAACTTGACTACAAGAAGTATTTTATCATCCTGAGTTCAGGCATACTAAACTTGACACTTCTACCATGCTCTCTGAGTCCACTGGGGTCACAGCGTTGGCGTGATCCCAGCAGCCCATTCTGGCCTATGGAGAGCAGGTAGCCTTCAATAGTGAAGAACGAAAATGGCTGTAATTCACTACTAAGACATGCCACACACATCAGGGCATGTCCTACCTTATGCCTACAATGCACCCTGCCCTTGGGCCTACCAGAGGGGTGGCTAATATGTAGGTAAGGGAAGGTTTAGGGACTGGCAAGTGGGGGCACTTGCGCAGTCAGCGCGACGGTCCCGGACCGCGCACAGGGTCTGCGGTGGCAGGCCCTAGACACACTTTACAAGGCCGCTTCCGTGGGTGGCGCAACCAGCGCTGCAAGCCCACCAGCAGCATTGGCATTCACAAGCCCTGGCACCCCTGGTGCACTTTACTGGGGACTGACAGTGAATCCAATAACCCAATCATGGACATCAATTACAGGTACACTTTACTTAGGGAGCACTTGCACCGCGGCACGGATTAGCCGTGGCGCAGTGCCCTGAGCGGACAACACCAGCAAAACAGTCGAGGCACACCATAAAAAAGTGGAAGGGAAACTCACGCCAAGGTGCCAGGTCTAACACGTGTCCCCTCCAGCTGAAATGTGGGGAGAACTACCCTTGCCCAGGGGGTTCCTCGTCACTAAGGCGGAAATACCTGGACAGACCGTCAGCGTTGGCGTGATCTGTACCAGGACGGTGTTCCACCGTAAAGTCCATACCCTGTAGGGAGATGGACCACCTCAACAGCTTCGGGTTTTCACCCCTCATTTGCATCAACCATCTGAGGGGCCTGTGGTCCGTCTGAACCCGGAAGTGAGACCCAAACAAGTAGGGTCTTAGCTTCTTCAGCGCCCAGACCACAGCAAATGCTTCTCGCTCAATTGCACTCCACCTACTTTCCCGTGGAAGTAACCTCCTACTGATGAAGGCTACGGGTTGGTCCCAGCCCTCCTCAGTCATCTGTGAGAGAACAGCCCCCACACCATGCTCTGAAGCGTCTGTCTGTACTAGGAATTCCTTGGAGAAGTCAGGGGCCAAGAGCACGGGCGCCGTGCACATGGCCGTCTTCAGGGTGTCGAAAGCTTTCTGACAGGTGTCAGTCCAAATCACGTTCCTGGGCTGCTTCTTCGAAGTCAGCTCTGTCAAGGGGGCAACGATCGTTCCATAGCCCTTGACAAACCTCCTGTAGTACCCAGTGAGCCCCAGGAAGGCCCTCACTGCGGTCTGCGTCTTGGGGGGTTCCCAAGCCAGGATGGTTTCAATTTTGGGTTGCAAGGGTGCCACCTTGCCACTCCCCACTTGGTGTCCCAAGTACACCACGGAACCCTGCCCGATCTGGCACTTGCTTGCCTTGATCGTGAGGCCTGCTCGGCGCAGCGCCATCAACACTTCCCAGAGGTGGCGCAGGTGTTCAGGCCAGGTGGCACTGAACACTGCGATGTCATCCAGGTAGGCGGCACTGAACGCATCCAGCCCAACCAGTACCTGGTTGACCAACCTCTGGAAGGTGGCAGGGGCATTCTTCATCCCAAATGGCATGACTCGGAACTGGAAGTGCCCATCTGGTGTAGAGAATGCTGACCTCTCTTTGGCCCCATCGGTCAAGGCGATCTGCCAGTACCCAGACGTTAAATCAAACGTGCTGAGGAACCGGGCAGCCCCCAGCCGATCAATGAGCTCATCAGCTCTGGGGATGGGGTGCGCGTCAGTCTTCGTGACTGAATTGAGTCCTCTGTAGTCCACACAGAACCGGAGTTCAGGTGTGGCTCCCGGCGCAGCAGCCTTTGGGACCAAGACCACGGGGCTGGACCAAGGACTGCTGGAGGACTCAACCACCCCTAGCGCAAGCATTTTGGAGACCTCCTCCTTGATGCAAGCTCTGACCCTGTCAGTTACCCTGTAAGCCTTGTGCTTCACAGGTAAGCTGTCTCCTGTGTCCACATCATGGACGCACCAATCTGTGACACCAGGAACCAGGGAGAATCGGTCGGAAAATTGTCCCAGCAAGTGGCGGCAATCTTCCTGTTGTTCGGGCGTCAGGGTGGGTGAGAGGTTAACTCCATCCACTGACCCATCTTTCTCAGAGGCCACTAAGAGGTCAGGAAGGGGCTCGGTCTCCTCTTCCATTCCATCATCAGTGGCCAGCAGCATGCCCACTTCGGTCCTCTCTAAGTGGGGCTTAAGGCGGTTAACATGTAGGACCCTCAAAGGGTTCCTGGGAGTCTGCATGTCCACCAAGTAGGTGATAGGACTTTTGCGCTCCACAACCTCAAATGGACCTGTCCACTTATCCTGAAGTGCACAAGGCTCCACTGGGGCCAAGACCCACACCTTTTGTCCAGGTTGAAGCTCTACCAGAGTGGCATTCCGGTCGTACCACCGCTTCATCTCCTCCTGGCTGGCTTCCAGATTTGCCTCAGCAAGTTGCCTGAAACGCCGAGTCTGGTTTCGGAAGGCCAGCATGTAACTATATACATTCTGGGGAGGTTTCCTGGGAGATTGCTCCCAGCCTTCCTTTACCAAACTCAGAGGTCCTCTTACCGGGTGACCATACAGAAGCTCGAAGGGGCTGAATCCTAGAGACTTCTGTGGCACCTCTCGGTAAGCGAAGAGCAGGCATGGCAAGAGGACGTCCCACTTACGCCTCATTGGACCGTCCAGGCCCATGATCATGCCTTTGAGGGTTCGGTTGAATCTCTCAACCAACCCATTTCCTTGGGGGTGGTAAGGAGTGGTGAACTTGTAAGTTACCCCACACTCCTTCCACAGGGATTTCATATACGTGGATATGAAATTGGTCCCCCTGTCGCTCACCACCTCTAGAGGGAATCCCACTCGGGAGAAAATTCCCATCAGTGCCCGTCCCACCACGGGGGCCGTCACTGTCCTCAGAGGGATGGCTTCAGGGTACCGGGTGGCATGGTCCACCAAGACCAGGATGAACCTGTTGCCCAGGGCTGTCTTGGGGTCCAGAGGCCCCACAATATCAATACCCACTCGTTGGAATGGCGTACCGACCACAGGGAAAGGTTGCAGAGGAGCCTTGTGCTTCCCTCCGCTCTTACCACTTGCCTGGCAAGTCTGACAGGTTCTGCAGTAGGAATCTGAATTCTTATGCATTTGGGGCCAGTAAAAGTGGGTGACAAGCCTGTCATAGGTCTTGTCCATCCCCAAATGTCCTGCTAACGGCACATCGTGAGCCAGCCCCAGTAGGAAGGTTCTGAACTTCTGGGGTACCACCAGCACACGGGCTGACCCAGGTTCAGCAGCCTTAGGCTCGGAATACAGGAGGTCACTCTCCCAGTACACGTAGTGTGTTTTGGCCTGAACACCGTTGGCCTGGTCTGCAGCCTGTTGCCGCATACCAATGAGAGAAGGGCATTCTTTCTGCTCCCTGCAGAATTCCTCCCTGGAGGGACCTCCTTCTTGCTGCCAATGGGTCAGCTCAGGCAGATCTCCCAGTTCGGCAATCTGTTCCCCGGTAGGCTCCAGAGCATCCCCCTCAGGGTCTACTTCCTCCTGGGCCGTGGGAACTTCGGGGGCCGGTTTCCCGCGCCTCCTGCGCCTTCTCCCTAAGGCCGGTTCCTGGACCTCTCCCTCAGGCTCCAGGACCCTCTCAACACCCCTACTGGCTGCCATGGACCGGGTGGTCACGCACGCCCAGTCGGGTAGACCCACCATCCTCAGATGCGTGGTCTTCTCCACCTTTTCCCAAGGGGAGCTCTCCAGGTCGTTCCCTAGCAGACAGTCTACAGGCATGTCGGTTCTCACAGCGACTTGTAGAGTACCAGAGACCTCCCCCCACTCAAAGGGAACTTGAGCCATTGGACAACGACTCTCTACGTTGTCAGCATTGACAACCCTACAGTAGGCATTGGGTACAATTTGCTCTTGAGACACCAGGTGTTGCCTCACCGAGGTCACGCTGGCTCCTGTATCTCTAAGAGCCTCAACCTTCTTTCCATTGATGGTCACCACCTGCCCATATTTCTTAGTGTTAGAGGGTAGGTAGGTTACAGGGACCATCTCACTGTCTCCTAGCGAGACTAGGGTCATCTGCCCGGGACCCCCACCCTCCTGGACTGCTACTTCCTCCCCAAAGTTAACACTAGCTACTTGCCGGGGGGGAGCACCAGTGGGTGCGGTCTTACCAAACAGGCGACACTTAGGATCAGAGGCAATGTGACCCGGATCACCACACTTATAACAATTGAAGGGCCCCTTTGGAACAGGTCTACCTGTCGGGGCCCCGTTCTGCTGCGGGGTTGGGGGAGGCTGAGAACCCTTCTGCTGGTTCCCTTGGGAATTACTTTGGGGGCCTTTTTGGAACCCCTTCTGTTTACCCTTGTCCCCCCCACTCTTCTGCTGGGGACCCTGCCCACCTTTGGCGGAATCTCCCACTTGACCCTTGTGGACCCTGGTGCTGAGCCAGCGGTCCGCCTCCTCAGCAAGCTTCCTCGGGTTGGACAGCTTGCTATCAATCAGGTGCTGGCGTAGCTCAGGAAAACATTGACTGGACAAGTGCTCCCATGCAATTAAATCAAGCAGCCCTTGATAATCGTTCACTTTGCTACCCTTCACCCAACCATCCAGCGCTCTGCAGAAAAAGGTCACATATTCCACATACGTACTCTCAGGGATCCTCTTGGTCTCCCTGAACCTCTGTCGATATAGCTCCGGAGTTAACCCATACCTGGTCATTAACGCTTCCTTCATATGGGGGTATGAGGTTTGGAGATCTAAGGGTAAATCTAACAGTGTGTCACGCCCTTCAGCAAGGAACCTTCCCCACAACCCCGCTCCCCAGTCTTTCTCAGGGACCCGGTGTGAGGACATGGCCACCTCGTAGGCCCTAAACCACTGCCCTATGTCATCCTTTCTGAAATACTCCTTTACTACATCTTTGGGGATGTACACCTTGGACTCTACCTGCGCTGGTGGAGTGCTGCCACCAGAAGGAGTGGTGTCCAAACTTTTCGCCTTCAGCTCCAACTCCTTCAATCTGATATCATGATCCATTTGGCGTTGTTGTGCCTCCAGGGCCAACTTCTGCTTTTCCATTTCCATTTGTCCTGCCAACTTTGCCATCTCCATTGCATGCGCCCTGTCTGCTGCCCTGTCTGCCAGCTCCTCTGGCGACCGGACTCTGCTGGGCTCCTCAAGGTTGTCGGGTGGAACGATGTCCCCCGCATTCCGTAGGTCTCGTGACTCCTTCCAGGCTCTCAACGCCTTGGTGTACTGGGGCTTCCTCTTGCATCCAGCATGGGGGACTCTGAATTGTACACTGTAGCCTTTCAATTGCTCCATCGTGTAGCCTTCCAGTCTCTCCCAATCCACCTCATCGATTCCAGAAATCACAGAGAGTGCTCTCCCAGCGGAGTGTGAGCCAGGCATGGTTGCAGTAATGGCAGATGTCTCAACAAAGTTCAACAATTACAAACCTGTGGCTGCGTTATTTGGTCTGCTCTCACTATCTGGTGATTAATAATTCACTGTATGCAAATTACAAGTGCAAATCCGAAATCCCCACCGCTGCCAACAATGTTAGAGTCGGGGATCTCTGGTTGGCGCAAGGTTGCCCTTGTGTCAAGCAGGAACCCTCTCCTCCACGTCAGGGCGCAGGATAACCCCTCGCGAATGACCCTTGCTCACCCTCTAGGTGCGTGGCGTGAGCAGCCAAGGCGATTCCTCAGGCGTTGTTGGTTAAGCACTTACAATCGTACACACAGTAAATACATCAATCCCCCCAGAAACGGACACCAGACTTGGATATATATAAAAATACGATTCTTTATGTCAAAATAAGGTATATATATCTCAACAGACTTATCACAAGACCAATAACGTTTTCGCTAGGCCACCAGGTTATACAGCAGGCAAATGATCTTGTTTGTAGCTTCAAATGGATGGTTCGTAGTCTCTTTACTTGTAGTTCCAGTACTCACAGAGATCGGTTCCTGTGAACGGGGAAATAAGGCGTTGCGGGCCCCGAGCCCGATACTGGAACTTCCTTAGTGATGTGGAGAGTCGGCACAGGTCGGTGCGACTCTCGGCTTGGGAAGTGTTCTCGGGTCCTCAATCAGCAGGTGTGGGCACGTAGGCAGGCGCGGCCAGCGACCCTTTAGCACGGCGGTGCAGGAGGGTCTCCACAGCGGAGGCGGCGCGGCCTGAGATGTCCGGGGATAGCGAAGCGGGGTCACAGGGCACGGTCAGTGCAGCTGGATGACCCGGCGTAGATCACAGTCGTCGGACGGCTTCCGGCGGGAGGGGTGATAGCGCGGTCAGCGCGCTCCCGTAGCAGGCGGTGACAGGGATGCAGGCGGCCTGGCCCGGGGACAGAGAGCGGCTCGGGACGGAGCGGGGCTCTCACGGGTTTGAGGCAGGCGAGCTTCTGAGTGTCACGGCCCTAGGAGGGGCGATGAGGGGCGCAGTCTCTTTTCCAGCGGGATGCACACACGGCTCGAATTGGAGGACGAGCAAGAAGCACAGAGAACCCACTGTTCCTGGGGTTCAGTTCAGGGGGCAAGCTCAGATCAAGCCCTTGGAGAATGTTCAAGCACAAAGTAGCAAAGTCTTTTCAGTAAGTCTCTTCCTCTCCTCTCTCAGCAAGGCAAGCAGCAGGCCAGCTCCTCCGGCGTCTTCTTCTCCTTCTAGTCGGGCAGAGGTTCTTTGTGGTAAACAGGATTCTGATTTCTTAGGAGCCAGGCTCCTACTTTTATACAGTGATTCTTTTGTTCTTTAGCGCCAGGGGGCCTAGGCCTGGCTCAGTCCAGTTCTGGAGCACTTTGTTATGGTGACTCTGCTCTTTCCTTTCAGCAGCAGGGCAGAGACATCAGCCGCCCCACAGGGGGTGGCGCCGGCTTTGTGGTGGCAGAGCACAGGTCTATTCAAGAGTCAAGGTGTACTCCTCCCACCCATCCAGGTGTAATCTCTCTACCCACCACCTGGCAGCCAACCTGTCTCTGGGGATTCCCCAACCCTGCTCCTTACTGTTGCTGGGCAGAACACACACACATACAGCAGAGGCGGACTGAGATGGTCAGGTCAGTAAATACTAACTTTCTAAAAGTAGTATTTACAAACCCAGGATATTAAAATAAACTTGACTACAAGAAGTATTTTATCATCCTGAGTTCAGGCATACTAAACTTGACACTTCTACCATGCTCTCTGAGTCCACTGGGGTCACAGCGTTGGCGTGATCCCAGCAGCCCATTCTGGCCTATGGAGAGCAGGTAGCCTTCAATAGTGAAGAACGAAAATGGCTGTAATTCACTACTAAGACATGCCACACACATCAGGGCATGTCCTACCTTATGCCTACAATGCACCCTGCCCTTGGGCCTACCAGAGGGGTGGCTAATATGTAGGTAAGGGAAGGTTTAGGGACTGGCAAGTGGGGGCACTTGCGCAGTCAGCGCGACGGTCCCGGACCGCGCACAGGGTCTGCGGTGGCAGGCCCTAGACACACTTTACAAGGCCGCTTCCGTGGGTGGCGCAACCAGCGCTGCAAGCCCACCAGCAGCATTGGCATTCACAAGCCCTGGCACCCCTGGTGCACTTTACTGGGGACTGACAGTGAATCCAATAACCCAATCATGGACATCAATTACAGGTACACTTTACTTAGGGAGCACTTGCACCGCGGCACGGATTAGCCGTGGCGCAGTGCCCTGAGCGGACAACACCAGCAAAACAGTCGAGGCACACCATAAAAAAGTGGAAGGGAAACTCACGCCAAGGTGCCAGGTCTAACAGTGTCAATTCGCTGCGTAAACCTGCTGATGCCTTTTTTAACAAAGAAACATGAAAAACGGGATGAATTTTCAACTTAGGAGGTAGTTTTAACTGATAGTTAACGGGTGAGGTTTTCTCTTCTATCAGATATGGTCCTATGAATCTGGGCTGGAATTTCCTGTTTTCTTTTAGCCTAAGGTTCTTTGTGCTTAACCAGACTCTATCTCCTTTTTGAAGGGAAGGACCCTCTCGTCTCTTTTTAGGTCTCGCGAGCCAAAGGCTCGAAGAGACATTTTATATCTGGGCTTTTCAAAGTGCTGCCATGGCCTAAAGCTACAGTGCACGTGAACGTGCACGCGCGCAGCGCCATGTGTCTTAACTCCGTAGTGATCGTAATCACGATCACTTTCACTTTCGCGGGCTCCTCTGTTTGCTGGCATTCCCCCCTCCCTTCTCGTTTTTTTTTTAATTGCGATTGTTGTCCGACATGCATTTGTCCCTGGCTGCACCCGCCCACTTCCGCCCTGCTCGTACTTACTGATAAACAAGTAACATGTAAAAGCATTCCCCTCCAGGAATACAAAATGCTGTGTGTGCATTTCCCTGCCATAAGCGCTTACGCAGTGCATTTGGATTCCCTTTAGTAGACCTGACGTCCATTCATAATAAGCGCCACGCTCACTATTCTAATCCTTCCCTGTACTTGTTTCTGTTCACCCATCTTCCTCAGGTACATCCCTGCAGCTTGTTCTCCGCATCCTCACGGTTCTGCTGTTGCCGCAATCTGTGCCTTTATTTTCCCTGAGGACGGCATCTCTTTTCTGCTGATCGCTATCACTGCACATCAATCCACTTCCATTGGCACGTCTCTGTCCGTGGCCCACCCCTTCATCCTCTTTCTCGCCGTCTGCCTCAGTTACACTGTGTAGGCACGCACCCCCTGTCACTCATTGTTACCCCATCCCTCCTGTGTGCGCCATCTCTTTCGGTGTCCGTGATTTGATCCTTCTCTTCCCTGTCCTCTTGAAGCTGTCTGCATATCCCCCCCTTTGTGCCGAAAGCGATCGTGTCAATTTATGCTGCAGATAGACCCTTCAACCCGGCAGCACATTAACACACTTACGAGATTATCGCGTGGAGTGTGTGTGTTTGTACCCATTTGTGTGGGGTCCGTTTTCTGTGTTTGTGGTTGTACATATGGGCTTCTCTGATTTTCTACATCAGTGATCTGTGCGCGTCTGTATGCGTGGGAGTGCGTATGTTCCTTTGTGCATGTGTAGGTGATCCGTGTGTCTGTGCGTGCTTGTTCTTTGTGTGTCTGTTGCACATGTGTGATTATGTGTGGTTTGAGGCGTCAGAGCTGCCACACAGGCCCGGAGCAGCAGCTGGGTGTTGATGTATGTGATTGGGTTATATAGCAGCGGCTTCACAGTGCATTCTGAGGCTGATCTATAGCTGGTCTGAACTGTATCTGTATCGATTTCTACCCAGGCTTCATCTCCTCTCCTCCTAAACCGCCATTCCCTCCCCTCCCCCTGATCCTCAAACCACCACAGCCACACGCTCAACTGTGATCAAAAAGGCTGCAGTCCCTGACCACCTCTTGTAAACTTTATTACACAGCCAGCTAGGGATATGCAATACATCAAACTAAATGCAGGCCGGAAATATTTATCGCCCTGTCCGGCTCCCTCATTACAATGTATGGTATTCATGTGACTTAGGAGGGATTGGGAAAATGAGAAATGAAACAGTGATGTAGCTTGATAGATATACAAAGCTATGCCCTGGGAGATGCACCACCTCAGCCTCTTACTCTGGCCCCGAGCAAGAGAGAGAAAGGCGGAAAAGAAAGCGCATGTTTGAAGCTGTTCTGTTTTCTGAACGAGCATCTCTTGAATTGAACAAAGGCTTTTACGAGTCTCTGCGCAGCTTTTCTGCCAGTGACGTGTAAGTGAGGTAGAGTAGATGTGTGCATTACCGCCTCACTTCTGTGAATGCGTACATTACATTTATACATGTGTAAACTAAGCTGAGTATGTATATATTATGACCTATTTACTTTCATATAGGAAGCAATGACATGATGTGTGCATTACACAGTTTATTTTTGTAAGGAAGCTCAGCTGGGAATGATGTGTACATTACAGGTGTACTTGTGGAAAGAGAGCAGGAGATGTCCACATTAAAATTGTACTTTTATAGAGCAAGCAGAAGTCATGGCAAGAAAGCTGGTGTAACATGTATGAACAAAATGTCACTATTGTCGAGTAAGCAGGTAAAAGGTGTGTACATCACAGTTTTACTAGTGGAAGGTAAGGGGAGTGATATGATATGTACATTACAGTTTTACTTTTATAACAACTCAAGAACACAATGTGCACATTGCAGCTTTCTCTTTAGAAAGTAAGCAGAGAATGTGTAATTTATATTTTCACTTGGGTACGTTGTGCAGGAATATGAGCTCTACACTACAGTCTACCTAAGTGAAGTAACAGAGGACGGGGTACCCCTGTACCTGTTGCTTCTTCCCCCCTTCTCCCCCAATGGTCTTGATTTCTTCTTCCCCTCCCAACCACCCCACCCCCCACTTTGTCGCTTCTTCCCCTCCCACTCCCCAATTGTCTTGATTTCTTCCTCCCCTCCAGCCCCTGCTTGTCAGTGATGCTTCTTACCCTTCCACCACCCCCCCTTGTCCGTGTTACTCCTTCCCTTCCACCCCCATCCTTCTGTTGACCCTCCTACTTCTTCCACACCACCCATCACCTTCCAATTGTCTGTGCTGTCACCACCCTCCATAAGCGAAACAAGCATTGGCATAGCCTTTGGGACCTGATGCATAGCTAAATACTTATAAGTGTTTAGTTATCCAGCACAATATCCTTGGTGCAACAACATCAAGTGTTGCATGGTTAAACACTTATAAGGTCCCAAATGCGCGACCTATTGGCTATGCCGATGCTTGTTTGTTTACATACCAAGCCTAGTGCCCTAAAAACGTTCATTCAATCCTGTTGTTTAATCTTGAATGGACTACATACAAAATAGTAGGCTAGAGAAGCTTCTCTAAATGTAGATGGCGCCCTTTCTCACTATCCATTAGCCATTGCCAACCAGGGATTTGAGGCAGAAACATCAACCAAACATCATGAATGCAATACAGTACATTGACTGTAGCGTCTGCCAGAACAAACTTCAACAAGCATTTGCAATTCAATAGGTCTTACACGAGTTTGAGCTATTGGCATTGTAAATGACAATGCCGTTTATTTTTGTTTTCGTTTTAAAACAAATAAAAGGCATTGTCATTTATAATGCCAATAGCTTAAACTTGCATAAATGCGAGACCTATTGCATTGCAAATGCTTGTTATCTGCATATTGCTTGTATTTCTGTTTTGCCTGTTCTAAATTTTGTTTAGCAGTTTGATGGACCTGATCTAGATGAGACACCAAATCTTTTACTGCCGGAACAGAAATATCAGCTTGTCTAATAGTTGCATTTGGGTGTCTTCCATAATTTAAATAAAATGGGGAATATCCTGTCGAGACATTTTGGGCGTTGTTATGTGCAAATTCTGCCGCCCATAATAACTCTGACCACTCTCCTTCTTGCTTCAGAAGGAACAACCGCAAATACTGCTCTAACTCCTGATTCGCTCTTTCTGTTTACCCGTCTATCTCTGGGTGATAACTAGTCGAGTACTTGGCTTCAATTCCCAATCCACCCACAAAGGCCTTCCAAAAATGAGATACAAATTGTATTCCCCTATCTGAAATAATGACCTTGGGGACCCCATGTATCTTTACAATTTGTGTACTAAGGTGGTGGGCTAACTGTTTGGCTGTAGGAATCCCTTTCAAGGCCATAAAATGCGCCATCTTAGAAAATGCATCTACGAACACTAGAATAGTATTATAACCCAAACTCGAGGGTAAATCCACTATTAAATCTAATGTAACGGTATGCCATGGATATGGTGGAGTGGGTAGAGGTTGTAACAAACCCTTAGGGGCCTGCCGTTCCGATTTTCCCTGTGCGCAGATCTCACAAGTGCTAACGTACTCTTCAATGTCTCTGGTCATATGTGGCCACCAATAATGTCTCTTGATTAACTCTTCTGTCTTTGTTTCTCCTTTGTGCCCTGCCAAAAGATTGTCATGACATTCAGCCATCACCTGATTTCGTAGCTCCGGGGTTGGCAAGTACAGGGCTTCCTTATAATAAGGCAACTGATGCTGAATTTTTCTTTCCTTGTCTTCCACAACCCAATTCTGTATTTCCTCTGGGCTCATTTGTTTGAGGATCTGCTCCTTTAAATCAGAAGATATTGTAGCTCCAACAATTTTTTCACTCGGAATTATAGTTTGATCTTTGATTTGATTCTTCTGGTCATTTGTTCCTAATCTGGATAAAGCGTCAGCCATCCCATTCTGGGCTCCTGGCCTATAGGTAATCACGAAGTCGTAGTCCGCGAAGTACAATGACCATCGGAGTTGTCTTGGTGTTAGTGTACGAGCTGACTTCAAAAATTTCAAATTCCTGTGGTCGGTGAAGACTGTCACTTGATGCTGAGCCCCCATGAGATAATGTCGCCACTCCTTAAACGCATCCTTGATTGCCAGTAACTCCTTTTCCGTTATGGTGTAATTTACCTCTGCTGACGTTAGCTTTCGTGATCTGTAGGCGACTGGATGTAGTTGACCTGTTACCTTATGCCGTTGGGATAAAACCCCTCCAACTGCCAGGTCTGAGGCGTCCGTTTCCACGTAAAAAGGTTCAGAAGGGTCGACGTGTAGGAGTATCGGTGCGGTAGTGAAGTTCTTCTTTAGGAGTTGGAAGGCCCTTTCTGATTCTTCCGTCCATTCAAAACGCACTCCTTTTCTCAGTAGGCGCGTCAGAGGTACTATCTTTCGTGAAAATTCGCTTATAAATCTTCGATAGAAGTTCACGAACCTGATGAAACTCTGGACTTCCTTGACACACTCCGGGGATTTCCAACCAACCACGGCCTTCACCTTCAGCTCGTCCATCTTCATTCCAGCCGGTGATAGAACGAAACCCAAAAATTCCACTTGGGAGACCCCGAATGCACATTTCTCCAATTTAACAAATAGTTTGTTTTCTCTAAGCTTCTGTAGTACTCCTCTTACTTGTTCCTGGTGTTGGCTCGTGTCTGATGAATAGATTAAAATATCGTCTATGTACACTATTGCACATTGATCAATATACTCACTGAGTACATCGTTGATGAAATGCTGGAAAGCAGCCGGGGCGTTGCACAGACCGTAAGGCATAACTTGATATTCAAACAGCCCAAATCGAGTCCTGAAGGCTGTCTTCCATTCATCTCCCTCGCGTATTCTCACAAGATGGTAGGCTCCTCTGAGATCTAATTTTGTATAGATCTGTGCTCCCTTCAACTGATCCAATAAGACTGAAATGAGAGGAAGTGGGTATCGGTTCTTTTTGGTGATCTTATTGATCGCACGATAGTCAATACAGGTTCTGAGATCTCCCTCCTTCTTCTTGGGCACGAAGAAAAGAGGCGAAGATACTGGTGACTGAGATGGACGAATGAACCCATTCGCCAGATATTTATCCAACCATTCCTTCAAGTGGTGATATTCTTTTTCTGTCAAGGCGTATACCCGGCTGCAGGGAAGATTAGAACCTGGCTCCAAATCTATCTTACAATCGTAAGCCCGATGGGGTGGCAATTGTTCTGCTTCGGTTTCGTTAAAAACATCGGCAAAATCTTCATATTCCGACGGAATCTCCTGAGAATCTATCACACAGACAGACGTCTCCGCTGTGCACAAGGCCTGAGCTGGATTGCACTCTCTGGTTCCCCCTTTCGTTCCGAAACAATTTTTCCGACAATATTCTGAATCCATCACTATGGTTCTTGTGCTCCAATTTATTGTTGGATTATGTTCTGTGAGCCATGGAAGGCCCAGGATGAGTTGAAACTGAGGTGCGTCAATTAGATTGAATTGAATGACTTCCTCATGCCCGTCACAGTAGATCAATTGTACCTGTTCTGTATGACTTACTATTGGTCCGGATGAGAGGTTCGTTCCGTCTACTGCCCGGACCGGTTCACTTTTGGGTTTCAAGATAGCTCGTAACCCCACCTTAGCAGCAAATTTTAGATCACAGAAGTTTCCGGTGGCTCCGGAATCTATCATTACTGAAACTTCCGTCAACGTTTCTTGTCTGAACTTGAGCACCATGGATAAAATTAGATGTGGGGCCGACGACTGTAGAGTGTTAGCCACTAGATGTTCTTTTGGAGTTGATTTCTGATTAGCATCCACCGGTCCAACCCCCGCTACTGGTGGTGCTGCGAGTTTTCCTTCGGTTTAAAGGGGGTCTTCGGCTTTCTTAGACAACCCCGAACAAAATGCCCGCTGGAGCCACAATACATACATAGATTTCCTGCCCTTCTCTTTTCTTTCTCTTCTTTGGTTAGGGGACCTCTTATCGTTCCAATTTGCATGGGTTCTGAACTTTGTTGTCCTTCCACAGTCTTATTCCCTTCTGGCCGAACCCGATCAAATCTTCGAGCTATTGGCCTGAAATCTTTCCTTTTTTCTCCTCTCCTCTCTTCTTGACGAAAGTCTATTTCTAAGACCAGGTCCACTAATTCTGAGATTTCTGTGGGTCTATTTGGTATCTGTGCCAACACATCTTTAAGTTCGTCTCTTAAACCTCTATAAAAAACTGCAGCTCTCTTGCTTTCTGGCCAGTCCGTTTCTACGACTAATTTATTGAATTGGGCCAGATATGCTACTAGATCTCGGTTTCCCTGTCTTAGATCCAATATATCATTATCTACTGCTTGAGATATTCTCCGCCTGTCGAAAATTTGAAGAAATTCTCGCTTGAAGTCTTCATAGTTTTGTATCAGAGGATCATCCCGGGAAACCAGAGGCATTGACCAGGACGCTGCATCGCCGCTCAAGTACGATAAAACAAAGGCCACCCTAGACTGCGCAGCCGGCAAAATGGAAGGGCGACACATGAAGTGCAAAGAACACTGTGTGATGAATAACTGTGCCTTTTGTGGGTCCCCACTAAAACGCTCCGGAGGAGCCAACGGAATAACTGGGGACAGTGAATGAATTACTTGTGTAGTTATTCTATTTGGGTCTTCAGTGGATGGGTCTAAGGCGTTCCTTCCTGAGCGAATGGTTGCTTTACTCGTTGAACTAACTCTGCTGTCTCTTTCCTCGAGTTCATCACCTCCTGCCTCAGGTTTTGGTTTTCCTCTCTCACTGCCACTAACTCCTTTTGAATGGTCTCTAACACTACTCCCAAAGTCTGTAAGTTTATTCCTTCTGCCATCTCTGTCCGGGTGCAAGTAGACCACTTGGGCACTTCACTCTGTCAGGATCAAGGTGACGTATCCTGAAGTGCTTGCACAGGAACAGAGATGCTGGTTCCCAACTCCCACTACGCGGCAGCCAGAGTTCCAGTAATATTTACCTGGACTCCGTAACTATCCCGCAGGGAGAAGGGGGGAGTGGATAAAATAATAAACAAAGAAGAGACTGGTCCTGAAACACCGGTTCTTCACTTTTTTCCTCAGCTTCTTCTTAATGCTGTTGCCAGCTCTTGTAAATGAGAACCTTGAAACAAACACAACACAATAACTTTCTAATTCTCTTCTACTTCTAAACTCTCTCTCTCTATCTGTTAACACCTACCCTGGGTTTCAAGCACTGTGCCCCTCTTCTATATGTCTGTCTTGTCGTGTGGTGTTTCTCTTTCAATTCTTTTCTGTGGGTCTGGACTCTTCTTTCCAACTCTCTTTCCTACAAAACATCTTCCTATTAATTCGTTCTCATTCCCTCTTTTCCTTTTCTAAATTGTTTCTTAACTTAAAATGTATTATCTTTTGGCTTACTTTTAGAGTGGAATATTTCTTGCTTGTCCTCTTCTTCTGTGTAATCTTCTTACAGTGTATCCTCTACGCTATACTATTCTAGCTCTAGCTTGTGTTTACCTACTTTTCCTTACTCCTTGTTATCTAGTACTAGAGAACTGCGGTGAGTATATTTATTGTATTTTATTTCTTCAGCTCTACTAATCAGCACGTTTATCTTTTTCCCTCAGGGTGAATTTCAGATGACTGGAGTTATTAGGTACGTCATCTATGCAATCTTTTCTGTCATATACTTTTCCCATTCAATCTCTCATGTCTCTCTAATATACTTAGCTTCGGTCTTCCTTTTTCTGTCACAGGATGGCGCCAAAAGACCTCCAAATTTCTGCTCAGAAAACACGGAGATGTATTGGAAGTCTTCACGAAGGTAGGAGCGAATTCGTCGTCTTTTCTGCCTCAGTATATCTTTCTGAATTCTCTTCTGTAATTTTCTCGGAGTTGAGTGAGCTTTCTGACTTGGAAAACTCTTCTGTTACACTGGCGCTAACTAACTAATTCTAATTCTACTCTCTCTAACTCTTTACTCAGGAACTCTAATCTCAAGCTGCTTTTCTCTGAATCTCCTCAGTGAAGTGCGCATTCCTCTTGAAGCGCGCGCCTCACTTAACCTCTGGACACCTGTGGGGGAAAGACTAGACTGCCGCTATGCTTCCAGCGCGGCCGCCATCTTGGAATTCCTCTTTCATTGTAATTCAGTCCATGAATTGTTCTTTGCCCTTCTGTTCAGTCTTGGGCAGCAGAAAGACCCCAACGTTGCCCCCATTACCGCCTCTTCGTCCTCTGGGGGCCTGACAGTCTCAGAGCTAGATCTGGTCATGCTGGATGGTCTTGTACAGGTGTGAGTTGCCCACCATACATATTGCTGGGTTCTACTAGTTGTAACTGGTTATTTCTAGAGGTTTAAACGTAAAGGTTTGATCTTTTCCGCTCTCCCCACCTTGCCCTACTTTCTTGACCTGACACCCTCCTCTCTTTCGACTTCAACCTCCTTTCTCTCCACTTCACTGTGCTATACCACTCGCTTCATCCTCTACTTCCTTCCACCCCACTCTCTTCACTCATTACATCATCCTACTCACTCTCCAGCTTAGCCACCTGTTTCGGTACGTCCCTTCACTTTCTCCACTCCCCTTTCATGTTTCTCTCACCTCACCCTCCTCTATTTCCATCTTATCCTACTTTCTCTCTCTAGACCTCGCAAACCTCTCAATGTGCATCAACTTACTCTGACTACCTTTCACCCTTGTATTTCTGGTAGTACATGAATTTGTAGAAAAACAAAAACATAGAAATCACATTGGAGGAAACCCAATCATGGAAAACCAATTTTAGTGTATGGCAATTTTAGGGAAATACCAACAAATTGAAAATGAAAAGGAACATTTTGCATGTTAAAGTAAAGATAATTTGAAAGAAAATTATGGGTAGCAGCAGGGGTGGTGTAGAGTTTTAGGGTAAAAAGGGTTTTTACGCTTCAGGGATGAGTGTTGTTTAGGTGTGGCAAGAGTTTTTAAGGCAAAGGGATTGATGGTGTTTAGCGGGTGTGAGGGGTCAGCAGTGGATGTTGTTTACGAGCGGTGATAGGTCAGACAATTTAATGCATCCAAAGTAATTGTCTGATAATACAAAACAGCAAAGAGAAGAACAGGGCACTAGAAAACCTGCACCAATCAAGCTAATACAATGCTGTAAATAAACAAAAATATGGTGCAAAGAGCCAGGGACGTGACCTTCATGCATCCCTAATATTTGGTGTCACCCAAAAAATGCAAAAGACAGAAATAGCTCAGCACACAACTCAAATTCATGTATTATAGACAGAAATATTTGTCAAAGTCAATAAACAAACAAGTATGTGATATATCCCCAAAGATTCACGGTAAACTTCAGTATCTGGATGATGAATTTTTCTTTATTTTGTTGTTCAAATTATTCCGATTTAAAAGTACAGCATACAATTCATAGCCGACGCGGCGTGTTTCGTCCCTTCTTCAAGGCTACAAAGATACATATACAGGACATACATTATTATATACAATTAAAAATACATAAAAAGAAAAGACACAATTATCACTTAAAGATCTAAAGTACTTTCTCAATACATTTGTATGTACAGTCAAAACCGAGAATCTATGCGGACTAAGGGATATATTCAAGAACAGAAAAGAAATATAAAAAATACAATTTAAGGAGTTTTTAACATTTATGGACAAATTGTATTTATGTCCAGTTTTTTCTAACTATTGTATATATGTATTTCAGTTTTGTTCAAGTTATTCAGTCAGTGTTACAAACAATTTATATACAATAGTTCTACAGGCAAAGTGTGCCACAATCAACATTAATCAATAGTATCCAGCATGCGAAAGAGTCAATAATTGCCTAAGATTGCACATACCTCACAAATAATGCTTATAAAATCCAACGCGAGTTAAAGTTTTCCCTTTTTCTTTCTGTAATTGTATGTTCAAAGGTCTAAACGTCTATAATGAGGAGCAAAGATTTATGTCAATTTGTTATTCTAATAAAGATCGATCCATTCAAAGTGTACAGAATTATCTTATCTCGTCTGAAAAAACGAAATTTATGTTGTACATAAACAGTTGATGTGTGGTTGTGCTCATGCCAGAGTATAAAGCAACTGAATCATATTCTTACTTTATTATTAAATCATTTAGACACGTTAACTAGTAAGTTTGATAGACATGTAATTTAATCAGTTGGAACCATTGTATCAGAGCGTTGGCTTAAACAAGTAGAGTGCATGAAACATTCTGTAATGGTTAACTGCTGTTCCGCAGGAGCGTAAGGAACCCGAAGCTTAGTCCTCAGCCCTCCCCAACGATCTCCCGACTCAATCAAACTCTAGAGACTCAGGAGACACGCTGGGGAAAACAGGGAAACAAAACAAGGGTAGGAGGGTACACTTCAATGAGTCACCAGCTTCTGGACGGGATGGACTGCAATATACGACTGGCGCACTCCCTGTAAAACAAACACTATGTAACAATATCACTTGCTAAGAATCCCCCCTTGTGATATCTCATCAACCTGAACCTCACCTACCCTTAGATCGTGTTGTCTAGAGTGTATCAGGAAGGCATTCATATGGTAAAATAAAACCTATGCGAAAAAGAAGACACTATTACTACAGAGTAAAGCGTAGTCCTATGAATCTTGTTGTATCACTATTATCTGCTTACCCGCTCTTTTGGTGATATAGTGGAACTACCAACTCCCTGGACTCTGTCTGTGTGAGGCACACTGTGGAGAGTAATCTACAGAAACATATAACATAATACGTTAAAGTAAACCTGTACATTCATTAGTCTTTTTAAATAAAGAAATAGCGCAGGGCGCCTTTACCGTGATTCTGGCGAGAAGGAACTCAACAACACAGTTTTTCACGCAAACCCAAAGGAGTTACAGGTACCGGAAGGAGAGAGGTTGGTTGAAACCTTCTCGCTCGGGGGAGTATCCAAAGGAACACGATACGGGTAACAGTACTAATAACCAGGTAAGTGGCAGATGTAAGGAATGGTATCACTCAGTATGAAGTGCAGATTATAAGGGTAAACAAAGGGAGATTAAGGGCAGTACGGAAACAGGACAATACTGATTAGGTTGAGCGGAGAATAGACATCCCCTGGTTACACCTGGAAGGTATTTGGGAACTGTCCGTGTCTCAAGGGTAACCTGGGCTTCACTCCGCTGTAGCACCTGTATAACGGGCACAGGAGAACAGGACAACTATGGCGCTACGATAAAGGACTCAGGTCCTTTGGGACACCCACTGGGTCGATATTACCGGGGTACCTCTCTTTGTAGGTCCGAATGGCTGAAAGGACAAGGGTCCGCCCAGCAAACGTAGAACAACAGGCACTTTGAAGTAAGAACGCCAGCGGAACTCAGTATGCGGCGTACAACAGCGAGCCGGCTCCGTACAAACGAACGAGGCCGGAAACAGGAAGAACCTGAAACGGAAGTCAGGCAGCTGAGCGTTGGGACACGAAAGGATCTCGAGACAAGAACGCTAAGCGCGTTTCCTTGTCTCGAAATCCCTTAAATACCCATGCATCAGGCGACGCGGACCGCGGGGCATGACACATACCTCCATATTGACAAAAGCCTCTATATTTGTGTGATGTAGAGGTAGAAGATTCAAGGTACGATAGCCTTGATCCTACAAGAAAACAAGGAGTTCAAGCAAATTATAATTTTTGAAGTTATTATTATTTTAGTTTTTAATTTCACTTCTCTATATGGTAATAGAGACAAAGTTGTTCTAAAAGATATAACATGTAAAGTTATCAGCATAAAAGCGATTGATTAAGGCCTAATACGAAAGGCCATATTCAAGTTAAACATGGCGGTATGGACATCTATTAGGCTGGAAAATGATCACCAGACCATAGAAATTCCTGTTATACAGTGCATGCTATTCCAATAGAACTTCAGATATGTGCCCCAATTTGCATCGTTCATGTTTGAAGTTAACTAAATATACAAGAACTATCAAACGATGTGCTTCAATTTCAAAACTTATTGGAAGTGGTTTTCGAATTCAGTTAAGCTTGTGCTTAATAAAGATCAGAATTGTGTTCATCACGGAATGCAAGTTTGTGTACTATCCTACTATGCGCACAGAAATGTACATAAAGTTAGCACAGCGCTATTAGTGGAAACGTGCTGAAATAGATAATACGCTCATCACGGGGCTCAACATACACGATGCATATCATTCTAGTAAGAGCAAAATTGTAAGCTTGAGTGAACACCCTACTATTGGTGGGGACACTCCGTATCCAACCTAAGGTCAAAGATATAACTAATCGGACAACAATGGTCTTTATAAGATTCCAAATTGCTCATAGGACTCCTAAGTGGGAGAGTAAGCAAAACCGCGCTCGTACGTAAACATCAGCGCCATATTTGCAAGTTAACTAGGCACCATCTAGTAGCTCTCTAATTGAAAGAAACAGCAGTACCATAATTTCGGTATTAAAGAAGGTCCCTAAGTGAATGTAAAAAGTAAAAAGTAAAAAAGTAAAAGTCTAATGTTCACGATTTTAAAAACTTACGTGAAATATGGTCAAACGCCACAGGGTCCACACTCAGCGTGTGCGAAAAAGTAGAGAAAGACCGATTGGCGCTATACCTCTATATATATGAGGAATTTAACTATCTACACCTGTGTGGTGTGAGGCAAAATTGGGTGCCCAAACGGAAACCATGTAATGTTGTAGAACACCTACACAAACTTGTCCGCCATCTTAGAATGGTATGACGATCCTAGCGAGAGATATGTTATAATATTAAAGGATATCTTAAATACAATTATATATATTTAAGACAACGAAAAGGAGAGTAGTTTAGACTTATATTCCGCAAATAACACAAACTTGATATGAAACTTAAGCATTAGCCAATTCAACATTTATTGAACGCGGTAACAAAAAAAGTATCCGCCATTTTGCAATGGTTATGTGCAAACGAAAGAGCGAAAAAAGGAAGAGAAAAGCAGTATCAAGCCTAAATTGTAAATTAAAAGTGAGGTCTGAACGTACGGCAATTAACATATTACAGGCAAAATAGGTGTTGATGAAGTGTAGCGCATGTATGTATAACTAGAGACATTTGCTAAACGCGACAAATGAAATATCTACCTTTTTACAAAGGTTTCAAGTAAACCAACATAACCGCCATATTAGAGTGGTTATTTAAGACGGAAGAAGGTGTCAGAACTACATTGTTTATTGGATAGAATTGCAACCGATTGTTCAGGTAATAAGGTCGAGTTATTAGCAGATGGCCGTCAGAGGTGAACTATGATGTTATTACGTCCCCTGAAAAAAATGTATCATCATTTGTGAACGGTGGAATATATCTGCTCATGCAGGCCATGGTCAAAGACTGATATTCATAGTTCCTGTTTGATCACCTGACCTGTGTCATCACGGGTCATAGGTTTTTGTAAACACCCAAGTGAGAATGAAAAAATTTATTATTTTTAATGTATATTGTATTGATGGCTTAATCCATAATAATGACAAATGGCGAAAGAATGGAATCCCAAGAAATTAGTCAATGCCAGTTATCATCTGAGACTAAAATACCTCAGGAAAAAAGGGAAAGCCAGGGTATACACTAAACGGTCGATGTAACTATGAGATGTAATAATCCTACTTGATGTTTAAATTATTTTTAAGGGCATATGTCAGAACGACAAAGGCTACTACAAAAAATGGTGAAATTCATTGTTAGTGTTAAGACCAAACATTACAGTACATAAACGACAAATCCAACGTGCCTCGGTTTGTCTTAAGTGGGCAGTCCTATCACCACCCCTTTCATTTTTGGTGACATGGTCTATAGCATGAAAAGTGATCTTAGTATTTTCCGGATGGGTTTCATGTATATGAACGGAGACAGGATATTTATCATCTCGATTTTTTATAGCCCTGACATGTTCCTGTATTCGTGTCTTTAAACTGCGAATACTGCTTCCAACATAAGCTTTTCCACACGCACATTTAAGAAGATAAACCGTGTGTGTGGTATTGCAGTTGATAAAGGACTTAATTTCAAATTTCTTCGAGTTGTAATATTGAAAACTAAAAGTCTTATTAGTTCCCAAATTGCAAATGTTACAATTACCACAAATGAAAAAACCACAGGGTTTTTCAGGTAACCAAGTTTGTTGACAAATTTTCAATGGTTTTACATAGCTGGGACAGATGACATTCTTTATGGTTCTTCCTCTTTTGTAGATTACTTTTGGTTTAGTGGAAACTATATTGACAGATGAAGTATTCGATGTGAGTAAGTGCCAATTTTTTCTGAGTATATTGAATATTTGTCCACTGAATGAATTATATTCAGTTATAAATGCCAAATCCACATGATCAGCATGAGCCTTCTTGCTTTTGGCCTTAGAGAGAATGGATTTTCTGTCTTTGTTAGCAATCTTATCCTCAGCCCTTTGTAGGCAATCCTTATCGTAACCTCTTTGTACAAAATTTTTCTTAATCTTTTGTACTTGTGTCAAGAATGTGTGATCCTCGCTGCAATTGCGGCGAGCTCTAACCATTTCCCCAAAGGGGATTGCTAAAATGGTTGCTTTCGGATGACAGCTCCTAGCGTGGAGGACGCTGTTACAGGCAGTCGACTTTCTAAAGGTATCGCTATGTATTGTGTTGTCTTTAACATACAGTCTTAGATCCAAAAAGTCTATCTCCTGTTTGGAGCTCTTGATTGTTAATTTTACGTTAAACCCATTGTTGTTCAGATAATGGTGATATTCTGTGAGCTCTTCCTCACTTCCTTTCCATATAAGGAAGATATCGTCAATATATCTACAGAAGAAGAGGAGGTTATCTATCCATTTGCCTGCCCCCGAGCCCCAGGCATGCTCCACCTCATACAGTCCCATAAAAAGATTAGCATAAGATGGAGCAAACCTGGAGCCCATGGCGGTCCCCTGCTTTTGGAGAAACCAATCCCCACCATGCATGAATGCATTGTGTGTCAGAATCAGTTCGGACATCTGTAGTAACATATGCGTGTGGTACAGATGTTTTGCATTCCGTTTGTGCAAATAGAATTTCAATGCTCTTAAGCCACATGACATCTGTATGCATGTGTAGAGACCTTCCACATCCATAGTTACGAACGTGAAGGTATCCTTTTCCCATTTGAAATCTTCCAATTTGCAGATTAGATCTTTGCTATCTCTTAAGTAAGATGGTAAATTTAGTACTATTGGCTGAAGGAAATGGTCAACATACTCAGCAATTCTCTCAGTGGGTCCTCCGTTGCCAGATATTATAGGCCGGCCAGGTGGAAAGGAACAACCTTTGTGTATCTTCGGTAGGATGTAGATACAGGGGTGCCTGGAATTATTTGCTGTGAGATATCTATATTCCAGTTCGGTAATAAGGCATGACTCCTGCCAATCCGTTAAGTGCGCATTGATGGTCTTTTCAATGGCTGTGGTGGGATTGCTCTTAAGTTGTTCATAACAGTTACCCTGTCCTAGTTGGCGATTAATTTCAGCTAAATAGTCAACCCTATCCATAAGGACAATGTTGCCGCCCTTATCCGCCTCGCGGACTACTACATTGTTATCTCTGATTGAGTATAAAAATTCTTTATCCTCATTGGTTAGATTAGGGGGGCATGCATATTTTTTGTTCTTGACATAACTGTCCTCAAGTTTGTGTAATTCTTCAGTTTCTTTTCTTGAAAATTCATCTATGCTGAGGTCTGTTACAGTTGTCGGAGTGAATTTGGATTTTTGGCGTAAGCCACTGTCTATAGACGTGTCTTCTCGTATATTAAGATCTAATGCAAAATCCATAAAGTCAGTTGAGTCATTTACATCGTCTAACGTAGTGAGAAGATGTAATACATTCACATCAGAAATGCTAAAATTCGAGTCAAGAACAGTGTCAGGAACAGAATGATCGGCAAAGGGATGTTCTGCAAAATATTTCTTTAATTTAAGTTTACGGACAAATCTGAATAAGTCCAGATGAACATTTTCAAAAGAAGGTCTCTCAGTTATGCAAAAGTTAAGACCCATGCTTAACACAGATTTCTCATGGTCATTTAGAGCTCTAGATGATAAATTCAAAATGCTCAAAGTGTTCAATACATCATTATTGTCGCTGCCCATTTCATGGTTCACAATCTTTGTTATTTCTTGCCCTGTTGTGTTTCTACTCGTGCCTTTGTTCCTGCCCTTGTGTTTCTGGCCACCCCTGCTTGTTCTTCGATAGGATTTTTACTTTTGTTTCCCAGACGGTACCGCTGTACCTCTCGTAAAAAAACGGAAGGAGCATTTGGAATACTAGATATACTAGTGTCTTCCCCAGGATCGCTATCAATTGAGGAGATGGAGGTATTACTAGAGGAGGTGTTTGTATCTTTCACATTACTCTGTATATCAGTTGGCTGTTTAGGCATCATATCATCATATTTAAATGATGGATATTCTCATTAGGAATTCCGAACGTAAAGTTAAAAAAATCAGGGAAGATATATCCAGATTAGAAAAAGAAATTAGTGATATGAATATGGGAGATGTCACTATAAAGAATCAAGAGATTTTTAAAAAAAGAACTAGCGAAATATCAAATATATCTTAAAGAGAAAAAACAACAAAAGATATTACGTGATCAGGGAGATTACGACAAAGGTTGTATATTCACATTTGCACGTAAATATGATGATATGATGCCTAAACAGACCACTGATATGCAGAGTAATGTGAAAGATACGAACACCTCCTCTAGTAATACCTCCATCTCCTCAATTGATAGCGATTCTGGGGAAGGCACTAGTATATCTACTATTCCAAATGCTCCTTCCGTTTTTTTACGAGAGGTACAGCGGTACCGTCTGGGAAACAAAAATAAAAATCCTATCGAAGAACAAGGAGGGGTGGCCAGAAACACAAGGGCAGGAACAAAGGCACGAGTAGAAACACAACAGGGCAAGAAATAACAAAGATTGTGAACCATGAAATGGGCAGCGACAATAATGATGTATTGAACACTTTGAGCATTGTGAATTTATCATCTAGAGCTCTAAATGACCATGAGAAATCTGTGTTAAGCATGGGTCTTAACTTTTGCATAACTGAGAGACCTTCTTTTGAAAATGTTCATCTGGACTTATTCAGATTTGTCTGTAAACTTAAATTAAAGAAATATTTAGCAGAACATCCCTTTGCCTATCATTCTGTTCCTGACACTGTTCTTGACTCGAATTTTAGCATTTCTGATGTGAATGTATTACATCTTCTCACTACGTTAGACGATGTAAATGACTCAACTGACTTAATGGATTTTGCATTAGATCTTAATATACGTGAAGACACGTCTATAGACAGTGGCTTACGCCAAAAATCCAAATTCACTCCGACAACTGTAACAGACCTCAGCATAGATGAATTTTCAAGAAAAGTAACTGAAGAATTACACAAACTTGAGGACAGTTATGTCAAGAACAAAATATATGCATGCCCCCCTAATCTAACCAATGAGGATAAAGAATTGTTATACGCAATCAGAGATGATAACAATGTAGTAGTCCGCGAGGCGGATAAGGGCGGCAACATTGTCCTTATACTATTTGGCTGAAATTAATCGCCACCTAGGACAGGGTAACTGTTATGAACAACTTAAGAGCAATCCCACCACAGCCATTGAAAAGACCATCAATGCGCACTTAACGGATTGGCAGGAGTCATGCCTTATTACCGATTTGGAATATAGATATCTCACAGCAAATAATTCCAGGCACCCCTGTATCTACATCCTACCGAAGATACACAAAGGTGGTTCCTTTCCACCTGGCCGGCCTATAATATCTGGCAACGGAGGACCCACTGAGAGAATTGCTGAGTATGTTGACCATTTCCTTCAGCCAATAGTACTAAATTTACCATCTTACTTAAGAGATAGCAAAGATCTAATCTGCAAATTGGAAGATTTCAAATGGGAAAAGGATACCTTCACGTTCGTAACTATGGATGTGGAAGGTCTCTACACATGCATACAGATGTCATGTGGCTTAAGAGCATTGAAATTCTATTTGCACAAACGGAATGCAAAACATCTGCACCACACGCATATGTTACTACAGATGTCTGAACTGATTCTGACACACAATGCATTCATGCATGGTGGGGATTGGTTTCTCCAAAAGCAGGGGACCGCCATGTGCTCCAGGTTTGCACCATCTTATGCTAATCTTTTTATGGGATTGTATGAGGTGGAGCATGCCTGGGGCTCGGGGGCAGGCAAATGGATAGATAACATCCTCTTCTTCTGTAGATATATTGACGATATCTTCCTTATATGGAAAGGAAGTGAGGAAGAGCTCACAGAATATCACCATTATCTGAACAACAATGGGTTTAACGTAAAATTAACAATCAAGAGCTCCAAACAGGAGATAGACTTTTTGGATCTAAGACTGTATGTTAAAGACAACACAATACATAGCGATACCTTTAGAAAGTCGACTGCCTGTAACAGCGTCCTCCACGCTAGGAGCTGTCATCCGAAAGCAACCATTTCAGCAATCCCCTTTGGGGAAATGGTTAGAGCTCGCCGCAATTGCAGCGAGGATCACATATTCTTGACACAAGTACAAAAGATTAAGAAAAATTTTGTACAAAGAGGTTACGATAAGGATTGCCTACAAAGGGCTGAGTATAAGATTGTTAAAAAAGACAGAAAATCCATTCTCTCTAAGGCCAAAAGCAAGAAGGCTCATGCTGATCATGTGGATTTGGCATTTATAACTGAATATAATTCATTCAGTGGACAAATATTCAATATACTCAGAAAAAATTGGCACTTACTCACATCGAATACTTCATCTGTCAATATAGTTTCCACTAAACCAAAAGTAATCTACAAAAGAGGAAGAACCATAAAGAATGTCATCTGTCCCAGCTATGTAAAACCATTGAAAATTTGTCAACAAACTTGGTTACCTGAAAAACCCTGTGGTTTTTTCATTTGTGGTAATTGTAACATTTGCAATTTGGGAACTAATAAGACTTTTAGTTTTCAATATTACAACTTGAAGAAATTTGAAATTAAGTCCTTTATCAACTGCAATACCACACACACGGTTTATCTTCTTAAATGTGCGTGTGGAAAAGCTTATGTTGGAAGCAGTATTCGCAGTTTAAAGACACGAATACAGGAACATGTCAGGGCTATAAAAAAATCGAGATGATAAATATCCTGTCTCCGTTCATATACATGAAACCCATCCGGAAAATACTAAGATCACTTTTCATGCTATAGACCATGTCACCAAAAATGAAAGGGGTGGTGATAGGACTGCCCACTTAAGACAAACCGAGGCACGTTGGATTTGTCGTTTACGTACTGTAATGTTTGGTCTTAACACTAACAATTAATTTCACCATTTTTTGTAGTAGCCTTTGTCGTTCTGACATATGCCCTTAAAAATAATTTAAACATCAAGTATTAAATCTCATAGTTACATCGACCGTTTAGTGTATACCCTGGCTTTCCCTTTTTTCCTGAGGTATTTTAGTCTCAGATGATAACTGGCATTGACTAATTTCTTGGGATTCCATTCTTTCGCCATTTGTCATTATTATGGATTAAGCCATCAATACAATATACATTAACAAATAATACATTTTTTCATTCTCACTTGGGTGTTTACAAAAACCTATGACCCGTGATGACACAGGTCAGGTGATCAAACAGGAACTATGAATATCAGTCTTTGACCATGGCCTGCATGAGCAGATATATTCCACCGTTCACAAATGATGATAAATTTTTTTCAGGGGACGTAATAACATCATAGTTCACCTCTGACGGCCATCTGCTAATAACTTGACCTTATTACCTGAACAATCGATTGCAATTCTATCTAATAAACAATGTAGTTCTGACACCTTCTTCCGTCCCAAATAACCACTCTAATATGGCGGTTATGTTGGTTTACTTGAAACCTTTGTAAAAAGGTAGATATTACATTTGTCGCGTTTAGCAAATGTCACTAGTTATACATACATGCGCTACACTTCATCAACACCTATTTTGCCTGTAATATGTTAATTGCCGTACGTTCAGACCTCACTTTTAATTTACAATTTAGGCTTGATACTGCTTTTCTCTTCCTTTTTTCGCTTTTTCGTTTGCACATAACCATTGCAAAATGGCGGATACTTTTTTCGTTACCGCGTTCAATAAATGTTGAAATTGGCTAATGCTTAAGTTTCATATCGAGTTCGTGTTATTTGCGGAATATAAGTTAATTGCCGTATGTTCAGACCTCACTTTTAATTCATAATTTAGGCTTGATACTGCTTTTCTCTTCCTTTTTTCGCTCTTTCGTTTGCACATAACCATTGCAAAATGGCGGATACTTTTTTTGTTACCGCGTTCAATAAATGTTGAATTGGCTAATGCTTAAGTTTCATATCGAGTTCTTGTCATTTGCGGAATATAAGTCTAAACTACTCTCCTTTTCGTTGTCTTAAATATATATCATTGTATTTAAGATATCTTTTAATATTATAACATATCTCTCGCTAGGATCGTCATACCATTCTAAGATGGCGGACAAGTTTGTGTAGGTGTTCTACAACATTACATGGTTTCCGTTTGGGCACCCAATTTTGCCTCACACCACACAGGTGTAGATAGTTAAATTCCTCATATATATAGAGGTATAGCGCCAATCGGTCTTTCTCTACTTTTTCGCACACGCTGAGCGCGGACCCTGTGGCGTTTGACCATATTTCACGTGAGTTTTTAAAATCGTGAACATTAGACTTTTACTTTTTTACTTTTTACTTTTTACATTCACTTAGGGACCTTCTTTAATTCCGAAATTATGGTACTGCTGTTTCTTTCAATTAGAGAGCTACTAGATGGTGCCTAGTTAACTTGCAAATATGGCGCTGATGTTTACGTACGAGCGCGGTTTTGCTTACTCTCCCACTTAGGAGTCCTATGAGCAATTTGGAATCTTATAAAGACCATTGTTGTCCGATTAGTTATATCTTTGACCTTAGGTTGGAAACGGAGTGTCCCCACCAATAGTAGGGTGTTCACTCAAGCTTACAATTTTGCTCTTACTAGAATGATATGCATCGTGTATGTTGAGCCCCGTGATGAGCGTATTATCTTTTTCAGCGCTTTTCCACTAATAGCGCTGTGCTAACTTTATGTACATTTCTGTGTGCATAGTAGGATAGTACACAAACTTGCATTCCGTGATGAACACAATTCTGATCTTTATTAAGCACAAGCTTAACTGAATTCGAAAACCACTTCCAATAAGTTTTTAAATTGAAGCACATCGTTTGATAGTTCTTGTATATTTAGTTAACTTCAAACATGAACGATGCAAATTGGGGCACATATCTGAAGTTCTATTGGAATAGCATGCACTGTATAACAGGAATTTCTATGGTCTGGTGATCATTTTCCAGCCTAATAGATGTCCATACCGCCATGTTTAACTTGAATATGGCCTTTCGTATTGTAGGCCTTAATCAATCGCTTTTATGCTGATAACTTTACATGTTATATCTTTTAGAACAACTTTGTCTCTATTACCATATAGAGAAGTGAAATTAAAAACTAAAAATAATAATAACTTCAAAAATTATAATTTGCTTGAACTCCTTGTTTTCTTGTAGGATCAAGGCTATCGTACCTTGAATCTTCTACCTCTACATCACACAAATATAGAGGCTTTTGTCAATATGGAGGTATGTTTCATGCACTCTATTTGTTTAAGCCAACGCTCTGATACAATGGTTCCAACTGATTAAATTACATGTCTATCAAACTTACTAGTTAACTTGTCTAAATGATTTAATAATAAAGTAAGAATATGAGTGTTGCTTTTTGCTCTGGCATGAGCACAACCACACATCAACTGTTTATGTACAACATAAATTTCGTTTTTTCAGACGAGATAAGATCATTCTGTACACTTTGAATGGATCGATCTTTATTAGAATAACAAATTGACATAAATCTTTGCTCCTCATTATAGACTTTAGACCTTTGAACATACAATTACAGAAAGAAAAAGGGAAAACTTTAACTTGCGCTGGATTTTATAAGCATTATTTGTGAGGTATGTGCAATCTTAGGCAATTATTGACTCTTTCGCATGCTGGATACTATTGATTAATGTTGATTGTGGCACACTTTGCCTGTAGAACTAGTGTATATAAATTGTTTGTAACACTGACTGAATAACTTGAACAAAACTGAAATACATATATACAATAGTTAGAAAAAACTGGACATAAATACAATTTGTCCATAAATGTTAAAAACGATCAGGGAATCTCTGTTAGATCCTCCTTAAATTGTATTTTTTATATTTCTTTTCTGTTCTTGAATATATCCCTTAGTCCGCATAGATTCTCGGTTTTGACTGTACATACAAATGTATTGAGAAAGTACTTTAGATCTTTAAGTGATAATTGTGTCTCTTCTTTTTATGTATTTTTAATTGTATATAATAATGTATGTCCTGTATATGTATCTTTGTAGCCTTGAAGAAGTCCCGTAGGGACGAAACGCGCCGCGTCGGCTATGAATTGTATGTTGTACCTTAAAATCGGAATAATTTGAACAACAAAATAAAGAAAAATTCATCATCCAGATACTGAAGTTTACCGTGAATCTTTGGGGATATATCACATACTTGTTTGTTTATTGACTTTGACAAACATTTCTGTCTATAATACATGAATTTGAGTTGTGTGCTGAGCTATTTCTGTCTTTTAATTGTCTGATAATGTAGACAACATAAATATGAAATAATATCCCCTGAAGTAAAGCATTGAAATACATATCTCTGACAAAAATGTTTCTGAAATTAGAAACTGCAACCTTTGCATTTACATATAATAAATAAGCATTCAAAAGCCAAGTTTGACCCCAAACAAATTCTATGCATTTGGTTTCTATGAAAAGTTAAATGCCATTCATTTTGAAAATTTCCATTAAACAGTTTAAATGAAAGGGTTTCTCAGTAATGGTATTCCATGAAATAGTTTTTCTATGAAATTGACATACAACCCTATTTCCACTTCACTCTTCTCTCTACACCTCACTCGTCTCTCTCCACCTCACTCTTCTCTCTCAACCTCACCCATCGCCTTCTCTTCCTCACTGTTTTCTCTGCTTCTCAACCTCTTCTTACTCTTGCTCACTCATCTCTGTCTTTCCAACTTGCCCTCCTTCTCTCCCCATCTCTATTCTCCTTTTGTTCTCACAATCCTCCCTCTTGCCTCAGCCTCTTCCTTAGTACCTCTTTTACCCTTCCATCTCTCTGCTTCATCTTCACTTCTTCCACTTCATCCTTCTCTAACTTATCAGTTTAGGACCCAAAAAGCAGCAGCACTATATTCAGGGCCTCTTGAATTATGCAACAGGGGAGGACCAAGTTATGAAGCGGAATTGACTAAATTTTACAGTGTAATGCAAGGTAGTATTACTTCATTATTTTGTCATTTTTTGCACAAGTTAACATAGTGTGGAAAAAGATTTCACCTCATTAGTGGGGAGTAAACCTATGTGAAGGGCAGCAACACATCACTGCATTTCTGGTAATATTTGACCCTTTTGTGATGATTTTTATTAAAATCTTCAAATTATGCTGCAGCTGATGGATTATGTATCAAATCCATAACTATGCGTACAATGCATAAGTACTGTGGCCCTGGCGATAATCCATGTCTGTCAATTTATTTGACAAAATGACCGAGTTTGTTGAGCGAGGATAAATGCACAGTCACTGGTGATCCAAAGTGGGGTGTAGGTTCTTTAAGTTGCTTCTTTTTATATTAGAGAGCTCCGCTTTCTGTGAGTGCCTCCGGAGAATGAGTAGGCAGAACAGCAGCACCACATGTTGCCAGTGCTTTCCCTTTGATAATAGGAACTTGCACGGCTCCTTTCCTTTCTGTATCTGTGTTGTGTTAGTGAAACTTGACAAGTCTTTTCACTTAAGAGTCAAAACTTTGCCATTGTCAGAATTATTTTGCTTAATATAATGCCATAAGTGGGGCCACTGGAAATATGTGATTCTGAGGCTACAGAGTATTCCGCATAATTATTGATTTGCCTCATTTCTCACATAACCTATCATCTGCTGAATAATATGCAGATTTTAAGAGAAAAAATGTTTTTGTCCTCAAATGGTTAAAAGTTACTAAAAACGCAGTGACGTGTTTGTTGTTTCACAGTGGAGACCCTCCGCAAAGGCTGAATGGTCACCTTTCAGTTGCCTATTGCTGCATTTTAGTGTTAAACTGGTACTAACGAAGTGTAACCTTTACCAAGACAGTGTTAAAGTGTAAAAATAATAAAGTAATAATATGACAAAACGTGCTGCATTACACTGCGTAATTTTTCTTTTCTTGCCATATAATCTAGTCAATCCTGCCGCTTAATTTGGTTTTCCCCAGCCGCATAATTCCAGTGATCCCAGACATAAGGAAGGAATAGCATCACTGCACAAAAAAAATACAACTAAACAATATTATGATGTATATACTGATTGTATGGGTATTTCCTCTTACTTTTCTTTCAATGCCAATATCCTTCACAGTGTGACTGGATAAGTCTCAAAGCTGTGTGAGGTGTCTCAAGAACCCTTCCGTTTACACATTCACAGTAATAGCAATCTCCTGTGACCTCATCCCTGCCCCCTGTCACTTAAAATAGCCCAAGGCATTGGGGTTGTACATTAAAGTTACACAATTAGGCTTTGAAAGCTAGGCCGCAGGAACATATGATTGTTTCATCAAGAAAAAATACAAAACGTTTCCTGCTTGTGAATGGGCTTTGGGTGGGCCACGGGCTGTCTTGGGAGGGTCTGGCCCACCTGGCCTGATGAGGGTGTATAAGTGTCGGCAGGAGGGCTGGTGGTAATCAGGTGGGGATGTTGTGTATGCACGCAGTATGTGAAGAAGACATCCTTTCAGACTTTGCCCCATGATCCCCATGGTTAGTCAGAACTGCATGGATGGCCACATGTTGCCTAGTATAGAGGCTTTCTATTTGAGGTGCCACACATGACGCTGCAAAGTAAAAGGTCCAGAACAATACTGTCGAGCTGTACTTCTCTTTGTTGGCACGATGCCATGAAGCCATTGCTAGGTGAAACAATGGTGGAGGCACAACCAACTATTGTCTCTGCAAATGTGCGGCTATGATGACAAAAACATTATTTTTGGATCCGTAAAAACTGGGTACATTGTAATGAATTGACGAAAGGTCATTTAGCATCATAATCTCATTATACAACAGCAAATTGACACCTGAATATCAGTGAGTGTGAAATGTACTTAGAGCCAGCAAATCTTTAAATATGAAGAATGAGTCATTGATGATGTGATTGTCTCTATAGTAATATATTGTATTAATTTCTGTTCATCTTGAGAAAGCCACGTTCAAGATGTTTGTCTTTGTAACATTCAAGGTCTTTTGCTTGAGCCTTTCATAGGGACCATTCAATACTTGAACTGTATATTGTGTTTCTATATTAAATCAACATCATGTAATTTCCTTGATTTCCTAAGCACCCTTCATTCATTAATTGCAGTAGAAGTATGTGTTTCTAGATGTTTCTTACTGAATGTATCTTATGTATTAGAATATTCATTGACTTCCTAGAACAATACATTGCTAGTTCAACCCTACTGTGTCACATGTCACCAATGAAAGTCTGTGGCTTTTCTGTCTAAAACCCCATAAAAAATTATGTTTGTGCCAGTCCTTTCTTTACCTACTGTGCAGATTCTACGCTAGTGTGTCATTTGTACTGCTTATTGTATGACTCTTGCTCAAAAACTGTTGTGAAGCGCTCCGATACTCTCAGGTCAGGCTAGCGCTATATAAAACTCCTTAATAAATAAATAAATACATTTGATTTATACTTAGGTCTTTTCTGGTTTTCCTTTGGAGGCAGACTCTATGTTGGTCCTCTTGCTGAATTATTCATAGTTCTTGCTGCTTGTTTACCTTGAGGGTTTCCTTATGTCGACCATCTCACATTATTTGATTTTAATATACTATAACGACATTCATTGCTACTGATCAGCTAACTACATTTTCCCTTTTGTAATGATATATATTTTGGATAAAACTATAAGGTTTAACTTGGAATTCTGTCTCATGTGACTTGATTGTCTTGGACTCAGTCTTATAAAAGCTCAGATAGTCCCAATCCTATGCCTAGACACAATTAATTATTTTAAATAGAACATCAACATTTGCATACCTTCTACTTGATGTGATTGGGACTTGTTCCTAACTATACCTTATAGCGCAGCGGTTTTTAACCTGGCTCTGAACTGCCTATGAAGGGGTCAACTACTGTTTAGAGGAAAAATTTATATTAGCAGATTAACAAAATACATATACATATAAAAGCAAAACATTTTAAACCGCTCTGTAAACGTAAAGAATTTGAAATTAGTCGCTAAATATTAAGTTAGTTTCATTAAATAAAAAAAAACCTTAGACTTATCTATTAAAATAAAAATTTTGATTTTTGTATACTTTGTTTGTTTAAATAAAAGACTTCATAATTTGTATATTTGTTTGAGGTTTACTTGCATCTATAGTTTTGTGCAGATTTGAGGTTCAAATGGTGAAATTGCTTTGGTCGGGGTCCCTGGCTTCCGGTACTGATTCAGTGTTGGTGGAAAGAAGCACAAAGGTTAAGAACTACTGTTCCTGCTTTCAATCAAAGATGATCATTAAAAGACGAAAGATGTTTTCTGACACACTATCCACTCCTCATTTATCATTTAATAGAGTTTTTATCTCTGATTTCGTTTGTGTGTTGGTCTCCTGCAGGTGCTCATATATTCGCTCACTTCCCTTCTGTCTACAATGGGTGCTGAATTCATCCAAATGGGCCCAAAGGGTAGTGATTCGTGGTTACTCACCGGTAATCTTCATTACTCGGAGTCAGTGGTGGTAGTGTAGCTGAGGGCGGGCAGCACTGTTTTTGAGGGTAGCAGAGGAGAGCAAGTCGGATCTCTTCACTATCAATACCCTCCCGACAACAAGTCGTCCGTCGGCTGCCAAACCCCACCCCCATAACAAGTCATCCGTCGGACGCCACCCCCACTCTTAACTGCACCGCACAGCAAACTTAGGGGCCGCCCTTTGTGGCAGTAGGTCTAGATACACCACTACTCCGAATCCTGGTCTTCCCGTTCCATTCCGGGGCCCGTCCCTCTCTCCCTGGTTTCTGGTTATGGTGATTGTTTTTGGTTTTTCCTTTTTTTTTTGTGTCTTTGGTATTCTCAGGCTGTCATGGTGATGTGTTTCCCCCTTTATGCATGCTGGCTAGGCAGCGCCATATTAGGGGAAGTATTTTGACCTTAGCTAGGTAATATGTTCTGTGGAGTAGGCGAGCTGCTCATAGATAAGGAATGGGACGGGAAGATGGATGTGGAGGTATTCCGATATTTATGTTCTCATGAAATGAGAGATTGCCAGTTCACATTTTTCTCTGTCCTCATGTATAGAACTAGGGACTTGTTCATTGTCTATATGAAGCATTCTATCTTCCTACTCACCGGCATCCAGATTGTGTTGATTCTTTTACCTTTCCTTGTTTAAGGTATGTTTGAAATGCCTTCTAGTCAGATGGCCAACAATCTGCTTGTTGTTACTCTTGCGTGTAACTATTGTTTCTGGTTTTGACCTCATCCAGTTATCTGGAATGTACATCTGTAATCTGCATCACATTTTGCTCATTCACTGTTGAGAAATATTTGCAATCACCATTTGCCATGCCCTTTCAACCCCTTGCCCCCACATGTGTTCCATACCTTGTTTAATCTTCCCTTGGCTCCTGTTGGGTTGGGTTGACACATTATGCTGGAGGTCGCCACATTCTCTACAAAGTCTTCTATTTTGGTAAGCCACAACATTTCTCGCACTCTGGGCTATGGTTTTAGTTCTGCACTTGTAACTTGGATATGCCAGGTCTGTAGTCCTGGCTGCCAGACATTTAGAGGTTATGATTGTGGTGTCCACGAGTTGTGATTTCTTTTGGAAACTAAGAATTCAGAAGAAACGTTTGCCAGCTTTATAATGTGCAAAATGGACACAACAATAGTGTGTCCATCTTACTCTTAATTTATTGATAAGGTGCAGAAACGGCTGACTCAAATGTTTTTTTATGTACCAGGATGTTTTTTGTGCCCGCATTAAATTGAGGTTCATACTATCCATTAGCACGAATACTATCTCTATTCTGGCTCCATTTCCTTCAACACTGTTGAAGATAATGGTATAAGGCCCACAATGCACCCCAAGGAACTATTTTATGGGAATAGCATCTGTTACCATGCTTGCCAAAACCACACACAGCTTAACAACTTTGTAATAGTTTAAATTACTATTCCAACTGCAGTCAGTGTATCAGAAGGGAAGGGGTTGGACTTAAAATCCACCACCAGTCTAACACCACATTCCCTAAGGCAAGTTGTTGTAATGATTTGCGTTGTAATGGATCTCGTGGTAACGACACAATTGTGGTACTGACAGTGTTGTAAAGACACTACGATGTAATTCCTGCGTTGTAATAGAGGTTTCCAATTTTATGGTTGCATGGCACTCAGAGAATAACAACACACAGATAGTCTTTTGTATTATTGCAACTGGCTTCTAACTGTTATCAGTTTGTTAAGGCTTCTAGGTATGCTAGCCTACATGTAGAAGTTTGCTGCAGTCTGGGTTGAAATTACACTTTGCTTTCATTTGAAAATCCTGTTCTTTGGGATATTTTTTTATGTACACATATAGTGCTGGTCTTTTTTCTTGTTTCTAGCAGTAGCATGAAATATACAAATATAATGAAGGTGAGAGTGCTGGTGTTCTCTACCCAGGATACTGGATGTCTGTGATGTATAGCTGGTCTCCCTAGCACCCTCGTCACTCAGGGCAGATGTGGGCTAGCAGTCAAGGGTTCCCTTAAAGATGGTGCTATGGTGCTTTCGTGGTTGAATCGGGGTACAGTACGAAATGGTTATCAGAGTTTCAGTAAAGATGTAAAAAAAAGACACACACATATTTTATATATATATTTGTGTCTGTGTGCATATATACAAATATATTCACCTAAAAAAACAGGATTAAAGTTATGGTTACTAATTAAAACTGAAAAACCAAGGAAATTCCCAAATTATGGTTAAGAGCACAATCCATAACTCACATAACAGCCATGCAAACAATAACTTACTGACTAAATGAAATGTTCCTAACCATAAGTTGCGAATTTCAGTGGTTCTTCGGGTGTAGTTTTTAATAACTGTCCTTTAGCTGTGGTTTTCTAGTTGATTTATTCAAGTTTTTACAAACATATGGTCAGATTTTGAGACGTTATAACCAATGCTAAACTTAACTTCACTTTAACCTGTGTTTTTGTTCAGTGAGTTTGTGCTTTTTTTGGATCCAGTAGTTACTTGATCCCAGCCCTCCACGAGTGGTAATTCTTAGCTGCGTACAGCTTTTAACCATGTGCAGCAGGGGGTAGGCTGTGAGGTAGTGGCGTAACAAAACTTGAGGGGGCCCCCCTGCAAAGTACATGGAAGGCCCCCCTCTGGACCTACTCCAGAGCGCTCAGAGTTCTGTGCTGGCCCCCCCCCCCCCTGGAGCTAGAGTTCCCCCGCATTTCAGGGGATGCAGGGGCCTTTGTTACGCCACTGTTGCTAGGCTTGGGCTCCAGCCATGCTCTGTGCCCAACCATCCGCTGGCAGCCATCACACATAGCTAATTCAATTTAGGAAACATTAGTGAATTCCCACTTATAACTATGCAAAGGGCTTTTTTCATGAAATGCCCTTCACATGTAGGCAATTGCACTATTGTTTTAATCTTTTTTCTTCATTGAGTGAAACATTATTTTCCTTTCGAGAAATCACTTCTACCACACTAATTTTAGTGGTTTTCCAAGTCATTTCTACTCTCGAAAGGATTAAGGGCCCTGTTAGACCTGGCATTTTTGATGTGTTTCCCCCTCTTTTTGCTTTCTGACCTCCTGGATTCGACTGTTTTTTGCTGGTTTAGTGTCTCTGCGCACTTTCTCACAGCTGTTCAGTGTTAAAGTGCAAGTGCTCCTATTGTAAATTCTCTATGGATTGCTGTTTCCATGATTAGCATGTTAGATTTACTAGTACGTCCCTAGTAAAAGAGCACTGAGAGTGCCAGGGAATGTAAATCAAATGCTACTAGTGGACCTGCAGCACTGATTGTGCCACCCACAGACGTAGCTCTGTAAAGGTATCTCAGACCTGCCACTGCAGTGTTTGCATGCAGTTTTTACTGCTATGTCGACTTGGCAAGTGCACCTACTTGCCAGGCCCTAACCTTCCCTTTTCTTACATGTAAGACACCCCTCAGGTGAGCCATGGGTACCCCTATGAGCAGGGTGCAGTGTAAGTGAAAGGTGGGACATGTACTAATGTGTGTGACATGTCCCAATAGTGAAATACGTGTAATTCGTTTTTCAATAGTCAAGTCAAGTCAAAGATAGCTTTATTCGATTTCATTAAAAACCATAAAAGCACAGTAAATACAACAATCGCATATTTAAAAAGAATATACAAGTAAATCCAATTAATTGTATCTTAATAAAAAAGATCTTATTTGAGCTTAAAAAAGAAGGGTGCTAGGACATAGAAGATCTGCATCTAATTACATATTTCAAAAATTTGGATACAGCCTTAATTGTCATTTCATCTTCGAGCATAAGCAGTTTTACAAAGGCTGGTCTGCACTGCCTTAGACCCCAGGTTTTCAATAAAGGAATCAAATGTCTCTTCCTGCCCCACGCATAAAATTTGCAGAACAGAAGACTATGGATGGATGATTGCTCGGAAATATCATCACATGGACATTTGATTAAATGTGGCGACCAATTATTTGTTTCAGGAAATGTGATTAGCCTATAATAACAGTCAGTTCTCAAACGAGCCAATAACATTCTATCATAACAGGTATAGTCAGGCGATAAATAAAACTGTAATCTGAAGCCCTGAAGGAGTAACTGATGTTGTGAAACAGATTTTTTCGTACTTTCTTTAATCCACCGTCTATTTTCTAAGAAAGCGAGACATCGGTCTTTAAATTCCTTTCTTGAAAGCGTGGATATTAAAGTTGGATGGTTAAAGTAATGTGGTAGGCCCATGTTTGTTAGAAAAGCCTTTATATATGCTAACCATTTGATATTTTTTGCTCTTTCAAGATTGATACAATCAGATAAGACTGCTCTATTTAAGGTAGTAGCTAATGAGGTCCATATCTTATACCATAATAACAAAGGGCTAATTCTAATCAAATCAGAGATATAAGTTATGTCCAATTCATTGTGGCACACATACGTGGAGGTTGACCTGGGGACTGCTAGCAAATACCGGAGGAAAATATTTTCCCTCACTTGAATTTCCCGGCAGTCTGCAATACCCCAAATACCGGCCCCGTATGTGGCAATTGAGACACATTTAGCTTTGTAGATGTCCATTAAAATACGGACGGGTCTACCTCCCAATTTGTTTTAAACTGTTTCAGAGCTCCAAGTGAGCGAGCAAAAGCTAAATTCCTAGTATTAACTGCTCTCATCCAAGAGCCCCTATAATTAAATAAAATCCCTAAATAAGAAAATGTGTGTGTTAATTCTATCTTTGACTGATTTAAAAAAGTATTACAGGGAACTTTGGTCGCTGATGAACAGCTCATGGTAAAGGTTTTTCCAGTGTTGATTTTTAGACCCCTGGATGACATAAAAATTAAGAAAGTGGTTAGCGCTTTTTGGAGGCCTAATTGTGTTCTGGCCATGATGACCGCATCATCAGCGTATAATAAAATAGGAATGGCCTCACCATTTATTTGAGGGTAATCTACATTCTGCTTTAATAAGAACTCCGCCACTCCATTTATGTATAAATTAAAAAGAAAGGGAGCCAGGATGCAACCCTGGCGTACACCTTTCATAATAGGGAATTTATTTGTGCATTCACCTTTTTTGCCAAAGCGGACCTTTGCTCCTGCTCCACGATATAACTCTTTGATAAAATTCAAAATATTCAGATCAATACCTAGTGAGTTTAAAGTGTCCCACAAAAGCTCATGGCTTAAGCAGTCAAAGGCTGAGGTTAAGTCGACAAAGGTCATAAAAAGGTTGCCCTTCTTAGCTATAGTATATTTTGCAGTTATTATAGCTAGATTAAGACCTTGTTCGACTGTGCCTAGTCCTTCCTTGAAGCCAAATTGAAATTTAGAAAGGATGTCACAGTCTTTAGCCCATAATTGTAATCTATTTAGGATAAGTCTTCCGGCTACTTTCATCAACGAATCCAGCAGCGAGATGGGCCTATAACATTTTGGATCATTACGATCTCCCTTTTTAAAGATAGGGACAATTATTGCTTCCTGCCAGGTCAGAGGGAAACCCTTTTTGTTATAGCTGTTTAATAAGTTGGTCAGGAGCGGGGCCCAAAAGGGGATATTTTCCTTAAATAGATCTATGGGAATCCCATCCGGGCCCGGGGCTTTGTTTTTTGAACTTTCCGACAGAGCTAGCTCCATTTCCGTCACAGAAAAAGAAATCTCCAGAGGGAAACCCATAGTTGAAGTGGACAAGCTATTGTTCGATGTGCTTTGTGTTGGAGTTAGTAAACTAAACAGGTCATCCTTCTTATAAAGTTCAGTGTAGTGATCTATCCAAGCAGATTGTTCGATTGCCAAATCTATCACGTCAATTTTTCTATCCACAAAAAAAGGAGCATTTACTGCTTTCCAAAATGCAGTATTGTCTCTCAAACAAGACGCCTTTACTAGGGCAGTCCAGGCATTCTCCTTAATCTCTTGTTTTCGTTTTCGTAAGGTAAGTTTGTAAGCTAGTCTGGCTGCTCTAATGTCTGAGTAATTTCTAGGCGTGGTTTTTAGAGACTGTTTCAGGTTTGCATGGGCTTTACTACATTCAGAGTTGAACCAGCCCTCGGGTTTTGTACCCCCCCCTTCTCTAGGCGTTCCAGTCAGGTTGTTAGATATTTGCATCGCTATCGTCTGGAAGGCTTTAATGACCGTGTTAGGATCTGGAGAATCTTCCAAGCAAGTCATGATGTTAAAGTACTGGTCAGTAATTAGGCTATGCAGGAAGTTGACGGGATCAACCATTTTCCATTTAATTGCATATCCATTTTTTCTCGCCATTTGGATAGAATGACCATACAGATTTTCCACTATATTTGGTAGTTTTCCATTCCTCAGTCCAGTATCAAAGATAATGCTGATGGGAAAATTATCACTCATGGCAATATCCTCTGTATTAAACATGAGGATATTATGGCGATGGCTGGTGGTGATCAATGTAAAGTCTATTGTAGAAGGTAGTCCATGCCCGTTAAAAGTGGGTTGAAAACTAATTTGTGGGTTGCAGAGCTCGTTGGCATAGCCCAAATTCCAATCGTGAATTAAAACATTCAATAGGTTGCCTAACGTTGAGTGCTCAAAATGAGTACAACATTCCCCCGAGGGATTTAACAAACCGCAGGTACCCATGCTGCTATGTGGGCATAAATGACAATTAAAATCGCCAGAGAAAATAATACACGTATCTTTATGATCCCGGTCTGTTCCATGATGGATCAAGTTGTTTATATCCTCAAAAGCGTGCTTGTAATCTCCCTTGGGAATATTGTTATATAAATTCACCAGGATAATTTGTCGTTGACCTCCAAAAACGAGGGAAAGAATCTGGTAAGAGACATGACCATCATTGGTCAAGAGTTTTATAGTCGTGGTTACGGCGTTGGAAATGTACGTACAGAGACCGCCCGAAGATCTGCCCCTCCTAGACTGAACAGCAGGGGTAGCGAATGTGCGATACCCTTCAATATGGATCTCTTTAGTTTCCCAGGACTCTTGCAAGCAAATAATATCATACTTGTCGATAAAGTCTCTAAAACTAGGATCCATTACTTTGTTTGATAGGCCCGCAATGTTCCATGATAACAAGGCTAGTTTGCTACATTGGGGGACTTTTTTCGGCTTCGAGACAAGGGGATTCTCGATACCAACTATTGGATCTGACTTTAGGGGATTAACTCCTGTAGTCGTTCCTTGACGCGATCGCGAATGTTGGCTGGGCGTAACGTTTTCGGGGACGATGTGTATTGGTCCTGCAAGCTCTCCACGAGATGCATCCTCTGTTGTAAGTCGAGGAAGAATATGTCTCACTGCTGTCTCAGGATCTATTCTCTCGGTTATGATCCCTAGGGTTTCAGTTAATATGTTGGTTCCTCTTTTAGTTAACTCACTAGAGATCCCACTAAGGACGCCCTCAAGAGTGGTGGACAAGGGGCGTCAATCGACCGATTCCAAGCAGCTAAACCGGTTATCGGTCCATATTCCTCTCCAATTATCCATTGGGCGTATTTCTCTGGTTGTTTGCCAACCCCGCACCCACCTGTCTGCTACTCTGTCTTGAGTGCCTGCCACACCCCTACTTCGATCGAAGTCTAGTTCATAGAGGTTACTAGGTGGGTAGAAAAAAGACAATCGCATAGTTGCAATATCTTCGTTGTTTAGCTGGTTGGGCCATGAACAAATGTAGTCGACGGTATCTGGGTCATCGAAATTTACCAGAATACAATCCCCTTTCATGGTTTTTTTGCCTTGCCCTACCCAAGATACTCTACGAACCATAAGGATCTTGCTCGACCTATTGGGAGGCAATGGCCGTCTTGAGTTGAGCCAATGTTGTACCTTGTTTTTCAAAGATCCTATAGACTCCTCTACATCCTCCCTCAGTTCTGGCACCCCAGTCAGGATCACCAGGTAGGGAGTTACTTCCGGGGGCAAATCGATGGATAATTTCTGCGGTAATACTCTTCCGTTAAGATTTGTCTTAGGTGTCAGAACAGTATTTCTAGGTGTAGTAGCCTTCTGCTTGCTAATTTGAGTAGGTTTGCTAGCATTACTAAGTGAATTATTCTCTGGTGCGGTAGGATCAATTGTTAGATTAGGGTCTTTTAAAGATGAGCTTTTGTTTGATCGCAAGACCCCCGTTGAATTATTATTAATGATTTGCTGCCTTACTCCATCGCTATTTACTCCAGACTTACTCAGAGGTTTGATAAAAGCGGTCAATTCAATTAGTTGTTTTTCAACGCCTTTTAATCTGGCCTCTAATGGAGAGAGGTGCAGTTTAAACAGTTTGCTCATATAATCAAAGATTTTAGTATCTGTCTCGATGGCCATGCTAGTTGAAGTTAAGCTAGGGGAAACAGTAATACAATCTGTATCCATCGTAACATTATGCGAGTCTAAGCGGGGTTTACTATTCGAAGACTGTCTATGATTTTGTCCCCCCTCTTGAACACTTAATAGTGGCTCGTGGGTCTCCTTTTCTATGGGTCTTGACAATTTCTGATGCTTTTTAGATTTCTTAGTGTTTCTCGGTTTTCTTTTCTTAACAGGTTTTAAAGATTTAGGTATTGCTCCCTCCCTGCTCCCCCTCCGCTGGGTATCAGTTGATTCAACTAACAAGGGATCGTGAGAGCATGTCAGGGACCTGTCTGGTTCTAAAACCGAAAGAAATTCAGAAGCTGATACTGACAGGTCAACCATGTTGGGAAGGCTCTGACGGGCCGGCTGAGTATCTGTAGGGACCACATCTTTAATTAGTTTAGTTGGAGTTTTGACTAAAGCAAAATGACCCAACGAAGATCGTTTTGCCCGTGCCAACTCCTGGGAGACTCTACGTTCCATAAGTGCAATCCCTTGATCAATCACAGAATTCGCTCTAACAATGAAGTTGTCCAGAGTGCCAGTAATACTGTTTAGTTCCGTTGCTGTCTTGTTCCTACTACCTCTTGCTCTTGTAGTTGCCATAGTTGCAATAAGTGGCAAAGCAACAAATTTCCAACAACAAACAAAGGGCAACAAAGGTTTTCAAACTATCAGGTAGCAAGTGTTAGGGAGATAGCCCGGTCCGGTCTTAATCGGTCTTTAACGGGCTTAAACGGGCCCGCCCTTGGACCGGGCTTCACCCGGCGCGCGTCCCGCGAGCGTCCCGCGGGGCGTAGTGATAATTGACCTTTATAGCATGCCTGTTGAAAGAAGGGGGAGTGTCCGGGAAGAGACCTCAGGTGATCGTGATTACTCCGCTGGAAGGCCTCGCAGTCCCTCACGGCCACAGACAAGCACTGGCAATAGCGTTGTAGATGAAAAGAGCAGAGTCCCAAGCTCGAGCGGCTCCCGCGAAGCGGGGGCCGCGAGTCGTTTTAAGGTAAGCCGGTGAACAGGGGGAGTGTCCGGGAAGAGACCTCAGGTGATCGTGATTACTCCGCTGGAAGGCCTCGCAGTCCCTCACGCCCACAGACAAGCACTGGCAATAGCGTTGTAGATGAAAAGAGCAGAGTCCCAAGCTCGAGCGGCTCCCGCGAAGCGGGGGCCGCGAGTCGTTTTAAGGTAAGCCGGTGAACAGGGGGAGTGTCCGGGAAGAGACCTCAGGTGATCGTGATTACTCCGCTGGAAGGCCTCGCAGTCCCTCATGCCCACAAACAAGCACTGGCAATAGCGTTGTAGATGAAAAGAGCAGAGTCCCAAGCTCGAGCGGCACCCGCAAAGCGGGGGCCGCGAGTCGTTTTAAGGTAAGCCGGTGAACAGGGGGAGTGTCCGGGAAGATGCCTCAGGTGATCGTGATTACTCCGCTGGAAGGCCTCGCAGTCCCTCACGCCCACAGACAAGCACTGGCAATAGCGTTGTAGATGAAAAGAGCAGAGTCCCAAGCTCGAGCGGCTCCCGCGAAGCGGGGGCCGCGAGTCGTTTTAAGGTAAGCCGGTGAACAGGGGGAGTGTCCGGGAAGAGACCTCAGGTGATCGTGATTACTCCGCTGGAAGGCCTCGATGTCCCTCACGCCCACAAACAAGCACTGGCAATAGCGTTGTAGATGAAAAGAGCAGAGTCCCAAGCTCGAGCGGCTCCCGCGAAGCGGGGGCCGCGAGTCGTTTTAAGGTAAGCCGGTAAACAGGGGGAGTGTCCGGGAAGAGACCTCAGGTGATCGTGATTACTCCGCTGGAAGGCCTCGCAGTCCCTCACGCCCACAAACAAGCACTGGCAATAGCGTTGTAGATGAAAAGAGCAGAGTCCCAAGCTCGAGCGGCACCCGCGAAGCGGGGGCCGCAAGTCGTTTTAAGGTAAGCCGGTGAACAGGGGGAGTGTCCGGGAAGAGACCTCAGGTGATTGTGATTACTCCGCTGGAAGGCCTCGCAGTCCCTCACGCCCACAGACAAGCACTGGCAATAGCGTTGTAGATGAAAAGAGCAGAGTCCCAAGCTCGAGCTGAAAGCCCATCTGTCCCATAGGATAGAATGAGGGATACTTTGTACCATCTTACAAGTATAACTTCCCATTGAGATAAGATGGAGAAGTGAGTTTAGTATGCCTAAACTCAGAATGTAAAAATGCATCTTTTAGTAAAGATGATTTTTATATTGTGTGGTTGAAAATGCCACTTTTAGTATGTAGGCATTTTCTTGCTTAATCATCCTGTGTGCCTCTGCTGGGTTGTGAATTTGACTGTTTGGCTTTGGAGTGACACGAGCTGGGGATTTGCATTTACTGTAGACAGCCACTGGGGGTGGGTGGGGGGGGGGTTGAGGTGTGTCCTGCCTCTCCTGAATGAGCCATGGCTCAGCTTAATGGTCCTGTGCTGCATTTAGAGTAGTGGGAGGAGATTTCCTTGCACCTGAATAGGCCTGGTCTGCCTTACACAGTGCTGTCTCCATCTCCTGCCAGGAAGCTGGACAAGAGAGGACAGAACTGGTTTGAACTAGCACGGACACTCTCTGACACAAGAGAACAAAGGAAAAGGCTGTATAAATATTGGGGCCCAGACCCCAGATCGTTAGAACTCTTTTGGACTCAGAAACCTGCCAAGACGAAGAGCTGGAGAAGCTGTAAAGAGGAACTACCACTTTGCTGTGTGCTTCGCTGTGTTGGCCTGCAGTAGCTGCTTCTGACTTGGGCAGAGAAAGGACTGGACTGAACTTTCTGCAACTTCTTTGTTTGAGTTTCTCCAAGGGCTTGAGGTAGAGCTTGCCCCCTGTTCACAAAGTCTCAGGAACAGCACGGGCTTCAATTTCATCTGTTACCAGCACTGGGAACTGTGTGTTTTGTGCTGTAACAGAAGAAAAAGAAACCAACGCCATCAACGACGCCACTGCCGGCTCATTGTCCTAAAAGCACTGCAGAAGGCACTGCCGCACTTCGCACCGCAACCCTGGTCTTACCGCCACCGAGCCTTTTGACGCTGTCACCGAGCCGCTGCTTGCACTGCAAACTGTGGTCAACGCACTTCGCACCGCCTCGCTTTATGCCGCCGCCTGGGTATCCCCGACGCTCCACGCCAATATCGCCGCCGCCGCTTACACTGTGGTTCGAGGGCACCACTCGTGAGTTAGCACCGCAATGAGCACCGCATCACTTTGCACCGTAGCCCTGGTCTCAAAACGCCTCTGGACGACTATCTGTAGGAAGCTGGCTCTGTATATACTATATCAAAATGAAGTATAGTGTGCACAGAGTCCAGTGGAACCCCAAAGGTAGGCAGAGGTAAAAGTAGATAGCACCTTACTCTTTATTTGTGGTAGTGTGGGCGAGCAGTAAGGCGTTATCAGAGGGTAGTGTTAAGCATTTGTTGTACACACTCAATCAGCAAATTATGTCACACACTCAAAGACCGAACTCAGACCAATTTGACTGGTATAAAAATATTATTTAGTTGTATTTATTTTCTAGAACCAAGCAAGCCTGGCACAGGTAAGGGTAAATGGTACTTTTCAAGGCAGGTAGAACAATACAAGCAAGCTGAATGAAAATGTCTTTGTTACAGGTTTGTAAATCTTTTCAATATAGTGGAAATTACTATTAGATTACTTTTGAATACTTTACAGATAACTTTATGGATTACTTTTTCTACTCAGTGTGATATGCCTGGGAGTTGGTATCCTGGGGTTAGAACCAGGGTTACACCAGGGTCAAGGATGCACTCTTGAAACACCCTCAGCAGCACTAGGGCGGCTGGTTGCAGAGTGCTGAGGCCCAATGTTAACCAATGGGCAATAGGGGGCCTCCGATTGGTGGCTGCTCATGAGCAGGCCACAAAGTTGTGGGAGCAAAGCTCCTGATGTTAGGTTCAGGGCAAAGGGGGATCCGAGTTAGCACCCAAGGTGCACCCGCAGCTGGGTTCAGGGTCCTGTTTTGGCGTTGGGTGCCCTGTTGTTTTCAACAGGGATTGCCAGTTTGGTTTTTAGCACTTGCTGGGACCGGTGGGACACCCAGATTCTGTCCGTAGGTGTCGGGTGCAGTGGTGGTTGCAGGCGTCTGGTTTCTTTGTCCTCAGGCTCAGAGTCTGTGTTGGAAGTTTCTTTTGAACAGAGCTGCTGTTACAGGAGATCCGGACTTTGTTAAAGGCAGTCAGTCCTCCCAGCGTTCTGGAGGTTGCTGGCTGCAGGACAAAGCGACTTTTGGTGCAGGATCTCTGGAAACTGCAGACGGGCCGGTAGGGCTGGGGCCAAGTCAGTTCTTCTCTGCAGTCTCCTCTGCTGGGCATCTTCTCTCTTCCTTCTTCTTCATAGGTTGAGGGAATCTGCCTTCTGGGTTCAGGGCTGCCCCTAAATACTGTATTAAGGGGCGTTTTAGGGTCTTGAGGTCAGTAGGCAATGGGCTACTGACCTTAGGGTGACTACACCCTTGGTGTGCTCACCCCACGTGGGGGAGTGGGCATAATCCCTAATCCTGACTGGAGAGTGCCTGCCATCTGCAAGATGGTGGGCACTGAAGATTGGGCTTCACCTTGCCTCCCCCGCCTGAGAGGTGGGGTTGGCAGAGGTGGGTACACATTCTGGGCTGGCTAATTTTTCCCGCCTGTCTTCCCACCGAAAAGGAGGGGAGACAGGAAGGGGGCCTGCTTCTGATAGCAGGAGAGGCTGGGGCTCGCATTACAAAGGGGGCATGGCCTTTGAAGCTCACCTGCCACAGATGGCTCTTCCTGGCCTGGGGGGAGGTGTGAACACCTCTGCCCAGGAAAGGCTTTGTTTCTGGGCTCAGGGAACAAAGGCTCCCACCACAGGGGTCCAGGAACATGCCTCGTGGTGGCAGGCTGGTGTGTGCCTGTCAGGAAACCCACCAGAGGCTACTCGTTTTAGTGCATGTTTCATTAAATCCCACACTGGCATCAGTGTGGGTTTAAGGTGCTGAGAAGTTTGATATCAAACTTCCCAGTTTTCATTAAAGCCATTATGGTGCGGTGGAGTTCGTAATGACAAACTCCCAGCACCATATACTCTTAATGGTATTACTGCACTTATGATGTCTAAGAATTGGTCTAGACACTGTAGGGGTACAGGGCTCATGCACCTGTACCTTCACCACTGGTATAGTGCGCCCAGTTAGAGAGGTGGCTGACCTATGCCAGGACAGTGAGTTGTAGGCATGGCACACAGGGACGTGTGCCATGTCGACTCTTCACTTTGTTCTGCACCAAAACACGCAGCCTGCAATGGCAGTGTGTGTAAAGGTACAGGGGCTCTAAGGGTGGCACAATACGTGTGGCAGACCTTAGAAGCCTTCCCTGGCCACAGTGCCCTTGGTACCTCTGGTACCTGTTACAAGGGACTGACATGTGGCCAGAGCGGTGCCGATTGGGGGTACAAGGTACAGTTTTGGGAAAGAACACTGGTCCTGGGAACCAATTTGGCAGGGACTCAGGGCACATAGAGTCAAAGTGCATCAGTAGTTTGGCAAAATGTGGGGGGTTACTGCAACAGAAACCCAGCTTCCTACACTGTCACCGAGCTGCTGCCTACAACGCAACCTGAGGGCACCGCATGTCACAATGCTGCACTTCGCACCACAGCCCGATGCCTGCGCTCCTGACTTCAACCGAGAGGAGTTCGACCTGGAACGTGTGTGACTTCAAGGGCACGATGACTCCTGCACCGAACTCCAGAACCGACGCCTACCAATGCCGGCTCTCCTGAGCTCAACGAGAGGGCGCCAACGCCCTGCATTTCTAAAGGTACTCTGTGCGGGTCTCCTCAACGTCGTAGCTCACCCGCGATGCCGCGGTCAGCCAGAACTGTTTGGATATGTTGTTCACGACGTTGTGACTGAGCTATCGACTTCAAGGGACTGTATTTCAAGTCTATTTTTGATGATTGATATTTCTGAGAGCTGTAGGGTGGATTTTTTTTTATGGTTTTGGGTCTTGTTTGCACAGATAAAATATTGGATAGTTTTCTAAAACTGGTGTGATGTCCTTTTGTAGTATTTTTACTGTATTACTGCTGGTTATGTGCAAATGCTTCACACATTGCCTGTGAGATAAGCCTGACTGCTCGTGCCAAGCTACCAAGGGGGTGAGCAGGGGTTATTTCAATAGTGTATCCCCCTTATCCTGACTAGGAAGAAGGGTCCTTACTTGGACAGGGTAACCACTTGCCAACTAGAGACCCCATTTCTAACCAGCCAAATAAAAAAATTTGCAGTTGAGTATTCCTTCGTCAGTGCGATGAAGTAAATTATTCCGTCATCCTGGCAGAGGTCCTGAGGACCAAATTTTATAATGTTCACCGGGCTGGTGAACATTTCAAGCATTGACAGAATCCGTTGTGAAGGCGGTTCTTGGCAATGTATTGTAATTTTGCTGTAGGGCTCTATCATGTCGCAAAAGTTCCTTTTTAATAAAATATAAAAGCCCAAAGCAGGATTTTGTTTTTGAGAATAAAAAAACACAATGCCTCCCTCGCGTAGGTAGTTATTCCCCCAAGTGAAAACTGTCCTCTATGTCAGCCCATCCAAATTAAGTGAGCGGACATACTGATCAACCTTTGACATCCTTTACTCCGTCGGGCTGTCAGAGGGGTGTAACAACCGCGGAGACCGAGTTGTCTCCACCGCGTTACACCAAAGGTTCACCGGTGTACCATTATGTTGGTGTAAAGGGTACACCATTGCCGTTGCGATGGAGTACCATTACATACATATAAATTAGGGCCTTAATCTTTTACTGCTTCTAGTGGGGGAAAGGTGGTAACAAGTGAGTAGAAGTTGGTGTTTCCACACTTTAACTGGTACCATGTGAAATACTACACCATCATGGTGTAATTCCGAATATTGGTAAATCAACATGCAACATACACAAATTTCTTTCTGATTCTAGTCCAGGGAAATATGAAAAAAAAGGACCGGATTTCGTAATTTTGTAGTTACTATTTTTTCCTTTGAGTGGTGTATTTTATCATCATTTTGTCACCCTGAAATAAAAAGTGTGGAAAGATTGTTGTGGAAAATTAGAGTTGTTAGGGGGTCTCATATAATAGATTGTGCCTTGGGATTGAGACCTGCTAAAACTCAGTATACCTGCAAACAAGCAGGGATGTCGAAGTGGCCACAGAGGCAAAATATGTTATTGTCCATTGATTCCACATGGTATTTCACTTAAGACATGAATAATTGAACTACCGATTAATATAGAAAAAGTACATCAAAAATCTGTTGAGAAAATATGAAGGCTTCCAAAACCTTCCATCTGTATTTAAAAATAAATCGTTTGTCTTAATAAGAAAATACGACTCAAAGTTATCGTATTAATTTATTTCAAAACATCTATGATCTCTAATGCTGCAGCATCACCCAGTGGCTACCACGTGAATTTTGTGGACACGTTTGAAATTTCAGCCACAGTTTGAAGATTTCGAACTTCATTTCATTGTAATTTTTCACAGCTCAATTTGAGATGCAAAATATTCATGTTTGTAAATTGGTGTTAGCGGTACTTTGACATAAGGTGCTCATGCACGCCAAATGTGTATGGAATTAAAGAAGAAGTATCAGCAACGTATTTGAACTAATGGATACCTATGGTAATAGTGATGATGAACTATGTTTTATTGTTTGCAACTTCTAGAAAGATGACGTTTAAGCATACGTTTTTAAAAAATATATATGTTTTATACATAATGAGATGTATGTGCATATGTCTAAATGAGATGTTTTATGTACTGTATTATTTGTTAAAAATAATAATATTGTAAGGCTGAGAAACTATACAACAAAAAATTCCGAAATAGAAAATAATTTTTCAAAAAGTGTGATGTAGTTAAACAGTTTGGAAACAACAACAAAATAACGAAAGAATACTTAAGTCTTTTTATCAGAAGTCCAGTGTATTTAAACAGTCTAGAAACAAGTAAACGCTGTTGTTAGTAGTAAGAATAATATGACACTTTCTTAGAAGCAAGATATCCTAGCAAACTGGTGCATATCATGCTTTTCCGAACAAGGCTTTAGAAAAAAGAAAAGTGCACTGGACATACGTGAGCCCACAAAACATTGCAGTAATGATGATAACAATTATGGTGTAATTTTGTCACGAGTCTAATAATAGATGCGCCCTAAAATCATTGTGCAAATGTTTGGATTAAATATAGCAATAGATGTGCAAACAATTTACCTTTTATCTTGGATTGTAATATAAAAGTGCATGTAAAGTGCACTGGAATTAACAATGCAATACTGTTATGAACCCAAATGCACCCCAATATAGGCCTAGATAGCTGCACAACATTTTACCTACATTTGTCCTACCTTACTCTGTATAACGGTTCTGGAGCTGACCTTTTACCTAGTTATGTGTCAAATAAATGTTGTGTAGTTTTATTAAAAAACAAGCCTAATTTATTATGCATGCGAATTCTTAGTATCATATCTTAATACCCTGCCTAGAAAATGCACAGCAGGATTACTATCTTCTGTATAATAACTCTGTACAAAAGTCACTGCTATCGTTATCCTCAGGCGCGTAGCTAGGGGGGGCGGTGGGGGCGGACCGCCCCAGGCGGCACTATATTTAGGGCGGCTGCGGTGGCCTTTATAATTTATTTAGGGACACAGTGTCACTAAATAAATTATAAAGTCCGCCGCGGCCGCAACGGCGCGCACGGCCGGCCGGCCAGTTTGAGGGCAAGCAGCGCGCTGCACACTGCGCGCACTGACCTGTAGTGCTGAGTGCGCCAGTGTGTCAGCGCCTGCTGCTGCAATTGCAATTTGCCACCATGATGACCGTTAATCTCTGCCCGCGGCGCCGCCCGCGTATACGTTGTTGACTGGCCCATCCCAGCCTGCTCCAGGGCCGTCAATCTTGGAGCGCGCGCCAGCGCTACCAATGACGGCCCTGGGCTACATTTTTGCCCGGCCCTCGCGATGAGAACGTAGCGGTGACGCGTCACGCGCTTTACCACTACGCACTCTCGTGAGGACCTTGTGGCCTGGGGCAGTCTGCTGAGCCTGCTGCGTGGATAATTCGTTTTAGTGCAGACTGCAGTAGTAGGTAAGAGAATGTGTTTCAATCTTTTCTTTTTAAAAATATGCGCAGGCCCAGCAGGACACGTACTTCGTGTGCGCTTCATTTAAACAGTTTTTATCATTATCATGGCCGATGCAGGACAACAATAAGACAATAAAAGATGCCCTAATAACGCTGGTGATTAATGATCCGCTGGAGAGCAATTATTTGTCTGTTAGTAGTTTTTAAATGCAGATGAACAACTGTATTTTGTGTGGAAGCTCAGTGGGTTGCTGCCTTTGCCACAGAGATCCTTGTGTTACTTGCAGTTCAGAAGTTACAATCCTAACATAGGACAGTGACCAATGAACTGTCACCAAAGAGCTGCATACAAACATGAATGGTATAGATTTGTTTTGTGATATAGTTAGAACTTCCTCAGTCTTTCAACATTCTAATGTTGCTAAAATGAGTATGTTTGGGCAGAGATACATTTTTATCAGTAAAGCTGACCCCATGGAATTCTCTTTTAAATCCTAAGGTTGTGTTTCCCCAGACCAAACCCTCTCAAAATATACTGCCCACCAGTATGGATGACACAGACCTACTTTGAAATACAGTGCGGCAAAGGCTACCGGTAATGCTATTTCCAGACCTGCCTCTCCACAATATTTTACGGCCCATCTTAATCTGAGCCCATGAGTGAAAGCTCCGAGATCGAATGCTATGTTAGCTTTTTCTCAACATTAAGCAGTTAAGAAACCACAAGAGTCTATCACCTTCCTCCGCCTCCAAATGGATTTGAATGAGCTTACGCTCCATTTAGAACAATATATTTCAGCAGTAACGAGAGGTGACATTCTAGACTGGCACCATGTACATCTTTTTTAGCACTGATTATTAATTCAACCATTAAGTGGCTCAGAAAACATCCTGCAGAGTAAAGAAGTTGACTATATTTTCCATTTCCTCTTTTTTAATACCTGACAGGCAACAAGATCAATTGCCCTAGGAGTAGTTGAGAAACATCTGTGGCCAATAAAGCGCGTTTATTCTTCCTTTTTAAAGAATAATGACCATGTTTTGGTCAGAATATTCATGCTACGAGTAGGCCTATGCATTACCATTTAACACCTGCTGGTCATGGCAGAAGTGTAAGTGATTAAATGAAATTTAACTAATTTCACCTCTGATGTGGCGTGATCTTCAGCTGCTTTAATTTCCCTTTGTGTATTATAATTTTTTTTTTATTTAAGACATGTATCAAGCTGTGCACGCTGTGCATTCTATGTTTAACAATTTGTTTCAGGGCTTCGTTTCGACAGTACATTGTATGGCAGCAGTTTGATGCAAGTTCCTTCAGAATAAAGCAAAAATAAAAATGAATTATGCAGGGTAATGGATTCAATGAAATACGTTTGTAGCTGGTCAGGTACAGTTCACATTAAATCACACAAATTAATAATTAAATGTGGCTTCAAAATAAATTATTGAAAAAGAAAAAAGGTATTAGGTTTTTGCAGCAAGCAGGAGTGTATGCAGTTGAAATAGCATACACATAAAGCAACACTTGGAGTGTTTTGCTGCGAATAATCTTTTATTGGGGAGGTTTTTAGAGACATTTCATAACAAATCACACTTTTGCTTCCCTCCTCTGCATGTTTAATTCCATTTTGCTAACATTACAACGAAATCATTGTATCTGTAGCAATGAAACAAGATGAAAGAGGGTGTGGATGAATTCAAATGTGAGCGCTTTGCAGAGACAAAAGACAAACAGGGGCACATTTATCAAGGTTTTGCGTCGTCGCAAGGGCACAAAACGGCGTCACAAAGCCTAAATGAGATTTATCTAGTCACGCAAGGCCACCTTGGTTTGAGGAATCTAGAGTAACACAAGGCAGCGCAATCGCTGCCTTGCGTTAATCTGCAGCAGGGAGGCATGCCTCAGGTGGAGTGTAGGTGTTCCAGCACATTTAACAATGGATTCTGACACATTCCCAGATTCACCAACATTAGTAGACCTGGGAATGTATCAGAATTGTACGCCTCCCCACCAGAGGCACAACGGGGAGAAATATCTTTATTTATGGTTGTTGTGTCCTCTTTCTAAGTATGCAGCAGATTCCTACACCTTGTAATCCTCATTGGCTTATGTGACATTCCCTGTAGACTGATTTACATACTTGTATGATTCATTGTCTCTGTATAATGTGTTCGTGGTGTAAAGTGCAGAAACACTACACTGATATGAGTAGCGCTAAACAACAAATGCATATGAGAGAGGGGCTACGGAGCGATGAGGGGCACTGGTGGAGGGTGGCAGTGAGGGAATCTGAGGAGGAGGTAGTTGGAGGGGCTGTGGAGCGATGAGGGGCACTGGTGGAGGGTGACTGCAGGGCTCGAGTCGGGGTACCAGGCGGGTGGATGGCGTCCCCTCACTTATTTTCACGGGAGCTCGATTACTGGAGCAAATGGAGCCACACATTTACTCTTTGGCCTCTCTGGGGCGAGATCGAAGCTCATTCAGAACGCTGCTCACGCGCTGGCTTCTCTGATGCAATGGCATCTAAGGGGTGAGTGAGGGGAGGCAATGAGTCTGATGGTGCAAGCCACCTTTCGTGACATCACTTGCTGTTGTGATGTCAGCGTCCCCCCACTTCTTTTTTTAGGACTTGTACCCTGGGTGACAGTGAGGGAATCCGAGGAAGAGGTCATGGTGTGGTGGGGGAGCTAGGGTGAGATGAGGAGCACTGGTGGAGGGTGGTAGTGAGGGAGTCTGAGGAGGAGGTCATGAGGGGGAGAGGCTACAGAGAGATAAGGGGCACTGGTGGATGGTGGCAGTGAGGGAGTCCAAGGAGGAGGTCATGAGGGGGAGAGGCTATGGGGAGATGAGGGGCACTTGTGGCGTGAGGCAATCTGAGGAGGAGGTCACTAGGGGGGCCATGGAGGGATGAGGGGCACTGTTGGAAGGTGGTAGTAAAGGTATTTATGGAGAAAGAGGTTATTAGTGTGGCGCCAAAAAAGCTATAGATGAAGGTTACATGAACAGTGTCATGTATGTGCATGTTTGCATTGTGTTGAGGGGATTACCAGGTAATTGTTCACGCAGCTCTCTGATGGATGTCACATGCGGTTTTTCTGAGTCCCCAGATAGATCATGCAGTCTGTGTGTTCTCTTGTGTACTGCCAGTCACCGCTGTATTCAACTGTGTAGCCTTGGACCGTGTCATGTATGTGCATGTAAGTTGCATGATCAAGGTAACTATTAGCGGCGATACTACGTGTCTCTCGGCCTCTTTAAAGTGCATGCCCTACCCCCCCGGGGGGGCGGCGGCAATCTGAGGGATAGCCCCGGGCGCCACAAGCTCTAGCTACGCCACTGGTTATCCTTGAAGGACAGACACACAGTACAATTACACATCTAGGTAGAACCCCTGAGGGTACCTTTTGGGTTTAAAAGAACCACATCTTCACTGGGCAAGTAGAGAAGCTTTCACGCTGACACTAGACAATGAGTTCCCGGCCGGCAGAAACTCCAGCATGCAGTGGTTTGACATCCCTTGAGGGGTATCCAGATCGAGACCAAGACGGGGTCCTTCATTCTCTCCCATCAGGTAATGGGGTTGGCTTTATCCTAGGGGATTCTTAGTTTTACACCCACATACATGCTAGGTACACTTAGATAGGGTTTGCATCGTAGGGATACGCTTGATTACTACCATGTGTCGATATGCCTGCATATATTTACTGTTTAAACACCATTGTAGAATTGTACCTCTTATTTACTCGGTCGGTGCTTGTAATCTTATATATCTGTTTCTGTCTAATGATTGTCGCAGCAGACATGTTTTAAACTAGAATGACGCTGGTTCAATAAATGCTATTGAAAACGTCCCCATTGTTTATTCTGTATACCTCTCTGAGACTGAGTGAGCACGAGTGACTGAGCGAAAAGTGCTGTACTGTTTCTACGATACCTGAAGAATCAAGGGTTGTCATGTTCAAGAGTTGCCAAAAGCTATTGGTTCTTTAGTAGAATTAGGGGGCTTATGGTGGCACTGTGAGCTTGCTGGTCTAAAGGCAAACACATCCTTTGGGGGTGTCTGGAATCAGTCTGGACAACAATCCCTTAGTTTATATTGTCTATACGCGCAGATCCTATGTATTATTAGGATCTACATGACAATACCTTCGCCCCTGAAATTACCAGTAGCACAGGTATTGGTAATTTCAGGATGCAGAATTACCTAGGAGTTTTGAAATGTCTTCTATGAAAAGGTACATAAAAAGGGAATTTAGCATTACTGCATGGGTTTCCAGGGTTTGTTCTTAATTACCAGGTTTCTAAATTCCTGGAAAACTCTGGCAAATATGTCCTTGGCAAACCCTGAAGTAATTCTGCACACAGTAGTAATGCATCACTCTTTTTACTGGTTGAATTGGGAATTTCCCCATCTGAGAACGAGGGCTTCAGTGGCGTGCAGACGCTTATGTTCTGCGCACACTGTGCATAGGTAATCAAGCAACATCTGATGTAGAATGAGGCAGACATGCTTGTGTACTGTGCGTGGAGGACCCAGACATGTCTTGTACACGGTAACCCTGCCTTCAATAACCCGCAGAGTATTGGCTGGAGCCATGCACTGTAGCTACTGTGCACCGAGTAGGGTAGAGTAGCACAGTACCCTTGCAAACTGTACCACGTGCCCTGCGACTTCTGTGCACAGGGTATGCTTGACATTGTATTTGACCACGCTGTGTGTAAAGTACAACTGCTCAAGGTAACTACATGGCATAATTAATCAGTGTCTAAGTTTAACTTATGTTTGTGAATCTAAAAACATTGGTTTGCACTCTTAAAATGTATTTGCAAGTAATAAGACTTGTGAATAAATCTTCTCCCTGAGTCTGAAGTATCTTGTTTTCACTGCATTTTATGTCTCAGTTAGATAATAAATTACTTACTTTACAAATACCTCTGGCTGGTCAGACAGAGACATTTAATCTATTAAGAAAATTCATGCCATAAATAATATGTGGAAAGACAGCGAATATAGAGGCTAGCCAGAAGTATCTGCTCCGCCCATGAAATGGAAAGTATGGGGTGGGGAGCAAAGCAGATGTTTTTATGCACCTGCAGTGCAAGTGAAGAATTTTAAGAGAATATTTCTTGGAGTTAACGCTTGATTTTCAGATAGCACAGCTTGGAAACAGCGAGCAAGTTTTACCTATTTATGTGTGTGACCTGTGCTGTCTAAAACAGCACTCTCTTTTAAAATAATTTCCAGTTAAATAAATTCTCTTTACACACTGCTGGTGCATAAAAACAGGTGCTTGGCTCTGCATGGAGCCAGCACAGGCTGTTTTGATACAGTCCATGATACTTTTCCTATATGCAAAGAGGTATTAAAACCGAATAGATGATATCATATTTTCACCAACATGCCAGCTTTTGATTTGGTAGCTATTGATGATAGTGGCAATGATGTGAAATCTTGTGGGGGGGGGGGGGGGGGGGGGGCAGTGCCGCAGTGGTTAGACTTCTAACCCTCTGATGCAAGGACTTAGTTCTATGCATCAACAATGAATTAGAAACCCAGTTTGAATACATCTCCGACACTAATCTGCTGAGCGTTCTTGCATAGGCAGTGTTTTCAGATTACTCCCTCTTGATGAGTTCAGGGACAGAGTGGCTATACAACCATTCTTTCATTTATGAATAATACACGCAAATATAGCACTAAGAAACGGGGACATGTAGTTTAAAATGTTTCTTTGAAAATCCTCAAAATATGTACTAAACCACACAGAATATGAAAATAAAAGTAGTTAGGTATGTAACGATCACTGAAAATTAGATAGATGTTTGTAACATTGTCAATGAGTTTTTGACATCTTAACTCCCTAATGCTATTTCTACCTGCTAAACCTCAGCTAAAGCATAAAATAGCAAAACCTGCCTTGCAAGTTTCATAGGATGGATCACCCAGCATACCTTCAAATACCTAGCTGTAGCTGTTCCTTATCACTGCTCTGCTGTAGAAGCATATGTACTATAAGTGAAGGACGCTTTCTGTATAGCTTCTGGAATAAAATCTCCAACTGAGAGCCGGGCATCACCTCTGGCGATGGTTCTGGCGGGAAGTCCTCTCCTAAATAATGGTCAGATCCTGGGGTTTTCATACCATTGGACCTCTAATTTCATCTCATACTTACAAACTAAAACAGGTTTTGGCAAAACTAAGCATACTGCCAAACTAAACAAACATAGTGAAAAATGTGCCAGCTCGATCCACATGTTGACATTAAGCATCCATCTTTGTACCAATGAGCTTACACCGCAAGCGGTCATATTGTAGGGGCTGCACAATTAACATAAAAAAGTAGCCTACAAAGTTTTTGGCCATTATTATGTCAGCATTTTTTCTGTGTGCTCTAAGAACCTCACACTTTCTTCTAAAAGATAGAAAAGCTGACAGCAAGCACTGAATGAAAAAAGATTAACAGAGTTAACACTGTCACAGTTCTTATGACAGCAATATATCGAACTCTCTTTGCCACACTCACAACAAAGGCATACACCTCAGATAAAAATGTATTAGGAACCCTAGCCTTACCAAATGCTTCTCTTTGCTAAAGTACAAATACCTGGTCCTGGTTGCTCACCACCACCTGAGGCACAATCACACATCAGATTCTTCTCAGTGGTAAACCCACAATTCCTAAACATTGGATCCACTGTAAACCTCATTTTGTTTTGGAACTGTAAGCCCTTGTATTCACACACAAGCAATACAAATATGTAGATAAACAAACTGACAAACTGTAAAAGGAAGTTTAAGGAGAAATGCAACAGAAGAAGTATGACCCGACCTACCCCTCTAACTAGCCTAATAATTAGTTTGAGCCTTCTGATTACATAAATATGAAACTGATGAGTGTATGGAAGTTTGGTGTGACAGGTTACAAATATTTGTGGTATACAGCAGCTGTCTTTTCTGACAGTGGTGAGTTATAGCGTAGCCAGGATTATTTGTTACTTGTGAAATTTTGAATTGGGCAGCAAACCGTATCTTCACAAAGAAGCAAACAATTTGATGATGAAACCATATCTAAAATGAGGTTATTTATTGATATTCATGGCAAACATTCCGCCGAATAATTCACAGCTGGAAGTATATAATTTTTCCTTTTTTATAAGGAAGTCGTTAAAAATAAAACTTACCAAGACCACTTTTCACCAAAGATTGTAATAGAAGTGAGAGAAACAAGAGGTAGTAATAACTCAAGCTATTCCCAAATGTTTAAAGCAGTTATGCACTTTATTATCCTGGTTAATATTTTAAATAGGGATATATGATATATAATTAATTGAATCACTGACTAAGCAGAAATAAAGAGGCTGGGGTGGGAGAACTGAAAATAGTGTTGTCTCACATCCTAAGCTCGGGCTCCATTGCTCCCGCTCTGCTCATCTACCTAAAGTGTGCCTTAAGACCTTGAGATGATCGGAAAGACTTTATCATACATGAGGAAGGTGACCTGAGGATCAGGCAGACAAAGACCAAAACACTACACTCCCCACGATGCATATATATAGTTCAGTCAGTCCATACTTTTCATGAGACGATTATGGGCCCTGATATTTCTCCTTTGCCAAGAAGAGTGGTTCTCCTTAGCCAAGAAGAATGAGGAGGTAAATCATGACAGTATGAGAAAAAGGAGTAATAGGAATAGAAGGAGAACCAGATGAAGTAGTGGAAAGAGAATCTATTGAAAGGTTTGGGTTGATGACACTGTTCTCTTCGCATGAAAAGACTGTTGGAAAGTGACTTTGTGGCCGGGGGGTACTTGTGGTACTCCCTCAAACATGTTTAAAACATGCACTTTTCTACTGCAGTTTGTGCTGCAGCCCTTTTCCAGACTGCAGCACAGGCTGCAATAGAAAATGGCATGTTTACGACCGCCTGAACGATGGTCATATCATAATTGGGCTGTAGGGACTGCCGACTCCTTGTCAGATGGTCTCGAGCCTGAAATGATGGCAGTCAGACGCTTGTCCGACCCCCACTGTAATTAGGCCCCTAGTGTCATATTTTACCAGTCCTTGAGTACATACATTACCATTTGTTTACTGCTCAGTTTACTTCTCAGCACTACAGTTTCTGTGTTTAAATGGAGGGTGTGTGAGGGTTCTGTTACATAATACTTGTGTGTATTTTCTTCACATGTTGACTGAAGGTTATCTCACTGATTGGCTATCTGTTTCCCACAGCATCCTCTTCATTTTTATCCATATAAACCAATACTTTCTGTGGTAGCCGGGTTTGACACCTCCCTGTACTAATTTCTGAATAGTGGGGCTGTACTAGAGTACCACAGCATGGCTATTGCTTTTTTAGCCAGTGATAGCACCAGGTCTAGAATCATAGCTCTATTTTGTTTAGGTTATTTAAGTAGACCGAGGATACAGTTCGATGGGCATGCAGGTTGCACCATCTAGTGTTGTGGTAACTTAATTCCAGAACTCTTTAATGATGGGACGCCGGACACTGCCATGTCATATGGAGGAAATCAGCATTGTTGTGTGCGTATCTTGGGCATCAGGGGCGCGATTAGACTCTAACTTCGGGGGATGGGGGCTACTACTTAAATCAAGTAGTGCAAGTCAAGCATGTCAGACAACTTGGGCAGAGCTATCTTTATAGCCAATATGAGGGAAAGAAGTGACAAACATATTGGACAAACCCAATATGATTATGACTGAAGGATTGGAGTCCATAGTTACCCTTACATTGTTCACTTGGGCTAAGTTGTTTGGTGGTGACCTGGTTGCTGAGGCCATATTATTCATGAGTGGTGTTTGATTTATTTGCCACATACGAATATTTCGATTTATGACATGTTTATTTTGCTGTGATTAGATATCATTGTTTATTTGACCGTTTGAGGCAAAGTTCATTTAAGTATGAGTCAAAGTCAGATGAGCTTTCATACTTAAATATGATTTGTGTATTATCTGCATAAAAGTAACAGTTGAGATTGAAGGAGGGGATCAGTTCCAGTAGAGCGCCAAAGCAAATGTTAAGGAAGAGGTAGAACTATAAGGTACGTTAGCTGTCAGTTGAATGGAGCTGACCTGAAGGGCTAAAGTGAGATGATGATCCGTCTGATAAAAAAGATGTAATAAGCTTCAAAAGAAACAAATGGAAAGGGTACACCACAAGATTAGTAATGAAATAACAAAGTTTAATAATACATGTTCAACAACACAAGTCCAAAGTGCTACAATCCTAAAGCACTAAGTATGTTTCTAAAAATATAATTTATTTCATTTCACAATAAGATGAGAGATACAGCCAACATGTTTTGACTCAGAAAGCAAAGGGGACTTCTTCAGGGCTGTCATAAAACAAGAAACCATATTTACAACTACAATTTTAAGATAATTTCATCATTAAAAGTGCTTCATAACAGAACTGTAAGAAAACCATCATCTAAAGGTGTAACACCACTAAGGTGAAATACTCAAATATATGACACAAACCATGTGAAATTAGACATTGGTCATCAAGAAATGCTTGTTACAAATTTAAACATGCATCATAATCTATCTCAAACAGGAAAAACAAAATGATGATATTACATCAAATGACAGCAATATAGAGAAGTTAGTCTACTATTTCGATCAGGGCTAGAATTCATGATAAAATTAAAATATTGAACAGCATTATTAACATTTAACAACTGTTCACTTCAAACCCTGAGTACATTATAGGATGACCACTAAGAACTGTAAAATGCACGTCTTACATAGATGAAACACTCTAAAATAAATCAGTTCTCATGAGTTCAATTATTCTTAATGATACTTCATAGGTTTACCAGTAACCTGTAAACAAATATTAGCACTTAATGTTGTTGTGTGATGCCAGAAACTGTTGTTGGCGAAATAAGAAATCGATTCTCTGACTTTTCATACCTGTCTGACGTTCAGACACCTAGTGTCCCCATCCCAACATAATTGGTACATGAAGATGTTTTGATATTAATATTCAAAAGCACAAGTCCCTAAAAGTAAAAAAGACGTGCCCCAAAATTACAAAACATTAGTTCAGTCCCAATACTCCAATAATCTTTAGTTACCCGTGGTTAGAAATCAATGGCTAACAATTAATCTATAACATATCCTTTATTGACCAACTTGTCTTCGACTACCAACACATAACAACATTGCGCCTCTAAGACAAGATAAATGGCACATCGGGAAACAAAATGCCATATTTGATCAGTGGCAGCTCCTCCGCTATGGTGGAGGAGCGTCACACCCCCCTGCCAGAAACCAAAAAAGTGAAAAATAAAATGATAATAAAACCTTTTTTATTATTGTTTTATTTTTGTTCTCGGAGTTGATGCATGGGGGCAGGGCCAGGGGGATGGCAGGCTGGTGAAGGAGGGGTGCATTGCTAAGCAGTGCTCATGATGGTCTGGCCGGCCGTCTGAGGACGGCCAAACCGTCATGCACACTGAAGCCCTCTCCAACCCGATCTGTGTTGCCAGGTTGGAGAGTGGAGGCACAGGCTTCCAGTCTTTCAGCAGCAAGAATCCAGTATCAGGATAGGCCACAGTGGACTCTGGGAGCCTGTACCTGCAGTGTATTAGACACTTTATCAACTGTCGTACAAAATATGCTGCTATGTGATTGTTTGCGGTTGTTACAAAATATATGTGGACAGCACCACTGTTTATAGAAGAGGCCGAACAAGCCGTCCCAATTATAACGCAAGAGATATAAAGATACTCAAAGGTCTCAGGCTACTTGCCTAACAGGGAAAAACTGAGGTCTTCTCTCAATGTCTCGTAACCAGAAGGGGGGGGGGAGAGAGAAGCTAGGATCCATTCAGCTTCCATCCAAACATAGAATAATCAAGGGAGAATGGATCACTTGTCCTGTTTTTGCCAGGGTCTAAAGGTTTTCTAGTCTAAAAAAACCCTCATACACGTAATGCTTGTCGTAGCGGTATATCTTGATTATCCACTTGGTCTATTACGTGAGCAGCATCATCATTGGGTCTTATTTGTGCTTACCTGCACCAGGTGGGAGACCAACTGGTTATTCGCAGTAGTGATCAGGAAAAGTGAGAGTGAGGGTAGGTGAACTTAAAAGTGCCTCCAGTACCCTGGTTCGGATTTATTCTATCAGGGGTGGGGCAAGGTTAAAAAGAAGGTAGGTGTCATGCTTAAATAGAAGGGCTACTGATCTATGGCACCTGTGTAAATAGGTGAGTAGTCAGGCGGTCGACATGTTTCAGCCCCTTGGGTGCCCAATCGGGTCGGAGGGCTTTCTTCAAGACCGGGTGTGCAAATCCCTACTGAGTGACCTGCGCAGGTAAGTCATTGCACTTACCTGCCCCTTCTTGGGGTCTTCCCTCAATGTTCATTGTACACCAACAGTGATTGGCACCTCGGGTCCGAAGTGGCAACCTGTTTTTCTCAAGTACATTGGTATTCGGTTCAGTAAAGCCTTGAAAAGCTTCTCAGCTCTTAATGAAAATAAAATGCTATCCAAGATTAATGACTTGCTGGCTGCCTGGTCTCCTAAATCTATCACTTGTTGGAGAAAAACAGAAATCGTCAAGCAGCTGAGGACAGATCCATATTTAGTTCCATATACTGAAACATCACTTATGGCTAATGCTATTAATAGCATAGACTCGAAATAACTCAAGTATTCATGCATGTCTATTGACAAATGAAGCTTTGAAATAGTTTGCATATTGTTAAGGACGAAACATGCATTGGTTTCCAGTATTGGCTTGCAATCTACTGTCTGGAACTACATTTTATGTACTTTAAAATTGGAAAGGTGCATCTGGGATCTTTACTGAACAATTTGTACCCAATTTCACATTCACCATGGGACTCACAATGAACTCATCTATCTATGTTTTAACACTTTCATCCAATCGTACATAATAATTTTCTGCATGATTTTATCCCAGTTCTGATATATTTAATCTGACTGACATAAGTTGATTCATTTTATTTGTCAGGCTCTCTCTAAATAAAAACCTTTTCTTTTTCAAATACATTTTTTAGTTCATTATGGTATAGCTATTGTTTTAAATTGCAATTTCATAATCTGTTCAAGATCTGTTCTGCTAGTTCTTTCTAACAGCAATTAACGCGTTGGAAACTTCAGCATAGAAATTGTTGGTAGTTGACAGTTAAGTGAAATCAACACACAAGGCAGAAGCTCCTGATGGCGCTCTCAGACTGTCATGTTTCGCCAGTTCCCTTACCTTCCGTCTCCCCTGATTGCCTGGGTGCGTCTGTGTGCTCATGCGGGACGATATTCCTCACTTCCGGCACGGCCAATTGCGGTCTAGCCTTACTCCAGAAACGCTATGGCGTCATCCGCGCTTCCGGGGGAATCCGCTTATCAGCAGCGGTTATTCCCCAGTCCGGCACTTCAGATTGTTGAATTCTGCCGCCAACGCCATCGGAGATCCAAACGCTGCCTTCGCTCAGATATATGAGGATAACGTTGCCGCGTCCTATGTTGCTTGCAAACGGCATATTGCCAAACCTTTCCGTACAGCGCTGGAGTGCATTTAGAAGTAGCTTGCAGAAGGCTACCCCCACCGCGCTGGAGCGCATAACTAACACTGCCACTTCCTTGGTTGCTTGCAACGGCATATTGCCGAACCTTTCCGTACCGCACTGGAGCGCATTTAGAAGTAGCTTGCAGAAGGCTACCCCCACCGCGCTGGAGCGCATAACTAACACTGCCACTTCCTTGGTTGCTCGCAACGGCAAGTTGCCGAACCTTTCCGAACCGCGCTGGAGCGCATTTAGAAGTAGCTTGCATAAGGCTGTCCCCACCGCGCTGGAGCGCATAACTGCTGGTTGTCTGACACCCGCCTGCACCGCGCTGGAGCGCAGTTAGCGTAGCTTGCCTGAGGCTGCCTGCATCGCGCTTGGGCGATTGACTGCTTATAGCGTAGCTTGTAAATAGGCCGCCCCCTTCGCGCTGGTGCACTTGACTGCTAGTTTCTTGAACCCGCCTACACCGCGCTGGAGCGCTTCTCAGTTATTTCCAGGAAATTCTGTTTCGCCGGAGCACAGACAATCAGGTGCTCTTGGTCTTCCACTGTTGCAGATTGGTGCCAGTCTTCAGTTATCTGTTTCTCTGCTTCACATCTTGCTACAAGGCGGAGGAACATCTTTTCCTTTGGTTCACAGCGCAGGAGCGCTAATCCGGGCAAGAATTTCTGTTAACCCTGGTAGCGGACCGTCTGGATTGTTCTCAGGAGGTAATCATTGTTCCCACATGAGTGCATGGTGTGAATGAGCACGATTTTGCTATGCTGTGGTAACCAATTGCCTTGTCTTCCTGTGCAGCTGGGATCCCCGGTCCATCCACACAGAGGGACGTTCACCCACTCCTCGTGACATCACCCTGACCTTCTTTGGCTACCATCCCTACTCCCATCCTTATCCTAGTTTGTAGTTCACCCAGAGTGGGATAGGGTGGGCGTGGGGGCGATAGCTCCTCTCGTCTCTGCGAGATTTCTCCACTTGTAACATGTAACTTGTGGGGAACCTGACACAGACAACTGAACTGAAATCTGTCCCATATCTTGCATAGCTTTCTAAGAACATAAATAATTGTATACAATTCCAAGCTATCACTAAACTTATTTGTCTTCCTGAAAAAACATACAACATACCTCCTCACAACTACAAAACATTATAAATACTATATATGAGAATTCAAAAACTATTTAGTTCACATAGTTCACTATGCAGTTATTCAGCCTGCCAGATATCCTAGCCATCCTTTTTTTTATTACTTACCAAGGTACCAGGCTCACATTCCCATCTATTCTCTTCCACATCAACATCCTCACCACTTCTTCCATTTAGTTTGTGTATAGAAGGATTTCTATCATTGTTAACTTCCTATTGAGTATGCTATTGAGTTCACCCTCATCCTAATTTTTGTAATCAGTAGACAAATGCATTTCTGATTTCTTGTGGAAGGGGAAAAGGGCTAGGAATTCCATGAACACACTTAAAATGAGCAAACCTCTGGGGAACCATAATCTCCCTAACTACCCGAGATACCATCCTGCATTTCTGGCTGCCCAAGATATGTGGTGGTTTGTGTCCGAGGAAAGTCAAATCCTACTTTGGTTGCCGATAGAATACCAATTACTACACACCTTGTCCCACAGTTCTAACCTCACCCATATGTCAAATATCCCAATTAAAACTAGATCACTCAAGATCCATAATACTGGATACTGTCAACAGCCTGAAACAACTAGATAAGAAACTAGATAAAAGGATGTGTGGATCTACTCTTGCCTCTTTGGGGCACAATAATAGAAAAAAAGTTTTCCATAAAATGATTCACTGTAAACACTGGGCAGTTAGAGTCATAAACAATATAGGTGACTTGGGATCACAGGACAACCCTTTAACTTTCTTTTCTCAATGCTCACAATTTGCCCTTCCTAATAGGGAAAGGTTTCTTTTCTTAAACTGAAAATTGGGCTTAGAAAATTGTCTTTCACCCAGGCCCCTGACCTCCCAGATTTCGTTGGGTAACCTGAGAAAGATTGGTCACTCAGCATGACATTTATACAGACTACTTGAACCTAGTATAATAAAGGGTCTAAAAAAATAAATGGAGCTCATATATTCACCCTACACATTTTAGTTCACTTAATGGTACATTATGGCAAAAGATTTGGCACTCCCCATTTTTTACCCAAATCCCTCCTGCTTTAGCGCAATCCAGAATCTGGTCCATCAATAAAACAAATTCCTTAAATGCAGGAGCAAAAAGGTTTCAACTTACCTACATTGCTCGCTGCCAAATAGCAAGCGCTAACGCTGGAATTCTGCGAATTTCAGCGTTAGCGCTTGCTATTTGGCCACCTACATCTGGCCCTACAAGTTTTCCCGAGGGACTGACTCTGATACCCGGCCAGTACCCAACAGGGACAGTAACTGAAATCTCTAGCTATGTGTTGGTCTAATGAAAGCAAGTTAGGACTCTGTATTATCTGCATATTGTATAACTGTGATCACTGTGTAATAGTGAGCCATTAGAATGATCTTAACGCTATATATGTCACTCCCATTTGGAGTAGATTGTAACATGTATTTACTCACGTTCAAATCATATTCATTATTCAAATGCTATAAGAACTGTTAATGGGGTACACAGGTTTGCAAGTACAATAGGGTGACTTTTAATTACACATATGAGTATACCATGTACTGAAATGCCTTGGTCATATGTACTTTACAACCAAGCAGAAATTTTGAGGAACATGAATGTTGGTCCTTGTTTTTATGGAGAGACATATTAAAAGTATGATCAAATTATTAACTTTTGAAGTACGAACACACCGATGTAAAGCTAATTCAGGGCTCATCACTTGTCCGAAACTACACAATATTCTATCTTACTATCTCCATTTGCCTCGTACGCTCTTCAACACTGTCACATCAGCCAGGGTTACTTTCACTTCTTGGTTGTACGAGGTGAGATACATCAAGACGCGTCAAGCAAAATTGAGGTGAGCCATATATTTCAGGAATCCCATACTGACATCTGTCCTGAATTTAAAGGACGCACCCTCTTTTTTGGAACATCGACGTCAAACACGTTCATTATGGACATGTGTGTGAAACCTTAGCTAGCATGAGGGACACAGGCGAGCGTACACCTTACGTGCTTTTCTCTGTCATTTTACAGACTGTTTTTTTGGTTTGGAGACATGAGATATGCAAATGCCAATATTTAGGTTACTGTTTGAATTTTCGACTGTAGGAAGCAAATACATTTTGTTTCAAGTGGGCATACTCTAGTGCAAGAATTACTAATTATGGTGATGACTTTAGCCGAAATAGCTTTTTTAACTCATTATATTTTTCATAGGGCCGAACTGATCATTCTTTAGAACCAGTGAGTACTGGTTCTCTTACTTTTGGATAAAGGTTAGCCATTAGGCAGCTGCATTGGCTCCCAGTTCTGGAGAGAATTAGGTTCAAGTCCATGTGTATTGTTCACAAGTCACTTGGAGGTGCCGGTCCCCCTATGATTGAGCCCATGGTACAGCTATATTGGACTGATAGAACTCTTAGATCCAGCAACAAACGACTTCTTGTGGTTCCTTTGATTAAACGGGCAAGGGTGGGGGGGGCACCGGTTTCCTTTTCATGCTGCAATGCTGTGGAACCGGCTCCCACACCATATTCGTCTGGAGCAGGACTATCTTGGATTTAGGAGGCAGTTGAAGACTTTTCTCTTCCCGTAAGTAGTAGTTAGTGAGAAGAGGTCACAGGAAGCGCTGGGATGCCCTCGGGTAGCCATGCGCTATAAAAGTATGTATTATTTCATTCATTTTTGAGGAAGCGTATCTGGCAATTCCTCTAGGACCACATGGGAATTACTCTGTACTTCTTTTGTTGTAAGTTGTCTACAATAGGACATGTTCACAACTGTAGGGATCAGTCTTAAACCCAGTCTTGAGTTAAAACTTATTCATATATGTTCTTTTGAGTTTAAATGTTTTTATTGAAATTTTCAAAAATGAAGAATCATACAGAGGTATCAAAAAAGAAGCACTGCAGAAAGAAGAGCAATCCACAGTTACAGTCGTAGTCAGGAGAAACGTGTCATAATCGATAAGGGTAAGAGACAATAGCCATATGTACCCAAGTGAGTGGATTACCTCCTTAGAAGCTGTGCCCCTGTAAGAAACCTGAAACAGTAATCCCCTTCCCCCACCCCGTCCGGTAACGTCTGTAACACCTGGAGCACACCTCATTCCTGCACCATCAGCCTCGCAGATTAAGCAGTTGGGGAAGTTGGTGGATTGTGCCATAGATCAGAGAGGTGTAACACACATAAGTATTTGGGCTGTGTAATCTCGTTTAATTCTGACGAGAGCAGTTTTAGGAAGGGGCTCCAGACTTTATGAAAGGAGACAGTGGAGTTGTTCAGAGTGGCTGACATGCCCTCCATACCAAGAATATACCAGAGCCTGTGCAGCCATCCCGTGCGGGTGGGTGAAGCGGAAGATCCCCAATGAGACAATATGTTTTGTAGTGCTGCCCTCAATGCCATCCCCTTTTGTCGTCCTCTCATGCTTTTAAGCGGATACGTAATGGGGTTAGGAAGACCTAGAACAGGAGTCTCCAACCTTTTCTGTAGTGAGAGCTACTTCTGCTTAAGGAAATCTCTGCTGAGCTACTTGCATATTTTATCACTGTAAAATAGTGATCACGTGTTAACATAACACTACAATGACCCTAACAAGGATTATCACTAGTGACCATCTAAGCATTCTAGACAAGGTTAACAACAGAAATGCCAGGAAAGCGCTTATCAATATTAAATGCATCAATCTGAGTAACGAAATAACATTCAAATCATCACATGCCCTGTCGCACATAGGACATAACCACAGCAGGAAGTCTCCCCAACTCAAATTGAATGATCATTAGGCTATCAACTTTGAATGTGTTTTGCAATATTTTTTCTTTGTCAGCATATTTGTTTTTGAAAATACACATATTTTTCTAAAAAATTCCACTTTTAACTTTGAGCAATCTAACTCAATTTTCGATAAGAGAAAACCTTTTCTGAAAAGAAAATGTTTGCATATAATAATATTTTTTTTAGAAAATAGACAGTCCCCAAACATCAGCTTGTCATTTTAATCAAGCACTACTGTGTAAAAATGCCTCATATAGAGAGGTTCTGCTCTGAATACCCAGTTATCATAGGCTCAGGATGCTCTTTATAACACTATGCATGCCTGTGTTATGCTAATATTGCTCACTATTATTACCAGGGATACCACTATGTTAAGGCTGTTAAGGGATGGCTAAAATGAGGCCAGTCATGCTCCTATTATGTCAATACTGGCAGACAGTATCACACAACTAGACCACAAATTCCCAAAATGGTCAAGGATGACCATCCTTATGCCACTGACGCTTTTGTCTCATGACCTGACATAATGGCACCAGAGATACAACCCTTATGATTGGGGCCAGCATACACATTTGGCAGTCCTTCACACTAGCCGTAGCTTCTAGAAAACAACACTGTTTATTAAGGAGGGACATAATGTCAGACAGACATACACATAAATTAATGCAGATGAGGCTCTTCATTTTCTCTACGTTGGATCCATACCCTGCTCTGCTCAGCTCCTGGGCTGATCATGCTGCCAACTAACATTTTCACTCTGGTTACAGCAGACATCCACTTTGGTGGGTCAGCACTGGTTACTGCAGCCACACTTCTTTGATGGTGCATTGTTCACACACGTGTGGTGCAACTGATAGAGCAGAGCATATAAAGTGGCCAATCTCATAGTGACTTAGATATAGAATGAATACTGATGGTCATGTGGCTGACCCCATATGCCAACACAATGTGTGTGTTTCAGTGTTATCTTGAGGCCCTGCCATTGGTTTGGGTGGCTGTCACTGTAGGAGTCTTAAAACAAGTAGTTAATATGCACCCACTTACTGTGATTGGCTTCACCTTTGAGAGCTACTTTAAAGGTGCTAGTGAACTACCAGTAGCTCCCGAGCTACATGTTGGAGATCCCTGACCTAGTACAACGTAAACAGGGAGCCTCTGGATCTGTGTGTCAAATAGTTTGTCTATTGAGTCGAGAACCATGCTCCAGTAGGAAGAGAGCCTTGGGCAGTCCCACAATATGTGTAGGAGTGTCCCCTCATTGCCACAGCCTCGCTAGCAAGTGGGGCTCCGCTGCGGGTTGCCTGTGTGGAAACGCACTGGTGTTAGGTACCAATAGGTGGCAATTTTCATGGCGGTTTCTATGCTAACTACATTCCTGGCTGTGTGTTTGGCCCTGTAATAGATGCCGTCCCAGTCTTTTTGAGTGAGGTCGCCCCCTAATTCTCTCCCCCATCTCTGCTGGCTCGTTGTAGAATGTGGGCGTGGGATGTGTCTGCACATGTCACACATTTTGGAGATCAAGCCCTTGTCAGTAAGCTTAGTGATGAGCCATTTCTCATATTTAGTCAGTCGGCATCCACCCTCCTCCCTCATTCCCGGCTGGAGTACCCAGTGTCGTAATTGCAGTTAACGTAAGCGTTCCGTTTCAGGAATCCTGTACTCCTGTTTCATCTGGGGGAATGAAATGATACTTGAGAGGTCGAATAGATGGCCCACTGAGCAGCAAGAAGTGTCTCGCCTGGCCACGTATGCTTTGTCGGACCAGCCAGGTGTGAACTCACTGTTCCCGAATAGAGGAGTCGGGGGGATGGGAAGGTGGTAAGTTTCCTGGAGACAGCTACCCCATCCCAAACAGACATCACGGATTTGGTGATGGGAGATTTAATCAGGCTGCGTGGGCGATGAGCTTTTTTAAGAAGAGAACCTTCCAAAAGCGGATACCTGCTAGGGCTCGGTCTTGGAAGAGCCACCGTTTTTCGGATCTGGCCGTGCCCATTCTACTAGGTACCTCAACTGGGCCGCCTTGTAATAACTGAGAAGGTTGGGTATCCCCAGTCCTCCCTGCTATATCCTAAGGACCTTGCTCACTCGGGGTCTTGCCCCAGCCCATATGAATTGGTTGATGTCTTCCTGCAGCGAAGCAAGCGCCCCAGGGGGAGGCAACGCCGGTAAGGTCTGAAACAGGAAGAGTGTTTTGGGCAGTAGCAACATTTTGACCGCTGCTATCCTGCCAAGCAGGGAGAGCTGATGTTTGCTCCAGGCACCCACATCTTGTTTCGCCCATCTTCCTAGCTTGGAGTAGCTCAGTTGAACCATTTGACGCACTGTCTCCGCTAGGTCTAGTCCCAAGTAAGGTATAGAGTCCACAATGCGGATACCGGACAGGTAATCATCCTGCAAATGGGGTGGCGATGATGCTGGATTTAGGTTTAAGATGAGCGATTTCCCCACATTGAGTCGGAAGCCGGACACTTTGCCAAAGGCGTCCAGTTCCGCTAGGAAGGCTGGAAGTGAGACCCTCGGTTCCGTCAGCGCCGCTATCACATCGTCCGGGTAAAGGCTGATCGGATGCGTTTTTCCCCCAAATGGAAACCCTTAATAGCGGGATTATCCCTGCCCCGCAGCGCAAAAGGTTTGATGTACAAGGCGAAGAGCAAGGGGGACAGGGGGTATCCCATTCACTATGATGGAAGCTGTAGGGCTGTTTTAGCAGCATCCCACCCACTCCCGGAATTTCTCCCCCATTCCAAATTTAGTCAGCGTGTGAACCAAGGAACTGCCACTCGACTCGGTCAAATGCTTTTTCAGCGTCCACCGTCAGTAGGAGCGTGTCCATTTGCGTTCGGTGGGCTTTGTCTATGAGATGGAGTATTCTCTTGGTGTTGTCCCTACATTGGCGAGATTGAATAAACCCGGCTTGGTCTGGCTCTATCAAGTTGAGCATATAGGGGCCCAGTCGGGTAGCAAGTATTCCTGTGAATATCTTAAAATCTACGTTAAGTAGTGAAATTGGGCGGTATGAGCCACATTGCAGCCTATCTTTACCGGACTTTGGCAGGACCACTATAGCCACCGCAAACATCGTGTTTGGATTTGGGTTCTCCCTTCCAAAGGAGTTGAACAACCATGCCAGAAGCGGATCCAAGATGTGAAAGAATTTTTTATAGTACAAAGAGGGGAACCCCTCTGGTCCTTGAGACTTGAGCAACTTGAGGCGCAAGATCACCGTGATTACTTCCTCAATCCAGATGGGGCGTCGAGCATCGCCGTCTGGATCGAGGTGAGCGTGGACATGGTGATCGATTGAAGGTAGTCTAGGAAGTCTTGGTCTGAAGAGGCATCAGCGGTATATAGTTTCCGGTAGAAGTACCGGAAGGTCTGGGCTATGTAGTGGTCCCCTGTTATTTCCTCCTGTCCGTCTCCCCGCAGCGAGGACACCTGGGTTCGTTGCCTCTGGGCCCTAAACCTATTGGCCAGGAGGCGGCCAGAACGATCACCGCCAACGTAATATAAGTGTTTTAGTCTGGCCGCCGCTTATTCCGCTCTGTCTAGTTCAATCCCAGCTAAATGAGCCCTTGTGGCCTTGAGTTGCCTCCACACCCTAGGCGCCCCACTCCGACTATGGACTCTTTCAAGTTCCTGAACTTGAGTGGACAGGGCTGCTCTCAACTCTTTGCGTTCTTTGTGTTTGGGCCGCTGCTATAGCTATCAACTCCCCCCGCACCACCGTCTTCAATGCTTCCCACAGAGTCGTTGTTGCTATGTCTGGGGTATCGTTGAGGGCCACATAGTCCTGGATATATTTAGTGAGTTGTTGCTTCACTGTTTTTCTGTGGAGCATTGTTTCTTTAAGTTTCCAGCAGCCCATCTGGCCGGGGCCCAATATTAACATTAAGTTTACTGTCAGTGCATCATGGTTTGATAGGGGAGCTGGTTGGATGCTCACTGCTTTCACCACCCACCGATCTCCCTTGTTTTGTTCCCAGAAAATAGTCTAAGCGCGCATATGATGGGAGGAAGTCGGGTGAGCCTCCCACCAAAGGTCCCCTAAACCCATCTCCCGCAGCCAATCCTTCCAGCCTTGTGACATTTCCCCGCTTTGGAAGCAAGAGGTTTGGGCTCTATCCTTGCTCGAGTCCATTACCAAGTTTAGGTCCCCCCCTATCAGAGTCATGTGGTTCTGGGGAGCCATCGCATCTGCTAAAGCTGTTTTGAGGAAGCCCTCCTGCCCTGAGTTTGGGGCATAGATAGAACCTATCACCAAAAGTCGGGGGTCAAATTGTATGGTGTAGGCCAGGAATCTCCCCTTTAATTCTGCCACTTTCTCCTTCACCACCCTCTCACAGAGATGGGAAACGAGTATGGCTGCCCCTGCTTTCTTATCCCCTGTGGAGGAGAAGTATTGGTGGGGAAACGCTCTCGACCGCATATGGTGGTGGTTCTTAGCCAGAAGGTGGGTCTCTTGCAGGAGACATATGTCGGCCTCCGCATGCTCCAGGTAAGACAGAATAGCTCGCCTTTTAACAGGGTTGTTGAGCCCTTCAATGTTAAGCATTAGTATCTTCACTTCTTTAGTGACCATGACCAATGGTGACAGTGAACGCTAGTGAATCCCTTAAGGTGTGCGTTCCTCCCATATGGGGCAACTCTCTCCCACCCAGTGTATGGCAAGTGAGTGTGCAGAAGATAATGCCTTGAACATCCAGGAACTCGTGCATAGAACAGCATGTAAACCGGACCCCCTCTCCCATCTTCCCAACCCCAACATGCAAACAACCATCCCCCCCTCTGTGAACCAAGGGTCAGCTTCAAAAAAGTCCCAGCCCCGCCGACCTTCCTCCTCCCTTCCCCTCCCTAACCCCAACCTTGAACCCCCTTGAGTCCCATATCGTCCAGGGCTCGCTGACCCAGTGTGCGAGTCCATGCTGGTGTCCACGGATAGAGGCATAGTGTGGCCATTCGTACCAGTCCCCCCGCCCCCTGACCGGCGAGTCCACCCCCATCCCAGCCTCTCATGAACCACTTATCTGAGCCTCATTCATTTGAAGAATCTCTATGTGAGGGTGACCCTTTGGAGAGTGTCTCCAGCACCGCCTGTCATTCCAGCGCCATAGCCGACGGGTCTGGTTTCAGTGCGCGCTCTGTGCTCCGCCTCCCAGTCACCTTCTGCCATCGCTCCCTAGGAGGCTTGCTCTGTGAAGACGCTCTTTCCTCCGACTGTGGAAGCTCGGTGCCCAGGATCCGGCAAGTGTCCCGCAGCGAACGAGGCTGGTGTAGTTTGCCCTGCCACTTAAAGATGAGCCGGAAGGGATGTCCCCATGAGTATGGCACCCCCTGACTCTGAAGATGCGCCGTGGCCACCCGAAAGTCTCTCTGCTTCTGAAGTGTAATCAGGGCCGAGTGTTGGTATAGGGCAACCTGGTGATCCGGGTATGTAAGAGGGTGTTTATCTCTGGCTGCGCGCTGTATACGCTCTTTCAGTCGGAAGTCCGGTAGGTAGGCGAGAATTTTAGGTGGGGGCGCGGGCGCTCGATGCTGGAGACCCACTCGATGAGCCCTGTCGATACGAATTTCAAAGTCCTCAGGCTCTCCCAGAACCTTGCTAAAGAAGCCCTGAAGGTACAGTGTGATGTCTGGCCCCTCCGCCTGAAATAGCACACCCATAACCCATATGTTATTCCGACGTGAACGATTCTCCAAATCTTTGGCATGTGATTGGAGATCGATCTGCTGCTCCTTGAGCAGGAGAACCTCTTGCTGTAGGTGTTCTATTTCCTCAGCCCTGGCTTGATCCTGATCTTCGAGCGAGGCCACACGTTCGTCCACCGCATCGACATCTTTCCGCACCTCTCTGATCTCTTGTGCGATGTCACCCTTCAGTGTGTGGAAATCTTCGTGGAGGGTGCCGAAGAGTGTCTCCAGGAAAGCGCAGGTAACCGGGGCATCCTGAGGATTGCCGTCCACCCTTGCGTGAACTAGTGGGGAAGCTCTGGCATCCCCCCCACCAGGCTGCGGGGGCTTAGCCAGCATGTTCTTAAGGGACCTGTCCTTCTTCCCTCGGCCCGCTGCCAGGTTTCGTCGCTGGTTCATCCACCCCGCAGGGGCCACCGTTGGTGGGGCATTGGCGCAGGCTGCGGTACCACACTACTCCGCCTCGTGGCCGACTCGGAGGCTGGCCACTCTCTGGGCTTTGCTTGCTGGGCCCCTCAGTGTGCACCCCCACACTTCGCTCTGCCGCCCACTGGGTTTACTCCATGAGCCACCTCTGGGCCCTGGTCTACCGCTGCCCCCAGTCCCAGGCCACCAGCGCCAGCCTGACTCGGATCTGGTCCTCCGGCCCTCTACTTGTGCGTCTCTGGGCCTAGTCGCGTGTCTCCGGGCCGTCCAGCTACAGTCCGCTGAAGTGTATGCTTCCCTGCACCTAGCTCAGGCTCCAGAAGCCACCCCGGGGATTGGGGGGTCGCCAATTCTCACCGCTGCAACCCAAGGCCTCGGTGTGACACAACGGATGCCCAGTACCTGCTCACGCGGTGAGTCCACGTTACTCCTCCTCAGTGGGCAGCCTCCAGGCCTCTCTGGCTCCGCTCCTCTGCCCAGGACACAGGCTGGCTGGCCGGCCGCTGGCTCGAGGGCTCTCTCTGCCTCTCCGTCTACTTCCAGCGGGACGCTAGTGCCATGCAGCACCTGCCGGACGGCGTCAGACTCCTCCCGTCTGCCGCCTTCAAAGGAGGCCCTCCGCTGCTGCCACCGCCTCGGCAGCCTGGCCTGTCACCTCGTGGGCCGCTGCCTGCTCTCCGGGCTCCACGCCGCCAGGCAGGGTGCCCGCCGCTTTGCAAACAGGCTCCTGCAGCCCTTCCACGATCGGGCTCCTCTCCGGCTTCAATCAGCCCCCGCGACAGCAGCGGCGGGCCTGATCACTCGGCCGATCACGGGACCGCCACCATTTTGCAATAGCCGACCTTGCGCCGGACCGCGGCTTTATGACCTCTGTAGGCGACCCCGGGGCTGATGCAAGCTGCTCCTAGGGTCTTTCAGGTCTGCCCAGTGGTGTGCCCCAAATTCGCTCAGCTGAGAGGGGCAGATCTCGCCGGGATGGGTGGAATGGCGGTCGGGAGCGGGGAGACGATTGGGAAATATCTCACCCATTTGCCATCTTGGCCACAACCCATATATGTTCTTTTAGACAACATGTCCAATATACTGAGCAGCTGAAAAATAATTCTACAGTGTGGAACAGTGGAACACGGTTTAAAGACCTGAGATGTAATTGCCGTTCCAGGCTCCGACTGAAAGTTCAACACCAGCCTTACAACGGATCTTGAAATCTTAACCCTTTGGCTAATCAACAATTGGGTGACTTTAACCTTTGAAATTTTGTTTCTCTGACCAGTTTGGTACTATCCTCTTTACCCGAGGCCTGTTGACCCACGGGATCGTGACCCAGTATCATTTTATTTAGGTCAGTTCACCTCTATACAGATTGACTCTTATCTTGAAACTATTCTCTTTACTTTTTCTTTTGGTGGCTAGTAACATAGTTTATCACCTGTTCACATGTCTAATTTCTATATCATTTCTCACTAATCATTGAAGCAAAACCACACTGCTTTAAACTTTTCTCTATCAACACTCTCACCGGAAACATATTTTTTTGCTTGGATGTTCACTTACCGCATGTTTCGCATTGGAGAAACTCTATTTTTCACATGGTAACTTTATTCATGGTTCCCTGTAACCATTTCTCTGGAGTAGACTCACATTACGGTTTATGAAATAAATAATCACACACAGAATATTACGAGTATGTATCTATATACCTGAGTCATATGTTTCACTTACACAAGTATTTACTTAAATACATATGTAATTACAGCCTTGAAGAAGTCACTTATGTGACGAAACATGTGTCGGCTGTATTTTGGACTACAGGCTGTATTTTTGACTGCAATACAAGTTTCAACAACAAATATATGACTCACGTTCTCTGATGTTGTGGCTTGGACAATACTGTATATGACAACTATACCATTGATTTACTTCATGTAGTGTTCTGCAGTACATCAGTTTCTCATGTGTACGGAGGGCAGGCGCCGTCAGTGCGTCCAAAATACCTATTTATTTTATATGGGGTAAGATAGGCTGTATGTACCATATAGTTGAATCAATCTGAATCTGCCCTTGTGCGGGATATTGACAGAGCCCTCCAACACAGTATCCCATTACTATTTAGCATAGGGCCGGTCCAGGTACACCTCCCATCTACTGCGTAACGGGGGGAGGATGATGTGTGTGTGTGTGTGTGTGTGTGTGTCTGTCTCCCGCCAACCAGCGGATCAAGTGCTCTTCCTAGGATGTGTAGGTATTGTATTGTTAGGTGCATAGGTGGCTTGTTGGTCATATCTCCCAAGCTTCGACTCAGTGCCCCTATAAGGGAAGCATGTAGTAAGAAATGCCCTGGGGGGAATCCGTCTTCTTCCACTAGAGTGTCATAGGGTAAGAGTGAGCTCTCTCTGCAGAGATCGTCCATTGACTGGGTTCCAGCGGTCTCCTATTCAGTTAGTTTCACCCTGGTGGTGAACCTCGTACCGCATGCCTGATAAAGCTAGCGCTGGGGCATAAGGGAGAGTCTGGTGTGTAAGGTAAAGGCTCCGCCTATAGCAGAGATAGGCAACCAGCAATAATGTAGGCTGTGGCAGTGGGGGTTGAGCACAAGGGTGAAAAACTTGCACAGCTGTGCTGACGGATAGTACTGTTCAAAGTGGGGCACTGCAAGTTCACCCTGATCTATAGGTTGATAGAGTTTTGCCTATGCTACCCGACATCTGGAGTTGTTCCAAAGAAAGTATCTCATCACACTTTCAAATGAGCAGAAGAAGAATGCACAGTCATGCAGGGGCAACTTCACAAAATAATAGAGGAGGTGGGGGAGTACAGCCATTTTGAGTAATACGACGCGGCCGGTTACCGACAAGGGGAGCATTTTCCAGTAGGCTATCTGGGCTCTCAGAGCAGTGACGCTCTTACCAATTTACCTTCAAAGAGGTCCGCTGGGGAATGGTAGATTTGTATACCCAAATATCGAAATGTGATGAGTTACCAATTGAGTCGACCTGTGTCGATGGTAAGATATGGCTCAGGTAGAGTGGAGATAAATGGGGCGGAACAAGATTTATTCCAATTGACTCGCAGGCCCAAAAGGACAGCGAACTTGTTAAGAATGTGCACAAGTATATAAGCAGGTCATCTGCATATAAGGATGTATGAGTGCCGTTGCCTAATGGTATGCCCCATTTGGTTCCCTGAGTGCGGAAGTGGGCTGCCAGAGGTTCCACAGCTGAGGAAAAAAGCAGCGGTGAAAGGGGCCATCCCTGTATTGTTCCTGTCTGATGTGGAAAGGTTTAGATATGAGGGGCCCTGTGTTCACCATAACTAGCAGTAACATGTATAGCAGCCGGACTGTCAAAACTCAAGTCTGTTTCCGCAGGAACGTCATGAACACGAGGACCATATCCGCAACCTCCCCAAATCACCCACTGCACCCAACAGAGTCAAAGTGACAATGGTAATCAGGGGAAGAAGGGCAACAAAACAAGGAGAGGTAGGAGTCCCACATTGAACCCCAGGCTGAAGCAGAACCAGGCAGGGATTACGCCTAAAATCTGTAGATAAGGATACAAATAGAAAACAGGTAAGTGTATTGAATAGTCACCTATCTACACCTATTCTCTCTTACATGCTATTTCCTACCTTAATATTTCCCTTCTTCTAAGAAGTTCATGTAGCTGGCCTTAACAGGCATAATCCAAGTGTATAGGAGAAAACAAGGAGCTTTTCAGAAAACAAAAAAGACTAAATAAATTTAGAAAGACAGTAAGCACACTCCTGCTATTACACATACCTAATTATAAGTCTTCTGTATGCATAATAAGGTTCCAAAGAAAAGTTCACTACTAAAGAAACTAAATGCGACCTTAATTCAGGTAAATAACTACTGTCCCTAATTGTCTTCGTTATAGGTGTCCATGCGAAACTGAGGGAGCGGAAATTCACAAACAACTGGAGCACTAGATCAGATAAGTGCGCATTGAAATTTGAATGGCAATATAGTAAATGAAGCGCTGTTACCGAAAATACAGTGACGCAGCTTGTCCTTATCTTCTTTTCTTTGCAGGTGCTGCTTTGAAGAAGAAACGAGAGTCCACTGAGGTAGGAGGAACACGGAGCGGGAATCGGGACGAAGTTCAGGGCTGGAGAAACGCCGTCACGAAGCTGGACGCCGAAGAGGAGCCCGGCGCCGCAGGAAGAGACGCAGGAAAAAACGGAAGGTAGGTATGAGTAACCCGCGAGCTGGAACGCAGGGGCGGCCTTAGGCATGTGCAAGCTGTGCACCTGCACAGGGCCACCAAACCCCAGGGGCCACCACGAGGAATCGGATACAATACATATTCGTGGCGGCCCTTGGCAGGGATATGGCGCATGAATGACTGAGGCGTGCTAAATCCAATGTGATGCACGCTGAATGGTTGTACTTATACTCTTTTCCTTTCTAACCCAGTCTCGTCTTTGTGTGGGGTCGGCCTTGTTTCGGGCTCTTCTGGCAGGACTTGTGCTTGTTTAGAACTTTTTTTCCAGGAGAATCGAGCTTGTTTTAATAGTCCAGATCTGGCACCTCCGGAGGCTCGCATGCGCGCGCATGCGCTGTGCCCGCGAGTCCTGCAGCGAAGGGGTTACAGAAGCACCACGCATCACTGGCGGCAGGAGGGGTGGCAGCACCCGTGCCCGGCGTGCAGCGAGCAGCACCGAGACCGCCGAGGCCATGCACCGGCACGCCTAGAGACCCTGGGCAAGAAAGGCCGCCTTGCAGAGGATAGCATGCCAGTGTGCAACCTTTGGTGCCAGCTGCGAGGTGAGCAGCCCGAGGGTCAGGGCATGGGGAGGGGGAGTGAGGAGGTCAGCGTGTGCCACCGCAGAGTGAACCCGAGGGAAGGTGAGCCATTGGACGAGGGTGTGGGGAGCCCTGGGGAGGAGGGCAGATCAGGCGTAGGAATGTATCCCAGCCCGTGGGGGTGAGGAGCCGGGGGCGTGGGGAAGGTTGGGTGAGGATGTTATTGTAGATGGTGTGTGCTTTGGGTCTGGGTGGAGGTAAGCCATGTGAGGTGGCGAGCTGGAGGTATTCTGGTGGTCATGGGAAGGGAGGGCATGATGAATCGTGAGAGAGAGCCTCTCTCTCACGATTCATCTCTGAGAGGGAGCGGGTCGGAGAGGTGGTCACCGTGCGCCAGGGGTAGGGAGTGGTACAGATCGGCGCTGTATGTTGAGGGAAGAGTGAGTCAGGAGTGCAGGGGCGGTGTTTACTTGTGGCTGAGGGGAGGCATGGTGACTTTTGGAGGTGTAACTTGGGAGGCACGGTCGTATTGGGGGGAAGAGGAGAGCAGGGTACGAGGTGTTAGACGTAATGTTAAGGATTCATTAAAATGATTACAATTACTTATCAACAATCATGAAAACAGAGTATGAAGCTGATACTTGTGATCTAATGAGTGGATCTGCCTGCACAAATCTTTTAAAACATCGAGTGTTCGAATGTACTTGGCATTTGGTTATGTCGGTTTATATGGTGTTGAGGCAGACATGAAATGCAAGCACCTATGGATGGACGCCTGGAATAGGATGGCAGTGCCTACCCATGTTAACTCAATCTAATGCCCTTTTGCAGAGACCTTGGTAGGAGACTGGCTTCTTGGTCATTTCATTAATTACATTCCAGTGCTTGTCATGTGACTAGCAGAGAAAACTAGTTTAACTAGTCCTCAGTTTGCAATTGGTGAAGCAGCCTTCTCTGTCCATACTAGGGGCATAGTTACCATTGGTTCAGCAAGTACAGTGGTACTGAGACCCAAAACCCTCAGGGGCCCATTGAACCCTGATAATTGCTATATTTTACTTCCTGAGCAGCAGCCAAAGGGGCCATTTTCCTTGCTTATGCCACGGCCCATGGGGTCGTTGGTACGCTGTGCTAGTGATTCGTACGTCTGCTTGAAAGTTGTCTCCTGACTGGATGTTCCTTGCACATTCATTTTGCTACAGTGAACCTCTAGTGCCTTTTCATAGCCTTAGGACTCACTGTAATTAATCCTTGTTTAATAGGTGCTCTGAAAGCGAGCAGAACTGGTTGCTGGAATATGGCACTATACAAGAAACCTTAATTAAATATATTGTATTTTGTCTTTTGACAATGTGGTAAAGTGGATGAGTCTTTGGTTACCTGTAGGCTGTCTTCAGGATCAGTTAGTGACGTACTGAGACAGGTCTCTGTGTGCCATGATTTCAAGGTAGCTTACTCTCTTCCTGCTAAGGTCACTTCCCAAATAGATCATGAACTATTCTCCAGGCTCTACTGTTCTCAGTGGACTGAGAAAACAGACCTTGTATGCCAAGTCACATGATCTACCATATAGTTTTATAACACTCTTCAAATAAACCTTCCATATGTGGCTAGTCCTCATAATGTGGCATTCATGTAGTGGGAAGGGTAATTACTATCAATCAGTCAGGGTTTGTAAAGCTCAGCTGCTTCACATATAAGGGTCTCGAGGCAATGTGGGATTCATGCTGCTGGATCAAGCTGCTTGTTGGTTGAACAGCGAGGTCTTGTGGTCCTTCCTGAACTGCTGGAGCGATGGTGAGGCTCTGAGGTGCAGGGGGAGGGTTTTCAGGTCTTCACTGCCAGGTGGGAGAAGTAGCGGCCTCCACTGTTTTATCAGCGGCTGCATTGGGTGGCTGCTAGGGAGATGGTTCTGGAACATATTTTCCTGGTAGGTTGGTGGAAATTCACTCGTTCATTAAGGTATGCTGGTCCTTCATTGTGTAGTCCAGGGAAGACATGGCTTGGCAGTTCGGGCTGGACTGTTCCCATGAGGCACAGGGTCAAGGCTGATTTGCATATGGCCATGTCTGAACTGGGGTGGTGTGGTGAGCAAAAAAACGATGGATTTAGGCCCAGATCTCTGTACTGGGGTGAATGTATGACATTGTTCTGCATTCTGTCCATCAACTGTTGTTTTTGCAAGAAAATAAAAATGACACATCAAAATCTTTCAGCAGCCGCCACTGCTGATGGTCTTCTTTTTTTCCCTACCCATTGCTAGCCTCGCCCGCTGCATTGCAAGCAAAATGAAGAGAATTCGAGTACACAAATCTGGTTATTCGAAACGAAAGAGAAAGTGGCTCAGCAGGCTTTCGTAGTGTCACAGGAAGGAGCAATCCTGAACTTTATCACCCAAGGGAAACCTAAAGATGGAGAATCCTCTGGCCAGAGTACTGCTGATGCACTCGGTAAAACAGGCGCTGATGACCATAAAGAAGAACAAAACAATGATGATATCCATGAGCAGAATGATACTCATGAACAGACCAATGAAAATGAACAGGGTGACTCTGAAATTGATACAAACATGCAGCAATTACCAACTCAGGATGAGGATTATTACAAAAGACCCTCAGACAGAGAAACTGAAACATCATTCATCGGTCCATCAACATCTGGCATTCTGAAGGAGGTTCAGAGTTTACAGACGGATGATGCTGGTATTGAAAAGGAAGCCAAAGAGCAAGACCATGTTACAGACCCGTGTTCTGAATATGATTTATGTGATTGGAGGGATCCTACTTTGTGGCCGAACTCTCTTACGGACGCGCAACGTGTTTTTCTTGTTGAAAGGGGTCCCTCCAGAGACCCAGATTCTAAAAGTGATGAGCACTCAAAAAGTAAACGTCGTTTTTCTGTTACCATGTTACTGGTCATCTAACGCCTTTTCTGGACGTTTTATTAAAACACCTTCCTGAGCTCCGCCCCGCCCGGACCCCCTCTTCCTGGGCCCCCTACCTGCGCTCCCTGCACAGGGCCACCATGAGCCTAGAGCCGCCCCTGTGGAACGCGAAGCGTTACGGCTAGGGAGATGCTGCTCTATGACCCAACGAGTCTGCCACTGCCGAGTGCCGAGTGGCGGCCATTATTGTAGTTTTGACACCGCCCGAGCCCCTTAATCGTGACACGGACATGACATATCTAATAAACCTGTCTCCAAAGCCATATTGAGGCAATACCGACAGCAGTCAAAAGCTTGTTCCAGATCCAGCACCAAACAGCCCACACGGGGCCAAGCAGTCGGGGTGTATTACAGTACACTGAAAAAACGCATCAGACTGAGGGAGGTGGTGCGGGACAGGATAGACCCATTTTGATCTGGGTGTCTGAGAGACTGTTGAGGTCTGTTGTTTGATCCGTGTTCGGGGCATAGAGGCTACCAATTATTATTTACCTACCATCCAATCTACGCTTAAGGTCCACTTCCACTTCCTCTGTTATAAACGGGACCCCTGGCCTGACCCTTACCATCGCCTCGCAAGCATATGAGAAGTCAGCAGTAAAGATCTGTCCGTGCCACTGACATTGGAGTGCGTCAAATGGGACTCTTGCAATGTGTATGGAGTGACGTTTCAGATAAGAGCGGATAGCATAAAGACGTGCATGGGTGTGGAAGCCATGCACATTCCGTGTCAGTACCTTAATGTTTGCCATTTAGCTATATAAAAGTGAAATAACTGGTGAGGCAGCATCAGTGAGCTACACTTATGTGTGCGTGTGAGAATCTGTCAGTGTCTGTAGCGATGTGAGGTTGTGTTAGGGCTGTATATGGTGAGTAACCTTAAACTGCAGAGCACGTCAATATAAAGCAAAACTTTGACTGCGAGAACAGCAGAACACCAACCAAGTGTCTGCCCAAACCAGGACCTAAAATGTATGTGTCCACTAACTAGTGCAGTTATGTGGCTGGGAATAGAGGGGAACGTCAATTGTGTAAACCTCTCAGATATGCAATCAGTATTAGTTACTAGGATATCAGCTTGATTCAGTATAGCGTGGTTTGCCGGGAGCAGGCACAGGCCCACACGTATAATATTGGCGCAAGTGACTTTAAGAGAACATATAAATCATAAATGTAACGATTCCATCAGTTCCCACAAAGAAGTGATTATAGCACACACTGTAGGCGTATCACTATTTAGAAGGGGTGAGTAAAGACTAAGTATAATGCTAATTAGTGCTTTGCTGTGATGGGTGAGCAGCGCGGGGGCCGTAGGACTTCAGCCAGCGCCAGGCCTCCCCTAGAAAGTCGAAGAAGTGTGTGTCACCACCTACAACCACGCAAAGCCGCACTGGGAAAAGAAGCACATATTTCAGGGTTAGTTCCCGGAGATATCAGTTTATAGCACTGAATGTGCTCCGCTGTCGCTGGACTGCAACTGTATAATCTGGAAAAAACATAATGTGCGAGTTCCCTATTGACAGTTCAGAGAGCTTCCTGGTTTCGTGTAAAATAGAGTCTCTTATCATGGAAATTCAGCACTCTAAATACCATTGGTCTTGGACAAATACTAGGTGGGGATTTGCGTACTGGAACCAGATGTGCGCATTCAATGAAGAAATATTGACACAGATTGTGTGGAGGAAGTAGATCGCGTATCAAGCGCTCTTTACATCCAACTGCGTCTCAGCCCTCCGTTTCCTCCGGTAGTCCTACTATGCGGATATTATTCCTCACTGGACCTCCCTTCTGCGTCTTCAGCTCACTGCTCCAGTGTTCGCACGCGGTCTGTCAGCGACTTCAAGGAAGATTCCATGCTTTGGGTTGTGACTTGTGAGTTTCAGTTTCGCTGCGATCTGCTCCGTCAGGTCTGTGAACACGTTATCGATTCTAGGGAGGTCCTGGAGTGTTCTAATTTCATTCCATTGCTGCTGAAAGACCTTGGGTCTCAGGCTGCGAGGCTTCTCCATCCGTTGCACTAGGAGCCATAGTAAAGCGTGCAGGTGTGCTCTCATTGGCTGAACGTAGCTGTCTCAGGGCGTATCGTGGAGTCCTGTGGACTCGCATTTCAGCTACTCTATGTAGTGCAGCGTCGGTATGGTATTATGTGACACTGCCCCTTGCCCCCTGCCTGCATCATATCAGTAGCTCCTTTAAACATTGTTCCTTTGCCCCAGAAGTGAAAGTGCTGTGTGCTGTACTTCAGAGACATTGCCGTTAGGAAGGGATTACACACAATATGGTTCAACTGTGTGGGTCACCGCTGTTGCCAACTATTCTGGAGCAGCCACCTATCAAGACATTGCCACGTGTGTAGGGAAGCACAACGGCAGTGGCAGGGGTCTCAGCGGCTGCCGAGTCAGGCCGAGATGTTTTCTTCATCAGGTAGTCATGTTTAGCTGCCCTGCAGGGAGAGGCAGCACTGCCCTAAAGTCAGTCTCACATTCATGATCAGCAAAACTGGACAGGAGATGGGGCAGCTGGGTGCGTGTTTAATGTTACATAAAATGAAAGTGGTGACGAGTCATGTCAATAACCCCCAGTCAGGCCCCACCGTACATGCGCTCGAATGGGAGTATGGGGCAAAATATCCCTTCCCGTGTTAGGTGTTCTTAAATGTTGTGAAGGAGTATCTGTAAGCATCATAGGCCAGCAATATCAGCGCTCTACAAATATTGTGGTGCCTCATCACCCTAAGAAGGGGTGGGGTGGCCTAACATGAGGACACAGTAAGCATCAGGAGCCAGGCCCAAGCCTGGCCCACAGGTTCCTGCCGCGTGATGTTGCGAGTCTGGGCCTGAACCAACCGACAGACCCCGGCCAGCCCTGGTGTAACAGATCTCAATTATAGCACCAGTCAGCAGGCTCAGCATGATGACAAGCTGCATACCGCATCAGCAGCATTTCACTGCCAGGCTCAAGTTATCAATAGCAGTGAGGGCCTAGGCCCGACATGACCCCCGGGCCTCACTGCAGCCCACCACACCGTCTGGGAGTGACTCAGCCGTGCAGCGTATTGCTTATACATTCACCCCACACCGACTGCCAGGGCCAATTTCATGTGTGATATCCAAACACTGCACCCAAATCCACATTCACCAATTCCTGTCACACATATGTTCGAGCCTGGGCCCGATCTGGGCTGGGACTCCACGTGTACATCACACTTCAGGGGAAGGGGGCCCGGCAGCATAGCAGTTCAGTGGCTTCCCCACCACCACTCCGTAATCACTTACCACCACATGGAGCTCCTAATCAGCAGAGAACTGCCACACCAGTTCACTAGTTATAGTGAGGCCTGGGCCTGGTATGACCCCGGAGCCCCAGTGCGGTCTGCCCTACTGTTGGGGGACGCCACACCGCTGCGATGCACCACTCAGCCCCACGCCGCAGCTGAGACTCGCCTGCTACTAGAGACAGAGGTTCCGATCTGGACCCTTGTAACACGGTCAGTTACATAGCTCTGGAACCATTTTAACGCGTGCCCCCTGGCACCAATCTCCCAGAGCCAATGTAATAGAATACTATGGGAGATGGTGTCAAAGGCCGCGGAGAGGTCCAGCAGAAACAAAATTATTGATTTACCCCTATCCAGAGCTAATCTAATATTGTAAATTACTTCTACCAATGCTGTCTCAGTACTATGGGCTGCCCTGAAACCCGACTGTGCGGGATCCAGTAGCCCATGATTTTCTAAGTGGGAGACAAGTTGTTAGTTTACTAATGACTCCATAATCTTCCCAAAATAGAGAAGCAAAGAGATAGGCCTATAGTTCAGACATAATTTAGGATCAGCTGTGAGTTTTTTCAAGGTGGGCCTAACCATTGCCGCTTTCCATAGAGTTGGGAATTCTGCTTCCGATAGCGACTTATTAAATAGGTTAGTTAGAATTTCCATTACTACCGGTGCAATCTTTGGAAAGAATTTAGGGGGCACACAATCGGTGGAAGAGCCAGATTTTATTTTCTGCATGGCTGTTTCAACTGACTCAATGCTACAACTTGCAAATTCGTCCAGGATATGGGAGGTCAAAATGTGGGGTTGGACGCATCTTCTAGAAGGTCATCATTTGCATTTTGAGGAGGAAAAGAACAGTGAATGATAGAAATGTTATCTTCAAAAAATTTCGAAAGGGAATCGGTCCAGTCTTGAGAGTTAGTGGTTTGTGATTGAGTGGAAGGGGATGTGAATTCTTTTAAGATTCTATAAAGCTCCATACAGGAGTTTTCTGCCTTGTCTATTCGATTTAGAAGAAAAAGTTTTTTGGCTTGCTTAATGTCCTCCATGTAACCATGGTGGATGTTTTTGTATATTTCGTGGTCGGCCTTATCTTTGCTCTTTCTCCATTTTCGTTCCGCACCTCTACATAAGAGCTTTACAGTCTTTAGTTGTTCCGTAAACCAGGGAGCGATCCTCGGTTTAACTTTTACTTTAGAGAGGGGGGCTATTTTATCTAATGCCACCGTAATGGCCTCTTCAAAGGCAGTTGTCGCAATATTTATGTTTCCCTTCTGGCTAGAATGTGACAGACTGAAATGTTTAGAGAATGAAGATGGAGTAACTTTGCACCAGGATCTCCGCCACAGTAGTTTGCTTTTTGGATCATCTTTAATCTTCTGGGCAGGGATGATGAACTTTATAAGATAATGATCAGACGATAACAGCGGGGTGGGTATGCAACAATCATATCATACGAATTAGAAAAAAGAAGATCGAGCGTATGGCCTGCATCATGTGTGGGACCTGTTATCAGTTGCGATAATCCAAGCTTATTTATGTTGGCGATCAATTGATCTGTGGCCGGCTTCAACAAGACTTCACCATGATAGTTAAAATCCCCAATTAGGAAGAAGGAGTCAGATGCCAATATTTGTGGGGCGATTAGGTCTAGTAATTTGTCTAGGTGATAGTATTTTCAGCCCGGGTGTCGGTATATTAAGGCTCCCTTCCATGTGCCTCTAACTAGGCCTTCAATCCTAAAGATACATAGTTCCAGGGGGCTAGTGCTAATTGTTTCTAGGGCGGTAATAGTCAGACCGTGGGTGGCTGCTATAAGTAAACCTCCTCCTCTTATATCTTTCGTGTCCACTCTAATTACAATGTATTAAGGTGGAAAGGCAATCTGTACGTCAGTAGAAGCATGGCCATGTAGCCAGGTCTCTGTGACAAAACAGATATCAGGAGACTCCATGTCGATAAGGCTCCATATCTCCATTGAATGCTTCGGAAAGGAGCGTGCATTAAAATAGATAGCACTTAATGGTTTAGGGGTTTTACACCAATTTGCATTTTGAGTTGTTTGAACCCCATTAGATAAAGAGGGGCTTACTGATCATAATACACCTGTAATTCTATTTATTCTCAGCTTTAATGTGTCGGGCAGTCTGTGGTGTGGTTCATTTAGGTCTCTTAGTTCTATACTAGCGTATACCAACCTTACCATTTTAGTTGCTAATAGTTATAAATACCCAGACAAGAGTTGAGATATTAGGAGTTTAAAAACCAATAAAGAGGAAATAGGCAGCTGGCAGTGATCAGGCGCAGACGGGCTTGCCTTTTGCGCGCCCCTGTTTGCGTCCGCGCCGTGCCCCGATATATATAGGTGGAGGCTAATGGTGTGGGGCTAGAGAGCTGACTATAGCTTCTGGTCGAGCAGGCGGAAGTGGTTTGGCTGCCTGTGTGTCTCTCCGTACAATCGGCACACGCCGTGACGGACCAGGGCCCAGGTAGAAGGTCAGTGCAAGTAAAAAAATATACAGATCAAGAAAAGTGCAATCAGCACAGTTTAAAACAGCCTGACTGAAGTTTGAATGGTGAAATTAGCCTTTAAACATTTAAAATACAATCAGCACAATGACGAGCAGCAGTACTCACAGGAGCGCCGCTGTGTTGTATTTCAGCAGTCTGAATGCCTGCAATGCTGTGTGCCTAGGTTTCTGCATAGCTGAACCAGCCAGCGATTCGTAACCTTCCTGTAGCCAGGGCAAAAAAAGAGTACGTGGTATTCTGTCTCCTCTGCAGTGCTGCAGGCGGGAGAACCCCGTGCCTGAATTCCAAGTATAACTTCCTAGCTAGGGCCGGTTGAATGTCATCCAAGACCGGCTCCAAACTGTACTGGTCTTTAATTCTCAGCAACACCGCAGTTAAGCCTGTTGCTGGGCTCCCCTGTAGCTGTGAAAATGTACTCTCCCTATAAGCTCCAGGCCAGTTCCTTTCTGGAAATCATAGGGCAGGCTGCCTCTGCATTAAACCAAAAGCTTGCTCTACCCATAGCCAAAAGTGAGTCCCTGAAGTGCTATCCAAGGTAAGTTTCCCACACTATGTAGAGTCAGTGCCTCCCTGAGCTCTGCCCTATAATCTGCCAATTCCAGGGGTAGCCCATAAATGACGCCAGAATGTAAGGGGTCCGAGGGCAATTTCATCAGCAATTGGCCTTAACCAAATGTCCAGATGGAGCGTTGTAAGGGGGGAAGTGAGGGGGAGGCCAAATAACTGTCTAGCAATGACGTTCTCTGTCTTAGTAATACATCGTGATGAACAATACCCCCAAATTTCAGCCCCATACAAAGAGGCACCCCTTGCTTGCACTTTATACATTTCAACAGGCGGACCAATGAGTTTATGAGTGGAATTCCTGTATAATTTGATTAAACCCCTGTGATCTCATTTAGCTTTAGGCTAGCTTTCTTAATTTGGGCACCCCAGTCCATTTTTTCAGTTAAGGTGACTCCGAGATACTCAAAGACTGACACCCTCTCCAACGGAAGCACTTGTAGGCAGGGGTTAGGTTGAGTTGAACCATGTGAGTTAAAGGCCATACATTTTGTCTTCTGTGTATTGATTTCGAGCCCCCTACATTTACAAAAGGCTTTAAAACTAGCAAGGATCCTCTGTACACCCATCAGTGAATTAGAAAGCCGGAGAGTATCGCCTGCAAACAGAATTGCTGGCACTTTCCTGTTCGCTAACTTGGGTGCATCAATGTCCTTCCCCACATTAAGTGTCTCAACAAGTGCGTTGATAAATAAGCAAAAGATGGTGGGTGCAAGAACACAACCTTGTTGGACACCACTTTCTATAGGTATAGGGGCAGTTAATTCTCCATGCTTGCCAAATCCAACTGCATGCTCATAAACTGTAGATCTGCTACCAAACACGCAACAGAACTGGCTGAAACTATCCTCCCACATGACATAGACATCACATTCATCACAGAGACTTGGTTGAATGAATCCTCTTCCCTAATGATAGACATGATTGTGACCCCTGGGTTCTCAATCATCAATAAAGACAGAAAGAACCATCGAGGCAGGAGTATAGCTATCATCCACAAGAGCAACATCTCCGTAACGGAAACGGACTCCTTCAAATACAACACGTTTGAATACCTAACCTCTACCATCAAGACGATGGACAACAAAACGCTATACTGCCATCTTCTCTACCATCCACCAGGCAACACCCTCTCATTTGGAGAACACCTCTCCGACTTGATAACACATTGCTCACTCTTGGAATCTAACAACTTAATACTCGGTGACCTCAACCTACAATGGAATGACGAAAATGATTCTCTGATCCAATCCAAGAACGAACTTCTAAGCAACAATAATCTCATCCAACACTGCGCAGAGCAAATCCATAAGAGAGGCTCAATCCTGGACGCCATTATAGCCCACGAAGATACAGTCACTATCGACCACATTCTTCCTGTTGACTGGTCAGATCACCACATCATACTATTTCACATCAACCAAATGATCCATTCCCTCCCGCGCACACAGCAACCCCTACATTGGGCGAGAAATCTTGGACGGATTTCCCTTACCGACCTGGAAGAAAGAGCAAGCTCTCTCCTTCCCACCACCACTCACAACCTTTTTAACAACTGAACTTACCTCACACAACAATACAATCACGCCACTACAAAACAAAACGGACTCTGACCCTAACAATCTCAACAACTTCAGGCCCGTCTCCAACCTCCCGTTCCTAGCCAAAATCCTGGAAAAATGTGTTCTCCTTAAACGCAACCATCATACTGATAGTATTAACCTTCTAGACTCTCACCAATCGGGCTTCAGGAAAGGATGCAGCACAGAGACAGCGATCCTGAATGTCATAGATAATGTCTACAACTCACTAGACACGGACAAATGATGTCTACTCATACTCCTGGACCTGTCTGCAGCCTTCAACACTGTTGACCAAAAACTGCTCATCAATGTACTCTAAGAAAGGGTTGGAGCAGAAGAGGTGGTCTTACAATGGTTTACCTCCATCCTGCAGAACCGCTCGCAAAGAATAAAAATTAAAAACGTCAAGTCCGACCTACTCCCCATAAGCAGGGGTGTTCCTCAAGGATCAGTTATCTCCCCAGCACTGTTCAACATATACATGGAGCCCCTCACCGCCATACTCAAAAAAGCCAACATCCCCTTCCACCTCTATGCGGATGACACCCAGATCTACCTAGAAACCTCCTCAATTGGCGACATTCAGAGACTGAACGACACTCTGAGAGAAGTCCAACACTGGCAATCCCGCAACCACCTGAAACTCAACCAAGATAAGATGGAAATCCTTCTCATATCCAACAAAGAGCAGACCCCCCAAGTCACAGAATGGTTAAAGTCCATTGACGCTCTCAACTGCAATCTCACACTGGCCAACTCCGTAAAATCACTGGGAATCACTCTGGACCCAAACTTAGACATGGTCAAACATATCAAGAACACTGCTAAGAGCGCATTCCTCAACCTAAAACTACTCAACGAAATAAAACCCTTCATCCCCCAATGACCTGAAACTGGCTACACAATTCCTGGTTCTGTCCAGACTTGACTACGGAAACGCAACCCTCACGGGCACGGCAAAATCTTACTTAGCTCCCCTCAGATCAATTCTAAATGCAGCAGCAAGGATGGTCACTGGAGTAAAAAAATACGAACACATCTCTCCCTCTCTCGGAGACCTAAAAAGCTACCAATTGAAATGTGTGCCAACTTCAGAACTGCCTGTCTCACACACAAAGCTCTGCACACTGGCAAACCTGCCCACCTGGCCGCCAAACTCAAGAAGGCAGGTCAGATAAGGAATCTCAGGAGTACAAACACTTTTCTTCTCATTTCTCCGAAAACTCGCAAACAAAAAACCCTATCTCGGTCGTTCTCTGGAAATGCACCCAAAATGTGGAACCCCATCCCAGTCCATATCAGGACTAACCCCTCCTTCACAAAATTTAAAAGCCAACTCAAAGACCTCTTCCTCAACCGAACTCTGACGAATAGTCAACTGACGCCTACCCAAAATCTTACGTAATGCAGTCTCTAGTGACTTTGATAAAAAGGCATCTACAGCACCTACCTCTCTACTTGCTCCTTTGTCCTCCTCCCTGAACAGGATTCGCCACAATCCAATATATATATCATTGTTATACTATGTTATACTATGTGTTTGATTGCATTTCGATAAATGTTCGATAAATGTTGTAAAGCATTCTGACACCTTCGAGTCTGGCCAACGCTATATAAAACTCTTAAATAAATAAATAATAAATCTAATTTGGGCATAATTGTCTTCATGGAGCCGCTTTAAGAGGAGGCATAGATAGTTTGGAACCCCCAGATGTCTTAGGACCACCCACAATTTATCTCTAGGAACCAAATCAAACGCGGATTTTAAGTCCACAAAGATTAAATAGAGGCTGCCACCCTCTAAAATTACCGTTTCCAGTGCAAAGGTTGGAGCCTAAAGATTTGATCCGTAGTGGACAGCTTTTCCCTGAAGCCCGCTTGAAAGGTGTGTGGTTCCGTGAATTCTGAACGCATTTAATGAAGGTTGTCGTATCGTGATGATTTTGGTATCAGCGAACCGCGACTGACAAGTGCGGTACGCGTAAGCATTTTCGTCATGCTACACCGATGGATAACGATCTAGTCTGCACCCGTGGGTTCCATTTTGTTTATAACCGCCATTTTGTGGTTGCCCTCACATAGGCTAACGACTACAGGATGACTGTGGCCAAGCGAGCCTCTAGGGACGCATACACCTTAGTTTGAGCTCGTGTTGACTTCAGTTTGACCTGAGTCAACTGACCCTGTTGCCCGAGGCTAAACTTGTTGAGCCAGTACCTTGTTAAGCAGCTGGTCAGATAGCGATCAAAGAGCAGGACATTATTGATTCTATGGCACACGGACACACCCCTCTATCTTTCTCCTCATCTGTTTCTGCTCCTTACTTTTATGGCCTTATGGCCTAAATATTGATTTGGGTTGAGGTCTTTTATGATGGGCCCATCCGGCCTGTTCGAGCAAGAATGCTGGATTTATGCCTTGTCATTGGCGGTGGGTTGGATAACTGAAAGTGGGTTTGTCGTTATGTGATGCCTCTGTAAATATCATCCTCTGATTGGTCAAGTTTGTGAGTAATTGATGCTAGCCAGGAATGTGGTTTTTGGCATAAAAGACGACGCTCCGCTCTATTATGTTGAGCAGTCTCCTGAGAACATACACCGTGTTGTACTTCTAGGATCTCTGTTACTGGCTGCAGCTAATAAATATGATCTTTGACTTCACCAGAAGAATCCCGTGTCTCTGTACTCTAAGACAGGTGAACCCGAAGACTGAGGGCGTGTCCCCTGCGCCGCTGGGATTAAAATCCTAGTTCTTCAGTTGGCGCCCAACTCGGGGCGACTTCAGCGGTACCGGTCCAAGCCTTTAGATCGTGAGGAGCTTCGCGTGGAAATTCTGGAGGGAGGCCTACCACTTCATCGACCCCTGTATGTCGTTGTTGTCCGAAAGTCTTTGCTGCGAAGTTCCCCGCATTCCGACGGCTACGAGGGACTGCTGCCCTGACTGTCGCCCTGTCTTGGAGCCCTTTGATGATTTGTAAAGCGAGACGATAGACGGGTCTTCTGGCGACGTCATCGATATTTCAGTTAAGTATGAGTGGAGCGTCTCCCAGTTTGTTTTGGTATCCTTCGGGATCGTTTTGATTTGGTATCCTTCGGGATCGCTTTGATTTGGTATCCTTCGGGATCGCTTTGATTTGGTACCTGCAGGCCCCAAAGCCGAGGGACTCGTGTATTCACGAGGCTATCGTTTCTGATATTCCCTTGAAGTTTGAAGCTAGACTAGTGAGCGAAGATGCCTGGTCTTAGCAGACTTGGAAAGATATTTTGTTATGGTTGTAAAAAGGATTCCCGATTGGAGGACTCGTGTCCGGTGCCTCCGATCGGAATTCCGAACTATGAGCTCTATTTGAAACACGGCATGGGCCCCATCACGTATAATGAGGTATGGATTAGGTATACTAGGAAAGATGGTGTCCTAAAGTGGCCCCAATATGGTAGCTAAGACACGGAAATCTTAGATAATTTAGAAGTCAGACTCTTCAAAAAGAAAGCCCGGCCGACAATGTTCGACTCCTTCTGCATTTGGCGAAAGGAATCTAAACAAAAGGAAATTAAGTTAGCGAAATGAAATAAACGTGCACAAGGTATGTCGATGGTGCAGGCTGCGATACAGTTTAGGGATAATGAGGAAGAGCAGGAAAGCGAACAGAGGTTTAGGCAACGTAAATTAGCGGTAGACAAATGTTATCCAGTTTTGCCACCTCAACAGCAAGGAGAAAAGGAAGATCTTGTGAAAGATCCTTTAATGTCGCATCTATTAAGTTCGCCACCTGCTTATGCTCAGAGTGCTACCGCACCTCCGCAACTTGTAGTTGCGCAACCTCCGGTTGTTTTACCGCCAGCGGTTCCTCAACAGCCAGCTCTCCCTTTGCTGGCTACTACTATTGCTTTGGCGCAGCCTTCTCAAGGGCCGTCTTTGCTACCTCCTTCGTCTACAACCTCTATACCTGTGTTGTCTGTCCCTTCTGTCACTCTTCCGACTTCGGTTCCTTCTCATTCCGCTTTGTCCTCTGTTCTTTTGTCATCTTCTCCTTCTGCCCGACGAAGAATGACTGATGCGGTTGCTAGTTTTTCTCTCCTCTAATGGGTTCATTAGGTATGTCTCCTGTTGTAGAGCGTAAGCAATTGCGTAGTCAATTGCCTGGTCCTGATGAACGGACAGTGCTGGATCACTTGGCACGTGAATGGGTTAACTATCCTTCACACTATGATCTGGAGAGTGTTACAAATGTTTTCCATCAATGGGAAGCACCGACCCAAAGATATGTATTTGATGTGATGTGTTCTTTCCTCCGTGAACAGTGGGAAGATAGTGAGGTAGGGCGGGCTCCGCCTGAGTTGTTCTGTGTGCAGTCCGAGTTCGCGAAAGGAACTATAGTGGGTCTCGATGTAGAAAAAGCAGTCGCGACATTGTTGTCATTTAGGAGCGATTTTCCTTCTAAGTCATTATTTGAGCCTGGTTCTTCAGTTAGGAGAAAGGCACGTCAATATCCGATGCGTGAGGTTCCTCCCGTTTGGAGACCTGGTGATGCGAATGCCAATCCACCTGTTCTGGCACATTTCCAGCGCGTCTGGGTACATGTTCCATAGAAGCGTGCCGAAGTACTAGCTCTAAAGCAGACTCTGCCTTATCCACGTAAAAATCCTGCGGGGTTTTATAAGGAGCTATCTCAAACTGCGAGTTCCTGTATTATGAATTTGGCTGATATAGATATGTTATTTGGTAATGTTGTTCCACAGCCTATATGGAGTAAGATCCATCATACGGATCCTGTGCAGGAATTAGGTGATACATGGAATAATCTTAGAACTACAGATGAAAGACAAATAGGTGGTGCTAAACCCGAAAATGTGATTGCTGATCTCCCTGGTAGAATTATTGATTATATGAAGACTTTGATGCCTGCTACACGTGTGAATTGCGACAAATTGTCTGCGTGCAAGCAGAAGAAAGACGAAACTGTGTCCGACTTTTTCACTAGATTTGAAGAGACATTTGTAGACCACAGTAGTCAAGACATGGGTACAGAAGGTGGTCAAAGGTTGTTCGTTGACAAGTTTGTGCATAATTTGCTTCCCGAGTTGTGCAATAGGTTGAAGGATTCTGAAAGTGCTTGGGATGTTTCTTCATCAGCGCAGATATTGGCTACTGCCCAGTACTATGAGAATAGAAATAAAGATGAGATAGAGAAAGCGGACAAAAAGACTAAGGAATTGAAGACTAAGGTTCTTCTGCAGCAAGCATACCCGCCCCGCAATACCCAGCGTGATTATCAGCAACCACAACACTATCAGAGAAGCTCACAAATGGTCGAGTCTTCTCAACCGCGTTTCCCTGTAGGCCCCAATCAGTGTGCGTATTGCAAAGAAGAAGGTCACTTCAAGAATAATTGCCCGAGATTAATACAGCGCACGAATGGTGTTTCTGTCATGAGAGGTCGAGGTGTTCAACAAGCTCCGCGAGGTCGAGGACGTGGTGTGCTTCAGATTGCGCGTTCCTTGCCTCCGCAGAATTCGATGAATTGTTTTGATCAACAGAATGGTGCGTCTGGTAGGACGGCTCAGTATTATGCGGACGATTATTACGTTGAAGGAGAGAGTATAGAAGGTAATGATTGCTAGGACAGCCACAGACAAAGAAAGGGAGTTGTTTCAGTTCCAGTGGATCAGAGTGGACCTTATGTTGAAGTGATTGCATCAGGGGTGTCTGAACCTTTTCTGTTGGATATGGGTGCTGCGAAAAGTTCTATCATGCACACCAAACTCCCTGGCGCACCTTTGTCTGGCTTAACGAATGTTTCAGTAGGTTTTTCTGGCGCCCCGGTTAGCAATCCGATTTCTAGTCCTTTGTCTCTTTCTGTTGGACCTTGTGACTTCGAAGCACCCCTCATTCTGACGACAGGTTGTGGTGAGAACTTGTTGGGCTTGGACTTGTTGAAGAGATTGTATGCGACGCTTTATTGTTCTCCTTCAGGAGTACAGCTTACATTGGGAAAGAGAGTGATCTCTCCGATGTATTTGTCTAAAGACCGACTTCCAGCTGAATTGTCTTCTCTTCCTGATTCTCTTTGGGCTACTGGTCCTAATGATGTGGGTCTTTTGGAGATTCCACCATATGTTGTGACATTGAAGGCGAATGCTAGATTACCACGCATTCCACAGTATCGTATCTCAAGTGATGGTGAAAAAGCACTTTTGGCGATCATCTCTGATCTGATTGAGAAAGGGGTGATTGAGGAAACAAGAGGTAATGTGTGCAATAGTCCGGTTTTGCCGGTTCTGAAACAAACTGATTTTTCTCAACCTCCTGTATATAGGTTTGCGATCGATCTTCGCGAGGTGAATAAGATCGTTGTTCCACAATTCCCTGTTGTGCCTGATATCACCGCTCTACTGACTTTGATTCCGGCTACAGCCACGTGGTTTTCGGTGATTGATTTGAAGAATGCTTTCTTCAGCATCCCGATTGCCGCAGAGAGTAGAGATATTTTTGGCTTCTCTTTAGAAGGCCGAAGCTTCAGGTTTAAACGCGCTCCTCAAGGCTATTGTGAGAGTCCATCGATCTATAGTCAAGCTTTAAAGACGCAACTTGATTCGTTGGTTTTACCCAATGGCGCTGCCCTTATTCAGTATGTTGACGATCTTTTAGTCGCCGCTGAAAATGAAGAGACTTGTAGAAAGGCTACTCTGTCGTTGTTACGTCACTTGTCTGAATTCCATCATAAAGTTTCTCTGTCGAAGTTGCCGTATTGCAGACAAGAAGTTACCTACTTAGGTCACCTCTTATCGAAGGAGGGAAGAAGATTGACCCCAGAGAGAATCCAAGCGATTGCGAAAATGAGTGTGCCTACGACACAGAGAGAAGTGCGTGCATTTCTAGGTATTACATCGTACTGTAGACAGTGGATTGCTAATTTTTCCTTGCTTGCAAAACCTTTGATAGCTCTTACTGTTAAGGATACCCCGAATCCTATTCCCTGGACTGACGAATGTCAGAAGAGGTTTTCAGAATTGCGTGACGCCCTGTGTTCAGCTCCTGTGTTGGGTACCCCCGATTACAGTAAACATTTCACATTGTATGTCCACGAGAGAGAGGGATGTGCATTGTCAGTTTTGACTCAATAGTTTGGCGATAGGCAACGTCCATGTGCTTATTTTTCGTCGACTTTAGATCCGGTAGCTAGAGCGTTGCCGAGTTGCTTGAGAGCTACAGCCTCAACGGCTGTTTCAATCCGACAGTCCACTGGTCTGGTGATGAACAATACACTGACTGTGATGGTTCCACATGCAGTGGATACCTTGTTGAACCGTACCAAGACACAGCACTTAACTAGTGCTCGGTTGTCAGGTTACGAATTGACCTTGTTAGCAAGTCATGTACATATAAAAAGATGCAACACGTTGAATCCAGCCACGTTGTTGCCGATTTCAACTGAGACAGATGATACAGAACAGCATGATTGTTTCCTCAGGACTGAGGAAGAAACGAAAGGGAGGATAGACCTTAGGGACACTCCCCTTGCAGAATGTGATGGTACATTATGGGTTGATGGTTCGTGTTTTAAACTTCCGAACGGTGATACGACTGCGGCATATGCGGTTACGACTTTGCATACGATTGTTGAAGCTGCTCGTATCCCACACAACTCCGCACAAGCGGCAGAATTGATTGCATTGACAAGAGCGTGTGTGTTGTCGAAAGGGAAAAGAGTGACTGTGTACACTGACAGCCAGTTTGCGTTCAGTGTTGCTTTTAGCTTTGGACGATTGTGGAGAGAACGTGGGTTTCTGACTTCGCATGGGACCAAGATCCAACATGGTCGATTGGTGAATGAACTTCTTGAATCTCTTACTTTGCCGTTGCAAGTTGCGATCGTGAAATACAGTGCGCATAAGAAAGTCACGGACGATATTGGTCGTGGTAATGCGTTTGCAGATGAAGTCGCGAAAGAGACTGCGAGAGATGTGATGAGTCGAATGTATGTTGCGGGTCCAGCGAGATGGATTCCAGATAGGAGTATGTGTGAAGATACAATTGAGAGTGTGAAATCCATCCAAGCTGAAGCTACAGAGAAAGAGTTGAATGAATGGAGAGAAAGCAAGGGTAAATTGGATTCGAATGGTTGTTGGGTTGAGTTGTCAGAGCATCAGCGATGGTTGTTGCCTGACGCGTATGTACTTCCAGTGGTTACCATGGCACATGGGATGGCTCACATTAGTGCGAAAGGGATTTGTAAGTCATTGGCCCCGGTATGGCAAAATGCTGGCATTCCTAAGTGTGCAGAGAATTTGGTCAAGAACTGTATGGTTTGTTTGATGTGCAATCCTGGTAAGGGAACTCCAACTCCAGCTGGTCATTTTGCTCCCCCCACGTATCCGTTTGAGGCTTTGCAGCTAGATTTCATCCACATGGAGATGTGCAACAACCTGAAGTATGTCTTAGTGGTTGTTTGCTCTTTTTCTAGATGGGTGGAAGCCTACCCTCTGAAGGACAACACTGCCTTGTCCACAGCTAAAGCCCTTATTAAGGAATTTTTCCCTAGGTTTGGTTTGCCGAGAGTGGTCTGGAGCGACAATGGGAGTGAATTTGTGGGTCAAGTGATGAAGAGAGTGTGTGATGGGTTGGGTATCCGGCAGAAGTTCCACGCTGCCAATCATCCCCAGTCAGCTGGTCTAGTTGAGTGCTACAATGGCACGTTAAAATTGAAATTGGCCAAAATTCAAGCGAGCTCTGGTCTACAATGGCCTGATGCTTTGCCGTTAGCCCTTCTTTCCACAAGAATGACTGTGCATTCGCGAATGGGTCTGAGTCCTTATGAGGTTGTGTTCGGTCGCCCGGCAAATATTTGGGGAGTGCCGCGGCCGACAAAATTTAGTGAGATAGAACACCCTGTGTTGCTTGACTACCTGTACGAATTGACAGCTAAATTGCGTGTTCTGCATCAACAGGTTCATGATACTTTGCCACAGGTTTCTGAAGATCCAGGGCACACCCTTGAACCTGGAGCGTGGGTGCTCGTGAAGAACTTCCAGCGAACCCGGAACGAGCAGCCCCGCTGGATAGGACCGTATCTGGTGTTATTGTCCACCCGTTCTGTGGTACGAGTGCACGGTAAAAAGAACTGGATTCACGGCGTACATTGTAAGAGGGTCCCTTTGCCTCTGCCGTACGACCGGTGGGTCCAAAGAGGACTTCCTGAGTCTGAGACTGAGACCGTGCCTCGTTTTCTGCCTTTTAGCGATGCCCGTTTGGTTGGAACAAACATTGAGCCAGAGAGCGACGGACTTCTCCAAGAAGTTGTACCTCCATCAAATCATTTGAACACTTTTGAACCTGAGTTACTCTTCCGAGAACAGACTGCCTGGTAAAGAGCGCTATAACTTGCGACCGAGAGTCGTGGGACGAATAACAAACTGAGTCCCTTCTTTGCTATTCTTTTGGTTGGCTCCCCTCCGAGAAACTATTTTGATTTTTGTTTTTCGAACCACCATCCGGGTTCAGCTGTAGGGTTGCGGTGCCAAGTCCTTGGAATGCAAGCCGAAGACGTTAAGTCGACGGTTCTGGTTGGTCTCAGGGCGTTCCCTGGACCGACAGGCGCATTCTTTAGCACAGAACACCCATCCGCCACGAGCAGCACGATTAGAGGATGGAGTTTTTCGAGATGGAGAGACCTACTAAAAGAATGAGCTTCAAGAGCAAAATGTGTATAATAATGAGTAGAAAACGTTTTTTAATATTATGCCTGTTTATACTGTTGAGTTTAATAATGTTTTTAATTGGATATGTGACATTCTCTATTCAAGCGACATTCATGCCCACTACACAACCTATGCCTCCTCCTACTGTTTCTTCGCATTCTTTTCACCCTCTGCCTGAACATGAGTCCATTAGGAGAATGAAATTCGCTAATAATTCCTTTGATCAGCTTCTGCACCAACACCAGCTAGTAGTGAACACAACTAATTGTTGGGTGTGTGGCCTTATGCCCCATACTGCCGAGAAAGGTATTCCTTACCTGGCCCTGCCATTTAGCTACAATGGGTCTGTGTGGGCATACAGAACAATGTTCATTTATGCCCGTGAAGTTAACCCCCTACGTTCTCTGAAAGATAGCCCGAAGAATAGTGCTCTGGTCAAGGGAATAGTCGACATGATTAGAGGAATGAGCTCTTATGAGGCTATCCCGAGAGATGAGACACTAGCGTATATTGGATGGAACGTCACTGGATATGGAGTTAGTCTGAGTGGGAACCAGCGAGCGAAGAGATCCTCCCTGATCTGGAAAGTATCCCATCGGGGTCATTACTGTCTGCAAGGAAATGGCAAGAATCCTAGAGCTCAGCTAGGGAAGAGTGTTTGCACTGAGACATATGTTTTTGCGTCCCAGACCTCCCCATCGTTTTTAGCAGCTAAGGGCACCTACTTCATTTGCCATGACAGAGCATATACATGGTTGCCCCCTGATTTCTCGGGCACATGTTTTGTCTCATTCTTGTTGCCTCCTACATTTACAGCTGCAGCAGATTACCACAAAACGAGAGTCGTTAGAGGCGTCTTTAGTAAGGAAGATACCGCAGGACAAGAATTGGGAGATTCCGTGAAGGGTTTTCTGCCATTTTGGGGACCTATGGTTAACAGCAGGAACATACGGCAATTGACGAGAGTGGTTGAGTCCACCATAGTCGAAACTGCCGGCGCCCTTAGTAACTTGACTGCTGAGCTCCAGTCGGATCGCCTTATGACTCTTCAGAACAGAGTTGCGTTGGATGTCATACTTGCAGATAGAGGGGGGGGTCTGTAAATTGATCCAATCGAGCTGTTGTGTTTTCATTCCAGATAACGCTCCGACAGTTTTCCAAGCCATCTCCAAGTTACATAAGATCTCCGAGTCCATACATGTGGACGAAGGAGATTGGTCGTTTATGGAATGGTTCTGGGGATTGTTATCCACTTGGGGATGGAAGATCCTGATGGTCATTGGGATGGTATTAGCTACCCTCTTCCCGTTCTGTCTTTGTGTACAGTGTGCTCCCGTAATATGTGGCCTTTTTGCTACCTCGTGTTCGAGGAGACCTGTCCAGAGAGAGTTACTAAGTACCAGGATGATGCTACAGCAACATCTCAATGATCTGATGAACATAGACCTGGATTCAGATTGACGTGAGTTTAGGTTATTGCCTATGTAAGGGCAAAAGGAGGGTCTGTGGTTCCGTGAATTCTGAACCCATTTAATGAAGGTTGTCGTATCGTGATGATTTTGGTATCAGCGAACCGCGACTGACAAGTGCGGTACGCGTAAGCATTTTCGTCATGCTACACCGATGGATTCACTGTGTATTTAACGATCTAGTCTGCACCCGTGGGTTCCATTTTGTTTATAACCCCCATTTTGTGGTTGCCCTCACATAGGCTAACGACTACAGGATGACTGTGGCAAAGCGAGCCTCTAGGGACGCATACACCTTAGTTTGAGCTCGTGTTGACTTCAGTTTGACCTGAGTCAACTCACCCTGTTGCCCGAGGCTAAACTTGTTGAGCCAGTACCTTGTTAAGCAGCTGGTCAGATAGCGATCAAAGAGCAGGACATTATTGATTCTATGGCACACGCACACACCCCTCTATCTTTCTCCTCATCTGTTTCTGCTCCTTACTTTTATGGCCTTATGGCCTAATTATTGATTTGGGTTGAGGTCTTTTATGATGGGCCCGTCCAGCCTGTTCGAGCAAGAATGCTGGATTTATGCCTTGTCATTGGCGGTGGGTTGGATAACTGAAAGTGGGTTTGTCGTTATGTGATGCCTCTGTAAATATCATCCTCTGATTGGTCAAGTTTGTGAGTAATTGATGCTAGCCAGGAATGTGGTTTTTGGCATAAAAGACGACGCTCCGCTCTATTATGTTGAGCAGTCTCCTGAGAACATACACTGTGTTGTACTTCTAGGATCTCTGTTACTGGCTGCAGCTAATAAATATGATCTTTGACTTCACCAGAAGAATCCCGTGTCTCTGTACTCTAAGACAGGTGAACCCGAAGACTGAGGGCGTGTCCCCTGCGCCACTGGGATTAAAATCCTAGTTCTTCAGGTGCTCAGGATTTACTTTCTTCCATCCATGTCTGTAGACAATCCAGCAATACACAGGCAGCAAAAAATGTCTGTGTGACATCTATTAAACGTATTGGTCTATAGTTTGTTGGAATGAGAGGTGAGCCTTTTTTATAGATCAGCAAAATTTCTGCACCAGCCCAGGTTGAGGGGATAGCCATTCCCTGGAGTATAGCGTTATACAGTGTCCATAAGTAGGGACCCCAGGTAGAGCGTTCACTACGAAGGAGGTCCCCTGGGATCTTATCCAGCCCCGGAGCTTTAGCTGGAGCTACTTTGCTTATGGGCCTATTGATTTATTTGAGAGTTATCTCAGGGGCCTCAGCATAGAGTTCTCATTCACTATAGAGACACCTTCAACCACCCGCTTTGCGTAGAGGGCCTCGAAATGGGCCTTCCAGACATCAGCCGCAATGTTGAGTTCTATAGGCTGTTTCCTGTTGTTACAACCCATGTTTACTAGGTTCCTGTAGGAAATTAGGATCTGCTTCTTATGGTTACCGCTAATTTTTGTTGGATGTAATGCTGTTTTTGACTAGTCAGACTGGGGTCCTGACTAGCAGGATCACAGTCAATCTGCTTTCTCCCTAAACTGTTATGCTATTTACTTACACCCCAGATTGGATACTGGGGTACTCTTGTCAGTCCCTAGTATATGGTACCCATTTAACCAGGGAATAGGTACCCCAGAGGTCTCCCATGGAATGCAGCATGTATTGTGCCACCCATGAGAGACCATTCAAAATGGACCTACAGGCCTGCTATTGCAGCCTGTGTAAGTTGGTGCATGCACCACTTACTTAAGATATAGGCTTACTATATCTAAGGGTCACTGCACTGTGTAGTAATCAGGCCCACATCCAAGAAGTAGTTTCAAGTAGATTTATTGAGGTTGGTTAAAAGATGTAGGTTAGATGTAAATAAGAAGTCATTAGCCCCACCAGGAGCAACCTTCCAGGTGCTCAGCCCTTCTCCAACTGTCCATTCCCACTCCCAACATTCCATCTATCATCATACTGTCAGCATTCCACTGACACATCTGAAACCATGCCAGACCAGGATACTACATATCCTCCTTTCTTCCACAGAAAAACAGAAAAGAACACTGTAACAGGTGAAGTGAAAAGGAGAAAAGCAGAAACAAGATGGAGAAACTAGATGCAACGAAATAGAGAACCAAAAGGAGACCAGAATGAATAGTGAGAGAGACACAAAAATAACAAGGTTGGCAAAGTAAACTTAAAACCATTACCCATCCTCCTTTCCATACACAAAAAGAAGAATGAAACAGAACAAGAGACGAATAAAGAATAGAAAAAGAAACCATTAATGACTGTCCTCTGCATACCCACTGGCCAGGTAGAGATACAAGAAGGCAGCTCACATCAGGAGGAAACAAGACGACAGAGGAGAAAGGAATGCAAATACTCATTCTTCCCTGTCAAAAGCATGAAGAAAGAAATAACAAATAGAAAAATACAACTGGGCTAAAAAACGAGAACGCCCAGAATAACGTAACCCATGCACTAAGGCGACTTAAACCAAAACACCCGCAAAAGGTAAAGACATTTGCTTATGCATGAGCAACCTCGAGTGGACTGTTATAGACAAAAAAACAAGGAAGCGCAAGGCGACTTATACCTACATTAATCGTGAAGCGCAGGGCGGCTTACACAGATACAAACATGAGGCGCAGGGCGGCTTACACACAGGACAAACGTAAGGCGCAGTGCGGCTTACACACAGGATAAACGTTACCTTTTCGGGTAGGAACCCGTATGCATGGGTAGGAACCCATGGCCAATCCCTAGGAAAAGAGATGCGTAAGGCATGCAAAAAGGACTGACACCCTTGCATAGATCTTTTGTAAAAAGACAAGCGAACTAAACACATGAGAATTATGCGTACAGTGAGCAGATAGGACTTAAACCCATTGCTGGCAAATGGGACTAAAACCCATTGCGATCCCGGTGTTGGGAGACACATGGCATGCAAAAGACAGTAAACAATGGACTAATTACAACGTGTACCCAGACGGTATGTACCTACGGGGTGAATACCTAGAGTCCATAAACAATATTGAGACATAAGCAATCAAGCGAAGCAATAGCGTTTGAAACACAACGTAATGCCATGGAGCTGTGACACACGCCGGTGAGCGACTACTCACCCGAGTAGCAAAGGCTTCAGCACAAACTTTCAGATTCAACCGTGCTAATAGCATAAGTACATATGGTTGAAGATGGAGTAAACGACACAACAATAAAGGCATACAGAAACTAAATGGTGAGACATTAACCAAAGAGCTTCAAGCTTGCAATGTTTGAAATTAACACTAGATGGCAGCATAACATAAAGAAGTGTGCAAGCTTCAAACATAACGAGTCATTGTTGTTATTCCGGAATCACAGGAGCCCATATGTTCATTCTACATTTTCCTGAATTGCTGAAGTCACAAAAAAAACAAATAGTTCCTCTCACCAGATAAAAGGCAATCCCTGTGTACATCCATGAACGGCAAAAAACGAAGAAAGCTTGAACCTGTTGCTCCCACGGCGGCTCCGCTGACATAGTGATTGCAGTAACTTTATTTAAGACGTGGTTGGCAAACGTGGTTGGCACAATGACTCCGGGCAATATGAAATCATGTAGATAACTCCAAACCCCAAAATGGAGGCCCGTTTTTTCACGTTGTACCGGGTGGCTCCCGGCATCAGCGTGCACCAAGCCGACACACTGAAGAATGAAGATTCCGTGATGGAGGTGACGTGGGGAATAAACAGCGCGCGACGAGAAAAGTGGACAGGTAAGCGCGTGCTTTGCATGGCTCGTGCGCGCCCGCTTTGACCCACAACAATGACGGTTGAACTGCCATGTCGAGGGTGCAACTGGGGGCCCAGAACATATAAAAACAAACTTGCCCCAAAAGTCACAAACAGCTGAATGGCTGAAAACACAAAAATCAAATGCCCACCCCCGAGCCATGTGCATAAATGTCTGCGCCCGAAGTAAACTTTCAACGACATTTTTCTTTAGTGCAACAGGTCAGAAGACTTTAAACTAAACCACAAAACAAGCCGCAAACTCTTGTAAAATGTCAATAAATCAATTGGGCACTTGTATAACGCAGCACAAATAAATTTTAGGACACTTCTAGGCTTACAGAGACTCACGAGGGGTGCCGGTTTTCATATGAAGCCATTCACTGTTGCCTGCCATTCGTTGTTGCCTGCCATTCGCTGTTGCCAAGTCAAAACATGACAGAAGTTCCTGTGGAGATTACGCAGATGCAGCGCTAACAAAATGTCACAGATTAAAAAAAAATGAACAACATGCAGACAGTCATAAGTAACAGCGCACTTTGCTCTGAAAAGCGCTGATAACCCACATTGAAGATAGCTTGGCTTACCCTCTCTTGAAGGCACAGCACAGGAACATGGCGTTGCAGAGTGTGTGACTTACCCTCTCCTGAGGGCACAGCACAGGAAAAAAAAACGTTGAAGAGTGTCAGGCTTACCCTCTCTTGAGGGCACAGCACAGGCTTACCCTCTCTTGAGGGCACAGCACCTGACAAAAACGTTGTAGAGTGTCAGGCATGGACAGCAACTGAACAGACGCTGTAAGTACAGCAAACAGAGACTTGAGCTGCAGTAGAGACCGGAACTGGCACTGTAGCGTAAAGGGCGACCGTTGTAGAGGTCACTGGTGGGGCTGATGTGTGCCAGTAGTTGAGTTAACGCAGCTGTAGTTACAAGAGTTGCTTTATCTTGAGAGTAGGTACTCCAGACTTGAAGATGAAGGTTTCAGAGGTAGCAGACGCAGGTTCTTTAGTTCAACTCGTCGCCAATAAAATTGTAGTAATCAGGCCCACATCCAAGAAGTAGTTTCAAGTAGATTTATTGAGGTTGGTTACAAGATGTAGGTTAGATGTAAATATGAAGTCATTAGCCCCACCAGGAGCAACCTTCCAGGTGCTCAGCCCTTCTCCAACTGTCCATTCCCACTCCCAACATTCCATCTATCATCATACTGTCAGCATTCCACTGACACATCTGAAACCATACCAGACCAGGATACTACACACTGAAAACCAATAAGTCACCCCTCTAGCAGGCCTTTACAATCCTGAGGGCAGGACACCCCTGCAGCCTACAGAGTCCATTCTCCCGGGTTGCCAGTGAGGCAGACACATACTAATATAGAGGGGCATTACGTGACCGCATGATGACTATATCATAAACGGCTGCAACAAACCCTATTGTGTTAGGTGTCAAACATGTTGGAATCATACCCCCACACCGGTAACCAGTGTGGGAGGTGTGATTCCACCCACCAGGAAAGTCCTCCTCTCATTGTTCCCAGTACCATTCTTCTACTCCCGGACAGCACAAAATGGTTGCTGCTGACCAGAGACATATTTCTGCCCTCCTACTGCTGAGCCAAGCTTGAGCAGGGGAAGGCAGAACAACAGGCATCCTGTCACAGGGAGGTGTGACCACCTTCCAGACAGGATTTAGTGTAGTTGGTGTCGCTGTGCATAGTCCAGTTCAAACCAGTCCTGGGAGCCGTTAACTCCAGCTCTGGCGCGAAACTGGACAAAGGACATGTAAGTAACCTCCTCCCTGTTCAGACCCTCCCCTGGGAGGGTCTCATGAATCTTTCCAACCCTTTCCTTAGGGTACTTAAGGGCTTACCTGTGTGTAGGTCCCTAGATTCGTCGTGGACAAGATTCAGAACTGAAACCACTGCACTTTGACCGTCTGGACACTCTGGACTTCGCTGGACTTTGTTTGGGCCTGACTTCATCTCCCTCTCAGTCTGCTGCCTCGTCTGTGCCCCTGCACCATACAGGATCCGTGTAGGGACTGTGGAGCATTCAAGACACCTGAAGATAATCTCCCTTGGAGTGAAAGAGTCACTCCCCTGCATTTGCAGGCACCACAACACTGCTGATCGGTCTGCTGATCCCGAGCTCCCACGGACTCCGAAGGGTTCAACAACACAGGAGGTGGGTTTCTACGTCCCTCGTGGCCCGAGCTGTCCTCTCACCCAGTTTGAGGTCAGAATCCCTTGTGGGGGCTGCAATACCCAAACCCCTGTGCACCGCGTACTTTTGCAAGTGCAAAAGCTTGTTGGCAATTCTGCAGCAAGTGCATTGGGCTCCAAGTAGCCCCAACCTCTGGCAACTTATCCTATAAAGATCTTTGACCACATCGCACTGTGTGCCCCGTGGCCTGTCGTTTTGTAAAGATCCCTGAGGTCCTCCTGCGACTCCAGTGTCTTCAACCTGTGGGTCCTGTGGAGGGTGAACTATGACTTCTTTGGGCTTCCCCGATTGCTCTGGGCTTTCCCTGACTCCCCTGCTTGTGGTGAGTCTCCCTGACCTTGCTGGTCTTCTTCCTGCAACTTCGTCACCTCATGCGTGGGTTGTTTTTGCCAAGGCGTGTTGGTGCTCCTGCCAGACACTGACCCCTCAGCACTCGAAATCCTTCGTGAGGCAGCTTGTATCTGGCTCCTGGTTGTCCTTAGTATTGCCTGGTCTCCACAGCTGCAGAGTCAAGGTCATCGACATCTGTCCTGAAGCACCCGACATCGGTGGGCATTCGTCTACAGAACCCCTTGTCACTCTCCAGTGACCCTGACTCTGTCCCTTTTGCTTTCAGGTACTCTTCACCAAGAATCCACATTTGAATTCCCACAGGCACTTTCTCCTCTTCCAGCAGCGGCACTTTCCTGAAGTCCTCTACTGGGTTTGACTGCGGTTTCCGATGCCACTTCACACCTATGCACCCGGCTTCCCTCGTTTAGGTAACTTGGGTACAGCGGTATCCACGGGTGGGGTGGTTCTCCAACCTTCTGTCTTCCACAGGGTTTCTTTAGGGTCCACTGAGAAGGCTCTTTAATCCAAACACGACTTGCACATTGACTTGTACGGAGCACATAATGTTGTACTCATACTGCCCACGGCCTACTCACCTTGGGTGGTTCCTTGTGGTCCCAGCAATTCTACATCCTCTCGACATTGTCCTGACACGAGTCGTGGTTCTATACCACTTTTTTTAGTATATGGTTCGGTCCCCCCCTCTAGGGGCCACTGTGTATCAGCGCCATTTACTGTGATTTCTTTGTTATAGTATTGTGTTTTTTCATTTATATCTCCATGTGGGAGATACTGGAACGTACTAGAGAGTATTATATAATAAATACATATTTTTGTAAATAGCTTGTGTGGTTCTCTTTCATTTAATCTAAGTTATAGGATTGCATTATGGTAGGGGTGTGGCTTGGCAGTCAACAAGGGCGGATGCGTGAGCGAGTGGCTCCGCACCGACCTGGCATTTATCCAGCAATAAGTGCTGTTTCCTGCCACCAAGAACTATCCTAAGCACGACTGCTGGGTTCCGAGAGACCTGCTGTCTCTGGATAGACCCTGCGATGGCTGGAGTACCGAGCTCTGCCAAAGATCCTGGGACCTACGCAGGAGCGAGGCTGGGCCCAGAGAGGAAGCTCCGCTGCTACGCACGCCAGATTGAGGGCTGGGCTGGGATGTTCGCAAGGCCCGCAGCCATCAAGGGAGGCAGCTGCCCTGTGGGGGAGGTGACCGGCCCCCAGTGAGGGTACAAATATTTGGGGCAATCCTGTGGAAGCTTCCGTGAGTCGGCATTGGCCGTTGTACAGCTGGTAGGGCTACAGGCAGACGGCTGGGCTGTGGGTGGAGCCGGAGATTGTCTGAGGCCTAGCCTCAGGAGGGATTGATGTGGTGAAAGCGAACCTGTGAAGTGGCTCGCCAGGGGAGGCCCTCGCGAGTCTCCCTTTGCCTTGTCCACAGGAGAAGTGCGCTGCCCGCCTTAACTGCCAGCTCCTATCATTAGAGGTGGGCGCGACTTCTACAGGCATGCGGAGGCAGCTTGAAGGGTGAAGTGGGCCCGTGATGCCTGGAGGCATAGCGCGCATGATGGATTCACAGCTGGCTCTGGGCTGCAACGCGAGAGTGTAGAGCTGACGGTGGCTCTTGGCCTAGGTCCTACAAGTGTGAGGCCTGACTGGTTGTGACTGGCCGTAGCTGGGCGCATTGACAAACACCCTGCTGGAGTGGAATCCTATCCGTCTACGTTTCCTGGTGCCTGCTGCGACAGAGGAGAGCCTCGTGGCTGTGCACCGCGGCGAGTGGTGCCCTAGAAGGGCTTTGGTGCAACACCTGATGATCATTGTGTAGCCTCCCCGAGACCACGTTGAATACAGCCGGGAGGTGGAGTGGGGTAGTGGTGAAGCCCCAGACGTCAGCATAGTGATTCTGGTGGAGCGGTGAGAGTCTGACTCCCTGCGCTGGGGGAACCCCATAGAGGCCACTGATTAAGAGGGGCCCCCTTTGCCCTCTCGCCCCTTTGCCTCTTCTAGAGAGGTGCAGCACTCCTGGGCATGGTTGCTGTGTGAGTGAGGCTTATCCACTGAGACGTAAGAGCCACGTGAAAGAGGGGACGCCGAACCCCATGGAGACTGTGTGTTGACTTGCACTGGGACCTTGTTTGCTGCTCTTGTTATTATCAGTGCGGAGGGGGCCACACTGGGGAAACCTTAGGACCGTACTGGGATACCAGTGTGTCTACATGGTAGAAATGGGTAAAACCAGAGCAAAGCCAACAGAGGCTGCCCCAGAGCAGGAGGAGGACCAGCAGGGGTTGGCTCAGAGCATTTCTGAGGAGCAACACCTTGACGACCCCATACAGCAGCAGCTGGCTAAGATCCTGGAGGCAATCTCAGAAACTAAAGAGTCATTACTTCAAGATATAAGTACGGTGTCTGTGGGATTGGGTCTTCCACGTGCTGGACACCAGAAACTCAGTGAATCGGTGAAAGTGGTGGAGTCAACTCTCGAGGAGCTGTCCCCAGCCCACCAAGCGATGATAAAACAAGTGGTGGAATTAACCGACAGGGTCAAAATATTGGAGCGCGGAGCAGGGGATAGTGGAGGACGCAATCGGAGGAACAATATCTGCATTTTGGGCCTGCCGGAGGGGATCGAACATGGCAACATGATGGCTTACCTGGAACCATGGCTCCGAGCAGTGGTCGCACCGGAAGGGCTAACACAGTTCTATATCCAGGAAAGAGCACACTGAGTCCTGGTGCGGCCGCCGGCACCGGGCTGACCCCCGAGGCCAGTGGTGGCCAGACTCCTTCACTACAGGGACAGAGACATTTTATTACAAAGAGCTCGATCAGACGGCCCGTTTGATGTAAACAATAGTACGGTCTCTATATTCCCGGACTATACCCTCGAGGTGTAGCGGCACCGCGCCTCCTTTCTTGAGGTTAAAAAGGAGCTGAGAGCAGAGGGCCTCCAATACTCCCTCATCCTCCCTGCCTGGCTTCGCATCATAGAGGACGGCAAGACGCACTTTTGTGAAAACACCTTGGCGGCTTGGGAGTGGTTGGAGGAGTACGAGACTGGGGCCCCCCGGGTCATGCAAGAACAGGTACCGTGCCCCCCCCCCCCCCCCCAAAACCGACGGACCGGAAAGCGGACCAGGAGACGTCCAGCGAGGAGCATCCTAAAGAAGCCAAGCCCCTCACAAACTGAGTGAGTAAGAGCGGCAGCACTGCAGGCGGTGGCCGAGAAAATGCAGGAGGACAAACAGCAATCGGAGGTGACATTACGCTCGCCGAGGGGCACGGAGGGCTCGAAATCGGACTCAGCCAAAGCAGACAGTCTCAATATGCTGCAGATCACCCCGAAGACTGCAGATGAGATCATATAGATGGAGCTGCGATGAGGAGTTGGCTTGGCCAAGTCCTGGCCCCTTGGAGGTGGCAGGGTCAGGCTGGATTACAGAGGTAAAATGGTTCAGGTTTGACTTTTGTGGTGGTCGGTGCCCGGCCTGGTCCTTGCTATTCCATATACTGATATGAGACACTGGACAAAGCCACAACCCCCTGTAGGACCTTACAATAGTTGTCTTGGACCTCGATTGATTATCAAAGTTGTAAGAAGGGTTTGGGCGGGTGGCCGTTGCCGCATTGCTCTGGGGACTGGGCGGTTGATCAGTGTTGTGATCCCTTTTTTCGTTTCTCTTTTGTTTCTTTTTTGCATGAGACCTGCCTTGCCTATAGTGCGGAGAACGGATCGCTTTTACATTCGGGAGGGTGAGTGTGGGGCTCAGGGGTGGTGGGGGGATAGACTACCTAGCTAATAATGTCAGCATACTACCAGACTCTAAAACTTCTCAGGTGGAACATTAAAGGTATGGGGTCCATGTCCAAGTGCCACAACGTACATAATTATTTTAGGAGGTGGGGATTGCAAATAGCCCTCCTGCAGGAAACGCACCTGCTCCAAATAGAAGTGGACAGGCTGCATAGGCGGTGGAGGGGACAGGTATACGCTACGTCCTTCTCGGCATATGCCCCTGGGGCGTTAATCTGGATTAGATCAGGAGTGCCCTTTGAACTAATACGGTCTGCCATAGACAAGGCGGGCAGGTATGTCTTTTTCCTGGGGAGGTTATATTCGCGGGAAATCACACTGGGTTGTGTGTATGCCTCTAACCAAGACCAAATGGCCTATATGGCTGATCTTTCCACTCGTATAGCGGAACTGATGGTGGGTCCAGTACTAATAGGAGGGGATTTTAATGGATTGATAGATGTGGACTTAGACTGATCTCACCCTCCCCTGCCTGGGGCCCAGACCCACCGAGTGGCAGCTGGACTGGGGGAATGGATGTCCTACTGGGGAGTGTAAGATATTTGGAGAATCCAAAGTGGGGAAACACGAGAATACTCCTTTTACTCCCCAATGCATCATCTCCATACACGACTAGATGCCTTTTGGTGTTCCCCCACCCTCAGTGACTCATCACACATACAGAATACTTGGGACAGACCCTGTCCGATCATAGCCCGCTGTTGCTGACATACCGGCCACATGGAGACAGACCCCCAGTACCCACATGGAGCCTTAACCCGATGTCTTTAGAAGACGTGCCGTTTGCAGATGCCCTGCAATCCCTTGTTAGCAAATATTTTGTTGACAATGAGCGATCCGCATCCTTTGCATTGATAGATTGGGAAGCGTGTAAGGTGGTGGTGCGGGGACACTGCATGGGGTAAACTGTGGGTGTGTACCGGGAACTCCACCGTGACCTGCTGGCCAGAGAGGGAGAAATACAGGAGCTGGATAATCTCCAGGGACAGGACACACAGGCACATGTATGCCTTCTGGATGAACGTACACAGTAGATTGACACACTAGAGCGACTTAGGTCTTACGACTATAAGGCATATATGGATAGAGTACAGGGGGAGGAGGGACGGGCTGGTCGTCTCCTGTCCTGGTTGATTCAGCTGGAAATGCATGGGTCACCGATCATGCGCATACGGACGGCTGGTGGTCTAACTGCACGATCCAGGATAAATCAATGCCCTGTTGGGCAATTACAATAGGGCCCTTTATATTGCCCCCCCAGACCCCTGGTGCATCAGCAAGTGCCTTCTTGGACCCTTGCACATTGGATGCGTAAGTAAGTGAGGAATAGGGTGGACTGGTGAATCTGGAGGAAGTACAGGGAGCCATCCCGCTGTGGCTAATGGGAAAACTCCAGGCCCAGATGGCCTGCCGGGGGAATTTTACAAGAAAAACGGGTCTGAATTAGCTCCGAGACTAGTGAACTTATATGCGAAGTCACTTCAGTTGGGTTATCTGCCGGACACCACACGAGATGCGCTGGTGATCCCACTCCCCAAGACTGCATCCCCGGACGCTGAGGTAAAAGACTATAGGCCCCTCTCTATGCTCAATACTGATTTTAAAATACTTAGTAAAGTATTGGCGCTCAAGTTGCTCCCGCATATGCAGGACCTAATCCATGCTGACCAAAATTGATTTATCCCCTCCCCCAATACCTCGTACAACCTTCGTCGTCTGTACTCGGTGCTGTACCATCCAGAGGCGCAGGCCGTCCGGCAGGCTGCCATTTTATCGATTGACCTAGAAAAGGCCTTTGACACTGTGGGATGGGACTACCTGCTGTTATGAGGCGCTTGGGTATGGGCGACGGATGGGTGGCATGGGTGCGACTGCTGTATACTCGTCCTACAGCCAGGGTCAAGGCCGGTAAAACCATCTCCGCACAATATCACGTGGCATGAGGTACCCGGCAGGGTTGCCCCCTCTCGCCACTTCTATTTGCCTTGCCGATAGAACCTCTGGCCGAAGTATTTCGGCAAGGGGGGAAGGCATGGGGTTGACAATAGGGGGAAGGACGTATATCATTTCTCTTGCAGACAATTTATTAGTCTACCTTTGTGATGCCACTAAGGGTCCGGAGATGGCCCTACAACACTTGGGAGGCATTTGGGGAGCTGTCAGGCTTATGGGTCAATAAGCGTAAAACATACTTGTTCCCGGTGGCCAGACCATAAGCGCGCCCCGCGGATGTACCTGCGGATCTTAACTCAGCATCAGATACCTTTAAATATCTCAGTGTCGAAATCTTCCACTCGTTGGAAGATTTAACAGAGGGAAATTTGGACAAAGCGCTGTGGTCGCTTAGATCTAGTGTTTTGTTTTGGGCTACGCTACGCCTCCTCATACTGGCTAGAATCTCCTTGGCAAAAATGGTTATGCCCCCCCAGTGTGTTATATTATTTCGCCAACATGCCAGTGTAAATGACCTCGAGCTGGTTTCGCAAACTAGATTCCCTGGTGAGAGCCTTAATATGGGGGGGGATGGTAGGCGCAGAGTGTCGCTCCAGTTATTAAGACGTCCTATAGACGAGGAAGGTTTGGGAGTACCCGACGTTGAGCTCTACCAGCTTGCTGCTCAGCTGCAATGGCTAGCCCAATGGATGGAATGAGTGAACGTTGAAGAGACCTTTTTAATGGAACCTGGCCGGAGTCCCAGTCTGCTGTTGGCAAAGCTTCTGGTACATGTCTCTGGAGACGTTGCATTAAGAAAATACCTGATACCCAGAATTGCCGCACGGCGAACCACAACAGATCATAACTGCGGAGCAGATGGCGCCTTGGGTGGCGGTGGGTTTCAAGAACGTGGGGGACTGTTACCACGAGGAAAATGTGCACCCCTTTGCGGAACTGATGGAGAGCTGGAACTTGCCCTTGGGCCAGTTCCTCATATACGAGGCACTGCAGCGAGCATTTGCGAAGTTATGGGGCTAGAATAGAGAAGAGCCAGAGACGCACAAGGTGTTACACTGACTGATTACCGTGGGCACAGCGAGACACCAAATCAATTTTTGTAAACTTTTTTCCTCAGCCACTTGTCTGTTTATACATTCACTGTTTATAGGTCTTTTTATTGAAAATAAGGCATGGCACATCGGTAATACACGTGCTAGCGAGCTGGCAATAAAAGTTGCACACTGAGTGCTTCCTTGAAACATACATATCGCAAAATACAATGACAGTTTTACTTGTACAGAACTAGGTTCCACTAGTAATATCCTCTCTGGATCTCGGAGGTTTACAAATCTCTTCCCTGTGGACATTCCATTGCCCCCATATTTGTGTCCATTTGTTCGAGCACCCCCTGGCTTCATAAATGGATTTCTCCGTAACCATGCACCAATCCATATCTTTGCCCCAGTCTGCTGTATTCAGTGCGCCTGAGCCCTCCACAACCGAGCAATGTTCCTTTTAGCAACCACCAGACCCAAGGTGACCCACAGTCGTTCCCTGGAGTTCAAGTCAGTAGGGTCCCATATTGTCAACAAAGCCAACTTAATAATGCAGTGGATCTGTTGCCCCAACTCTTCCTCCATCTGGTGCACAACCCCCTCCCAATAACTCTGGATCACAGCAAACTCCCAGAGAGTATGAATAAAAGTTCCCTCCTGTCCGCACTACCGCACACAGCCACTATCCAGAGTGCACCCATGCTGACCATCAGGGGCCCTGACAAGTAGGATCTGTGGAGAAGCTTTAACTGTACCAGGCGGAGCCGGGAGGAGATGGCCACCTCCCGGGGGGAAGCCACTGCCGCCTGCTATTCCTCATCATCTAAACCTGCCACATCATGGTCCCACTTGGCTCTCAAGCGGGTCAGGGGATCCGCCATATTGTTAATTCGTTTTTTGTAAATGAGTGATATGGCTTTCTCCGGTAGGTCGCCATCTAAGATGCTGCCTTCGAGTGGGGAGGATTCAGGGAGCTCACTACCCCTGGGAAGCACAGCGAGCAAGGCATGCCTAATTTGGAGATATCTGAAATATTCAGACTTGGCTAGCACGTATTCTTGCTGCAACCGGGAAAAAGGGGCCATCTCACCGACTTCCATAGATCACCCACCTTGGAGATACCGATGAAGGCCCACCTATCGAAGTCCTTCGAGCGGATAAGCCTACCTAATTGTTCGCAGTGCCAGAGTGGTGTGGCACGTGTGAGTTTTCCTTCCCAGCCCAGACTCCTGGTAGCCACCCTCCACACGTGCACTGCGTGTCCGGTCGGGCCTATCAGTGCAGGCTTCAAAGATCGTACGTATAAAGCACCCTCGAAGCGGCCCCCCGGGAGCAGCCACCTGTCCATCTGAAAGGCCGGGTCTCCCTGTGGTCTGTACATGCATTGGTTAATTGCTGCTAGTTGTGATGCCCAATAGTACCTCTTAAGAACTGGAAGCCCGATGCCCCCTTCAAACCATCCTAATGTGAGTTTGTGTGTTGCAATACGAGGTGGTTTACCCTCCCATAGCAAGTCCTGAATGATACAGTCAAGTTCCTTGAAATACGAGGTGGGGACAGGGAGTGGGGTGTTCTGTAACACATATAAGAGTCTGGGAAGGGACATCATCTTGAATAGGGCTGCGCGCCCCAAAAGGGTCAACGGAAGCAATTGTGTTGGATGTCTGATTTAAGGCAGAAGGAGATTATAATTGTAGAACCTATATAGATCTTTAGAGACCCAGATCCTCAAATATTTAAAGCCATCGGCTGCCTCCGCCAATTGGCAACCTCGAGGGAGCCAAGGCCTTTGCCGTAAAGGACATAGAGTATTGACTTAGACCAGTTAATCGTATACCTTGCGAACTCACCAAACACATGGATTATATCAAGGACCACATTGAGGGTTGCCGCCGGTGAGGCCAAATAAAGCAAGATGTCGTCCGCATATAGCGAGATGCGGTCCTCCCAGCCTGATGCCCATTTAAGGCCTCTTATGATGGGGTCCTGGCGGACCCATGTCGCTAAAGGCTCTAGGGCCAAGGCAAAGAGAAGTGGTGACAAGGGGCAACCCTGTCTTGTGCCCCTGGCGATAACGAAAGCGGGAGATTTCCTATAGTTAACGACCGCTTGGGCAAGCGGTTGATGGTATAAAAGCTGTACCCATTTGATAAATTTAAGCCCACACCCAGTTTATGGAGCACAGCGAACAGGTAGGGCCATTCGATGGTATCGAATGCCAAAGCAGCATCAAGAGATACTACGACAGCGTCTTCCCTGATCGTGTCAACTCGGCACAGCATTCCGTGCAGCCTGTGCAGGTTGAGGGAAGTATTCCTAGCGGGCATAAATCCCGACTGGTCCGGATGGACCAGGCGGGTTAGGACCCTGAGCAGGCGAATGGCAAAAACCTTCGCTAGAATTTTCGCTTCGCAGTTAAGCAACGAAATGGGCCTATAGGATGAACACTTGTTGGCTGGCTTACCCAATTTATGGATGACAACAATGTTGGCGAGTCTCTGATCCTCAGGAAGGATATCCCCTTTTTTGCGATACATTTCGGTGAGATAGGGCACCGTTTTGCTCGCCGTGAGCTTGAACAACTCAATGGGCAGACCATCAGGGCCCGATGCCTTCCACCCACGCAAATCCTGAATAGCTTTTTCAACCCCCGCGACTGTTATGTTGAGATCCTTCACGGTGAGTAACGGCATCGAGATATCACGCAAAAGCGAGGAAGCCTCTTCCTCCGTATGCTTCGTGTGGGATGTGTACAGCGACTGGTAGTATTGGCCAAATGCGTCCGCAATATCCTGTGGAGCAGTGAGGCGAGAATGCGAGTCTGTTGCTATCTCAGCCACGACGTGCTGAGCCCTATCTCTGCGATCTAGCCAAGCAAGTAGTTTGCCAGCCTTATCGCCCAAGTCGTAGATTCTGCTGAGCGTGGCCCTAAAATGCGTCTTGGTGGCCTCCAAAGCTAGGTCAGAGAACTCCTTGACTTTTATGCGCAATTTCTGATGCACCTCCGCCGAGTCCTGTATCCGGACTGCGTTCTCTAAGTCCAAAATTTCCCCCTCTAAGCGCATCATGTCTGCTCCCTTTTCCCTGTGCTGTCCGGCGAATTGGGCCAAGACCTCCCCCCATATGACGACCTTGTAGGCCTCCCAAAGCGCATTCATCGAGTCGACCGACCCTTCGTTCTCATGAAAATAAAGATCCAACGCGCTCAAAACCTTGTCCCTGATGTGGGATGTCGTGAGGTACCAGTAGTTAATCAGGGCAACACGGCCGACTGTGGGCTCACCCACCTCTAGGTGACACTGTATGGATGAATGATCGGAGATCCCCCTAGCCAGGTGTTGTATGTCCCTGACGGTGTGGAGGTGATGCGCTAGCGTCAACATGTAATCTATACGGGACATACTGCAATGAAGCCCCGAGAGATAGGTGTATTGTAGTTCGGTCGGGTGTAGGCTCCTCCAGACATCCACCAGGCCCATCGCTCCCAGAAAGCTATGGATCCGCTTGTGGGAGGGCGGCAAAGCCCACTGGGGCCACCGGTCGAGGGAGTCAGACACAATATAGTTGAAATCGCCCCCGATCAACAGTCTGCCATCTGGAAGATCCAGAAGGAGATCCCCAAGATCCACAATGGCTTGAGTGTGTAATCCCGGTGGTATGTAGACAGCAAGGAGTGTATGCCCCTCCCAGGTCCCGGACACCACCACAAACCTACCCAGGACGTCAGTGCGGACTGAATCAACAGTCATGGGGAACAATTTCCGGACCAATATGCCCACCCCCTAGGAATCAGAACCAAAAGCCGAGTGTGCCACCAACTGGTACCCCATTGCGACAAGGCCTTGCAGGCATTCTCAAGCAGGTGTGTCTCTTGTAGAACAACATCCGGGGAGTGACGTTTTAAGAATAGGAGAACAATACCCCACTTAATCTTATCCCCCAGCCCAATGACATTCCACGATAGCAACTTAAGCTCCTGTCTAATGGTCGTGTCCATCCCTCTCTCTCAGGGGTACGCTCAGTCGCGGAGGGAACCACCCAGAAAGGCCCCGAGGAGGAGACATTCCCGTAGACCATTTCCCCTTCACAAAAAGATATACCAGAAGCATGGAACCTGTATCTGCCATTACCCTAAACCAGTCAAATATGCCATACCTAAACCACAAAGAAACAACAATATAAATTAAAACATTCCCCCACCAACCCCAGCAAGAGCCCAGAAAACGCTCCCCGTAACCCCCCTCCCTGCGTCCCTGCATGGCGGTGTCAAAACCTCCTGCCCACCCAAACTTGCAGAGTGCCTATCGCCCACCCCTCAAACTTGTGGGTGCATGTATCCAACCGGGCACCCGTCCCTGAAACGTAAGCAACTGGGAAACACACATTGTAACCGAAGAGAGTTCGTAAGCACTGATCAATAGCAAAACACATAATGTCCGTCACAGTGAAATCTGGGATTCATGGAAAAACACAGTTAGTCCACCTTGAAGAAGTCCCCAAAAAATCAGAGTTCAGTTGCGAGGACAGCCACCCCGGGGTGGGGGGCTGAGATGCCGACCCAGACCCTCACAATTAAACAAGTCTACCACCCAAGAGAAGATAAACATACAGACCAGTTATTCTGACTCTCCTGTCGCCGCCTCCTGATCACCGGGTCGGGTGCCTCTGCTGGAGCCCCCGTGTCCTCTTCCACCCTCGCTCTCCGGGCGTGGTTGTTTTTCCGGCCTGCCGTGCGCCATCCGTCCAACCAGTCCCAGGCCTCCTCGGGGGTGGTGAAGAACCAGGCTTTCCCCTTGGACTTCACCCTCCGCTTAGCCGGGAAAAGCATGGCGTATTTCAATTCCCTCTTGAGAAGTGTCTTTTTTACGTCCAGGAAGCTGCGTCTTTGTCGCTGCACCTTAAGAGTGAAGTCCGGGAAAAAGGTGATGCGACTATTCTGAAATTCCACTGAGGGCACCGAACGAGCTGACTGCAGGATGACGTCTCTATCCCGAAAGTTAAAAAATCCTGGCCAACAAGGGCTGCGGGGGGCCCCCGGATTCGGCCGGCCGCCCGGCACTTGATGCGCTCTTTCAACGGAAAAGAAGTTTGAGAGCCCTTTTGGTTGAAGATAGGTGGTGATCAAGTCCTCTACGAACAGGTTTGCTGTCGGACCTTCCGCCCGTTCCAGCACCCCCAGTATGCGGACGTTGTTGTGCCTCGAGCGTCCCTCATAATCATCCAGTTGCGCTTCCAGCCTGGCGGTGTGGGTCTGCATATCGTCCATCCTGCGCTGAAGTTCGGAGGGATCCTCGACCAGGGAGCCTGCTTTGATCTCTACATCCTTTAAGCGCGTGTTCATGGAGCGCATGTCCGCCCAGATAAGGGCTACCTCCGTGGAGTCAGAGTCAATGCGCGATTCCAACGACGTGCGCATGGTCGTGATGGCTTCGAGAATGTCTTGTAACGGCGGGTCCTTCTTCTCACCAGACTGCTGCTTCTCTTGTGCGGCGGGACCCCCCTTCAGGCTCGCTCCGGGGCTCCCATCCCACGCGAATTTATTTAGTTTGGCTTGGACCGCCGCTTTGGAGCTATGACCCCCAGTCATGGTGAAGACAGCCCCGTCAGTGCGAGCGCCAGGGGAAAGGGGCAAGGCAGCCCTGCTCAGGTGGAGGTCCTCTCAAGTTGCCAACTGAACTACGTCAGCGGTGGCCTGACGCAGTACTGCGGGCCAGGAGACACCAGTGTGCGGGCACTCGTAACAGGTCAGACCGCCGCTCTTCCGGGGGGCAGCGATCTAAATCTTCCGCCTGACCTCGGGCCAACCAGGACAAACCTCCGAAGCAGCCTAGCGCGCTACAGGTCCCAACGTCTTGCCGCAGTCCGCCCGGGGCCCCGAATGTCTTCGCTGATTACCGCCTTTTATCCCGGCTACAGAACCCCAGCTGTTCACCGCGTTTGGCAGCGGCTGCCCCTGAGTCTTCTAACAGCCACCAGTCAGAGCCAGAGCCGGTTGAAAGGTGGTAGATGGAGTCAGGAGGTTAAAGAGCCCAAGGGGGGCCGCGTCACTGTTGCCACCACCTCTCACCTGTGGCGGGCAGCGCCCAGATCTGCCTCAGGATATTTTAGGCCAACATTCCGCCCCGGGGCACTGCAGGCTGGGTCCGGACTCCTCCTCCAGTATCACGGGGCAGTTCGCCGCCGCCGCACGCCCTCAGCGCAAGCCAGTGCCGCTTTTGTCAGTAATCCAGGGTGGCACAGCAGCCAGGCTGGCTGTGCAAGTGATTCCCAAGCCCTCGCCGTCTCGGAGCCCCACAATGTTCAGCTCACAGCAGTGAGCCCCTTGCCTCGGTCAGCCTCCCGGGGCCCAAGATCCGATTCCGTGCTTATTCTTCACCGCAGGGGGGTAAGGACCCCGCTGTCCCACAGGGCTGGAACCACGGACGGTGACTCAAGTTGCTATGCTCAGCGTGATAGGCAGCCTCCTCACTCGGCCGCGAAGTGTGTCAGCGGGCAGTCGGCCGAACCGCTCACCGGATTCAGCGGTGGCCCGGCTCTCCCGATTCACAATGTGCTCCGGTGCTTCACCATACTGGATTTGACCAGCTGCCGGATTTGTAAAGTGTGGATTTTGCAGTGGACAGGCGCGCTCGGACGGAGCCACCTTATAAAGCGGCCATTGCTCTCGGCGGTTGGCCACGTCCCTTCCTTGGCAGTTGTTCATTTCAGCTGGGGAGGGGTAACTGACCCTAAAAAGGTTGTGGTTTAGTTCAGGCCTACCAGTAGATTGTTTGTTAGGTAATGATTTGGAGACTTCAGCTTGGGCTGATGTGGAATTTAGGACTCATGCAGCAATGTCCGGCATCTCTGCAGATGTGTTTGCTATGACTAGGTCACAAGCCAAAATAACATCCACTGAACAGGCCCTGGATCCTTGAACAATGGATGGGTTTCCCTAAGGACCTTTGAATTGAAAGAGGTACAAACTTCATGTCAAGTTCTATCACTGCAATGTGGAAGGAGTATAGACTAAACTACAAATTCAACACACCCTATCCCCCGTAATGTAATGTGCTAGGTGAGCGATTCAACAAACCCTCAAGGGCATGATCATGGGCCACTCAGAAAAGCTTAGGCGAAAATGGGATGTCCTTTTGCCCTGCCTTCTCTTTGCCTACGGAGAGGTCCCTCAGAAGGGGGTGGCTACAGCCCTTTTGAACTTCTGTTTGGGCATTCAGTTAGGGGTCCCTTGTGTTTGGTGAAACAAACAAGACATTGTCGACTATGTACTTGGCCTCTGCTCCAGGATGGCTGAGTACATGAAGAAGGCAAGTAAAAACCTGGAGGCCAGTCAAGAATTGCAAAATGCTAGGCATGACCAAAAGTCTGCCTTGAGTATTTACCAGCCAGGCCAGAAGGTGTGGGTGTTGGAGTCTGTGGCCCCAACAGCTTTCCAAGACAGAGTGGACCCCACACCATCATTGAGCAAAAAGGTGAGGTCACCTACTTGGTGGACCTTGGCACTCCCAGGAGCCCCCACAGGGTGCTCTGTGTGAACAGGCTCAAACCTTTTGTGGACAGGGCTGACATGGGCTTGCTCATGGCAACTGATGAGGGACAGGAAGAAGCGATTGCTCCTCTCCCTGATCTCCTCTCACAAAAACCTGATGATGGGTCAGTTGATGGAGTAGCCTTGGCAGGCAGCCTTACTGCCCAACAGCAAACGGATTGCAGGAAGGTCCTCAATCAGTACATACACATGTTCTCTCTGACTCCTAGTCTAACCACCTGGTGTACCCATGAAGTGGACACAGGTGATTTTCTGACTGTTAAAAATAAGATTTATAGGCAGCCTGCCCATGTCAGAGATTGCATAAGGACAGAGGTCCGAAAGATGCTAGGATTGGGAGTAATTGAGCCCTCGGATAGCCCTTGCACTAGTTCAGTGGTCTTAGTACCAAAACCTCACACCCAGGGTGGTAAGAGAGAGATGAGGTTTTGTGTTGACTACAGGGGACACAATGCAGTCACTAGGACTTATGCTCATCCAATTCCAAGTGCAAAAAGCACTGTTGATGGACAGAATGCAGAACAATGTCATACATTCATCCCAGTACAGAGATCTTGGCCTAAATCCATTGTTTTTTGCTCACCATGCTATTCCAGTTTGGACCCAGCCATATGCAAATCAGTCTTTACCCTGTGCCCTATGGGAACAGTCCAGCCCAAACTGCCTGGTTAGGTCCTCCCTGGACTGGTAACAAGCATCCTAGGACCGGTTTCGGGGTTTCACCCCTCTTCAGCCAGGATAGCTTGATTCCAGTGGCATGGAGAGCACGGGACTCACGTCTGAGCATACCCGTCCCATTCGGGGTGACAAATACAAAAAGAACTGTTGATGGACAGAAGGCAGAACAATGTTATACATTCACCCCAGTACAGAGATCTGGGCCTAAATCCATCGTTTTTTGCTCACCATGCCATTCCAGTTTGGACCCAGCCATATGCAAATCAGTCTTGACCCTGTGCCCTGTGGGAACAGTCCAGCCTGAACTGCCTGGTCAGGTCCTCCCTGGACTGGTAACAAGCATCCTAGGACCGGTTTCGGGGTTTCACCCCTCTTCAGCCAGGATAGCTTGCCACTGGATTTAAGATAGCCTGGCTGATGAGGGTTATGAACCGGAAACCGGTCCCAGGATGCTTGTTTCCGGTCCAGGGAAGACATGGCTTGGCAGTTCGGGCTGGACTGTTCCCATGAGGCACAGTGTCAGACTGATTTGCATATGGCCATGTCCGAACTGGGGTGGTGGAGTGAGCTAAAGAATGATGATAGATTAAACCCAGATCAGTTGACTGGGGGTGAGTGTTTGATTTGCTCAAACGTTCCATCCATCATCCCCTTTGGTATCGCTTTGTTTGCCCTAAGTTGGCAGGGTATGCCCAGACGTGGGTCCCTTGCTTACTTTGCTACTGGATTCAAGATAGCCTGGCTGATGAGGGTTATGAACCCGAAACCGATCCCAGGATGCTTGCTTCCGGTCCAGGAAAGACATGGCTTGGCAGTTCAGGCTGGACTGTTCCCATGAGGCACAGGGTCAGACTGATTTGCATATGGCCATGTCCGAACTGGGGTGGTGGAGTGAGCTAAAAAAATGATGATGGATTAAACCCAGATCAGTTGACTGGGGGTGAGTGTTTGATTTGCTCAAACGTTCAGTCCATTATCCCCTTTGGTATCGCTTTGTTCGTCCTAAGTTGGCAGGGTATGCCCAGACGTGGTCCCTTGCTCACTTTGCCACTGGATTCAAGATAGCCGGGCTGATGAGGGTTATGATCCCGAAACCGGTCCCAGGATGCTTGTTTCCGTTCCTGGGAAGACATGGCTTGGCAGTTCGGGCTGGACTGTTCCCATGAGGCACAGGGTCAGACTGATTTGCATATGGCCATGTCCGAACTGGGGTGGTGGAGTGAGCTAGGGAATGATGATGGATTAAACCCAGATCAATTGACTGGGGGTGAGTGTTTGATTTGCTCAAACGTTCCGTCCATCATCCCCTTTGGTATCGCTTTATCCAATTCCAAGGGCAGATGAGCTTATTGACACCTTGGCCTCAGCCAAGTACTGAAGCACATTTGACCTTACTTCTGGCTATTGGCAAATCAGACTAGCTGAAGATGCCAAACGAAAAACAGCATTATCAACCCCTAGTGGGCATTATCAATTTATTGTAACGTCCTTTGGCTTACAGAATGCACCTATCACATTCCAAAGGCTGGTGAATAAAGTTCCCACAGGTCAGGAAGCCTATAGTGCAGAATATATATATATTTTTTTCAAACAAATTTTATTCGTCAAATGGCACATATAAAGCAGGGCTCTGTAACCCAGAGACGTCTGCCCAATAAACGTATAGCATCATGACTTTGACTTTTTCGTGATGAGATCAAGGAACAATGAAGAGCAATACAGATGAAAGAAACCATATGAAAACCCCAACCCAACAACCCCCCCCCCTCCTGTCGCACTAACAGCCTCTCAGGAGCAGCACAGCAATAGAATATACACCACAACAAATCACTGCAATTTACGAATATGCAATAACCTATGGTTTGCACCAGCAGGGTAGACTTAAACTGAATTGAGGGGCCCTGCTGCAGAGACCGGCTCCAGCTGCAAGCCTCGGTAGTTCGCCCATCGCTTCCAAACCTTGAAATGTTTATGCGGGCACCCTCTTGCAGTAAAAATGGGGAGCTCCAAACCCATGCAGAAGTCCAGACCCCTCTTCCTTGCAGACACTGAGGGTGGTGACGGTGCCTTCCACGCCCTAGCAATGTCTCTCTTCGCCAGAGTAAACCCAAGCAACATAAGATGGCATTTATAGATATTACCCCCTATCCCGTTCATGACATGTAAGAGCACCAGCTTCGGCGAGCGGGGCAGGTCCCAGCCCAACACCTCAGAGAGGCAGGTCACAACCCCTCTCCAGAACCGTGACAAGGAAAGACAGTGCCAAACTGTATGCATCAGGGTCCCCTCCTCCCGTTCGCACCTGAGACACACAGGGGAGGCCACCAGTCCCGCCCTCCACGAACGAGCCCATGTAAAATAGACCCGATGAAGATATTTGAACTGGACAAGGCGCAAACGTACTGCTTTGGACGCCCCCCACGGGGAGGCCTGCGCCTCCGTCCAGTCTTCATCAAGTGGACCAACATCTCCCTCCCAGGCCCCTCTAAGCTTCTGCAGTGTGGGAGAGCATTGAGTAACCAGGGATTGGTAAATCTTAGAGATCTTATGATCCTGAAGGTCTCCCATAAACACCTTCACTTCTATCAAACTGAATTCCGCCAGTGACGCCAAGCCCTCCAGACTAGGGGAGAGGGTGTGCCGGAACTGGAGATATTTATAGAATTGGGTTCTCAGCATGTGGAAATCTTTTTGTAGGTCCTGAAAGGACTTCAGGACCGGCCCACGCATTACGTCCCCGAGGGTAGAGATACCAATGCTATCCCATCCTCGAAACCCCGACAGAGTAGCTAGTTGTGGCAGACGCCCATTGTTCCATAAAGGGGTCTCCCTCGTCAGTGTGTTGCACCACCCCATCCTCCGCAAGGCCTACCACCAAATTTGGAAAACTACGTTTGTCGCTGACAGCAGTGAATTACGGATCGGCGCAGAATACAGTATCGTGTGTAGGGACAGCTCCCCCATAAGACGCACTTCAACAGCATTGGCAGGGTCGTTTCTATCCCCATACCACCATTCATTTAACCCCTTCGCTGCTAGGCCTTTCCCCCCCTGTGCTAAATCTTTTTTTGGCTATTTGGGGTAGTGTGCGCTTAGGCCCCTGTAATGTTTTGACCACATAAGGTATCCACGCCAAATTTGCGTCCTTTTCTTCCAACATCATGGGGATTGTAAAGGTACCCAGGGTTTGTGGATTCGCCTGGAGGGGTCCCAGAATTAGCCAAAACACAGCTACATTTTGATTTTTGGGGGAAAATGGGAAAAAAGGGCTGCAAATGAAAGCGTCTGGGATTTTCCCTGCAAATGGTATCAAAAAAGGGTTTGTGGGGCTGAAATCACCATTTTCCCAGCTTTTAGGGAATGATAGACTTTTGTCAGAAAACCAACATTTTTTACACAGTTTTAGCATTTTTCTGGGACATAGCCTATTTCTGCTATTTTTGTGCTTTCAACCTCCTTCCAGTTAATGGTAGAAATGGGTATGAAAGCAATAATGGATCCTGGAAAGCTATACATTTTAAAAAAGTAGACAAAATTCTGAATTCAGCAAGTGGTCATTTGTGCAGATCCTTCAAGGTTTCTTTATAGAAACTGACAGTTAAATATAGGAAAAAGTGAAATTTAGTTGCAAAAAACAGCCTTTTGTCTCAACGTTTTCACCTGCAACTTCTTCTAATTATGACAGCTCTTTGAAAGCAATATACAGTTACATCCGCTGGACCTTTCTGGTTGTGGGTATATATAGGACTTGTAGGTTCACCAAGAACCTGACAAACCCAGAGTCAAAAACTGAGCAGCAATTTGCAATGGCTTTTAATTATGTACCGGGTATATATCAATTATTGTGGGAAAATGTATACATGGAAAAATCGGTATAAAAGACATCTATGTATTTCTGATATGGGAACAAATCATAGAGTTTAGAAACAGTAGATATTTGCACATTTTCTAAATTGGGAATACTCATACTAGCTTGAGAATTATCAGTAATTTTTCAAAATGACTTCTTTTTTACACAATGTCTTTCATTTGGAAGGCAGAAATGCATCAAAGGTCAATAGGTAATAACAGTTGCTTTACAAATCTGAATTACCCTACGTCTCCTGATAAAAATGGTACCTCACTTGTTTGGGTAGGCATAGTGCCCACGGCAGGAAATAGCTCAAAACACAACGTGAACACACCACATTTTCACAATGAAAAATTACCCTTTTTTTGCAATGTGCCGAGTTGTAGTTTTTTAACCCTAGCTCTGCCGGCACCTAGGGAAACCTAGCAAACCAATACATTTTTGACAACTAGACGCCCAGGGAAATCCAGAATGGGGTGACTTGACTGCCTCCCACCAGGTTCTATTACCCAGAATCCCTTGGAAACCTAAAGAATTGTCACAAAACCCACATTTTGCCCATATTTCTGGGGTGGAAAGTTCTGGAATCTGCGTGGATCCACAAATTTCCACCCACCCCGCGTTCCCCAAAGTCTTCCGAGAAAAACGGTACCTTACTTGTGTGGGTTGGCCTAGTTCCCGTGACAGGAAACGGCGCAAAAGGCAACATGGACACACCTCAATTTCGCAGTGAAAAATGACCCTTTTTTGGCAAAGTGTCTAGCTGTAGTTTTTTAACCCTAGTTCTGCTGATTCCTTGGGAAACCGAGCAAACCTTTACATTTCTGAAAACTAGACACCCAGGGGAATCCAGGATGGGGTGACTTGACTGCCTCCCACCAGGTTCTGTTGCCCAGAATCCCTTGCAAACCTAAACAATTGTAAAAAAAAACAAATTTTCCCCACATTTCTGTGGTGGAAAGTTCTGGAATCTGCGTGGATCCATGAATTTCCACCCACCCCGCGTTCCCCAAAGTCTTCCAAGAACAATGGTACCTCACTTGTGTGGGTCAGCCTAGTGCCCGCGACAGGAAATGGCGCAAAAGGCAACGTGGACACACCTCAATTTCGCAGTGAAAAATGACACTTTTTTTGGCAAAGTGCCTAGGTGTAGTTTTTGAACCTAGCTCTGCCGGCACCTAGGGAAGCCTAGCAAACATATACATTTTTTACAACTAGACAACCAAGGGAATCTAGGATGGGGTGATTTGACTGCCTCCCACCAGGTTCTGTTAGGGGGCAGGAAGGCTGTAATTTTTGCGGGGGAGGGGGTGGGGGCATGGGCATGCCTGTTTTGGGCTGCCCCACTCTAATTCAAATTTGCCCCCCAAAAAACCCTGGCATCTAGAGGGCTTTTTGCCCCCCCGGCGGGGCAGATTGGGGGCTAATGCCCCCATCTGTCCCCCAGGGGGGGCTAAAAGTCCACTAGACGCCAGGGAGTTTTTTGGGCAAATTTTAATTAGGGTGGGGGCTGCCCAAAACGCGCAGGCCAATGCACCCACCCTGATTAAAATTTGCCCAAAAAATCCCTACTGAAGAAACCTACTGCGGACCCCACCGACCTCAAAAACTTCCGCCCCATCTCGCTCCTTCCTTTTCTTGCCAAAGTCATCGAGAAGATCGTCAACAGACAGCTTGCCGCCTTCCTCGAGACGAACGTCTCCCTCGACCCCTCGCAGTCCGGTTTCAGAGCCAACCACAGCACTGAGACCGCCCTCATTGCAGCCACCGACGACATCCGAGCCCTGCTCGACAACGGAGAAACAGCGGCACTCATCCTCCTGGACCTCTCTGCAGCATTCGACACTGTCTGCCACCGCACCCTAATCCAACGCCTCAGCAACACCGGCATCCAAGAGAAGGCACTGGAGTGGATCATCTCGTTCCTCGCCGGAAGAACACAGAGAGTCCGCCTCCCCCCGTTTCGTTCCGAGGCCGCCGAAGTCATCTGTGGCGTCCCGCAAGGATCGTCACTCAGCCCCACCCTCTTCAACGTCTACATGAGACCCCTTGCTGCCATCGCACGCCAACACAACCTCAACATCATCTCCTACGCCGACGACACCCAGCTGATCCTCTCCCTCACCAGAGACCCCAACACCGCCAGAACCAGCCTACACGAAGGGATGAAAGACGTCGCCGAATGGATGAAGAACAGCCGCCTGAAACTGAACTCAGACAAGACAGAAGTCCTCCTCCTGGGACCATCGCCCTCCGCATGGGACGACTCCTGGTGGCCCCCAGCCCTGGGCACCGCTCCCAAGCCAACATACCACGCACGCAACCTGGGCTTCATCCTGGACTCCTCCCTCTCGATGACCAGACAAGTCAACGCCGTCTCCTCATCATGCTTTCACACCCTTCGCATGCTTCGCAAGATCTTCCGATGGATCTCGACCGAAACCAGGAAGACGGTCACCCAGGCCCTCGTCACCAGCCGTCTGGACTGCGGAAACACCCTCTACGCCGGGACCACAGCCAAGCTACAGAAAAGACTCCAACGAATCCAGAACGCCTCCGCCCGACTCATCCTGGACATCCCCCGACGCAGCCACATCTCCAGCCACCTGAGGGACCTGCACTGGCTCCCCGTCAACAAGAGGATCACGTTCAGGCTCCTCACCCACGCACACAAGTCTCTCCACGACCTGGGCCCCAAGTACCTCAACGACCGCCTGACCTTCTACACGCCCACCCGCCAGCTACGATCTACTAGCCTCGCCCTCGCCGCCGTACCACGCATCCGAAGAGCCACCGCCGGAGGCCGGTCCTTCTCCTACCTGGCGGCCAAGACATGGAACTCCCTGCCCATCCACCTTCGGCTGACCCAGGACCACCTCGCCTTCAGGAGACAACTCAAGACCTGGCTGTTCGAGCAGTAGCGGACCCCCTCCCCCAAGCGCCTTGAGTAGCGCGCTATACAAGTATTATGATTGATTGATTGATTGACATTTCTGTGGTGGAAAGTTCTGGAATCTGCGTGGATCCACGAATTTCCACCCACCCCGCATCCCCCAAAGTCTTCTGAGAAAAATAGCATCTCAGTTGTGTGGGTCGGTCTAGTGTCCGCGAAAGGAAACGGCGCAAAACACAATGTGAACACACCTCAATTTCGCAGTGAAAAATGACCCTTTTTTGGCAAAGTGCCTAGCTGTAGTTTTTGAACGATAGCTCTGCCGGCTACTAGGGAAACCTAGCAAACCTATACATTCTTTAAAAATAGACACCCAGGGGAATCCAGGATGGGGTGACTTGACTGCCTCCCACCGGGTTCTGTTACCCAGAATCCCTTGCAAACCTAAAGAATTGTCAAAAACCCCACATTTTGCCCATATTTCTGTTGGTGGAAAGTTCTGGAATCTGCGTGGATCCACAAATTTCCACTCCCCTCGCGTTCCCCAAAGTCTTCCAAGAAAAATGGTACCTCACTTGTGGGGGTCAGCCTAGTGCCCGTGACAGGAAACGGCGCAAAAGGCAACGTGGACACCTCAATTTCGCAGTGAAAAATGACCCTTTTTTGGCAAAGTGCCTAGGTGTAGTTTTTGAACCATAGCTCTGCCGGCACCTAGCAAACCTATACATTTTTTAAAACTAGACACCCATGGGAATCCAGGATGGGGTGACTTGACTGCCTCCCACCAGGTTCTGTTACCCAGAATCCCTTGCAAACCTAAAAAATATTTAAAAAAACACATTTTGCCCACATTTCTGTGGTGGAAGGTTCTGGAATCTGTGTGGACCCACAAATTTCCACCCACCCCGCGTTCCCCAAAGTCTTCCGAGAAAAACGGTACCTCACTTGTGTGGGTCAGCCTAGTGTCCGCGGCAGCAAACGGCACAAAACGCAACGTGGTCACACCTCAATTTCGCAGTGAAAAATGACCCTTTTTTGGCAAAGTGTCTAGCTGTAGTTTTTTAACCCTAGTTCTGCTGACTCCTTGGGAAACCGAGCAAACCTTTACATTTCTGAAAACTAGACACCCAGGGGAATCCAGGATGGGGTCACTTGACTGCCTCCCACCAGGTTCTGTTACCCAGAATCTCTTGCAAACCTAAACAATTGTAAAAAAAAAACACATTTTCCCCACATTTCTGTGGTGGAAAGTTCTGGAATCTGCGTGGATCCATGAATTTCCACCCACCCCGCGTTCCCCAAAGTCTTCCAAGAACAATGGTACCTCACTTGTGTGGGTTAGCCTAGTGCCCGCGACAGGAAATGGCGCAAAAGGCAATGTGGACACACCTCAATTTCGCAGTGAAAAATGACACTTTTTTTGGCAAAGTGCCTAGGTGTAGTTTTTGAACCTAGCTTGCCGGCACCTAGGGAAGCCTAGCAAACATATACATTTTTTACAACTAGACAACCAAGGGAATCTAGGATGGGGTGATTTGACTGCCTCCCACCAGGTTCTGTTAGGGGGCAGGAAGGCTGTAATTTTTGCGGGGGAGGGGGTGGGGGCATGGGCATGCCTGTTTTGGGCTGCCCCACTCTAATTCAAATTTGCCCCCCAAAAAATCCTGCCATCTAGAGGGCTTTTTGCCCCCCCGGTGGGGCAGATTGGGGGCTAATGCCCCCATCTGTCCCCCAGGGGGGGCTAAAAGTCCACTAGACGCCAGGGAGTTTTTTGGCCAAATTTTAATTAGGGTGGGGGCTGCCCAAAACGCGCAGGCCAATGCACCCACCCTGATTAAAATTTGGCCAAAAAATCCCTGGTGTCTACTCAGCTTTTGCCCCCCCGGGGGGCATATTGGGGGCTAATGCCCCCATTGGCCCCGCAGGGGGGCAAGAAGGCTGTCATTTTTGCGGGGGAGGGGGTGGGGGCATGGGCATGCCTGTTTTGGGCAGCCCCCACCCTAATTCAAATTTGCCTAAAAGAAATCCCTAGTGACTAATGGGCTTTTTGCCCCCCCGGGGGTGCAGATTGGGGGCTAATTCCCCCATCTGCCCCTCAGGGAGAGCAGAAAGCCTACTACATGCCAGGGATTTTTTGGGGGAAATTTGAATTAGGGTGGGATTGCCAAAAACAGGCATGCCAATGCCCCCACCCTAGTAATAATTTGCCAAAAAAAATCCCTGGCATCTAGTGGACTTTTTGCCCCCCTGGGGGGCAGATTGGGGGCAACTGCCCCATCTGCCCCCCATGGGGGGCAGGAAGGCTGTCATTTTTGTGGGGGAGGGGTTGGGGGCTGTCGTGGAGTCAGTGGTTAAAGAATACAAACTTGCCACCAACCTCGGAAGAAAGCCTTTGGGAGCGATGGAGCGTGGTTGATCCCCCTTCGACCCTGAGGCGCAGACCCTCACAGAGTGATAACGACACTGCTGCGCGGGAAAGCCCCCCGGGGAAAAGGGAAGTGGATAAAATAATAAAATGCTGCTGAGGTATCTTCTGGTCCTGCGTCTATGAGGGAATCTGGGACTCAGCAGAGGAACCTCCCCAGAAATAACTATAGAGGGAAGATAAACAACAGCAGGTCAGTACGCGCTGCCCACCCCCTGTCTGCTCTAATTCTCTAAGTTATGTTGTTCCCACAGCAAACGCGACTTACTAGAGATAGTAGCAGCAACAGCACATCACAAAGTCCTCAACAGGTTCCTTCAATAATTGCGCAAGGGTTGAGCGTGAACATGCATCTCAGGGATGGGCTGTGATATAGTCAATCTCCCCCACACTGTTACGTCACAGTATTTGGGGATTTAATAATCGCTTCAGAGTGCACTTAACTGTTCAAGACTGGGTAATCATGGAGAGAAACAAACAAGTGTATCAAGGCAGCTTGAGAATGCAGCAACCAGAGTTCTACGCGTGGCCAAGTAAACAGAGGGAAGCAAGCAAGAGACTACTTGGTAACGCGCTACTCACTGAGCGGCATCAGACGGGAGTTGCTTCGAGAATGGCGAATTGCGGGCTCCCGGGCATCAGAAACAGTGATGTCCTCGGAACAACAACGCGGACTCTTCGGCTCGTCGGGTCGTTGCAGGTCATCCGGCGCGGAGCTTCGTCGGGTAGTTGCAGGTCATCCGGCGCGGAGCTTCGTCGGAAGAGAGGATCCAGCGGGGAATACCATCCGCTACGAGAATGTTTGAAAATACATTGGCAAGCACGCAACCCTCGGAGAGGGAAGTGCTTTATTGAATTCTGGCAACGCCGCCGGGAACTACTTCCGGTTCGTCGTCTGTGGGCATGCTGGGAGTTGTAGTGCCCGGTGCTTTTGCCTGCTACTACCTCCCCTTACGCGCCCTGCATATCGAATCGCGCGCTGTAATCTAGAAGCGCTGGGGGTTAAATGCATGGTGCGCGCCTCGCCCTGGCCTTTCCCTGCAGCAATCGCGACAGGGGCATGGGCATGCCCATTTTGGGCAGCCCCCCACCCTAATTCAAATTAGCCCCAAACTAACCCTTGCGTCTAGCGGGCTTTTTACGCCCCGGGGGGGGGGGCAGATTGGGGGTTACTGCCCCCATCTGCCCCAAGGGGGGGCAGAAAGGCTGTAATGGTGGTAGGGGGTGTGGGCATTGGCGTACCCGTTTCGGGCAGCCCCACCCTAAAACTAATTGCGCGAAAAAAAATCCCTGGCGTCAAGTGGGCTTTCTGCCCCCCCGTGGAGGTAGATTGGGGGCTACTGCCCCATCTGCCCCCCAGGGGGGGCAGAAAGGCTGTAATGGTGGTGGGGGGTTAAATTCCAGGCATTTCCAGGGCGCTGTTTCATGACGAGCTGGACTCGTCAAGAGCACACAACCACTGTGTGCCATGACGAGTCCAGCTCGTCATGAGCATCGAAGGGGTTAAAACGAGCAAGTGTGAGGCCATGTAGTATGACAATATGTCGGAGGTCGCCAGCCCACCACAATACGTAAAGAGGAAGCATGTCGGCAAGGCAACTCCTGCCCATCCCCTGGCCCATAGAAATTGACCAAAGGCAGCATTAACCTGCCTGAACCATCTAGGGGAAATCAGGTAGGGGTGATTCTGCAACTGGTAGAATAAACGGGGGAGCGAGACCATCTTGAAGATGGCCGATCTACCATATATGGACAGTGGCATATGGGACCAAGTCTTGAGATCCTCCCACACACGTTCCCAAACCAGAACCAAATTCATTTCCCATGACACGGTAGGTGAGTCTGATAGAAATACTCCAAGATACTTCATCCCGCCGGTAACCACTCGAACCGACGAAGCCCAGAAGCCCAGACCCGACGCGTCCTCAAGAAGCCATAAGGTAGACTTGTGAGGATTCAAGTAAAGACCCGACGATTCCCTGAAGATCTGCATAATACGGAGCAGCCTCAGCCCCGTCCTATCCACATCAGTAAGAAATAATAAAATGTCGTCAGCATATAATACAATGCGATCCGACAATCCGTGCGTCCATTCAAAGCCAGTCACCTGCGCATCTACACGCACCCAGGCGACCAGGGTTTCCACAGCCAGTGCAAACAAGTAGGGAGACAGAGGGCAGCCCTGCCGGGTACCCCGGCCAATGGAAAAGGTGGAGGAGGTAGAGCCGGCGACCCATACCGATGCAGTGAGGTCAGTATAGAGTGAGTTCAGGTAGGACAAGAAGCGCGGTCCAAACTTCAGCCTGCGTAGCAGCGCAAATAGATACACCCAACTAAGGGAATCAAATGCCCTGTCCAAATCTGCCAGCAATAGCTCCGCCCGTTCACTTAGCCCCTGAATGGTCGCAACAGCATCCTGTGCCCGTCGAATATTATGTCGAGTCGCCCTCTGGGGCATAAACCCGGCCTGGTCTGGGTGCACTAAGGTAGTAATGTGAGACCGCAGACGATTGGCAAGTGCCTTGGCCAATATTTTAGCCTCGACGTTTTAGAGAGAGATGGGACGATACGAAGTGTGTTGGTCTGGGGTTCGGCCAGGTTTATGGCACACCACCACCTCCGCGTGTCTCCAGTCACGAAGAAGGCAGCCCCGGTCGCGGGACTCCTCCACCACACTGAGGTAATGGGGCTCAAGCTGCAAAAAGTATTTCTTAAAAAATTCACAGGGAAATCCGTTCGGCCCCGGAGCCTTACCAGAATTAAGGTCCCCCAGAGCGGCCCCCAATTCCTCCTCTGTGAGCGGTAGATCCAGCTCCGCGCTTGCCTCATTGGACAAAGCCCGAGCCGGGAGGTCGTCCAAAAATCAGCCTATCAAATCTTCGTGGAGACATTCTCTGGGGACATACAGCTCCGCAAAATATGTGGAGAAGCTTTCAGCAATGTCAGAGGAGTCCGTAAGGGACACCCTATCCGGGCCTATTATACCGGGGAGGGCCTGAGAGTGAAACATCCCCTGACACAGCCGGTGAAGCCTCTTACTAGACTTATCCCCCCACTGGTACACCCTACTGCGCGTTGCCAGCCAAGTAAGGTGGACTTCACCCAATCAAGGGCAGCATAGTTCTGTTGCGCAAGCAGCAATTGTTGCCGGGCTCGATTACCACCGGCCCCCCTACTACGATGCTCTAGGTCCGAAATATTAGCCTCCGCTTGTAGCAGAGCCTCCATCAGTGCCCTGCGGGCTGCAGCGCAAAAAGAGATGTCAACCCCCCGTATAGTGGGCTTCAACGCCTCCCACAGGGGTTCGGCCCCAGAAACCTATCCCACATTTAGTGTCAAGTATTGATCAAGAGCGCTCTCTATATGATCCCTATAGTCCTCCTTCTGGAGGTTCCAAGTCGAGAGGCGCCAGTGGAAAGGCTGTCTCACCCAGCCCATCTGTAACGTAAGGGCAATTGGCGAATGATCAGAAAGACCCAGAGGAAGAATATCTGCCTCGACCACCCTGTCAGCCGCCACCAGGGGAACAAACAAATAATCAAGGCGAGAGTAGGAATCATGGACCGCCGAGAGATATGTGTATCCCTGAACATTCCCATGTAACTGGCGCCATGGGTCCACCCAATCAAGCCCCGACACCAGAGAGTAAAGTTTAGTGGATTGGCGAACAGCTATGCACCCCCCGGGCCTCCAACGATCCCGGGACACATCCATCACGTCGTTCCAGTCCCCCCCAACCATGGACAGGCCATCAGGCATATCTGCCCAAAATGACATAAGCTGCTCTACCAAACCCCATGGGAGCGGAGGGGGATATAGACACAACCCAACACCACAGGTTTCTCCCTGACCATACCCTGCAGGAACAAATACAGCCCCTGAGTGTCCGTCCACGTCTTGACATGTATGTATGGAACTCGGCGGTGAATCAAGACTGCCACCCCTCGTGACCCTGCACAAACCCCGAGTGGAACACCTGACCGTAACCATAACGCTGGAGGCAAAGTGCCTTCGAACCCATAAGGTGCGTTACTTGTAGCATGAGTATGTTTAGCCTGTTGAAGTATGGCCCAGCGTTTGATTTTGTCTAGGGCCCCCCTGACATTCCAGCTTACTATGCGGAGGATACCAGGAGGCACCCGTGTGCTATCGGGCGGGACAGCCATGGAAGACCCTAGTATTAGGTGCTGGTACGAAGGAAAGTATATGGTGCATGCATAGAGGCCTTGCGTTATTGTAGCAAAGTGCGACCTGAAAACAAAAACAAAAACAACAACCCAACAACCCCCCCTGCCTATACCTCAATAGCGATGAAGTATCTGTTGCGGCGGGTTCAGTCCGCAGACCCCAACAGGGTGTCCCGGTACACCTCGACCAATGGATCCCCAACTTACAGCCCATTGTCAACAGGCACCCTCTCCGTCGGGGAAGTTCCAACAGAGAAATCGCCCCTCACACGGGCTCCTCCGATCAAAGCAACAATGTCAAGGTCATACAGGACCGCGATCTCCCCCTCTCATTATGAGGCCGATGTAGTCTGCCGGAGGCTGATCCGGCCAAGGAGTTGCACTGCAGGATTGAGATTGACATTGGGATCTGGAGCGTCTGTGACCTTTAAGCTTCGATTGAGGCTGCTTATGAGCTGCCTCGCTGTACCAAGAGTCTGATTCCCGCCTGGGCGGTGTGTGGGGACGCAACCTCATCGTCTCATCAACAGTTAGTACAGCATATCTTGATGATATAGCTGTCTTTAGCTCCACCTGGGAGGATCACCTGGTCCACCTGAAGAATGTTTTGGTGGCTCTGCAGAAAGCAGGCCTCACTATCAAGGCTACTAAGAGCCAGATAGGGCAAAGCAAGGTTTTGTACCTGGGCCACCATGTGGTTGGAGGCCAGGTTTAACCACTACAGAGCAAACTCCAGACCAGAATGGACTGGGTTGCTCCAACGACCCAGACTCAGATCAGAGCTTTCTTGGGTCTTACTGGGTATGTAAAAGGATATGGGTCCATAGTGACTCCCTTGAATGATCTCACCCCCAAGAAAATACCCAAGAAAGGTCAGTGGACCGTTAGCTGTCAGAAGGCATTTGATGGTCTCAAGCAGGCCATGTGCACTGCTCCTATTCTGAAGAGTCATGACTACTCCAAGCAATTTATTGTCCAAACGGATGCATTTGAGTTGGGGGTAGGGACTGTGTTGTCACAACTTAATGCACAGGGTCAGGATCAACCAGTAGCTTTTATTACCAGAAGGTTGACCCCCAGAGAGAAACGTTTGTCAGCTATAGAGAGGGGAGCCTTTGCTGTGGTCTGGGCCCTGAAGAAGCTGAGGCCATATTCGTTTGGCACTCACTTCATTGTTTAGACAGACCATAAACCCCTCCTATGGCTAAAACAGATGAAGGGTGAAAACCCGTAACGTTTGAGGTGGTCCATTTCCTTACAGGGAATGGACTATACAGTGTAGCATAGACCTGGGAGTAACCACGCCAATGCAGATGTACTCTCCAGATATTTCCACTTAGAAAATGAAGACTCAACTGGGCAATGTTAGACTCATCTCCTTACGTTTGGGGAGGGGTTGTGTAGGAAAGTAGGATCTGCTTCTTATGGTTACCGCCACTTTTTGCTGGATGTAATGCTGTTTGTGACTAGTCTGACTGGGATCCTGCTAATCAGGAACCCAGTCTATTTGCTTTCTCCCTAACCTGTTATGCTATGTTCTTAGGTACACCCCAGATTGGATACTGGGGTACCCTTGTCAGTCTCGGGTATATAGTACCCATGTACCCAGGGCATAAGTACCCTAGAGGTCTCCCATGAGCAGCAGAATGTATTGTACCACCCATGAGAGACCATTCAAAATGGACCTACAGGCCTGCCATTTCAGCCTGTGTAAGTTGATGCATGCACCACTTACTTAAGATATAGGTTAACTATATCTAAGGGTCACTGCACTTGAAACCTATAAGCCACCCCCTAGAAGGCCTTTACAATCCTGAGGGCAGGGTGCTTGGTTCTAAGTGAGAGGGTGCCCCTGCATGAGCAGGACACCCCTGCAGCCTACGGAGTCCATTCTCCCAGGTTGCCAGTGAAGCAGCCATATACTAATATAGAGGGGCATTACATAACCGCGCGAAGACCATCTCGAAAACGGCTGCAACAAACCCTATTTTGTTTGGTGTCAAACATGTTGGAATCATACTCCCACACCGGTAACCGGTGTGGGAGGTATGATTCCATCCAAAGGGAGAGCCCTCCGTTTGGCTCTCGTTGTTCCCGGTACCAGCCTTTAAGACCCGGACAGCACAAAATGGTTGCTGGCGACCAGAGACACATTTCTGTACTCCTGCTGCTGAGCCAGGTTCGAGCAGTGGAAAGCAGAACAATAGAGATCCTGTCACAGGGAGGTGTGACCACCTTTAATACAGGAATTAGTGTATTAGGGCTGAGGGGGTGTACTTGCCAGCGCCTGAAACCCTGCAGGAGGGGCACATATGGTGTCCTTGTGCATAGTCCAGTTCAAACTAGTCCTGTGAGCCGTTGGCTTTTGTTGTGGCACAAAACTGGACAAAGGACATGGGAGTAACCTCTCCCCTGTCCAGACCCTCCCCTGGGAGGGTCCCCTGAATCTCACCAACCCTTTCCTTAGGGTACTTTAAGGGTTACCTGGGTGTAGGAACCTAGATTCATCATGGACAAGATTCAGAACTGAAACCACTGCACTTCGACCGTCTGGGCACTCTGGACTTTGCTGGACTTCGTTTGGGCCTGACTTCGTCTCCCTCTCAGTCTGCTGTCTCGTCTGTGCCCATGCACCATACAGGATCTGTGCAGGGCCTGTGGAGCATCCATGACACCAGAAGATAATCTGCCTTTGAGTGAAGGAGTTACTCCCCTGCATTCGCAGGCACCGCAACACTGCTGACCGGTCTGCTAATCCCGAGCTCCTACACACTCCGAAGGGTTCAACAACACAGAAGGTAGGTTTCAACGTCCCTCGAGGCTCCAGCTGTCCTCTCACCCAGTTTGAGTTCACAATCTCTCGTGGGGGATGCAATACCCAAACTCCTACGCACAGCGTACTTTTGCAAGTGCAAATGCTTGCTGGCAATTCTGCAGAAAGTGCATTGGGCTCCAGTAGCCCCAACCTCTGGTAACTTCTCCTATAAAGATCTTCGACCACATCGCACCATGGGCCCTGTGGCCTGTAGTTTTGTAAAGCTGCCGGAGGTCCTCCTGCGACTTCAGTGTCTTTGACCTGTGGGTCCTGTGGAGAGTCAACTACGACTACTTTGACTCTCCTGATTGCTCTGGGCTTGCCCTGACTCCCCTGTTTGTGGTGTGTCTCCTGGACGTTGCTGGTCCTCTTCCTGCAACTTCTTGACCTCCTGAGTGGGTTGCTTTTGCCAAGGCTTGTTGGTTCTCCCGCCAGACACCGACCCCTCCGCACTCAACATCCTTCGTGGGACAGCTCATATCCGGCTCCAGGTCAACCTCAGCATCGCCTGGTCCCCACAGCTGCAGAGTCAAGGTCATTGACATCTACACTGAAGCACCTGACATCGGTGGGCATTCGTCTACCGAGACCCTGGTCACTCTCCAGTGACCCAGACTCTGTCCCCTCGGCTTTCAGGTACTCTTCACCAAGAATCCAGGTTTGGATTCCCATGGACATTTTCTCCTCCTCCAGCAGCGGCACTTTCCTGACGTCCTACAGTGGGTTTGACGGCGGTTTCTGATGCCACTTCACACCTATGCACCTGGCTTCCCTGGGATAGGTAACTTGGGTACCACGGTATCCACGGGTGGGGTGGCTCTCCAACCTTCTGTCTTCCACGGGGTTTCTTCAGGGTCCACTGCGAAGGGTCCTTAATCCTTAAAAATTCAACAGCGACTTGCAAATAGACTTGTATGGAGCATGCGGTCGTGTACTTACACAGCCCACGCTCTCCGTGGGGTCCCTATCTACTCACCTTGGGTGGTTACTTCGGGTCCCAGCAATTCTATGTCCTGTCGACTTTTTTATTATATGGTTTGGTCCCCCCCGGGGCCCACTGTGTATTAGTGCTATTTACCCTGATTTCATTGCTATAGTATTGTGTGCTTTGCGTATATCTCCGTGCGGGAGATGCTGGAACATACTAGAGAGTATTATATGAGTAATACATATTTTTATAAATACCTTGTGTGGTTCTCTTTCATTTAATCTATACTATAGGATTGAATTCCGGTAAAACAAGCTGCTTTACACTCCTTCAAGACTAAGCCTGAAGGTGAGCCTTCTTAAATCACCATAAGGGTTGTCTGGACTGGTGCAAGGTGCCCACTTACATTACTGGACATCATATACCAGGCCAGCTTCTCACTGTTTCATAAAGTCTTCATATCATGATTAGATAAGGCCCTTCTCAGGGAGACCCACTTTTCCAATTCTCACTATCTATTTGCCTCCGCCATAATATTTTTTGTATGACACCCTCTTTTCTCTGATTGCATGTCTGTCCCCAGATTTGATTGCATCGATAAAGGCTAACTTAGCCATTCGACAATTGTTACTAAACCTGGAATATAGGGCTTTCTTGGGTTTACTTATACTTTTAGATGAAAAGAAAATATCAGCCAGGACTGATTTCAAAGCTTTATGTGTCTCAGCAACTTGTGCGAGGGAAATGGATATACAATCATTTGCAATAAAATGTTCCGCTGCCATTACAAACGGGATGATGGATTCATGTAAGGTGGGGATTGGTGTATGGTTGTCCATCGAACTCTTCTTCTACAATTAGTGAGTGTTAATCTTGCATCTGGTACGATATTTGGACTGGGTGTGGCCTCAGAGGTCAGGATCGCTGCCTCCAACATCAGGGCGTTATGATCACTGTTGTGTCAGGACATGACCACAAAATCGACTACCCTGTGCCATAGCCTCATCTCTACTAAGATATAATCTATAATGGAAAAGTGTCCTACTCGATTAAAGGTGTGGTTCCCAGGTGAATCCGCCTTTGCGCAGCCATTACATGCCCTTAGAGAGTGTTTCAAAGTAAAAGATTTGATCTGAAGTGCCAATGGTGTCCAAGCCCGGGTTGGGGAAATATTCGGCTCAGGGATTGCTTAGTGAAGGTCCTCTTCACTGGGCGCTCCTCCATTGAGGCCATTCAGGTGCTCGTTCTGGCAATTGAAATCACCATCAATAATCACTGAATAATCATTACAGAGGGCATACCCTTTCCCCTGGTGGTAGCATCTGTTCCAAAAGACGCAAACCTGCACCAGGTTTCCTGGAACATACATACATCATGTTGATCTACAAATACCCCCCGGTCAGGATTGTGCAATTTGGAACTAAGTCCTGCAACATTCCAAGACACAAACCTCATCCTGGATGAGGCTAGATGTCTACCTGCATTAGGGGAATGGGCATCTGTTACAAGAGGTCTACCTACCCACTGGGAAGTGCTCATCCTCCTCGCAGAGCAACTAATGCTGTTGTAAAACCAGTGCAGTGACCTGGTCTGCCCCTTAACACAGGCTCAATGGTGGGAGTTTTGTTACAGCACTAGACAGTTGCCCTGTATCAGTTTCTCTCTGTATTACATTGGGGTCACCCAACCCTCCACCATCCCCCAATGCCAATGTGGCACCAGGGTAATCAGACACTCTGGTGGGAAAGACCCTCCCCCAGAGTTCCCCCAGGCAGACAAAATCCTCTTTCCTGCAATGCGGTAACTTGAGTCAATCGACCAATTCTAAGTTTCCAAATCTATTTGATGTCTGTATGTTATAAAACAAAGGTCTGGGTGGGTTCCTGCCACAATAATGCCTTACCATTCTAGTTCCCTATCCTTGGCCCCGGTCTTGTGTGCTCTCTGATTGCTGGTGCTTGGCCTGGAATATAAAGGTAACCTGGCGGTAAAGACCTGATTCCCACATCCTGCCAATAGTGATTCGAACTTAAAAGGCTAAAGACAGTCATTGGATTTTTAAAATTAATTACAATGCAAACCCCTTGCTCATCTTTTGGTCTATTGCCCACCCAACTAACCCTGTGTGCCAAGGGGATCTCGCCTGCGTCTTTATAGGCGAAATGCCTTTGTCTAGCTAGCCAAAATATGCACTTGTTCCTAAGGTCAAGATGGTTTTCTCTATGCTTAGTTTTAAGCTCAGGCATACCAGCTAGAACAATTACATACGGGCAAGAGGCAGGGGGTGGATTAATAGCGGGCAAGACTGGCCTTGATTCCCTTGCATCTTCATTAGATGCGAGGTTGGCTCCCTCAGTGAACCTAGCCCCCTGGTGTCAGAGCTCACCTTCAGCTTCTCGCTGGTTCTGTAGTCTTGCACAGGAACAGAAGTTGCTTGCTTCCCAACTCCCACTACCAACCACTCAGCCCCAAAAGAATACTTGGCGCTAACTGATCAGCAAGGGGGAAGGGGGAAAGTGGATAAAATAACAAACAATAAGAGAGACTGGTTCTGGACCTTCAGATTTTTCTATCTGGAAACCTTCTTCCGCCTTTGATCTGGCTAGCTGTCTCCCTAGAAAAACTAAGCACACAACAATTATTTATTTTCCCTCCTCTACTCTATCATACTTCTTGCTTTTACTTTTTTCTTTGAAAATGGTACCTACCCGAGATCCTAAAACTCTGTGCCCCTCTCCTTGGCGCTATGCTGCCTTCTTCTCTCTCTGGTTCGAGTTGGCGTTCTTTCCTGTAATATATTTTATTGGTTATTATCTATTTATTCCTTACTTCCTAATGTGTTCCCCTACTACTCTTTAACCTACCAGATGAGAATTAACTGGGTTTTTCTCTTTATATGTCATTGCTTCTTCCTTATGGTTTTATCTATTGTCTTTTAGGTCGTTTTCTTTTCTTGTCTCTTTATTTGTTCTTGGTTCGGCTTCTCTCCACAGGAATTCTCAGTTCTAGTTCTATACTGGATTATTCTCCTCAGGTATTGTCTTTTATCTTTTCTTTTCCTGTCTTTAATGTCTTATTAATATTGTTTCTCTTAGGACTTCTCGCAACCAATAATCATTTATCTTATTTTCTTACAGGTTACTTAGTCTTTAAATCTGCTGTCAATGGTAAGTATCTACTTTAACGACATTGTATTCTTACATTTACTTATTATATCTTATCACTCTAGGAATTCTCTCAGAAGTTCACTTAGCTTTCTTCTTCTTCTTCTTTTCTCTTCAGGTTTTGCTGCTTCGCCACTTGACTCGAAGACTTGAACAACGAAGCGCTGTCAGGATGTCGATAAGTTTCTTTCCGCTCGGAATTTCCGAATGACTCCTTTCTCTCACCTCAGATAACTATGGAGATTCTATGACTACTAACTTGGACGCTTGATAAACTCTCCTAAACTCGAGCTCTAAGAGTATTTATACCTTAAACTACGGACGCTCTTAAATTCTGTCTTCTCTGTGGAAACGCTTCAGTGAAGTGCGCAATACTTCAGGTGTGCGCGCGTCACATCAGCTCGCTCCAGAATCTTGTAATCAACTAGACCGCAGACCCCAGCACCTTAGCGGCCATCTTGGAGTTGCGAACTTGCCAGCAACTCGACCACTGACGCCTGGTTTTCAACCCTGAATGATCACTAGCGTGTAACCGTTTGCGAGTCTTTTTGGGACTGGAGCTAGGGATCCTGACAGTACCCCCCACCAAAGATGGTCCTCCCACCCTGGGTTTGGTTGGATAGCGTTGATAAAAAAGTCTTATTAGTCTAGGAGCATGCACATCTGAATCTAATTCCCAAGATCGCTCCTCTGGACCATAGCCTTTCCAATCAACCAGATAATACAGTCTTCCTCTGACTAGTTTTGAGTCTAAGATTTCTTTTACCTCAAACTCCACTCCTGTATCTAACTAAATTGGGTGCGGAATCGGTTCTTTTCTCAAATTTGGAAATACCTTTTTCAATAGGGAAACATGAAACACCGGGTGAATTTTTAATTTGGATGGTAAAGTCAACTTATAAGTCACCGGATTAATCTGCTCTGCAATGGGGTAAGGACCGATGAACCGGGGCTGAAATTTTCGGTTCCCTTTTAGTCTTAGATTTTTGGTATTTAACCAGACTTCGTCTCCAATTTCTAAAGGAGGAGGTTCCTTTCTTTTCTTGTCTGCATACTTCTTATACTTTTCCTTAGCCTGTTCTAGGTTTCTTGATGCTAATTCATGTACAGAATTTAAATGAACCAACAAGTCCTTGACTGCTGGGACTGAGAGCTCAACATCTTGTACTGCGGAATTGGGATGTCTTCCGTAATTTAAATAGAACGGTGAATACCCAGTGGACACATTCTTCGCGTTGTTGTGAGCAAATTCTGCTGTCCACAGGTAGTCAGGCCATTCTCCATCCTGTTTCAAGGAAAAAAATCGTAAATATTGCTCCAATTCCTGGTTCACTCGTTCCGTCTGCCCATCCGTCTCCGGATGGAAACTGGTGGAAAAGCGAGTTTCTACTCCTAATCCTTTCATAAAGGCCCTCCAGAAATGTGAGACAAATTGAGTGCCCCGGTCCGATATTATGACCTTGGGTATCCCATGCAACCTTACAACCTGTGTGTTAAAATGACTTGCTAACTGTTTCGCTGTAGGAATTCCCTTTAGGGCCAAGAAATGCGTCATCTTCGTGTATGCATCTACTACTACCAAAATTGTGTTTATTCCATGGCATGATGGTAAATCTGTGATTAAATCTAAAGTGATTGTGTGCCAAGGATGAGGAGGATTGGGCAAAGGTTGCAACAGCCCCTGGGGAGCATGCCGTTCTGATTTTCCCTGAGCGCATATCTCACAGGTTTTCACATATTGTTCTATATCCTTATTCATCTGTGGCCACCAATATTTTCTTTTTATTAAATCTGCCATCTTGAACTCTCCCTTGTGTCCTGCCAACAAATGATCGTGACATTCCTGTAAGGCTTGGTTCTGCAATGCTATTGTTGGCAAATACAAAGCACCTTCCTTGTAAGGCAGTTCATCTCGAACTTCTCTTCCATGCTCTTGCTGTGCCCAAGTCAGCATTTCTTTCGGGGGTCAAAGCTTGGATCACCCTCTCCTTGAAGTTCAGAATGTCTGTGGCGCTAATAATTTTAGTATCTGGTATGATCGCTTGAGCACTAAGTGGGTTCTTTTCTTCTCCAGTTCCCATCCTGGACAAGGCGTCCGCCTTTCCATTTTGTGTACCAGGCCGATAAGTTATCACAAAGTCATAATCGGCAAAATAAAGTGACCAACGAAGTTGGCGAGGTGTCAAGGTTCAGCAGACTTCAGGAATTTCAAATTGCGATGGTCTGTGTAAACTGTTACTACATGGTGAGCTCCCATTAGATAGTGTCTCCACTCCTTGAAAGCGTCTTTTATAGCCAACAACTCTTTTTCCGTAATCGTATAGTTTATTTCGGCTGGCGTCAACTTCCTAGATCGATAGGCCACCGGGTGTAATTGGCCAGTTTTCTTATTCCTTTGAGAAAGCACTCCACCAACCGCAAAATCAGAGGCATCTGTCTCTACATAAAAGGGCTCCATCGGATCAGCATGTAGGAGGACAGGCGCAGTGGTGAACTCACTCTTTAGTTCCTTAAATGCTTGCTCTGCTTCATCTGACCACTCGAATCGTACCCCCTTCTTCAGTAATCGCGTAAGAGGTAGGATTCGTCGAGAAAATTCTCCAATAAACCTCCAATAGAAGTTTGCAAATCCAATGAACGCTTGGACTTCTTTGACACTGGTGGGTGACTTCCATTCAAGTACAGCCTGAATCTTCCGTCTGTCCATATGGATTCCAGTTGGCGAGATCACAAAGCCCAGAAATTCCACCTGCGAAACTCCAAAGGCACATTTTTCCAACTTGACAAATAATCTGTTCTCTCGCAGTTTCTGTAGGACTCCTCGAACCTGTGTTTGATGCTCCTGCGTATCTACTGAGTAGATCAGTATGTCATCAATATACACGATTGCGCATTGATCAATGAATTCACTGAGTACATCATTTATGAAATGCTGGAACGCTGCGGGAGCGTTACACAAACCATAGGGCATCACCTGGTACTCAAATAGCCCCAAACGTGTCCTGAATGCCGTCTTCCACTCATCACCCTCTCTAATTCGAATAAGGTGGTAAGCTCCCCTTAAATCCAACTTCGTAAATATCCGCGCCCCTTTAATCTGGTCCAATAACACGGAGATAAGTGGAAGAGGATACCTGTTCTTTTTTGTGATGCGATTGATGGCTCTATAGTCGATACACGTCCTCAGCTCGCCCTGCTCTTTTTTAGGCACAAAAAACAGTGGTGAAGACACTGGGGATTGGGAAGGACGTATGAATCCATTTGCGAGGTACTTGTCGATATACTCTCTCAGGTGGTGATTCTCTTGTTCCGTTAATGCGTACACCCGACTGCAAGGCAAGTTTGCCCCTGGCTCTAGGTCTATCTTGCAATCGTAGACACGATGAGGTGGCAGTTGTTCGGCTTCCTGCTCGTTGAAAACATCTTCGAAATCTTGATATTCCGGTGGTATTGATTGCGTATTGATTACGCACACTGACACTTCGGCTGAACATAAGGCGTGAGCCAGGTTCTGTTTACTCGTCTCCTTTAAGGTTCCAAAACAGTGTTCTTTACAATACGCAGAATTCATTTCAATTGTCCTATCATTCCAATTTATACAATTTATAGAGGGATTATGCTCCGTGAGCCATGGAAGCCCCAATATGAGTTGAAACTGAGGGGCATCAATTAGATTAAAGTGTATTGCTTCTTTATGCCCATTTTCTTGAATCAACTCTACCAATTCCGTATGACTGATTATAGGCCCTGAGGATAGATTGGTACCATCAATTAACTGGTTCACCTTTTGCCTTGGCGATTGCTTGCAGTCCAATCTTAGCCGCGAACTTCAGATCACAGAAATTGCCTGTGGCTCCCGAGTCCACCATAACCGCTACTCCTTGCATTACTTCTTGACGGAATCGTATTGTCATGGATAAGATCAAATGCGGTGATGACGACTGTAACGTACTCGCCAACCGATGTTCCTGGGGAGTTGATTTCTGATTCGCATCCACCTGCACAACTCCTTCTACAGGTGGTGCTGCGAGTTTTCCTTCGGCTTAAATGACCCCTTTGGCTTCTTTGGACAATTTCGCACAAAATGCCCACTAGAACCGCAGTACATACATAAGTTGCTGACTCGCCTTTTCTCTTTCTCTTCTTTAGTAAGCGGCCCCTGAATAGTTCCTATTTGCATAGGTTCTGGTCCTGAGAAGGCTTCTGCGCTCTTTCCAACTTCAGTCTTTGCTCTGACGAAACGTGGAACGGTACTTCGATACTCTCGTCTTCTCTCTCCTCTTCGCTCCCCTTGCCTGAAATCCAACTCTAGAACCAGATCTATAAGGGCGGAGATCTCAGTTGGACGGTTGGGTATCTGAGCCAACCCATCTTTTAATTCGTCCCGCAGGCCTCGATAGAAAACTGCAGTCCGCTTGCTTTCCGGCCAGTCCGTTTCCGTTACAAGCTTGTTGAACTGAGCTAAGTAAGCCACTAAGTCTCTATTTCCCTGCTTCAGCTCCAATAGTTCATTATCTACTGCTTGAGAGATCCGCCTTCGGTCAAAGATTCTCAGGAATTCTCTTTTGAACTCGTCAAAATTCTGCAGCAATGGATCATCTCGTGAGACTATCGGCATCGACCATGCCGCAGCGTCACCACTCAAGTATGACAAAATGAAGGCCACCTTAGATTGCGCATCAGGAAAAATAGAAGGGCGACACATGAAATGAAGGGAGCATTGCGTAATAAACACCTGCGCCTTTTGTGGGTCCCCACTGAATCTCTCGGGTGCTGCCAAAGGTATTACTGGTGACAAGGAATGTATCACCTGTGTAGTTAGCTTATTTGTGTCTCCCATAGATGTGGTTGGACCCTCCCTTCCAGTAGTGTACGGTTGCCTAACTCTCTGTGCTAGTTCTGCCGTCTCTTTCCTTGAATTCATGACCACCTGCCTTAAACTTTGATTCTCTTCTTTAACCGCAACCAATTCCTTTTGTATAGCCTCTAGGACCGACCCTAAGGTCTGTAAGTTTATTCCTTCAACCATTTCTTTTCTGTTCGGGTGCAAGATTTACGACGTGGGCACTTCACTCTGTCAGAGCTCACCTTCAGCTTCTCGCTGGTTCTGTAGTCTTGCACAGGAACAGAAGTTGCTTGCTTCCCAACTCCCACTACCAACCACTCAGCCCCAAAAGAATACTTGGCGCTAACTGATCAGCAAGGGGGAAGGGGGAAAGTGGATAAAATAACAAACAATAAGAGAGACTGGTTCTGGACCTTCAGATTTTTCTATCTGGAAACCTTCTTCCGCCTTTGATCTGGCTAGCTGTCTCCCTAGAAAAACTAAGCACACAACAATTATTTATTTTCCCTCCTCTACTCTATCCTACTTCTTGCTTTTACTTTTTTCTTTGAAAATGCTACCTACCCGAGATCCTAAAACTCTGTGCCCCTCTCCTTGGCGCTATGCTGCCTTCTTCTCTCTCTGGTTCGAGTTGGCGTTCTTTCCTGTAATATATTTTATTGGTTATTATCTATTTATTCCTTACTTCCTAATGTGTTCCCCTACTACTCTTTAACCTACCAGATGAGAATTAACTGGGGTTTACTCTTTATATGTTGTTGCTTCTTCCTTATGGTTTTATCTATTGTCTTTTAGGTCGTTTTCTTTTCTTGTCTCTTTATTTGTTCTTGGTTCGGCTTCTCTCCACAGGAATTCTCAGTTCTAGTTCTATACTGGATTATTCTCCTCAGGTATTGTCTTTTATCTTTTCTTTTACTGTCTTTAATGTCTTATTAATATCGTTTCTCTTAGGACTTCTCGCAACCAATAATCATTTATCTTATTTTCTTACAGGTTACTTAGTCTTTAAATCTGCTGTCAATGGTAAGTATCTACTTTAACAACATTGTATTCTTACATTTACTTATTATATCTTATCACTCTAGGAATTCTCTCAGAAGTTCACTTAGCTTTCTTCTTCTTCTTCTTTTCTCTTCAGGTTTTGCTGCTTCGCCACTTGACTCGAAGACTTGAACAACGAAGCGCTGTCAGGATGTCGATAAGTTTCTTTCCGCTCGGAATTTCCGAATGACTCCTTTCTCTCACCTCAGATAACTATGGAGATTCTATGACTTCTAACTTGGACGCTTGATAAACTCTCCTAAACTCGAGCTCTAAGAGTATTTATACCTTAAACTACGGACGCTCTTAAATTCTGTCTTCTCTGTGGAAACGCTTCAGTGAAGTGCGCAATACTTCAGGTGTGCGCGCGTCACATCAGCTCGCTCCAGAATCTTGTAATCAACTAGACCGCAGACCCCAGCACCTTAGCGGCCATCTTGGAGTTGCGAACTTGCCAGCAACTCGACCACTGACGCCTGGTTTTCAACCCTGAATGATCACTAGTGTGTAACCGTTTGCGAGTCTTTTTGGGACTGGAGCTAGGGATCCTGACACCTGGCTATGCATGCAACCTCTCTAAACTAGCATGTTGTGGTGGGGCATACCTCTACTCTTTGCTTCATGGTTTACTGGGTTAATATCAGTAGGGTACAGGGGGGTTTGGGCCGGGCCTGAGTAATTACGGGTACCATGTCAACCTGACAACATACATCCTGCCCCCCGAAGTTATTGCTGAGCTGCCTGCTCTTTCTTCTAGCAATTCAGCTAACTTATCAACACGTGCTACCAAAGAGCAAAGCTCATCCTTGACAATAGTCCGAAACTTGATCTGCAAGTCCGCCACCAAGTTCGTCATCCAGGCTGGATGGTCCATGGCTACTCGTGAACAATCCGCGAAACCCCAGTTCATAACCATGCCCTCCAAAGAGTCTCCAGAATCTGATGTCCCATTGTCGCGCTTCTTGCGTTTGTCCCCCATCCTGCCTGCTTGCTTGCCTTTCCCTTGCCCTTGCTTAACAGTGCCAGTGAAGGCATCCCTCTTACGCACAGGTAAATGAGATGTTTCACATACATGTACCCGGTCCATGGAGACGTAGAAGGATTAATGTCGGATACGGTGGAGGTGCGGGGGGATTCCGGGTCCACCGGAGAGGGGTATAGGTCAGAAGTCAATGACAACCGCCTTTCGGTTAGTTTAATTTCGGTTTCCACCACACCTATAGCCCTCTGCAACATCCTATCAATAGAGGTTGGGGGCAATGAATGAATGCAACCGTAGAATAAGATGCAAAGAGAGAAAACTGAGCGAGTAAGAGGGCACCTGAGGGAGTAGGAAAGAAAAAGGAAATGGTAAAGAAGGAGTTAAGCATAAGACAAAATAGACAGTACATATCCAACAAGCAATGACTGAAAAAATACCTGAGAATGTAGAAGAAAAGAAATGGTTGTGGTGACAACATACAACAAAGACAGCACATCAAGTCGGCATATGGACCATCGACGGAGGAGAAGAATGATGCAGGTAACTTGGTCAATCGTAGGAGCACTGACACAAAAAAGATCAACATATAAAAGATGACATAATTGAATGCATATAAATAAAGACATACACAATATAAACATCTAACAGAGAAAAAAATAATATAAAATAACCCTCAAGCTACGGAAATACAACAACATGAAAGAAAAACAGCTGAATAAGTCAACCATGTGAAGGCCCAGTAGTATCCATTGAAGTAGTACTATGAGCTTGGACATGTCACCTTGAAAGAGCAAGGGTGAAAGGGACCATATCTGGCTCCTAAGGAGCAGAGGTCCAAACATTAAGTAAATCATGCTGCAGTGATGTTAGAAACATCCTGAGTGATAAAAATCTTTATTCCCTACCAGAGTAACAGTTTTTTTTAGTTTAGCAGCCTGAAGTACCTTAGTGAGGTCAGAAAACTCCAAAAAGAAAATAATGGCACCTCTGGGTTTGCCTGAAGGAGATGGGAAGGATGGACGGTGCCAAAGTCTATGGCCTCTCTGAATCTTTGAAAATGTATTTGGTAGCATATCTGAAAACTGTGGTATCCTAGAAGTGAAAAAATAAATTGATCTTGCCCTTCAAGACCTTCCGGCAGGCCATAAATGCGTAGGTTGTTGCTTCTATTTCTATTTTCCATATCTTCTGTGTGACGCTTTAGAAGAGTAATCTCCTTCTCCAAGGAGACTATTTTACTTGCTTTGTCCTGGATATCATTTATTCTCTGTTCACCCGATGACACTCTGGCCTCCATTATCAACCACTTGTCATCTAAGTGTTGAATACGTGTGTTGGTCTCTTCCACAAAATGATTCCTCAAGCCAAGGTTCCAGAAAAATAGGTGATGATGACTTCGCTAGTGAGGAAGGGTCTTGCTTAAGTCATTTCTTCGCCATGGGAACCCTGGGGGGTTTCAAATTAGGTCAATGGGATGTGGAGAATCTTGGAATGGCAGAATAAGCATGTTCACTTGGTGCATGCATGGCTATTTTGGAGGAGCAATCTGGTGAATGCTTCAAAGGAGCATTGAAAGAGCAGGTGTCATAGACACTTTCAGATTCCTGGACCTCCCCATATACAAGAAGCACCAAAAGTATTTCCCTGGTATGTTAAGATGACAAAGAGAGAGAGAGAGAGAGAGAGAGAGAGAGAGAGAGAGAAAGATCCAACAACAAAAAAACAGAAGACAATGTGGAAGCTGAGGTTTACTGAGGTATACTTCACCTGATCTCTGGTACTAAAAATAATAAATAAAATGTCTATAAATTAATAGAGGCAATGTGACGGAAAGCAAGGAGCAGCCAACTAATTACCTCAGCATGGAGAAAAAGTCTGTAATGACCACCACTCTCCTCACAGAATTCAGTAGTGATCCAGTGGTAAACCAGCCTCAGACACTCTAATATCACATACTCACCTTGGGCCCATACATTCACACACAGGCCAGTTAAAATCCGCTGGGGTCAATTTTTACATTAGTCTTTCTAAGATTAGTTACCTGTCGTTCTCAACTAATCTATCACAGATCAAAAAGTTCTTTCCTCTGGACAATGGACCATTAGTTGAACTAGTTGATGGTGAAATGACATGAATTAAATCTACTTTCTGCAATGAAATAACCACAGACTCGGGAAAGAATTTTGAAATGTTTATCTAAATGAAGATCATGTGAGTCAAAATCAAAGTACAGAACGGTCTCCGTCATCCGTAGCAGGAGGAATGATACAGATTAATAAGACTTTCTATGACGGTACCTGGAAAGGAGAGGATAGAGAGAGCAGTACAATTTACATCTACAGAACATTATAGTTACCTAGGATGGTGTGGAATCCGACCCCTTAGCCAAGGAGTTGGGAAAGGTCCCCGGTAAAGGACAGGGGACAGAGGCTTCAAGATTCAGGACAGGATTCAGGACAGGATAAGGTGACCTCTTCTAGATCCGACGCCTGCGTCGCACCCCTCTCTGACACTATCTTACTCCTCGATTCTTCCGCGATCTCCTTTTAATTATTTGGCTTATTTCCCTCCTCGATTCTTCCGCGATCTTCTTCTATTTAATTGGCTTAATTTTAAAGTCTGCAATACAATTCTTAAATCAGCATTCACTCGTTACTGCGACAGCATCCCGAGCTCTGCAGCATTTCGGTCTCTCTGTTCTACTTAACTAACTGAACTACCTCAATTATACCTTTTTACACTCATGTTCCACCCATTAATGTTTCAAAATTATAGTATGTCTAATTCTGATTGGACAAGCAAGGGGGATGATCATCACACCTTGCTAAGTTTTAGTATATTTCCTTTGGTTCTTTGTTTAATGTTCCCGCCCCTTAATTTTTATTTGCAGACTTTATTTCCTACCCGTATTCACATCTTTATCAAGCAAAAAGTATACATATAACATTTGTCCCATTCAATGTGCAGTATGTCGAGCAGGTTCCCAGGACATGTTGCAAATGTGTCCTTGGACGGGATTCAAGAATAACATCATGGCTACTGGCTCCTTCATTTTGCGCATGTGTGTGGATCACGTGTGATACAGACTTCGGTCTCTTAGAAAGGCCCAAATATGAACTAATAAGAAAGTCGAAAAGGAGCATATTAATTTCAAAATAAAATGATTTCACTGTATACCACCTATGTCTACTCTAATTCCATTTATTTATAAATGCTCACCCCGCATTAGCAATTAGTAAATAGCTTGTTTTAGTTTCGGCAAAGCAGATGCTTAGCATGTGAGCTTTCAAGCGGCCATTTTAGATGTGTTTGCGCAGGTGCAGAAAATTCCCTCCAAGCGACAGACCGTCATTCTGCATAGCTACAGTTGACGCATGTGCAGTACAGTTTCCCGCGTTAGCAGCCATTTAAGATTTCACTAGAGTTACTTGTTAGTAAGACACGTAAGCAAACTTCATCTTGCTAAAATATGTAATGTGGGGCATATTAATTTACACAATACACAATTAATACAGTGTTACGAGTTATATGAGAGGATTTGCTTCCGAGCAGTCTCTTTTAATAGAGTCCTTGCTCCATCAATCCCCTCTCTGATGGCATTTGTGCCATCACAAAATTACCCATCACAAACCAGATGCCAACTTTAGCACATCTCAATTCCCTTTCCGTTCTTTTCATTTCCTTCCTCATTTTTATCTTTTAAGTTTTTCATTTTCTTGTATAATTCACCTTTCATTTCCTCTAACTGTATTTCTTCATACTTTCTTTTCTTTCCCTTTCCATTCACCTCATATCTCTTTCTATTTTTACAACATTTGCACCATATCATTATTGCTAAGACTAATATTGTTATCTCAATGATAGGTAGTATTATTTTGCCTATAAAACTCTTTCCTATATTAGTAAATCAAGTCCCTATTGAGGTAATACTATTTGTTCATTTCTTCCATACACCATCAACTTCCAGTGGTTTCAATTCATCTTTCAGTTTCGAAATATTTTTTATGTATCCTCCAATTTCTACACTTTTGTCCGGAATATAAGTGCAACAATGTTGCGCCTTCAGCATTTTACAGACTCCGCCCACTTTTGCTAATAATATATCAAGCGCAAGTCGATTTTGTAAAACCATTGATCTAATTGCAACCATTTCTGTATTGATCATTAAGAACCCCCCAGCAGTAACAGTCAATAGACGTTCAACTACTGTGTGTAATTGACAAATTTTTCGTGAATTCAGAATGACTCCAGCTGAAGGTATCAATGCACTAAATATATCACCTACTATTTCTGAAAAACTAGCTCTCTTTCTTCGTGGTAGCTCTTTTGTGTTTTGATTGCTTCCAGTGATTCTTTTTACATGGTAATCTTTAGGGAACACTATTCCAAAATAGCAACTCCCGTACCAGCGTGCAGGCAGCTTAAAATAAGCTTTATTCCCACACACACATAATAAGAAAGTACTGGATCTGTTCCCACTTTTAGTCCCCATCCTCCAATAATCAAAAAATTATGTTCACATTCACTGGATCCAATAAATACATTGTTATAGTCAGTCTTTAATCTATGGAGGCAGATCTTCCCTTTCTTTTCAAAATCTAGGGACATCGCAGCATGAGTCTTGCCAGCTGTATAAATTTTCTTTTTCTCAGCCCATTGAGGAATCTGAGGTTTCTTTTCGGATGCTTTTCATTGGAAGTCCTATCTCCTTTCTTCAACTAAATTCAAAAATACCTTCTCCTCTTCTTTTAATGAACATGTTAGATTGTTTTTGTGTGCTTCTGCTATATCTATTGTTTTCATAGTTAAGAAATATTCACCCATAAACTGTGCATCTTTAGTAGTAAGATCTGGATTCATACTCTTGCATATAGGAATCTCTGAAAATATCACATCTAAATTTGAATAATAATACTGTAACCTTCCTATTCTATAGAATAAACTGGTTAAAATACTACATGAAATACCATAAGTTAACGGTAAATGATGGTAGGTAACGCCTTCTGCTACTGAAGCTGGTAATTTCATACATACATAACAATCACTAATCCCCATGGTGTCTACATAGTGAAATAATAACTTTGTGAATACATTTGAAGCAGTGTCATTATTTGTTAAAGTGTGATGTAAGTCTAACTCATCTGGTGCTTCTAATTCTACTCTATCTCCCTTTATGTTAGCTACCCTTTCATTAGTGTCTGTGTTATTTTTTTTTCTGTCATTGTTAAATAAGGAATTGCTATGGTTAATAATAACCAAACTATGAGTACTAATAATATGCTACATATACAGATTCTTCCGCACTTCTTTACACAATTTCGTTTTGGTCTTCTATTAACCCTATCTTCAGCCATTTTAGTTTAAGAAGATTTCTCTTCTTCTCTTCACATTGCTTTATGAATTTTTCTTTTGATCTTCAAGGAGGTCTCACTTCACCTTCGTCAATCTGATCTGCAATTATTTCTTCGTCACTTTCTTCATTTAAATCTAGATTCTCAAGTTCTTCAAAAATCACATAGGTCCATTCAGGGCCTTTGAACTTATTGTCTAAGATTCTCAATCTCTGACTTCTTCGTCTGGTTTTCTCAATCAACTGTCCAGACTGACTAGTGACTTCATTTACTTGTTCAGGTTCTTCTCGTATTGTCTTTAAGTGATAATTTAACCTTTTGATACCACCTTGCCAGTTATCACCCTTTCTGACCTTTTTGGCTTGCACTGCACTTTTACTTTCCTCGTCTCTTTCGAGAACCCTTTTATTTTCGTTATGTTGTGGCACAATTTGATTATCTTGGTCTTCAGAGTCCCTCTCTATCTGTCCTTGTTCAGGGCTTATTATTGTAGCTTCATCTGCCTGAAAGTGTTCTTCTTCCTGTATCTGGTCCTGTTCAGGTCTTATTTCAACTTGTTCTTCTTCATGAACTTGTTCTTCTTTTCCTAACTGGTCATGTTCAGGTCTTACTGCACGTTGCTTTTCTGCAGCCTGAATGTGTTCCTCTATACCTGTCTGTCCCTGCTCAAGCTCATTTATTTTGTTGTTTGCCTGAGTATTGTTTTATTTCCCTCTCTGGTCCTGCTCAGGGTCTCCCAACAGATTTATTCACCATATCCTGAGCTTGTTCTTCTACATCTGTCTGATCCTCTCTAGTTTCCTGTCTTTCTAATCTGGTTCTGCTTGCGGTCTTAACAAACACCTCAGGTATGTCAACAACTGGTATCCAGTCTTCCTGACTTGTGCTCGGTTGTTCTTGGTCAGCTTCTTCAGAATCTGTTATTCTAGATTCTTCAGCTGCACAACCTTCAGGGGCCTCAACTGCTTGTGTCAGTTGTGGTTCCTCTTCCTCAGGAGCTAGAACCTTTTTTGTATGACTGGTAAGTATCCAGTTAGGCAACCCTGCACATTTCACTGCTGTTGTGACCAGCATGACATGTTGCGGACCATCCCACCTGGGTGCTAGGCACGACTCTCTGGTGTGATTCTTCACTACCACCCAGTCTCCAGGATTCAGATCATGTGCTTGATCCGACTGCCTGGCAACTGCGTCTCTACAACCTGGTGAGAGATAGGTCCTCTCTTTCTCTAGTGTCTATGATCCCCCTAGTGTTGCGCATGCGCGTTCTAGAGATTGAAGTTTGGTGTCATATCTCTTCATATTTGGAGGCAGGCAAGGAGCGGTGGGAGCAATGGGTGAGACGGGGCAGAGGAAGAATGGGCGAGGGTACAGGCAAAACTGGGCTGTGGGTAAAAGTGTGTGAAGCACTGGGGCTGTTGGTCATAAAGGGAGAGCTAGGGGACGTGCATGGGCGAGAGATCAGGTATCAAAGTGAAATGAATAAGATGGGGGCATGGGCGAAAACATTTGTCTGCACCCACTTTACAACAAAACTGCAAATGGCTAGCTTAAAGGGTACACGTAAAGTCATTGGCGGCAGCGGTTTCAGTTGTCTGCTAATTGATCTGCTGATGGTTGGCATTTTATTTTTCTATTTTAAAAAACTTGCCATTGTATTCCGTTGTCAACCAAAAGCATATTTTTGCAAATCCCTAAGGAGTGAATTGGAAGTGTTTGTGCCAATAGGGAGTGGGCGCTGCAACAGGGAAAGGAGTGCATGAGTCCTATGTACGCAAAAATAAATTCCTACAGGGTTCGGCACTTCCTAGAACAGCGCCATGAAACCAATCGGTGAACGTGCGCTTTACAAGAATTTTATAACATAACATAACATAGAACGTACTAGGTCAGCCAATCCTTTACCGTAGTCTAATACCAGTTCATCAGTTATATTCAACAGTTTATGTCCTGGTATAAATGCTTGTCTCATTGCTCTTCCCATGAGAATTTCATGGGGGCTCAATCCTGTGTTTCTGTCAGGAATGCTTCTGAGTCCCATCAGAACAAAAGGTAATGCATCTGGCCAACACAGTGATGTGAATGCACACACCTTTGCCAGTCTTGACTTGATTGTGCCATTCATTTGTTCCACCACTCCAGAAGCCTCTGGGCGATATGCACAGTGCAGATTTTGTTCAATTTAAATGCTTCACAGATTAACCAAATTATTTCATTATTAATGTGAGACTCTCTATCTGATTCCAATGTTACTGGAAAACCAAACCACGGAATTAACTCCCTCAAGAGCATTCTGGCAACTGTTATATTGTAATTTCTCCTAGTAGGGTATGCCTCCACCCACCGTGAAAACAAACATACTATAACAAGGATGTACTTTAGTCCCCTACATGGTGGTAATTGTATGAAGTCTACCTGCAACCTCACAAAAGGTCCTTCTGCTTTTCCAATTTTTTCCCAACCTACCACTGTCTTCCTGCCTGGGTTTATTTATTGACAAGTTAGACATCTCTGGCAAAGACTCTCTCCGACAGCCCTAAATCTTGGATTGTACCAATCCTGTCTGAAGAGCCTGATCATGGCGCCTCTGCCTACGTGTGTGTCTCCATGATACATTCTAGCCATTTGTGAGAGAAAACAATCTGGCATGACTGGTCTGCCATCTGGATAAATCCATACATCATCTTCTGGCCTCTTTTGACACCCTATTTTTATCCAACCTTCCTTTTCACTCACTTCTACCTCATCCTGTAATTGTCTCACCTTATTCCATGTTTCTAATGCTGAGAGTAGCATAAGTTGGCAGATGATTCTACTCGTTTCAATTTTCTTGTTCATTGCCATTTTATTCCTGGCACAATATTGAGCAACCTGGTCAGCGTATCGATTACCAGCTAACACATAGTCATTTCCTGACTGATGAGCAGCACACTTGACCACTGTTATTTCTTTTGGCAATTGTATTGCTTCCAATAATTCCTTTACAAATTCCCCATTTTTAATCGGGAATCCTGAAGACATCATGAATTCCCTCTGCATCCAAAGCTGGCCGAAGTCATGCACAACCCCGGAACAATACTGGCTATCAGTAAAAATGGTTACTTTCCAATTTTTCCCAATTTTGCATGCTTTAATTAAAGTTATCAATTTGGCTACTTGTGCAGACTTGACTCCTGGTAAATAGGATGCTTCAACTACTCTAGTTATTGTGCATACAGCATAAGCGGCACTTAATACTCCTTCCTCATGTCTCATACACAAGCCATCTACAAATAGCGCATGTTCTGATTCTTTCAGAGGTTCTTCCTGTATGTCTGGACAGGGCTTAGTTCATAACTCAGTTACATCCAGACAGTCATGCTCAACTTCATCTCTCACTTCTTCTCCATGTACATCTGGCAAAGAGGTGGCTGGGTTCAACATGGTACACCTAAACACTGTCATATTTTCGGCTCCCAAAATGATTCTTTCATACTTAGTCATCCGACTAGGTATAAGATACTGTGTTCGAGTTCTAGTCAACAGAATCTCCACTGGATGTGGAACATATACCTTTACGGGATGTCCCATCACAATTTACTCACTTTGTTACAGACTCATGCAAGTAGCAGCTATTGCTTTCAGGCAACCTTGTAATGCTGAAGCTACAGGATCCAAAGTAGCAGAGAAGTATGATACTGGACGTCGGCTCAAACCATGTCTTTGGGTTAAAACTGAGAGTGCACAACTTTCTCTTTCACAACAGAATAGTGCAAATTCTTTTGTATAGTCTGGCATACCTCGGGCAAGGGCTTCACACAAACAACTTTGTAATTTTACAAAGGCCTCCACACTTTCATCATCCAAAACTACTAGGTCCTTTTTTTTTTTTTCGTGTCATCTGAATTAATGGTTTCGCTAACAAAGAGAAACCTACAATCCACTGCCTACAGTACCCCACTACAACAAGAAACATCCTGATCTCTCTCTGGGTTTGTGGTAACTGCATTTGTTTTATTCTTTTTATTCTTTCAGGGGTCACTTTTCTTACTCCCCTTGCTATTTGGTGACCCAAATACTTGACTCCAGTTCGAAAAAATTGTAACTTTTCTGGGGATACCTTGTGTTCACCATCAGCCAAATGATTTAATAATGCAATTGAATCAGTAACACAATCATCTCGAGACTTTGATGCTATTAGTAAATCATCGATATATTGGACTAGAACTGAATTTTTAGGCATAACTAGTGTTGCTAGACACTTTTTTTTAAATCTTATTGAAAATTGAAGGACTTTCTATATACCCTTGAGGAACTCGATTTCATACTAAAATAAGATCTTCAAATTTAAAATAGAAAAGATACTGGCTGTCTGGGTGTAAAGGTATAGAGAAAAATGCTTGACATAAATGGATTACAGTAAACCATCCTGCATTCCAGAGTATCTGATACAGAATCACTGCTGGATTTGGGACTACAGGACAGCAAGGTACCACAATCTTATTGATCTTTGCTAAATCTTGCACTATCCGGTATTTTCCGCTAGGTTTCTTAATACCAATTATAGGTGAATTACAAGGGCTACTCATTATTTCTTTCAAAATGCCTTGTTTAATCATTCAATCAATTTCTGATGCAACACCTGCTTTAACTTCAGGGCTCATTTTGTATTGACTAGTATTGGGGTAAACTGCACCTTCCTTCACTGGATCTACATTTACCATCAACCGCACTTCCTTTCCAGTGAAATCCCACACTTCTGGATTCACAGTCATTTTTATTTCTTCTGGTAAATCATTTTTGGTCATTAATGAATACATCTCACCTACCCCTGTGCCTTGTTTTGCCAACATTATTTTGTAAACACTATCTTCATCAGGGGTCTGAATCGCAACACCATCCGTTGTGCAATAAATTGTGCAGTTCATCTTGCACAATCAATCTCTTCCTAGGAGGTTTACTGGACTGAAGTTGCACACCACAAATTTGTGCATTTCTCTGAAATTACCAATGTGCATCTCCATTGGTTCTGTAATTGGTGTTCTAATATGCTTATTTGACACGCCTAAAACTTGGATGTTTTTTCCCGACAGGGGTAGGTTTGGGATGTCTGCTGTTCTCACAGTAGAACGGGTAGCGCCAGTGTCCAACAGAAAAGTGATATCTTTTCATTCTACTTTCCCATCAATAGATGGACCTGACTGATCTACTGGCAAGGATGCGCCAAGAATGCACTCAGGCACCGTCATTGTTCATCTTCGCTGTTGCAACTATTTTGCAAAAGATTGTGAAGTTACAGAATTTTTCTTACCACTTCCTCCTGGAAATCCGGCATCCGCACTGTACTTTGCTTTGTTCACAAAATTTTGCATAGGGGCAGGTGGCACCTGACACTGCTGATTAACAACATGCTGCGGTTGACTCATTAGCACCTCATTCTACGTCTGTGGATTTAAATTTTGATTCGGGCCATTATTATTCTGAATATTTTCCAATGGCCCAATTTTCCGCACTCATGACAAGGAAATTTCTTCTTTCCTTCTTCTTTACTCATTCGTCCTCTTGGTTTTCCCCCATTCGCTACATTGTCATTCTGATCCTGTCCTTTCAATTGATCATCAGTCTGACTATTTAATTTAAGCTCTTGATATTCTGCCAATTTCACTTGTCCCACATCACCTTCTCTTCTAACTTTTTACGTCTGTTCTCAATATCATCCCGGGAATACTTGCCATTCTTTATAATTTCGTCTATGGGTTTTGCCTGCCAGCACAACATGTGCTGCTAAATCCTTTGACAAATTTCTGGTCTTAAGCCATACACAGAACAATACACAAAATGACCCATGTCCTTATCTCCAATGTTTTCAAATCCGCTATACTGCTTGAACACCTGCAATAGGCATTCATAATAAGCATGTACAGACTCATTTGGTTCTTGGGTTGTTCTATCTATTTTTACCCAATCTGTTTCCTTTGGTGGGATTTTCCCTTTCAAAAAAGTAATGACCTGGTGATACTTCTTCATTACCTCATCTGAAGGGGCTCCTGTTTTTTTGTCTCTTGGGTTACTCATCACTGGGGAAATCAACTGTGATTTTACATTCTGTCCATAAATCAGGAGGTACCACTATGTCAAACAGACCATCCAAATACTTCAACAAAACCTTAGAAACCTTCACAAATCTTTCAACCTGCTTGTACCATTCAACTGGTTTATCTCTCAACTTGGGAAAATCATTAGTAAATGACAATATATCTTGTTGACTCCATGGAACATGCACATCTCCTCCTCCAGGAACTTCTCTCATTGGGCACAACCTCTCTGTCTTTCCTGATTCTTTAGGTAAACACTCAGATGCAGTTCGACTTGCCTGTGCTTCTTCTTTCTTATTTGTCCACCTATTCTTCCATCTGTAAAATAGTAATTAAGTCCTTAATCTGTAATTTCCTTCCAGACACATTCATATTTTCCAAATCTTTGTCAGTAAATTCTGCTCTATATGGCTTCTGTAGTACTTTCAATCTTCCTATTTCAATCCCCATTTCAGAGGCAAGTTCTGTTAATTTTTCATGAAATATCTTAGCATTTCTAGTTATGCTTCTACATATGAACAACAACTCTTCTTCACTGTAAGTGTTTAGCCTATTTATTCCCACATTTCCAGCTATCATCTCTTCCAATTCCACTTTTAATTTGAAAATGTCTCAAATCTTTGGGGGTGAACTTTGTTTTTCTATTCCCTGCGTCCATTTCTCCAGATCCTCTAGAGTTACTGCTGTAGCACTTCTGACTCCTGATGATGTCACTGTTCTTTCTTCCTTTGAGCAACTAGGTATAACTTTTCTCGGGGTTTCATTTGTTTGTTCTCTTATTGGCAAATCCATTAAAGATATTACTGAATCACATTCACTGATTTGGTCATCGGTTATTACAATTTCTTTTCAAGGTTTATTCAAAGAGGTTGTTGCAACTGTCGGTTTGGGACAGTTCGCTTTATCCCCATACAATGGAAAAACAGGACCTATGGTTACTGGTATGGTCAATGCATCAGGGTGTACATTCAATTGGGTTATGTTCTGTATTAATTATTCTCTGTTCTTATTTAAAGCATCCCTTTCTTTATCCTGAAGCACCCTATTAACTGTTGTATTATGGAAAATTTGTGGAACCAAAGGTGTTCCAAAAACTGGTGCACTTGGAGTAATTGTACTGGCTTTTCCTGATATGGTGGAGGGTTTTTAGTTAAAATGTCCTCCATAAACTCATCTTCTGATTCTCCAAAACCTGTCATTGTTACGTGTTTAGTTTTCTCCTTACATTTGCCTCCTGTCTGTTCAACTGTTAATACTGGATATAATCCTTCTGATACCATTGCTTTTCTCCATTGCTTTATCTGACCATCACGTGACTCATGCAAGTACCTGGGGAAATGACCCAGGTACCTTCCACTTCCTTTCTTCTCTCTCATATGATTCAGTTTCCCACTCTTCAAGTGCCTCATACTGTGTCATTGTAGGTCTCGGATCCAAATAATTCATCCGCATTCTCAAATTCTGCAAAATTCTTCCATTAAATGTACCATGTTCTGCAAAAGCCAAAATACCATCACCTTTCGTGTACTCTATCCAATTCTCCATCCGTACACATGGATGATATCCTCTCTGCATCACCATAAATGAAGCAGGCTTCTTTGGCGGGGAAATAGGAATCCCCTCTCTAGTCAATACTGGCTTGTCTTTCTTAAAGAAATTCTTAATTCCCTTCATAAGTGAAATTTTTTTATTTTCTCCATACATTCTATACTGTGAATACATAAAGCAATAATCTGCAAATTCTTGAGCTTTCTATCAGGGCGATTCACACTAAATAGCAAATGAGATTCAATTATACAAAGTTTTCGTCCACCAATCCTAGTGCAGCTTCTATTCTTTCGACCAATCAGATTCACGCTGTTCGTTTAACCAATCCTTTCACAGCCTTTTCGTGATGTCAGGATCACTCCTTACTGCTGACCCCTCCATTACAAATTCACGTCAGTCACACCCCCGCTGTTTCAACCTATCCCAGCGCGGCTCTCTGTGACATCAGTGCAACTCTGGCGACTGACCCTCCCTTTACAAGGTAACACGAAAACGTATTTTCTTTCAATTTTCATTAATAACATAATAGAAACATTGGCTACTCTGTCTGTTCCACTAAAACCAAATGATAGATTATGTCTTATACTGCGAGTAAAACCTTCCGCTTACTCTTCATATACTGCGAGTAAAACCTTCCGCTTACCCTTCATCCAAGCTCAGAAGAACCTGCTACTCCTTCGGTGTTACCCATTTCTAGGTGATATAACACAAAAGTTTCACCAGTGAACCCTGTACTACCAATCACTTTCACTTTTATACAAAAATAGTCACTAATTTAGCACTGCCAGCCCTGCATAGCTTCTCAGCGCTATTCCAACAGACAACTAACCTCACTGCAGTATGGCTTCCATTTACCACCCGCTATTCAATTTCCCGGGAATTTCCAGACAACATAAAACAAAAATGTTACGGGTTTGTTAAAACATAAATCAATAATCAATGTTTATCACCAAACTAGTCAATAGTAACCATCCTCTGCTACCAGAAAAACTGATCCAGTTGTAAACCAACCTCAGATACTCTAATATCACATCCTCACCTTGGGCCCATACATTCACACACAGGCCAGTTAGAATCCGATGGGGTCAATTTTTATATTAGTCTTTCTAAGATTAGTTACCTGTCGTTCTCAACTAATCTATCACAGATCAAAAAGTTCTTTCCTCTGGTCAATGGACCATTAGTTGAACTAGTTGATGGTGAAATAACATGAATTAAATCTACTTCCTGCAATGAAATAACCACAGACTCGGGAAAGAATTTTAAATGTTTATCTAAATGAAGATCATGTGAGTCAAAAATCAAAGTACAGAATGGTCTCGGTCACCCTTAGAAGGAGGAATGATACAGATTAATAAGACTTTCTATGACGGTACCTGGAAAGGAGAGGATAGAGAGAGCAGTACAATTTACATCTACAGAAAATTATAGTTACCTACGATGGTGTGGAACGTACCCCTTAGCCAAGGAGTTGGGAAGGGTCCCCGGTAAAGGACAGGGGACAGAGACTTCAATATTCAGGACAGGATTCAGGACAGGATAAGGTGACCTCTTCTAGATCCGACGCCTGCGTCGCACACCTCTCTGACATTATCTTCCTCCTCGATTCTTCTGCAATCTTCTTCTATTTAATTGGCTTAATTTGAAGTCTGCAATATGATTCTTCAATCAGCATTCGCTCGTTACTCTGACGGCATCCCGAGCTCTGCAGCATTTCGATCTCTCTGTTCTAATTAACTAACTAAATTACCTCAATTATACCTTTTTACACTCATGTTCCACCCATTAATGTTTCAAAATTATAGTATGTCTAATTCTGATTGGACAAGCAAGGGGGATGATCATCACACCATGCTAAGTTTTAATATATTTCCTTTGGTTCTTTGTTTAATGTTCCCGCCCATTAATTTTTATTCGCAGACTTTATTTCCCATCCGTATTCACATCTTTATCAAGCAAAAAGTATACATATAACATTTGTCCCATTCAATGTGCAGGATGTCGAGCAGGTTCCCAGGACATGTTGCAAATGTGTACTTGGACAGGATTCAAGAACAACATCATGGCTTCTGGCTCCTTCATTTTGCGCATGTGTGTGGATCACGTGTGATACAGACTTCGGTCTCTTAGAAAGGCCCAAATATGAACTAATAAGAAAGTAAAAAAGAAGCATATTAATTTCAAAATAAAATGATTTCACTGTATACCACCTATCTCTACTCTTATCCCATTTATTTATAAATGCTCTACCCGCATTAGCAATTAGTAAATAGCTTATTTTATTTTCAGCAAAGCAGATGCATAGCATGTGAGCTTTCAAGCGGCCATGTTAGATGTGTCTGCGCAGGTGCAGAAAATGCCGTCCAAGCGACAGACCATCATTCTGCGTAGATGTAGTTGACGCATGTGCAGTACAGTTTCCCGCGTTAGCAGCCATTTTAGGTTTCACTCGAGTTACTTGTTAGTAAGACACGTAAGCAAGCTTTGTCTTGCTAAAATATGGATTGTGGTGCATATTTATTTACACAATACACAATTAATACGGTGTTACAAGTTAAATGAGAGGATTGGCTTATGAGCAAGTCTCTTTTATACGAGTCCTTGCTCCATCAGTAGTAGTCGACACTGCCAAGCAAAACAAAATTATTTTAAAAAGTGTGGCCTCCTCACCTCTGCATGCTCCAAAGTAAAGGCTTCTCAATATGATTAAAAACAAAACCACTAGCCGGGGGCGAGGAATGCAGTCTCTGCCAAAACCACGCCTCCCTGAACTGAAAATTCTTTCAGCGATAGGTAGAAAACAATTTAATATTATGGTGTAATGTAATGGTGATTGGTACTTCAAAAATCTTTTTTAAATCCTTCCACGTTGCTGAATATGGCAAATAAAGAAACCTCTCAAACGCAATGTCAGTATGTTCATAAGGCATGCATTTCAACACAATGCGCGGCCTTAAGATAGTTGTTGGTTCATTTCTTCCTACTCAGGTAACTGGAATTTACCAGTTCACATGTAAAATCCACAGCTTTACCAGAAGCTGTAAAATGACATTGTTAAATCTGCAGCTCAAACCGACTGCCAGATGTATTAGTTCCTCTTGTGATGAGTGATTCTATCTGAAGATAGTTTGTTCATTTCTTTAAAGCAGACGTCTCCAACCAGTCGATCGTGAGCTACCATTAGCTAACAAGCACACCCAGAGTAGCACACAGCCTTGAGTTCATTTTTTGACAAGCAAAAGGTCATATTTTCCTTTTTGAAGTTAAGTTCGTTTTTTTAAATAAGAAGAGAGTCACATTTATTTTCTTTTTGAAGTTAGGGGAAGGCTTTGTTTATTTTACATTATTATCTTCAGGGTACTAAATGCAGGGCTGATAATGAACAGTCATGGAATCTGATTTATGACCCAGGGCACAAATGGGGTCAGAACTGAAGCAGTTAGGTATTTAAATCTTAAATAAAAGTCCTTGTCAACTCAATATTGGAGCTTGAGAACAAAATGATGATTCTGAATGCTTTTAAATGGGAGACAATTTAAATTAACTTTTCATTTTAATTTCTCTCATATCAAAGTGTCTCATTTACAAACAGCAGACCTCTTGCTCCCAGTGGACTTAAGACTCTGTGCCATGTTTATAACTGAAATATAGTCATTTTTTTAATGGAAGAAATTTAAATTGAAGAAAATTATTTCTTGAAACATTGAGCCAATGTATTTCTCCACTGTCAATTTAGCCAATCACGTCTTAATAAAATATGGTACCGTGTCTACAGGCCACGGGGGCAAATGCAACACTTTTAAATGGGAGAAAACTTAAATTATGAGTTTTATGGAATCCATATAAAGATAAAGCAACTCTTCTGTTTAATTTTCTCCCATTTTTGAGAGTTGCATTTACACACAGCAGGTATCTTGCTACCAGTGACTGATAGACATGATGTCATATATATAATTGAAAAATTCAATGTAAGGGGGTGAAATTTAAAGTGTAGAAAAATGTTCCATATTTGGGGAGAGGAGTTGGCCTAGCGGCTAGGGCGCTCGACCTCGGACCTGGGGAACTGGGTTCGAGTCTCGGTAATGACGCTGAACATCCTGTGATTCTGGGCAAATCACTTAATCTCCCCATGCCTAACAATTTTTTTTTTTTTTTTAAATGAATGTGTGTCCTCCTGTAACGTAACTGGTGCTATGTAAAGCGCTCTGATAACTGAATGGATTCGGGTCGAGTTCACGCTATATAAAACTCAGCAAAAAAAAAAAAAATTAACATTTTTGCAGAACATTCTTCTGCACTTTAAATTTCTCCTATATTAAAAAATAGTGGTATGTTTGTGTTATACATGTAACAGTGCCAAATATGATGAATGGTATATTCTGTGCCACAGGTATAAACAACACAGGCTCTCATACACATATTTCCCACTCATACGCACAGATGTTCATACATCCCCAAAGAACAAGCTCTCACTGACCTGTCATAGTGCCTTAGTCAAAGTATTTTGTTCAAATCTTAGTATATAGCTCTCTGGACATTAGGCTCATAGTCAATAAAGCTGGGAATGGGGGTATCTGGTAACAGCTCACAATAATTTTCACTGCTCAGCAGTAACTCTCACTACAGAAAAGGTTGGAGACCATGTTGTGATGATGTAAAATAGTGTGATCATCTTTCTACTTTTATGTAACTTTATGTTTGTGCTTGTATTGGCACAAACTTGTCACACCACTTCCTAACATTCTACAGCTGTTGGTTACTGATCAGATTCAGATCAGATATTCTATGCCACCATTGGTAAAGGATGTGTCTGGGGCTTTAGAAAGAAACCCACCCGTCGCGGACGGCTTGACTCGCGGGTGGGTGGGGGGTCAGGTCGGGACGGATTTAATTTAAAACATTTTTAAACTTACCTTCCCGGGTCCCGCGCCGTCTCAGCTCCTGGCCGGGTCCTGTATTTTCCTGCTGCTCTTCTGAACAGGAAGCAGCCACAGGCATCCTCCCTCCCCTAAGCCAATCACAATGCTGCAATGGCAGCGTTGTGATTGGTGGGGACGGTGCCCAGTCGGGTGCCTATGGGGATGCCATTTTCTCTATGTAGGCTGCATGCAGCCTATATAGAGAAAAGGGAGAGTGCGCATGACGGGTTTGGTCGGCCGACCAAACACTCAGGGCCCACAGCATTGGGCAGCCACACCTCCCCTGCTTTCGAGCAGATCCGCCCACCCGCCTGCCCCCAACCACACTCTTCTGCTTTCTCATAGTGCGAGAAGCAGAAACATAAAATGGTAGTTTTACCATTTTATGTTTCTGCTTCTTGCACTGCGAGAAAGCAGTGGGCTTACGCTCCTCCGCCCTAATGGAGGAGCTGCCCCTGAAACTCGCCTGAACCCTTTAAAAAGTATCCTGTTTTCATTACAAAGTGGCTGCGAGGATGGGATTTGAGCCCAGATCCTGCATCAATGTGGAGATGTCTGCATAATGGGTGGATCGTAGACCAAAGAGCGTTGCAGCACTGAGTGGATCAGTCGGCACAGTTGAGTGCCCTGTATTCAGCCTTGCAGAGCAGGTTTCCGTATCCTGTCTGGTTCCGGTTTCTGAGGAGATCGCGCAATCACTTAAGCCTTGCAGTCCCATGTCGATCTGTGGCAGGCGCGATAGATGTGCATTCGGCCGAGCGCAGTTGGAAATTATGGCATCAGGAGAGAGGCGTTACTGAGACACGCGTCGGTGCGGCTGTCTCACGTTTGGGAAACTTGCCCAATCTGCTGTCAAAAACAACGTGAAGCTATGTTTAGCGGCCATCTTTGGAACATTTCTTTGCAATAGAAAGGCCTGTTGCTGCATGGGAGGTATGCATTGTGTGGCACAGCTGCAGGATTCATTGATTACTTGTGCATTGTGAAGTACTTCAGCAGGAAAGTACTCGGACAGAATAATCAGCTCATGGAGGGTGAGATATGGATCCAGGTCCTTGCTTATGTGGTAAATGATGGCTGTGGATAAAGTACTTTATTGATACAAGTCATTTTTTAAAATACTGTGGGGTGACTGTGCCAAGCGTCACATATTAGTGGTAAAGTCTTTACTCATGCCCAAGCATTGGTTCTTACAATTGTAAATAATTATATTTAAGGAGTATACAAGGAAGCTAAGTGAAGGAAAGATTTTTTTTGTACTTGAATTTTGATTTTTCTTTTTCCTAGGAACGTCATAGTGGTGGAAGTTACAAATATTTCCTGCTAAGTATACTTCTGAACTTCATTTAGCATTAACAATGACTGCAGTGAATTTAATGAATTTAACAAATTCTCAACTATTTCTTCCTTCCAAGGTTGAACCATTCATGCCCTGTAAGGAATGGAAGTATTTTTGAAATTACATGGGCACTTTTGAGGACGAGGATTTCACTCCTGAGAAGAAAAATAAAGTGTTACTGTATTATTTAGGTCCAGGTGGTCTCAAAACATAAAACCAAATTGAAAAAAAACTGTGTGATGGGGTTTCACCTGCTGTGTGTGTGGCAGTTGACAGATACAAGTTTTTTCAATGTAAGCAAGGTAAAGCTGAAAGTGTTGATGATTATGTATATGCTTTCCCAGCTGTAGCTTTAACGGGCAGGTTTGGATTTTTACAAGAGGAACTCATCTGTGATCAAATAATCAGGCATGCTAGCAATCCAAATATTCAGGATAAGTTGTGGGTCAATGGTGAGTCTCCTTTAAAAGAGGTGGTTGTGTTAGTTAAGAAATCTGAGTTAATGGGACAGTGTGCAAAAGCCGTCCTTGAAGAGTCACATGATGTTAAAGTTGTTGGTAAAATTAGTTCTGTCAGGAACAAGAGGGATGAGGCTAAAAGCAAAAGCAACTCGGAATTCATGCAAGGTAAATACACCTTTGTGGAGGAGAAAAAGAATTCTTGGAGGAATTCGAATAATAAGCAGAATTCTAGAAGATGTTATTGTTGTGGTTCTGTGGAACATTTGGCGTATTATTAGGAGTGTCCGGCTACACATCAGAAATGTTCTTTATGTGGCATGGTTGGACATTATGCTAAAATCTATAGAAGGAAATTCGGTGGTTCAAATAAGAAAGTACATTGTGGGCATGAGGATAACGAAGGAAACTGACGTTTCGGATGATTCGGTCACCTCTAATGAAATCTATGTGTTCTACATAGATTATGATATCTTGGATGTTAATCTTATCAAAGTAAAAAAAAACTGTGTGTGAAGTAGATATGGGTGGTATGATGTTGAACGTGGTTGCTGACTCAGGCTCACCTTTTACTAATGTAAGTGAAGAGGTTTGGAAGCATCATTTTGTCAAAAAATTGGGGTTTCATTTGAACAAATCCGATGTTATAGCCAAGAGTTACACAGGGGACAGAATAGATTTTGCTGGGTGCAGGAATTTTGTGTTTCAATTAAAGAATCTGAAAGCCAATTGTAGATTATTTATAGCAAAAAAAGGACCTTCTGTTTTAGGTTGGAGTGACCAGAGAAGTTAGGCATCATTCTCAATCCCAATTGCTCTGAACCAGTTTTATCAATTAATGAGGTGGACAAGAATTGTTCTGATTTAGTTAAAGATTTTCCTGAGGTCTTTTCAGGTAAAGTGGAATTACTTAACAATTTTGAACACAGAATAGAATTGAAACCCACTGCTATACCTTGCATTCACAATGTTAGACCATTACCTATTTCATCAGAGATGAAGTACACATGAAATTACAAAAGTTAGTTACTACTGGCATCATTGAACAAGTGTAATCCGCTGAATGTGTTTCTCCATTGATAGTTATCAAATGCCCCAACGGCAAGATTAGGTTATGCATAGAACTCAGAGATCTCAACAAAAATATACTTGTGGATCAGTTTCCTCTATCTCACATCAATGAAATGTTTTCTGTCACTAAAGGAACGTGTTGGTTCTCTACCATAGATTTAAAATCTCCATATCACCAGGTACCATTACAAGCTGACAGTAAAAAGTATACAACATTCATTACACCATTTGGTTGCTTACAATTTACCAGGGTACCGTTTAGACTAGCGTCTGCAGCTGCCCATTTTCAGAGAGTGATGACAAATATTTTTAAAGGGGTGTATGGTGTGATGTTTTTCCAGAACGATATCCTGATCATGGGCAGTAACAAAAGGGAGCATGTCAGGCCAAAGCAAGGTCTGGAGATCTTGAAATTGAAAGGATTAACTTTTGAGCTTAGCAAATGCAAATTCGCACAGAATGAGGTTGTGTATTTAGGCCACACCGTAAGTAAAGAAGGCATCAAACCAAAATAGGGTCTTATTGATGCACTTGTGAATTCACCCAGTCCGAATGGCAAAGATGATGTCAGAGCATTTCTCGGTCTGATATAATTCTATTCAAAATGAAGTTACATTTTTGTTTTAGATAACTTACCATATACGTCAACTTCTGAAAAGTAAAACAAACTTTATTTGGTCTAATGTGTGCCAGGAATCTTTTGACAAATTAAAGAGAGTTGTGCAACGCACGATTCCTTAAAGGTTTTAATCCCACGTGTCAATTATAGTAACCACTGATGCTAACAATAAAGGTTTCAGGGCTGTTACTTAACAACGGGACAATCAACACAATGAGTGGGTGGTTGCCTTTGCATCACGTTCTCTTACTTCTGCTGAAGAAAAATATTCACTGATAGGGAACAAAACATTAACTTGTACATGACTCTAAGCCATTTTCGGATTTATGATTGACGATTTCATGTCTTACTGAATACTGACAATAGGCCTCTTACAAAAATATTGTCTACTTCTGGCCTACAAAATGCTTCTTCTAGACTTAGTTAGATGTCTGTGAAATTACTAGATTACACCTATGATGTGGAGTACTGGCCCGGATTCAAGAACCGGGTGGCTGACTTTTTTAAGCATGTTACCTTTACCCATGGCTAATGATGAAAAGTTGTCGTATGGTGATGAATACAAAGTTGATTTACTGTTCAATGATCGTTTGGAAGGTATTACATTTCCTGAGTGGAAGGATCATATGTCAAAAGATTGAGGGATGAAGAGAACAACAGAATTTGTAACTAAAGATTGGCCCAATAAAAGCTAACTTAAAATGGATAAAAGAATGTACTGCCAAGTCAGGAACGAGTTGAGCGTAGAGGATGACTTGTTATTCAGAGATGGTAAGGTGATTCCACCTGTCAGCTTAAGGAAGAGTTTAATAAAATTGTGCCATGAAGGTCACCTTGGAATATCCAAAACCAAACAAAGAGTGAAATACAATTACTGGTGGACAGGTATAGAAAAACATATTGAGTTGTTAGTGAGAAAATGTGTTGCATGCAATGATTCTGATAAGTGCTTGAAAATATCTAAACCTCCATTGTGTGCCATTGAAAGTCCAAGTATGTCATGGGAAAGAATTTATGTCTTCATCCTTCAAGGATTTCCTGAAATACAATTGCATTATGCATAATACTACGTCAGTGTATCGTCTCGAGTGGAATGTTTTCGTTGAGTGCTTCACCAGAGTGCTCAAAGGAAGCATTCAATAGTCTAGGTGCCTTGAATTGAACATGGAAAGTGAGATTTGCAAATTGATTTGGGCCTAGAGGATCACTCTCAGTTTGATTACAGGCAAAAGTCGTTTTATGATGATGAGAGGATGGCAAGCTTTAAGTAAGGAAATGGATTGAATGCCTGTTTCTAAACAAGCTGAGTGATTTTCATAATTGGTAAGAAAAAAGATTAGCCCAGAACACTTAGAAGGAAGGGTACGATATAAAAAAAAGGTTCAAAACAGGTGTTGTTCAAATGTGGTTATTGGGTAAAAGTTTGCTTGGAAAAAAAATCATAAAAGGCGAGAGCAGAATCTCCTGCCCACTACGTATTAGCGAAGTATTTTGCAACTCTGTCAAACTGACCGATGGTAAGATTCGGTAGTACATGAGTAGATTAGCCAAATGTAGGCCCAATGGTAGAGACTACTAGACAACAAACGATCTAGTGAGTTTGGAGGTAACAGTGATGTAGGGTTATACTTTGATGAGGAAAAAGACAACTTCCTTGAACTGAACAACGATTCAGAGGATGTGTCGTGTGAGGGAAATTGAGCGGATGATGAGGCACCAATTTCCTCGGAGACTTCTACTGCTGATATTATTAATGTTCAAGGAGGTGGTCTTGGTTTATCCTGTGGTTGGATAATCCTATTGATAACCAAGGCTATACTAGTAGATTTGGTGGACCATAATCAAACCAAAGAAATATGATGACTATTATAGATGCGTAGTTTTAAATGTGTATACTTGTTTTGTTTTATTGTACATCGACCACGTTTTCATTTGCATTGAACTTCCAAGTTGTATTTTCTATGTTTCTTTATGTGCCTTCACATATTGTTTTTGTTTCATTTTCCACATATTTTTAACAACCTTATCTGTATCAAATGTGTGAAAGGAGAATGAATGTGTTGGGATGATGTGTGCTGCGACTCTCACACCACTTCCTAACATTCTACAGCTGTGAGTTTCTGATCAGATTCAGACCAGATATTCTATGCCAACATTGGTACTGGACGTGTCTGGGGCTTTTGGAAATTATCTTACCTGAACCCTTTAAAAAGTATCCTGTTTTCATTACAGTCCCCTGCTTTAAAGTGTTCACTCGCTCGAACGCTCTTCCTCAAAATGGCATCCACGTTCCCCTTAAAGGTTTTAGTCCTCTTTTGATGTCTTCACATGTCTCGCTGCATGGGCTGGACGAAGGGCGGGACAGCCACTGCCAGTCGACCCACGTGCGAATTTGGTCTGTTGTGATCTTTACACCCGGAAGCGGCCAGATTTGAGGTTTTACAGTGCAGCAGTGCCTGCTGTCGCCGGCGGTTATGAACAGTGACAGCTTCAGCGCCGGGGAGCGCCTTGTATCCGCAGCATATGTGAGGCAGGGAGCCCAGGCCCGGCGCGCGCACGAGCAGCTCATCCGCGTGCTCCTAGAACAGGTGAATCAAGTCTCCTGTCAGTGGGTGGGATGGTCAGCTCTTGTGCGTCGCGTGTAAACGTAGCGTGAAAAATACAACTGTAACTTTTCAGGGGGTCACCGTGTAATCGTCAGCTTGACGGACATGCTTATGGGGGGGCTTATCTTCGCTTGTTTGCCTCGATGGCAAGAGTCGCGGACAAGACCAGGTGATTACCTGGCAGCAGCGGTGAAACATTCAGAGTTCTCGTAGCATATGGATGGACACACTACGAAAATATTCTGTGTTACGTTCACCATATGCTGAAGCATGGACACCAGTGGGAGATAAAGTCACCCCGGGTCTTTTATTTTTTAGTCCACTTACTTGTTTTGTACATTTTGGATTCATTCCAGCCACTTGACAATGTAAGACCTGCTGGCATAATCTCCTTTATCAGAGCCGGTGATTCCCTGCGTTCCATGTATAACCTATCGGCTTTTTAAATAACAGCACTTTACACACAGTGATTTTTGACCCCTTGCTTCAAGTACTGAATTTTAAGGTAGGGGTCCCAGAATTAGGGTGAACGCATCACTTCCGTCCATTAAGGCATTTCGTCCAATCCTGAAATTTTCACCTTCAAATCATTAATTTCAGGTGTATTTTTCTAATTTTAAACAGAGGCAAAACAAGACGAAAACACACCGGATTCATTAGGTTATCGCACAAAAGTCCAGTTATTGAAACAGTAACTATCCGTAATGACTTGGATGTAGGTGTTAATTCGCCCTAGAATGCAGCCTCTGGCTGATTAAAAACTAGGACTGTGTGAATGTTTAACATGGTATCTGTGACCACTAGCCTTCTGGTGCTAACTTGTCAGATGTTTAAGTTTTCCACTCAGTCCATTACAGAGATGGAGTTACCTACAGGAAATCGTGGGAAGGCTTGACCCCCTACCTCCATAAATCATTTTACTGATAGATGCAACCTTTTTGACTTCAGTTATGAATTGATGCACATTTCTTTCACAGTAGCTTCAGGAAATTGAAGGCGTGAATGAACACTTTTTGCATGGAATCCCTAATAGGTACATTTTACTCAAAGTATGTTTGTGGGGCGCCTGTTTAGCGCTTAGAGACCAGTGGTGATAAGCGCTCTATAAGAGCCATATAACATAACATAACATAACGTATGTGTTGGACCTGGCCCTTTTTGTAACGGTGGGCGGTGAACTCTGCTCCGCCAGCAGAGTTTGCAGAGTTTTGCCAACTCCGTGCTCTGCTGGGAGTAGCGGAGTTTGCCCCCGCCGCGCACCTCTCATCTCTAGCAGTGACTAAAGCAGCTTTATTGGCATACGATTCTGGTCAGCTGATTTTACTCAGCAGTCCGTCTTTTACTTCCCCTAGCAGATTAACAAGTAGCAGTTGATTAACATCAGCCCACTTAAGATGCTAACATTCGAATTTCTGATCAGTGTCTCGCATACTAGAAAGCTGTGGGTTATATCACACACTCACTAGAGCGCAGCACTACATCATGACACCTTCATTAATAATTCTTGCCATGGAATTTGCCTCAATTGTTTGACAGGTCCACTTATTCTAGTCAAAATATTAACTCCAAATAAGGACAGAATGCCTTATAGGGACTGAATGCCTTATAAGGACTGACGCCTTTTAAGGACTAAACCTTTCACCTAGTTCTATGACGAGGATGGGTTCTGCCCGACCGATATTGCTAAGACGTCATTCTTAGCACATATGTATAATTTGAGTACACTCTCCAGGGGGGCATACTTCACCGCTCCTATCCATGCACAAAGGTTTAATCCCTAACGTCATCCTCATACTGAACAATGGGTAACTTACACACATAGACTGTATAAATACAGCACCTCTTGCTATCAGTAGTCAGGAGGGAACCGAGACTTCAAGGCCGACACACTGACCAGAGACGCAGCGGCTCCGGCGTGCCATCGCTCCAGCTGACAGTGGTGGTCGAACTATCCCTAATGGGGTGTCCAACTCAAGTCCAGGATGAAGTCCCACACTCTCACTATTCAGGTATGGGGGTTCGACTAAATCCTAGAGGGAGTCTTGGCTCTTAGATTCTATACTATTAGGTTCTTAGGCTTAGTTGCTCTTTTGCACCTACTTACATGCTAGGTACACTCAGGTACATCTAGACAGGCATCTTAGGAGTACGCACTTTACTTTATAAATGCATTTTATATTCATGTATGTTTTCATGACTATTGCAAAATGGTAGAACAATACTATTCCTTTTTATTCACTGTACTGCTGATACTATATCTCTGCTACTGTGTTACAGTTGTAACAGCACATTTGTTTTACATGAGAAGAACAACGGTACAATAAATTCTTATTGTAAACACGCCCAACTGTTTCTTCTATGTATCTCTCTGAGAGCAAAACAAGCAAGCACGAGTGACTGGGTGAAAAGTAGTATATTGTTTCCACGGGTCTGAGGTTATTGTGTTCTGAGGTTGCAAAAACGAATCTATCTGATAACAGGAGATTCTAGTAGCACTACGAGCTAGCTAATGCGAAAACAGGCTAACATACTCAGCGGGGGTGTACGGAGTCAGTCGGCCACCAGACCCACAGTTTATGTTATCTGCAAATGCGTAGGTCCTGCATGAAGGGTACTATTGGAACTACACTACATGGCGCCCAACGTGGTCTAAAGGCACCCAACCGTTTGTTTTGGTACATATTTAACATTATAATCTGAGTAGCTCAGTCGTGCTTAATCTCAGAGACCCTACTTACAAAACCCAGAGACGTCTGGAGTGAGTGGGAAGAAACTCCGCCACAGCTGAGTAGGCGAGATATCCTATATATTGGCTGTTGGTTATTCAAGCTTGAAGTAAATATTCCTAAAATTGTGCATAAAACCTTTGCATAAAAACCTTTACATAACTTCCTTAAAACAGTCATTCTGTGTTCTAAACACAATGGTTGAACAAGGGGGAGATTTAAATGATCTAGCCCCGGGACTTAGTCTGGTTAGGAAGATGTAGATGCAATACAAATTGCAGCCAAAGTAAGACAAATTCTGACAGTTAAAGTTGTCAAACATGGGTTATCACCCTGGGGAGGTTTAGTAATATTCGTGATAGAGGCACACGAAGATTTCTAAACAGAGGTATTCTACTCATGGGCTACATTCCCAGAAGCAGATGCTGTTACAAAAACTTTTCATGTTTACACACATGAAGAAGTTCCAGCGGCCTACACTCCGTTTGAGGAGATTGAAATTCCGCTTACCTACCAGAAATATTTTTTCTGGTTTAATGGCGCCCTACCCCATACTAAAACAAGAGCAAGGCTTGGTCCTTTAGGAAGACCAGGAGCAACATGGCCGATATTAGCGACCTATGCACCACATCCAGACATTGACACAATGCCAGGTGATGAACTGCTTGTTCAACACAAAGAGTTGATCTAACTTTACAGAAACATGACACACTTTGTCTTAAGGACACTAGCGGTCCAACCAACAGTAATTACACCAAATCCAGCTCCTACACAGAGCTCAGGTACTAAACTTACTCCACAAACATCACACGCGGTAATGGGCAAAGTGCCCACAAAACGTGAACAAATTCCTTTCTGGGTAGCTCAGAAAATTATCCAGTTAGAAGCAGTATTCACAAATACACCACCATTTGAAAAACACAGAATGTTAACAATCTGATTGTCCATGGGGATTACACCACAGTTAGAGGTTTGCACCTCTTGGGGCACAGTCTTTGCTGCCATATATACCAGAACGCATGGTATTCCTTCATTAGCAGTAATTTCTGATGTATTAAGACAAATACAAAATGAGTACGGAGCAGACCCTGCCCCAAACTTAGGGATGAAGTTATTAAATAACTACGACTAGGTATCCGCTATAATACTAGCTAACATAAAAGGGTAAGCAGCATCAGTGGCAATCCTCCAATGCCTAAGGGAAGTCAACCTGTTATTACAGAGGGCTGAACTACCCAAAATAATTGAAACTGCATATGCAGAATTAGGCAGGGATAGTTTGGGGGGGAAACCTTTAAAACCTCAACTACAGGGCAGTCCTGAAAAGGACACTTCTATTCAGACACCTACTTCTAAAAAGAAGTGGGATAGTAAAAAATAAACCTTTAAAGACAAGAGATCTCAGTCCCAAGGTAGGTCTCCTACACAGGAGCCCTCTGAAAAGAGGTACAACCTTAGGAATAGGGATAATATTAGGAAACCTGACGGGTATCAGGCTAGTGATACACATTCCTCTGGTTCCTTTCAGAGCTCGAAGAGAAGCTCAGAAAGAGAAGGGCCAGAAAATAGAGCGAAGTGCACACAGTCCAGAGACAAGCAGCACGCTCAAGACTTTACTTCTACAAAAGAAGATAAAATCCAAAACCTCAATTTAAGAAAAAGAAAGTTGCTGGTCTGAAAATCAGACATGCTCAGAATTCTGAGGGCACAACTTCTGAACGAGGAGTGGACTCTGACGATGCTAGACAGTGCGGCAGAAGTAACAATAGCTCGCCTGAACCTGAAGGAATTTCTGTTGACAGCGGAGTTGAATGATTTCATCACGGCGGAAACACCAGACACCAGGGTGAGCGTCCCACATAAGTTATATGAAATAACATTCCGGATGGAAAGGGACAAGCCCAGGAAAATAAAAGGTCTTTTTTGGAAGAACCGATCAACTGGTTATGACATCCCGTTAGCAGAACAAGATTGGCCGCCTTCATTCGTAATGGAGTGCCCCAGGGAAAAAGGTATAATTTTTCCTGCATTTTCCAACCGCGTTCCCGTTCACCTTAAACATCCATATGCACAGGAGGAGTGGGCAGTAGCTCAAGCTCCAGCATTGTATGAAAATCATGCTGGGTGGAATGAGAATTCAACCTATCATGTGATTGTTAAAAGTTTCACCTAGTGCTCAGAGGCAATATCCAATAAAGCAAGAAGCTAAAAAACAGGTCAGGGAGATCCTAGATCAACTTGAATACCAGGGGGTCATTGAAAAATTTACCTCTCCAATGAACAATCCTTTGTTTCCTGTCGCTAAACCCAACAATACATATCGTCTAGTTGTAGATTACAGACATTTACTATTGGAACTACGCTACAGTGGCGGTGTCGTGCATAGTCACTTCCATTTCCTGGCAGCCCTTCTGCCCCCAGCTCCTGGGTTATCCACAAACGTTTTGCCTTCTTCCACCAATTTTTTGGACCCTCTTTTTGTTTGCTTTAGGTCTCTGGGCACTTTACCACTGCCAATCAGTGCTAAACTGCTTTTGCAAAGCTGCCAAGGTTTCAGCTTGCTTATGTGTGACATTTTCATAATTTCAGTGTAATTATGAGTGACATTCAATGACTATGAGTGACACTTTCTTACAAGCAAAATCAAGCAATGAAGATGAGGGAAACATATATAAATATCGGGAATTATACCCATTTGTGCAAGGAGAAACTCTAAGAACGTCTTGAAACTGCTGCAAAGCACCAGAAATGGAAGTGCACTAGAATGTGAGAGAGGCCGCGGTGTGGAGCCTGAGCCAGCTTCACTGACGCTGAACTCATCATTGTGCAGATTGCAGAAAGTGAATGCAATGCTGAGCTCAGCTCAGGCGCTATAACTTTACTTATAGGGCAGCCTTCTGGCTCAGGATGTTAGATAAAATATCTCTGACACTCACCCTACCCCCCCACCCCCCAATTACCTGCTTTCTCTCCTGTGCAGTCACCACAGACTCCTTCAAAGGCAGCTTGTTCAATTCCGGCTCCAGCTCCTCCTCTCATATATCAGGGCTGTGGAGAAATACACAGTGCAATAGAAAGCCTGACCAGCCCCGACTACTGCAAGATATATTTTGTATGTTCCCATTACAATCCTGTTCGGTGGGTTACTGTCCTGTGGGGTGTACTGTTTAAACAGTATACCCTACAGAATTAAAACATTACAAAAAAACACAAATTCAGAAAGGCCTCTCAAGCAACAACAAAAAAATAGCAATTACAATACCAGTGAAACTAAAAGGGCACCACAGCGATATAAGGGCGTAAATGGTAGCAGTGAGACCCAATATTAAATAAAATACAATCATGTCTCCTGACTCTTCATAAGCAGCCATGCACACTCTGTGCCCAGGTGAGCATTCTACATGTGTGTCTTTTACCAACTTTCAAATAACAAAACAAACTGCCTGACATGGCCATCATTACTTTTCTAAATTCGTCCCTCAAGTATGAAACAAGATAAGAGTGACAGAAGGAGGGCTGTGGATTACCGTGTCTAGCTGCTTTCCTTCCTTATAACGAGCCATCACTTCCCAAAATATGCCGTGGAACAAATGTTGTGTTACAATAACCGCAATCACTTTAAGGAATTAAATGTTTTTTTGAAGCTTATATGTATATTCATGCTGCATCAAAGTGGGCCCTTAATAAAAGCAATACAGTGAAGATTCAAAGTGAGTCCTGAACTCACCTGGCATTGTGTTTAGAGGCACAGCGCGCCACTTCTGTTCTGGGTGCCACGCAGCTGACCTGCCTTGAGACTGCCAGGGCTGACAGGATAGGAGGGTCCTTCTCCGTCATGTCAGGAAGTGGTGAAGTCCTGTGTGAACTGCATGTGATAAGTTGGGTTCAGCTTGACCTGTGGCATACAGAACAGGTTGTCTGGGACAGGAGCGGTCTGCATAAAACGTTATGTCCGGGGGCTGGTGCAGTAGCTAGTAGGCCGACTGCACTTGCAAATTATTCCCACTCTGACCACCAAGGGTGCGTGAAGCTCCACTTGTTAGGCCGAGAAAACGTTGAATGCAAGTTGGAGTGGGCATTTAGACCATTTAGCTGTGGAGTGCACGTATGCCTGGAATAATATTCCAAAATAACCAACTGCGCAGCCTACTCCTGTTATGCTGGGCCTGGTGTATACTTCCTGCTGTTGAAAGTTGCGGAGACACATTCTGTCTCCGCCTCCAGATCCACGTGACCAGAGAGAGTCTGAGGCCAGTCTAGCCATAGCAGAGGGTAATGCCTAGAAAGTAAAAGAAGGCAAGTAACTGCATGTTGGGTCAAGCTCCCGTGGATCCTCATAATTGCCACAGTGTGAGCCAGCAGGTGGTTCACAGAGCCGGAGGGATTCGGGCCTATCGGAGGATAATACCACTGCGGTGTGAGTGGCGAGATGAGCTGTAATTTGCCCAGCAGCAGCCGCACTGTGCAAGTGAGTCTAAAAAAACTCACATTGCGGACCTTTCTGACGTGATTGCGTCGGGTGCATAGAGTTACATTGTAGCACTGTGAAGGAAGAGCTGAGTCAGGGTCCCCAAGCCTGCCGGGAGCAGCGCACACGACACTTGTCACTGCAGCCTGTATAGTGCATTTCTATAGTAGCGCTCCAGGCGACAGCTGAGGTGGCACTATTATAATGCGTGACATTGCATTTCAGTGCGGTGATGCAGATCACCTCACTGAAATGCGTTAGTCTAACACCTGATGCGTGGTACTGCATTTGCTCTCGCCTTTAAACAAGGTATGATTGGTTTACACCTGTTTTGCATATCTAATTTACATGTAAATCCCATATACACCGGGCCTGTAACTTAAATGCTACTAGCGGGCCAGCAGCGCAGATTGCGCCACCCACAGAAGTAGCCTTTCAAGCCAATCTCAGGCCTGTCCCTGCAGTGCTTGTGTGCACAGTGACTTGGCATTTAAAGTACTTGCCAAGCCTTAAGCTCTCCTTTTCCTGCACCCAAGTGACCCCTAAGTAGGCCCTTAGGGGCAGGATGCTCTGTAAGTAAAAAGTAGGACATGTGTCTTTATTGTGTGGCATGTCCTGGTAGTGACAAACAGCCAGTTTTGGTTCTAACTACTGTGAGGCCTGCACCTTCTATAGGCTAACATTGGGAATCCCCTTAGATGTGTTTGAGTGGTAATTCCTGATCTGAAAGGACTAGTGTTGCCATGTTTGATATGTTTAGAATGGTAGTAAGACCTCGGTCTAGGTCCACTCTCTCCCCGCAGCTCCACTGTGCCGTTTCTTTCCTCCAGTTCCCGATCTCCTCCTTGGGAGGTTCGATGCTGCTGCCCGCTCCAATTGGGACCAGACTGCCTGCAACCACCGTAACCTTTCTCGGCCGTTTTCTTTTTCTTCTTAATTTTTCCCTGTTGTGCCACTGCTATTGTGCCCATCTGTGTCTTGCTCTAATTCCACCACTCTTTTTATTTTCTCGTGCCTGCCTGTTCCTTTCGCCGCTGCTGCCCCTGCGGTCCCTCCCCCTCGGAATTCACCCCCGGAAGTCCCCCGCTCCCGCCTCTCCTCCCCTACTTAATGTCAGCCGCTGCGTGGTCGCGCTCAGCGGGCGCACCAACTGCACGCCGAAGGTGCACCAAAGGCAATCCCGTCTGTGCCCCGACCGCGGCCAGCGCCAGAAACCCTGGACCTCCCACTACCTATCGCTACAACACCACCAGCCTCCTTGCACTCATCCCTGGAAGACTTAGAGAATTCCAACAGGCCTCGCCGAACACAATCCACAGTCAGTTCTCCTGCCTCCACTGCCTCCACTGCCGCCAGACCCTCACCCGCACCCCGGCCTCCAACACCGCCAACGCCAGCACCGACGATACCCTAAAATGCATCCTCCTTAACGCACGCTCCATACACAAACAAGCCATGGAAATCTGGAACCTTCTCGACTTGCTCTTGTCCGACATCGCCTTCTTCACAGAGACCTGGACCAACGCATCCTCTGCCCCTGACATCAGCACCGCCATCCCAGACGGATACAAGATCCAGAGGAAAGACTGCCCCAACCATCGCCATCGCCCACAAGAGCACCATTCACCTCACCACCTCCGGCGAGACCTTCCCCTCAACCGAACAACTGCACTTCCAGATCCAGACCACCCCTAAAGCCACTCTCCAAGGAACCCTCGTCTACAGGCCCCCCGGCCCCCGAACACCCTTCGCAACCACCATCACCGACTTCATCGCACCCCACGCCATCGCCTCAACAAACTACATAGTCACTGGAGACCTGAACTTCTACCCGACAACCCCAGCGACCCCAACTCCCCTATACTTCGTGACAACCTCGCCAGCATTGGACTTAAACAACTCGTCAACACACCGACCCACAGAGCAGGACACACCCTCAACCCCATCTTCGCGGAAGGAAACGGCGTCCAATTCAGCCACACAATGCAGCCGCCATGGACCGACCACCACTGCGTACACATCGCTATCAACAAACCCAAGGCACCCAAACCAGTCTCATGCCCACCACGAAGGAACTGGAGCAAGGTTACAGATGAGCAACTTAACTCCACCCTCACCCGAGACAACCACACCTGGGCACTCGACGCAAACGACGCAGCCAGAGAACTCCACACCTGGATCTCCAACTGCGCAGACAAGTTCGCCCCGCTACGCAAACCCGACAGACCACGCTCCAGGAAAACCGCCTTGTTTACCACTGCTCTCCAAGAAGCCAGACGCACCTGCAGACGCCTGGAGAAGAACTGGAGAAACACCAAGACAACCGAAAACCACACAACCTACAAGGACGCTATGACGGACTACCACAACCAGATCAGAGCCACCAAGAGGAACTTCATCCACAACAAAACATGGCCAGCTCCAAGGAACTTTTCAGTGTCATTCAAGAATTCACCAACCCACGCAGCAAAGCCACAGACATCATCCCATCCCAAGACCTCTGCGACAAGCTTGGAACCTATTTCCACCTCAAGATCAAATACCTCTACGACAACTTCATCGACCATCCACCAGGTGCCACAGACGGCACCCGCCTCCCAGAAACACCAGCCAGCCCACCATCTCCAACTGGACACCGACATGGCCGAAGACACCTCCTCGACCATGAAAAGCATCCACTCGGGGTCACCCACCAACCCCTGCCCCCTCACATCTACCACCATCGCACCCAAACTACAAAGCACCATCAACACCACCTTCAAAACAGGCACCTTCCCAGATGACTGGAAGCGCGCAGAAGTTAGACCCCTGCTCAAGAAGTCCACAGCTGACCCCACCGACCTCAAGAACTACCGGCTCATCTTGCTCCTCCCCTTTGCTGCCAAAGTTGCAGAGGAAATAGTCAACAGGAAACTGACACGATTCATTGAAGAGAACGCCGTCCTCGACCTGTCCCAAGCCGGATTCCGAAGCAACCACAGCACAGAGACTGCCCTACTCGCTGCCACAGATGACATCCGCACCCTCCTGGGCCAAGGCCACTCCACAGCCCTCATCCTACTCGACCTATCAGCGGCCTTCAACACTGTCTCCTACCGCACACTAGTCGCCAGACTACACAACGCAGGCATACAAGGAACAGCCCTGGACTGGATCCGATCATTCCCCACCGGAAGAAGCCAAAGGATCAGACTCCCACCCTTCCTCTCCGACCCCACAAAAATCATCTGCAGAGTCCCACAGGGTTCATCACTGAGCCTCACCCTCTTGAACATCTACATGGCCCCCCTCGCAGCCATCGTCCGGCAACATGGCCTCAACATCGTAACCTACACCGACAACACACAGCTCATCCTCTCCCTTACCAAAGACCCCACCACTGCCAAACTCAGTTTCCAGAAAGGAATGCAAGACGTCGCAGTCTGGATGACCAACAGCTGCCTGAAGCTCAACGCCGAGAAGGCAGAATTCCTCGTCCTCGGTACCACCCTGTCTGCATGGGACAGCACCCGGTGGCCGACCGGCCTCGAAAGCCCACCTACCCCCTCAGACCACGCCAAGAACCTCGGCATCGTACTCGACTCATCACTCACCATGAACCGACAGGTCAACGCCGTCACCTCCAGCTGCTTCAACACCCTTGGCATCCTCCGCAAGACCTTCAAGTGGATCCCCCTGAGTCAAGGAAGACAGTCGACCACGCACTTATCACCAGCAGACTGGACTATGGAAACACACTCTACGCCGGCATCAACAAGTTCCTACACCGCAAACTCCAGACAATACAGAACACCGCTGCCTGACTTGTCCTCAGCATCCCACGACACGAACACATCAGCCAACATCTATGAAGTCTCCACTGGCTCCCCGTGGAGAAAAGAGTCACGTTCAAAATCCTCACTCACGCCTACAAATACCTACACTACAACGGACCCAAATACCTTAACGACAGAATCAACTTCCACGTACCCAAAAGAAACCTCCGATCTTGCAACTTTGCACTGGCCGAAACCCCGCGCATCCACAGAGCCAGAGCAGGAGGAAGATCCTTCTCTCACATTGCAGCCAAGACCTGGAACGAGCTACCGGCAGACACCAGACACACCCCCTCCCTGAATACCTTCAGGATGACCCTCAAGATCTGGCTCTTCGGCTTAACAAATCTGCAGCACCCCCCCCCCCCCTTTGCCTTGAGACCCTTTCTGATTGATTGATTGATTGATTGTAGTGCAAAATCATGCTTATGGATGTAGGTGGATTTTTTTATTACTATTTTAGAAATGCCACTTTTAGAAAGTGTCTACAGGGAGGGTTGGCCCTCGCACCGTAGCAAGGTAGGGCCTTATTCAGTGGTAATTCTAGAAAATACCTAGCTACTGGTTTGTGGTGCTGCTATTTAATTTAAACAGACACACTACGAGACCCAACGTTAGAATACACTTGGATCTGATTATTGGAACTTTTTCTTTTTTCATTTCAAAAGCTTTTGGATTATTTCATGGGTGTCTGAATATCAAGGATTCACTTATTCGTTTTGACATTAATAGACTTAATTATATACAACAAGTACACACAATACTGTGATCGAAGGAAAAAACTTTTTGTGAAACATTTAGAACATACAATAATGCACCTATGTATAATGCTGATTGTATCACATATCAGAGAAATACCATTACATTTAAAAAAAAATGCCACATTTCAGAACAATGCCCAAAACAAATGCCACATTCCACAAAAATGCCGACGCGTTTTAAGTCCCAGTGAAACTCATGGGGCCCTCATCAGGGCTTCTGTTTTTCTAATCTTATATTTATTTATAGGCTTATTATATGGATGAAATCTATTAAAGAATAAAAATAATATGTATCGGTGCATTAAGGGTCCTCACTTTTCCTCTATTTATATGGATCGTTCAATGAAAGGGAATTTACCTTCTGTTAGCTGCTTGAAATCGTCAATTTTTAATTAGACAAGGGTCATTTTTTTGTGGTGAACGGCTGCATGGACGAAAAGAGGGAATAAGCTATTAAATGCTGGATTATCACTATACTACAGTTGTTCTTGAGGCATTTTATGCAGTAAAGTTGAGTTGCCTACCTGAATCAAACGGGTCGGGGCAGCGTCTTCCCTGTCATCCAAAGGTTGTAGAGCGGTTTTGAATTCCTTTCCTGCCGATAAAATTTCAACAATGTTTTTATTATGTCAGCAATGGGTTGCGTTGTTACACCGCTCGTACGCAGTCCCTATTTACAGTAGCGGTGAGCCGCGTACCTGATTGTGAACAGCCAATGTCTGTTCTTTTGGATGCGTTGTTCATGAGTGTCATTTAATGCACTGATGCATATTATTTTTATTCTTTAATAGATTTCATTCACATAATAAGCCTATAAATATAGAAGATTAGAAACACAGAAGCCGTGATGAGAGTCCCATGAGTTTCACTGGGACTTAAAACGCGTCTGCATCTTTCTGGAATGTGGCATTTGTTTTGGGCATTGTTCTGAAATGTGGAATTTTTTTGAAATGTGATGGTATTTCTCTGATATGTAATACAATCAGCATTAGACATAGGTGCATTATTGTATTTTCTAAATGTTTCACAAAAAAGTTTTTTCGTTTGATCACAGTATTAATATGTGTACACTTGTTGTATATAATTAAGTCTATTAATGTAAAAATGAATGTGTTTCCTTGACATTCAGACACCCATGAAATAATCCAAAAGCATTTGAAATGAAAAAAGAAAAAGTTAAAGAAATAATCAGATCCAAGAGTATTCTAACGTTGGGTCTCGTAGTTTGTCTGTTTAAATTAAGTAGCAGCACCACAAACCAGTAGTTGTGTATTTTCTAGTATTACCACTTTTAGTAAGTGAGCATTTCTCTGTGCTTATAACTAACTCTGTGCTTTGCAGCCTGACTCCTATCCACGTCTAGGGTAGAGTGACAGCTGGACTTCTGATTACGTTCCAAACATTCATCACACTGGAGGGGCTGGGTGCATTTGCATACTGATAGTCTTCCTGGGCTGGGAGAGAGCGTGGTGGGGCACACTTACATTTGTATAGGCTGTGTTCTACCCTCACACAGATCAATCAATCAATCAGTGCATTTATATAGCGCACTACTCACCCGGAGGGTCTCAAGGCGCTTGGGGAGGGGGGGTCCGCTACTGCTCGAACAGCCAGGTCTTGAGCTGCTTCCTGAAGGCGAGGTGGTCTTGGGCCAGGCGGAGGTGGGTCGGGAGGGAGTTCCAAGTCTTTGGGGCCAGGTAGGAGAAGGACCTTCCTCCTGTGGTGGCTCTTCGGATGCGGGGGACAGCGGCGAGGGCGTGGCTGGTCGATCGAAGCTGGCGTGCGGGAGTGTAGAAGTTGAGGCGGCTGTTGAGGTATCTTGGGCCTTGGTTGTGTAGGGCTTTGTGTGCGTGGGTGAGGAGATGGAAGGTGATTCTCTTGTTGACCGGGAGCCAGTGCAGGTCTCTCAGGTGACCGGAGATGTGGCTGTGTCGGGGATGTCGAGGATGAGTCTTGCTGAGGCGTTCTGGATCCACTGGAGTCTCTTCTGTAGTTTGGCAGTGGTTCCGGCGTAGAGGGAGTTGCCGTAGTCCAGCCGGCTGGTGACGAGGGCCTGGGTGACCGTCTTCCTGGTCTCGGTGGGGATCCACCGGAAGATCTTACGTAGCGTGCGCAGGATGTTGAAGCACGACCAGGAGACGGCGTTGACTTGTCTGGTCATGGAGAGGGAGGAGTCCAGGACGAAGCCCAGGTTGCGTGCGTGGTCTGTTGGTTTGGGTGCGCTGCCCAGGGCGGGGGGCCACCAGGAGTCGTCCCAGGCGGAGGGTGATGATTCCAGGATGAGGACTTCCGTCTTGTCTGAGTTCAGTTTCAGGCGGCTGTTCATCATCCACTTGGCTATGTCTTTCATCCCTTCGTGTAGGTTGGCTCTGGCGGTGGCGGGGTCGTTGGTGAGGGAGAGGATCAGCTGGGTGTCGTCTGCGTAGGAGATGATGTTGAGGTTGTGTTGGCGTGCGATGGCCGCTAGGGGGCTCATGTAGACGTTGAAGAGGGTGGGGCTGAGCGATGATCCTTGTGGTACGCCGCAGATGACTTCGGTGGCTTCTGATCTGAACGGGGGAGGCGGACTCTCTGTGTCCTTCCGGCGAGGAAGGAGATGATCCATTCTAGTGCCTTCTCCTGGATTCCGACGTTGCTGAGGCGCTGCACTAGGGTGCGGTGGCAAACAGTGTCGAATGCCGCGGAGAGGTCCAGGAGGATGAGGGCCGCTGTTTCTCCGTTGTCGAGCAGGGCTCGAATGTCATCGGTGGCTGCAATGAGGGCAGTCTCAGTGCTGTGGTTGGCCCGGAAGCCAGACTGCGAGAGGTCGAGGGATCCGTTCGCCTCGAGGAAGGCGGCCAGCTGCTTGTTGACGGTCTTCTCGATGACTTTGGCCGGAAACGGGAGGAGCGAGATGGGGCGGTAGTTTTTGAGTTCAGTGGGGTCCGCTGATGTTTTCTTCAGTAGAGCGCCGAGTTCGGCGTGCTTCCAGCTTTCCGGGAAGGTAGCGGTGTCGAAGGAGGTGTTGATGATGTCCCGCAGGTGGGGTGCGATGACAGCGTCGGCCTTGTTGAAGACGTGGTGAGGGCAGGGGTCGGATGGAGATCCGGAGTGGATGGAGTTCATCGTGCGGATGGTGTCTTCGGTGCTGATCGGGGTCCAGGCGCGGAGGGTGGTGGTGGGGGGCGTAGGTGCGGTCGTGGGGTGCGTCGGTTGTGTGCTGAAGCTGTTGTGTATGTCTGCGATCTTGTTGTGGAAGTAGGAGGCGAGGGAGTTGCAGAGGTCTTGTGATGGGGTGATGTCGTTGTTTCCGGCGTTGGGGTTGGAGAGCTCTTTGACGATGTTGAAGAGTTCCTTGCTGTTGTGTGCGTTGTTGTCCAGTCGTTCCTTGGAAGCTGTTTTCTTGGTGGTGTGGATCAGTTGGTGGTGTTTTCGGGTGGCGAGCTTGAGGGTGGTCATGTTGTCTGGTGTAGGGTCTCTGTGCCAGGCTTTCTCGAGGGCTCGGCAGTTCTTCTTGGAGCTCTTGAGTTCGTCGGTGAACCATGGGGCTTTCTTGCTGCCGGGTCTGCTAGGCGGGGTCCTCAGAGGGGCGAGGTCGTCTGCGCAGTTGCTGATCCACTTCGTGAGGTTGTTGGCGGCCTGGCTGGGGTTCGCAGAGCTGGCGGGGGGGTCCTGACTCAGGGATGCGGCGAGCTGGTGTGCTGTGATCTTGTTCCAGCTTCTGCGTGCAACCTGTTGCTGGTGGTGGTGGATCGTGTTCTTTCTGAAGCTGAAGTGGACGCAGCTGTGGTCCGTCCAGTGGAGTCCGGTGATGTGGCTGAAGGCGATGTCCTTGCTGGAGGAGAAGATGGGGTCGAGTGTGTGTCCGGCGTAGTGGGTGGGGGTGGTCACCAGCTGCTTGAGACCGAGGTTGGCGAGGTTGTCCAGCAGGGTGGTGGAGTTGCGGTCGTTGTTGTTCTCCAGGTGGAAGTTGAGGTCCCCGAGGAGGATGTAGTCAGCGGAGGGGAGGGCGTGCGGGCTGATGAAGTCGGCGATGTCTTCGCTAAATTGTGAGCGTGGTCCCGGGGGTCTGTAGATGAGGGTGCATCTGAGGGTGGTCTTGGGGTCGGTGTGGATCTGGAAGTGCAGGTGTTCGGCGGTGGTGAGGGTGTCGTCGGTGTTGGTCGTGATGCGGATGGTGTTCCTGTGGATGATGGCGATGCCTCCTCCGGTCTGATTGCCGCGGTCCCTCCGGGTGATCTTGTATCCGTCCGGGATGGCGATGTCGGGCGCTGAGGAGGCGTTCATCCAGGTTTCCGCGAGGAAGGCGACGTCTGGTGATGTTGTGTCGAGCAGTTTCCAGAGCTCAACGGCGTGAGTAGGATGCACTTCAGGTGGTTGCTGCTGGTGCTCGGCTTGGTGGGTGCGGGTGCAGTGCAGGTCCGGATGCAGGTGAACTTGCAGGAGTGGCAGCTGAAGGGTCCTTGGGTGCGTCTCGGGGTGGCTCGGTAGCATCCGGAGATCCGGCCGTTGTTAAGTGCGCTGAGTTCGGTGGCGTCGTAGGTCCGGTGGGTGGGCTGGTGTCTGCGGGGGCCAGGGGTTCGGGCGCTGGGCGTGGTCCAGGCGCGGACTGGCGCAGCCGGGCTTACCTTTGGCGCGCCCGCTGCGCGTCAATGCTGCGCGTTTGCCACTCTGCCATATGTGGAGAGTGGGGGGGGCAGAGCGAGGGAGGAGCAGCTGGGAGGCGGGAGTGGGGCGGCGAATGGGAAGGGAGTCCGAGGGAAGGGGGCGGGGCCGCAGGGGGGCAGCGGCAGGGAGCGGGCGGGAAACGCGACCGGGGCTGGCCACAACAGAGGGGGAGCAAAACGAATAATCAGAGGGCAGGGGCACAACAAGCAGACAGCAGAGAAAGTATAAAACAGTGAAAATTAAACAGGGAACAACGTAGTGACAAAAACGATAAAAATTACACCAGGGGACACGCAGTGAAAATACGAGAAAGATTACAGCAGGGAGCAACGCAGCGCAGCAGAGGAGCTACCCCAACAGCAGACCAGGAGCACAGCTGCGGGCAGCGGCGGCACTCTGCGGGATCGGGGGCAGCCTGGGCTCACTCGCAGAGAGTGTGTGCGGTGCGTGGGGTGACCGGCCTCATTTACCCCCTGCTGACGTCTGGAGCCAAGGCAGGGGAGGAGGGAAACTCCTGGAACTGGTCAGACCTTGCTAGAAACTTCTTCCACCTTCTAGAAGCAGGGCCCCAAGGTATAAGTATAGGGGCTCTAACCCCATGTGGGGGAGCACTCTGCCAGGAAGAAGGACTGCTTGGCTGTCGGGAGGGACTGCCACTCTGCACTGCTACTTTGGCCTACTGCTCCTGTGTGCTGACTTGTAGGAGGGACTGCCAGTTTGCAACTGCTCTGTGTGTTGGCCTGCTGCATCTACCCTTCAGGAGAAGGACTGGACTCTTCTAGCTGCCTTTGCCCCTCAAGAGTCTCCAAGGGTTTGTTGGCTTACCTCCAGTTTCTTGCAAGGTCCCCGGGACATCAAGGACCTCGTGTTATACTGTAGTCTACTCGTGCACACCCAGCTACAGGAGCGTAACCGGGACATTCCTAAGGAGTGGAGTGAGGTGCTTCATTGAGTCCTACACCTCACCTCCTGAATGGAGATTGCCTTGCTACCTGGCTGAGGACTGGCGGCTCCCGCCATCAGCTTTGCGCTGCAGCAGGATTTCTGCAAACTCCCCTTCTTCTGTGGGCCCCTTGTGTGAAATCGCCGCCCCTGTAAGAGCAAAGTCTCACCTTCAGCCCCGTCTGCCCATATGCCCAGTGGTCCGAGTGTGGCGCAGACGATCGAGGTGGGGACAGCCTCAATGTACTGCGATTTAGCCCCAGAGAGTGCCTCACACCTTTAATCACCTCCTGAGATCACTCACCGCGCCAAAGACCCAGGCGGTCTTGGTCACACTGTGCTGCCCGACTCTGCCTTTTGCAACCCGGGCCTGAGGAGGGAAGTTCCACCAGCGCCTACGGTGGCAGCTCCAGGCACCGGTACCGTGTCTAAGGGACCGGGCGACTCCCACTCTTCCCCAAGACCCAGAAAGCAGTTGGGGTAAGATTTTCTTGTTTTGTTGGGGTTCCCGAAGGATTTCGTAGTCCAAAGACCGCGCCAGCATGTCTTCTGGGAAGAGCTGCCCCCACCCCAGCTCCCTTGAAGGGAGCGCCGCATCTTTTTTAGGTCTCGCCTTGGCAGTCCATGCGCTGTCTCAGCGAGACTTAAAGTATTCTGTATATTGGATTCAACTCCGTGTAATTTCTCCTGCCCCTTGTGATTGGTTTAAGTCTGGCATTGCTGTTGTTTTCTTGATTTCTGTTGGCCCTATAGTAACTTCAGTGAAGTCCCGAAGCAGCGGTGCCTAACTGCAGTTTTTGTCCGCCTCGCTCGCACTTAATTGCGTGCAGTGTGCCATCTGTTTTTTACCCCTCCCTGACGGACGTGTCAGACCCTGCTGACAAATGTAAGCACTGGTCGTGATTGGGGGCGTGGCCCCCCTCCTCACCTTATTCAACTTGATTTACATTCACGCAATGGCGACAGTTAAAGTTTCTCGCGTATTCATCTCTCCAGCCTGTCAGGTGTACACAGCCGGAACAAGCTTCATGCCCCAGGCGATTTTAAAAACTCTGCTGCACAGCAAAAGGAAACATTGTGGGCCATTTGTGTAGCCAGAAGAATACTGCATAGCCTCCTTAATGCGTGTATTTCTGTGTTGCCAGCTCGTGAGATTTTGCACTTGTTCCACTTTGCCGCCCGTAATACATTTTTTTCTCTTTAACTTATCTTTTGATCGGTCACAGAGTTCATACTTTTTTCTCTTCGCCGCCCGTAATGCATTTTTTTTCTCTAAGTTATCCTTTGATCAGTCACGGGGTCTAAGTGCACCGTGACATGCTAACCCACTTTACTGACAGCAACATAGTTGTTGCAGGCACAAAAGCTACACATTTCTCCGGCACTTCCCCAAACATAAAACATTTGTTAGAAGCTCTTCACTGCATAAGTTCCTCAACCGTAATGCATTTTTTGGGCTTGCGTTAACTTTTAATCACGAACATGGTCTAAGTGCACGTGACACGTTCTCCAGCTTTTCCCACTGTGACCGTACTTCCACTTTTTCAAAGCTGTTCTTGGAGGCACAACAGCTATGCATTTTTCCAACCACACTTCGACCAGCTGCTACAGGAGGCACGCGGCATGTTTCCTTTCATGAACCGGGCGCCTGCTGTGTTTTATCTTTTAAAATGGCAGCCGCGCATTTTCTATCACCACAGCTCTCGCCAGTGCAGGAGTGGGTTTGTGCCCTTCACCCTCCTAGCTGCGTCTCTCCCCGGAACCCAGCTGCCTTGCGGCGCACCGTAGCTCCCTTGCCCACTTGCTTTTTAAAGTTTCTCTCGTATTCTTCTCTACAGCCTGTCAGGCGCACACAGCTAGAACAAGCTTCATGCCCCAGGCGATTTAAAACATCAGCCGCACAACAATACAGAAACATTGTGGGCCATTTGTGTAGCCAGAAGCATACTGCATAGCCTCCTTAATGTGTGCTTTTCTGTGTTGCCAGCTCGTGAGATTTACCCAATGTTTATTTAATTTACAAGTGTGTGACACGCATACATACATTATCCGCATGGCACCCTTTCACAAGCGCTACGCTGTTAATGGTTTCATTGTTGTCTCTTTCCATGCTCCTCCACTCCCCGCTCTCCGCTCTCACTCCCCCCTTCTTCCTCTCCCTCCTTGTTTAAAGAGCTTGCTGGAGCTCCGTTGTAGAACTATAGGTTTATTCCATCTAATATATTAAACCATTACTCTTCTCAAAGATGGCGCCACAGTAAATAAATGTAGACTAACTTCAAACTTCGCTTATGAGATCGTAATCTCGCGAGTGTTCTAACGTGTTTAAGCACGCCCTCTCTTCACTTCCGCCTTTCGTCTGATCGGCAAAGAGGCTTTCCGGCGCACAGAGGTATGTTTTTCTCCAACTGGCTCCTTTGTAGAATTACCCCGGCTATCTTTAGAGTTTGTTACCACTGTATGTGCATTTTTTAAGCAAAACGACGAGTCAAACAGTTTTGTGCCCTCTTTTGCATATTCCAACTAGTGAGACTACCCCACCATCTAAAGTCTCCCTATTACGAGAGAGATGCCCATAGCACTGGCGTTAAGGTTTACTTAAAGGGTCTTTAGCATCTCTTTAGCATCTTTCTTGCATTGTGTGAATAACGTATGAGTAAAATATGACATAACTAGAATTGTGGCAGTTGGAGCCTACCATTCTGCGTAGTTAAGTAATCTATCAAAGCAAACTGGATAGCTACATATTGAACTATTCCCCCTTGCATTTTTAAGGGGTTATACATATGTTTTTCTGTTTTGTCTCACTACAGAGATGTGTCGGGACTGATGCATTTTAGATGAATGGTATTTAACACAGATATATATTGAGAGGCTTGGTGACAAGATATTTGCCTGACATGATTCGCAAACACCAACTTTTGCATATATAAGGTATACAATTTACCGGCATCCAACGATCTTTGTAATTGATTTATCTGACTAGGTTTGATAATGAGCCTACTTGTATTCACAGGATTGCCGCAATTGTTTTTACAACAACTTGGAGACTATCACACTAATCGTGGATTGAAAATATATCTCCTTATTTTAACTCGTTGAGGTAGTATGGCACCGCTATTACATTCAGCCATTTGCATTACTTCTCCGGAGTGGGTTATATAAAGCAAAACCTTTTCTTTTGCAGAAAGATTCTATACTCTTTGCACCGTGACAGAGACGTTCTGTTTAGGGCGTCATTTGTGTCTGGCCCTATAATCTACAAGGTAGCTATTATTAGATGTGTCTCTTGAGGCTGCATGCTCTACTTGGGCACCTTATATCTGGAGTCTTCTAATAGGCACGTAAAACTTTTCGGACTTTACCCTCACAAAACCAATGGGCCCAACATGAGAAAAACTACTTCTTGTATCTCTCACATAAGTGCATGACCTCTTTCAGCTATTTTCTCTACATCTTCGAAGCAGGATGAGCATGCTTATAAATTAATAGGAAGTAATCTCCGTATAAAGTATCCACATCCCCCTCCGCTTTGCCAATGTCATGTTTCTGTTTATTTCACAGACACCCAGACATCATCCATGTTTTACTTCATTTTCTAAAAACTCAGCAGTTTGGTCCTGAAGAAGGTGGTTCTTTCCACTGAAACGCGCGTTGACCGCGACATTGTTTCCCACACGACTGCAACATTACTTTTGGACACAGAGAAAATTGATAATCTCTCTACTCTGTCTGTCTGAGAATTCTGACCAATCCAAGAGTTTCATCTCTCACTTTCTTATATATCTTCTTCTCAACTCACTTTCTTTGTGTGAATGCAAGTATGAGTGACAAGTTATTGTTTATTGCATATATTACTAATGTCTAGGATGATGTTTTCTCTCTTTTTTATATTAAATGTGCAATGTGTCTGTATCAAAATTCATAAATGTAAAAATGTTTTTTTCGTTTTCCTAAATTATGTGTAAATTGCAAAACACACAAAAAAGATATAAATTAAAGAAATGTTTGTTATTTAAAAATGAAAAATGTCTTATATGGTTTTTATATAAATGTAATATAATTTATGTATGACATTTCAGATTTGGGGATACAGAATCTAAATAGATCAAAGTAAAAGTATATAGGCCAGCTAAGAGGTTTCTACTTTATTTCATTTTGTCTTCTCCCTCCTCTTGGGCCTCAATTGAACTAGGGAGATCCTTTGCTTTACCCAAACAAAGACGCCCTGCACAGAATCCACTTCATCGATCTAGCTGCCTCCTTCCTCTGCATTTCATAAAGCAAACATAATCCACATCCATAAAACCACTGAGAAACTAACGCTTGTCTACCTGGCACATGCAATGTGGAAATACTGACAGAAATATTCATTAAATATCAGAACCTGCAGAAAACGGTAGCTGAGCATGATCTTTACTTGTCAATTAGGTGTGAGCAGAGTCTATGTCAATTACGTATGAGCAGAATATATGTATTTTTTCAGTTTTTCTCTTGGTATGCCATATATAGGCAAACTATATTTGCCCACTTTCCGATGGTGCGTGTTCAACATAATTTGTGGCAAGATATGTCCATGGTGGTAATATTGTGGTCTTGGTTTCTGTTCCCCACAACCTGCACTTTGTATTCCTATACACTCGCACTCTCTGTCCGAGTTGCGCTATATCCTCACCTCGTGACAATATGCTGCCAAACATAGGCACCCCACAGTTTTTTTGCCCGCATCACATCACATTCGCCCACTGCAGGGCTTGAAAAATCATAAAAAATGCACTAGACCTGCAGGTCTAGTAACCTACAAAATCTCCTCGACCCAACTGAAATGCACTTGACCTCTAATCTGAAAGCTGAGCAAATATGACAAGTTAACAAGATTTAAAAGCATTTTTATTGCTCATTTACTTTGTGAGCAATAAAAATGCCTTTAAATCTTGCTACCTTGTCACATTTCCACTGTTTTCAGATGTAGAGGTAAAGTGTCAGTTTGTATTCCTACTCGCCAGTAAGGGCGAGTAGGACCTAAAAATAGCTCGTCCTGAATTAATCTGACTCGCAAATGCGAGCGGTCGAGTGAATTTTTCGAGCCCTGCACTGCATACGTCCATGTCTGACCCGTGCAGCACCTCGAGCATTATTACAATTATTTGCAATGGTGATTTCTTTTTATTGTAATTAAACATTTTTACTGGAAGTATATAGCTACCATTTTTAGGTCTCAGAATGACATCTGTTCTTTTTTTTTCCCACCATGTGACATGTGTATGCAAAATAAAACAAGCATTTGCAATGCAATAAGTCTCGCACTTATGAGACTTTGAGCTATTGGCATTGTAAATGACAATGCTTTTTATTTATGTGTTGGTTTTTAAAATATAAATGAAATGCATTGCTATTTACCATGCCAGTAGCTTACACTCTCGCAAATGCGAGACCTATTGCATTGCAAATGCTTGTTTTGTGTTGCTGCAGTTGTGTGGGAGCGTGGGGACCAAGCAAGGTCTCCCGCGCGATCCCGAAGTGTACCTCCTCACACAGATGACACATACTTGGGGGCACTGAATCTTGGGGATGCAAGACTGATGAGTCCTCAACGGAGTCTCCTGATTCGTTAGTTCGGAGAGCAGTAATTACTGTAACCACCGTAGTAAGCACGTAGGGGCTTCTAGGCTCTATGTTTTGTTTGGAATGCAGTACCTTCACCAGGGCTCATACAGATTAAGTGGTCATCTGCCTACAGGGGCTTATAGTTGCTGATGTGTTGACAGTGATATTTAATGATTATGGTGCTTATGATGACACTGGATGATTGTGTTTTCATTCTTTGTCTACTGCATTCCCTGCTCTGATATTGAGATATATTGTTTTTTACTTTCATTGCCAGTATTTGCATCGTAGGCACAGCATTTATGATTAATGTTCTTTCCTTTTATGTTTCATGTCTTGATGGTCTCATGCATGTCATTTTGTTTTTTGCACTAGCAAGATAATGCTTACTGATTAGGAATTGTAAAGGATGCACAGTACTTATGATTTTTTATATTTGGTCTATGTATTATGTACAATATATACAATATTTTTAGGTCGAGCCTAGGCCGTGCGCATGCACTGTCTGCAAGACCTGGAGTTATCTGTATACGGAGTACAATCCCGCCTGCTGCTTGCCAATGGTTCCCTCTGACGTTGCTCTGCTTTCCTGGCTCCTTCTTAGCTTCACTCCCAAAACGTCACTTCCATTTCATGTGAAGCAGGACTGACCAACTACAGTTTAGTTACACTGTAGGGCTGCGTCAGTTTAGCTAAGGAATTACTTTGTTTATTTTAATTTTTGGCACCCGGTTTATGGGCCTCCATGTTGGTAACGTTTCTGTATGTGCACAGGCACCGCTCTTTGTTAAAGCGCGGCGCTCGCTTTCATATTTTTCGTGCATTTTTTTAATGGGGCACAGCATTCTGCAATGTCAAATCACATCTATGCCTTTAACTTGTTTTTTGTTTTGCAGTGAAAGCCAACATACCATGCTTTCACTTACATTGTGGCCCGCCCCTTTCTTTAGACGCTGCTGCCTCATTCAGGTTACAGAGAGCCGTGCCTAAAAAAAGGGGCATGCAGTGCTTAATTTGTGCCGGTGCTTTACGGTACTTAGCACCGGCACTTATTTCTCAGGGCCGGGTCTATGTCTCCAGGACACTGGTTGTGATTGCCAATCCTTGTTGGCCACAGCGTCGCACTGTTTTTATGGTCCGTTTTCTGTTTCTCACACCCCACTATATTGTCTCTGCCTTGGAAGCGGAAGTCGAGTTAACTTGCAGTTGAACCAAGCGAGGGGTCAAGACATGTTTTTGGACACTGTGCTTGTTCCGGCCGAGTTTACTAGAAGAGAGAAGAAACGATTGCTCCATTGTTATGTTTTGAATGGTGGGGAAAGGGAAGAGGCACAAAGTGACTGAGGCGAGTGTGATTTTTTTGCTGCCGCCGTGCACTGTGAGTTCTCTGCAAACGCCGAGATTTGTTTCAAAGTGGGAACTGCCACTCTGTTATGAGACGCTTAAATGTAGTGTGACATTAGTGAATGCAGTAAGTTATTACAAGTGACGAGGTGTCACTTTCCCATTAAGAGGCATCATATGGCTACAGAGTATACCTTGGAGTATGGTAACCAAGTAAGGAAAAGAGTTGGGCTGCAGTTTGAATAATATTAAACGTTTAATTAAAATTCAGGGGCATGGGAAAGCAATACAGTTAAATACACGGTTTCGCAGGTGCTCATAAATCTTGCTGCAAGACTGTATGGAAATCGGGGGGGTATCTCTTGGACCTGCCCTGAAGGTGTGGGTGTGCACCGCAAACCAATTATGAGAGGCCTGTGAGCTTGAAGTGGCCAATGAGGCGAAAACGTGTTTTTCGTTTACACCGTTCTCGCTGGAGGCTTCCTTTGTGTGTGTTCTTGTTGTCTGTCATTTTTCTGGCCTCAGCCTCCATGTGTGGATCTTAGTCTGTGCCCAGATTATTTTCAGCGCAAAGACACGGAGTAAGTGTTAAAGTATAAGGTGTAGCTGTTAAGCGATAAATTAATATTTTGTTTCTTTTGTGTGGCTTCCACTTTAAGCACTTTCACGGTATTGAGATAACGCTGGGAAAGTCTACCTTCACTGGTCTTCCCCCATCTTGGTCGAGCAAAGGGTTGGAATGGAGATCTGGTTCCTGATCTGGGTTGACTTTTACCATGGGTGACGTGGGGCACAAGCCACCAATATTAAAATGAGCTCTCATAGCTGATTCAGTAAATGTCCTGCACACAACAACGTCCCTCTTGATTTCAGTGATTCAAATTAAGCTGCTTTAAAACCTATTTAGGTCTTGCGACCTGCGTTGCACTGCACAGCAGTGCTTGCGCAGGCGAGAGTCCTTTTGTTCTGGGTTTCGGAAATCGATCTAGGAATCGCACACGCTCGTGCATGTGCGATTCCTTTTTAGCTCCCCCATTGGCCTTTGCGTGCGTCTTCTTCTAAAAGACTGCACACAATTGGCCTGAGGCGCGCGCATAGCTCCTCCCATGGCCTATTGGTGTCTATTACGCGCACCAAGCGCGTAATAGACACCAATAGGCCGTGGGTGGAGCTGTGATCGTGCCGAGATTCGGGCGCGACGCGCGCGCCACTTGTTTTTCTTTACTTCTGGTATAAGCGCGGCACCCGTGCTTTACAGTAAAGTGCAGGTGCCGCAATTATACCACAGGTAAAGAAATAGATTTTTCTTTCGATTTCTTTACGTTGGGTATAATCGCGGCACCCGCGCTTTACTTTTAATGTTATAAGTAAAGTGCGGGTGCCGCGATTATACTAAAAGTAAAGGAATAGAAAAAAACATCTATTTCTTTACCTTTGGTATAATCGCGGCACCCGCGCTTTACTTATAACATTAAAAGTAAAGCGCGGGTGCCGCGATTATACCAAAGGTAAAGAAATAGATGGAACCGGGGAACAGAGCGATAAGGTGACATGCCCAGGATCACACCATTTCCTGAAGTGAGGGCCTGAGGATCCGGGAGGACCCTGAGGATGCCAAACACCGGGGCCAGGCCAGCAGCCCATTGGGGGGCTTCGTCTGTCAGTTGTGCCGCGAGCAGTATGCTGACCCTCTATCCCCGGCACAGCTTAAGTGCTCAAGGATCATACGGGTTGAGTACCGCTGTGATGAATGTGACAAGGTCTTCAGTTGCCCAGCCAACCTGGCTTCTCACCGTCGTTGGCATAAACCAAGGAGCCCTCCAACAGTTGAACAACAAGTATCCCACCAGTTCCACAATGCCAAGGAAAACCAGAGCCCCGGTCCAGAGAAGCAAGAGGTGGCTACTCCTTCGCCTCAACCCTCTGACGAGGAGCTGTATGACTGCTCACACTGCAACAAGAAGTTTAGGCACCAGGCCTACCTGCGGAAACACCTGGCACTACACAACCGGCCCAGTGCTGCAGCCACAATGGCAAATGTCCTGTCAGAGAGCCAGGCCTTGTCCAATGTCTCGTCTAAAAGCCAAGGCCCAGCCAGCATACAGAGCCTTCAGCATTCACCACCAAGGGACGAGCCCCTGGCCCTGGTCTTCAAGTAAAGCAAGGCAGCCATTATGGGCCTTTCTAGAACATCCTCCTCGTGCCATGGTCAGGGAGCACAGGCCCACCATTGCAGATTCTGTCCTGAGACTCTTTTCTCCTCTGCTGGCCTCACCCGGCACATCAACCGATGCCATCCTTCAGAGACCAGGCAGGTTATCCTACTACAGGTTCCCCAACATGCCTGAGGTGGATACTCCCAAAGAGAGCCATCTGTGGCATAAAGACATCGAGTATGAATGAAAATATGACTATCACGCCATTTTCCCAGGCGTCACTTTTATGATTGCTTATTCTGTACTTTTCTGTCCTACCGTCTGTCCCAGGCCTATTCCCCAGCTTTGTTACAACATAGTCTCTGCATGGTCTCTAGCTTTAACTTCGCTTTCTCGGCCCTTTAGCCTGAACTTGTCAGCAGATAAGGATCACTTGGTATCTCCAGCCCACTGAAGTCACAGATTCTACGTGGTCCCCAGCTTTAACTTTTTCAGAAATGCTGTCTTGCCCATCCAGAGGAGATGGACTTTGTATCTCTGACCCAACAGTTCCAGAGACTTTGAATGTAAGACTCTATCCTCTACAGAAATTCCCCTTGTCTGTTACATTTGAGACAACTCTACCTACTATATATATTTTTGTATACAAGATATATATAATTCGTGGAGCGACATCGCTACTTCATTGATGTCCCGGACCTGTAACCAATGGGACTGCGAGGCTGGAAGTGAGGGTTTAAGAGACTTATTTTTGTCCAGTAATATGCCGCAATCCTTAACCTGACTACGTTCTCAGCCAGCCTTCAATTGGATGTACTGCAAGAATCTGGCTATCAGGATCACTCACCGCGACATCGCGACACGAACAAACTGCATGCTGGGAGTTGCAGTCTTTTTACACCAAATCACCAAAGTGATTCCTGCTGAACGAAGCTCAGGTGTGCAACATTCTACTTTAGATAGGCCAGTATACAAAACACACTTAGGACTCCAGCTTCAGTGGCATTTGGAAAGGAACTGCATCTGACGAAGGCGAAAGCTGAAACGCGTTATGCCATTCCTTTTAAATAAATGAAATTTTAAACCCCGCCGTGCCCCCTTGTCTACTTGGATGGAGGGAGACTGCGGGTGCCGCGATTATACCAAAGGTAAAGAAATAGATTTTTGTTTCTATTTCTTTACGTTTGGTATAATCGCGGCACCCGCGCTTTACTTTTAATGTTATAAGTAAAGCGCGGGTGCCGCGATTATACTAAAAGTAAAGGAATATAAAAATACATCTATTTCTTTACCTTTGGTATAATCGCGGCACCCGCGCTTTACTTTTAATGTTATATTAAGCGCGGGTTTCACGATTATACCAAAGGTAAAGAAATAGATGGAACCAGAGAACAGAGCGATAAGGTGACGTGCCCAGGATCACACCATTTCCTGAAGTGAGGAAATGAGTATGAGAGTTTGGTGCAGCTTTTCAGTGTGAGACCCTGCCTTCTGTTAATGGCACGAAGTGTTTGTAGCTCCTGTTTGCACTTTGGCAACACATTTTTCAGTCTAACGCACATTGGAATGCACCTAGATTTGCTTTTGACTCGGAATAACATTGCTTTTATTGTCAGGCCTCAAGGACAAAGCGCCTTCCTTGCTATTTTCCCGTCACCTTCACACTACATAGCATACCCATTTTCTTTGCGTTGGAGTCTGCTGATGTAAAACAAGTTGTTCTCAAATAGAAAGCTCTAGATTACTGTTAGCAACGAGAGCACAATATAAAAACAAAACACGTAAAAAACGATATATTATATGTGTGCTCAATGCTGGAAATCATTAGACTGGAATTAGCTTCAATGGAAGAAACCACAGGTCCTCTCTACGATTCTGGGATGATTGCTTTATCTTATGCATTCTTTGGGTCCACCTCTTGGGCTATTGGCCTTTGCTGAATGGATTAAACTGATGGGGCAATATGGTTATCTTGGTGCATGGGCAATCACAATTAATGCAAATCTGATGGGGGAAGTATGATGCTTATATTTTCATATGATGTGCATCAAAGCCATAGTCGTTGCTTATTTGTCTAATGCAACTAACAACCATTGACAAAGCCAACAGTCCTGGCTTGTTGTAGGTGTAATGTTACTTGTATCTGGATGGAATGACGAAGCAGCAAAATATTAGTGGGGCAACGCACTATGCTAAGCACGGGATTTCAGTTTGTGGTTTTAAGCAACGCCCTTCATTACATCGGCCGCGTCCCTTTCAGAGACCCCCTCCCCCCCAAAGCCTTTTCATTCCACTTAAAGCCCTGCCTCCGTTATAGTGACTTCCTGCTGTAGAGGGAGAACAAGTTCACTCAGGTCATCATACCTGCCAACTTGTTATGAATATTACAATTAATATTTGAACAAACATCGCATAAAAAATAACACTAAACTATTTCTTACTAATGAAAAGATTACACAACTATTACCATACCCAATACGTATCACCTTCATTTTCTTAAAAGTATTGTATAACTGTTACAGTATTCAAATTACAACTAATTCCATTTTTTTCCAGATATTTAATATCCTCTGCATAACCTGCTATATCTATTTGCATTTCTGACAATTTTTAATAGGTTGTTTAGCTTATAAGTACTTCATTTCTTAATGCACGTCATTTTCAGTGCCAACAACTCAAACTTTAATAATGCGAGACCTATTGCATTGAAAATGCTTGTTTTTTCTTGCTGCAGGTGCTGTTTAACACCCCATTAAACCCCCTCCCATCTCCCTCTTACCCTCTCCTGCCACTTACCAGCACTGCTCTATTCTAATCCTGTCTCATGCACAACACATTCTGCAATTGTAAGCAAATCATTTTATTCTCCACAATTGATTACAGCCCGATCTCTTTACTACAGGTTCTACATACATTTCTGTATACACCTCGTGTTTGAGAAGCTAAAACTACAATAGGTGTTCTCTTTACAGTGTTTCACTGTTCTTTGAAATTGGACTTCTGTTAGGATTGAGCAAAACAAAATAAGCACTAACAAAACCAATAGGTTGGACTTTTGAATAGTGGAAGCACAGATGCATGCAAGCACACAATATTGATGGGCTTATTAACAGAAAACACATGTTGAAGCAGACAGACCAATGTCTCTACAAAACATCATGCATATACAACTGACCAAAAGAAAAAGGGTACACTTTCAGCACAGCATGCAAGTAGTACCCCCAGGACCGGCAGCAAAGTTACTCTGAAGTATAGTACCAGAGCACGGATGACCAGAAGGTGCTTATATGAGGTTTTAGGTATTCAGCTCCTTGCGGAACTCAAGAAGTGAGGATCTGGCTGTGATGTGTTGAGGCTTGTGGGAGGAGCCAATAAAGGAAGTGGGAGGTGTCAGTGGATGAAGTGGACGGAGCCGGGGAGTGGGTGTGGCCTCCTACAAAAAATGTGAGCACCTGCACTGAATTTTTTTTACAAATTAAGCACTGGGGGCATGCATACCATTAAAGTGAAAGCACGGCATTTGGTGCTTTTACCACCCAAAAACATTTGTTTGTGAACTGGGAGGTGGAGGTTGGTGCCTTTCTCTGTAGATCTGTACCCGGTAGCACTTTTCGGCTGGTACCTGGGTCGCCTTTTGCTTTACAGACCATCAGGAACGAGCATGGTGACTTTCTTGGAGAAACAATAACATTGCAGGGCTTGATAGCAGTAAACCTCTCCAGACTTTCCTCCCCGTGGCGTTACACAACTTTAGAGATATTTTTGAGAAGAAAACACGATCTAATACGTGATGTATCTACTGTGGCTCTTGCATGCTAACTCGGCTTCCACACATGTCCAAACCTTGTGTTCTCGTGAAAATATTTATCGGGCCCTCCTATCTTAAATTTGCTCGAACTGGGGGCGCTAAATGTCGAAAATTATGTATAGAGAACCAGTGGTGTACATAGATTCCAAATGCTCTGCTTAGATTGTCATGTGACACTGGGTTCGGATATATGTTTCTTCCTCGCTAGGGTGATAGGGTTCTAAAAAAAATCTAAAGTACTTATGAAAGCTTTACCCAATTGACTAGTGACATCAAGAGGAAAATCTCTAAGCAGCGTTATTTTTCACTGAATTTTACGAGGCATAAGCAACAATATTTTAGCTTTAATATAATTGGGTATTTTCTCAAATAAGTAATCAATCACACTTTGTATATTCCCTATCAGTGCTCAGTGCATAGTGGACATGAGTAAAACTTGATTCAAACGTAAAAATGGGAGCTTGGATCAAGAATTCAAAATGAGAAACAGGAGATCTATTCTAAAGAGGGCAAAACATGCATGTGAGTGATGACCATCTTGTATACGTTCTGGTACATACAACACCAAATAAGATTGTGTTTGTACATAATCTTTGAGATATGTCTGTCTTTGACTCTATATGAGCTTTTGCTGGAACAATTAGCCCATTGTGAGCTTTTTTGGCGCTCTGGAGTCGCCACGGTGAAGTATGGATTCTTTATGAAACTTTATAAAAACCTGAAATAAGGGCGTTCTTCACTTAAAAAAATGAAAAAGACCACTTCGTTGTCCACGTTTTTTGGTGGCTCATCTCGATAAAGTGCTGGTCTTGGCAGTCTGGGGCTGTCTGGGAGAATGACCCTTTCATTTGCCCACAACAGTGGATGTTTAGTCTATTTTCTGTTTTCACCGCATCAGTAAAATTACCCACTCTTAGCGAGACCTGATCACCTTCTAAGCAAATCACTTTTGTCATGACCCGGCCAAAAATCATAGCTTTGCCTGTGATTGCTGAGCATATTTGAGGGGTTGATGGCTTCGGCTGACAAGTTCAAGCCTGAAGTAGCATTGCCTTTTGCTTATGGCTTGTTTTTCCTCTTTTACTTTGATTTCTTGAATACTTCCCCTCCTCCTTCAAATATGCATCTTGGTACTTACCTCCTAGAAGGCATTCCAAGGTGACCCCCTCACCCACATCCGTGGGATGTAAGTGTGAGAGATTGCAGCTGCCATTGCTATGGCTTTGTTTTTCTTCTGTTTTTTAATTAATTGCCATTGTGTTGAGATGATTTGACAGTGAACCCAGCACACCAGCGACACAATTATTTCTATTTGCCGCTCGTCCTCTTTTTAAAATCTTCATTTCTGCAGTCCGCCGGCACTCATCATGGGGTTGGATCTAGGGGCTGTCTGCTTCAGGTTGGATCTCCCTTACACTGTCACAGGAAGGGTGCGGGGTCCAAGCAGTATTAGAAACAGAGGAGAAAGGGATCTTTGGGTGGGCTATAGAATCCATGTCGGCCTCTACAGCCCCTAGGGGCCAGGCCAACTCCGGGGTTCCAGTGCTTGGCCTGTCTTCTAGACTCTGTCCCAATGATAATAAGGAGACTGCTCCCCCTGCAGCATTGTAGGATCTATTCAGCTAATAAGAACTTCAGAATTTATAAAAGGTGAGGCGTTTCACCCCTTGGGGGTCTCATTCAGGCATCCTGGCCTCTTTCTCCTAGCTTCGCCTACTCCATCTCTCCACTCCTACTTCTGTCCACAGCCCACCAACTTCTGTTGCACATTCAGTGCCAAGGGTTTCATCCTCTGTCGCCTTCCCCCATCACCAAAGTCCGTTCCAGTCTCTGAACACAATTAAAATATTGGTGTATACAAACGCAAATATATGCAAATGCTCTATAGGCAGACGTATGCCATGCCATTCATAATTTACTTGTAATTTGCTGCTTCATATTATGCGAAATCTAATTTAAAAAAGCTTAAGTCGTCGCCAGTACTTATTTATACTTGAAAGGCAACCGTTTATAAAAGTGACATAATTTTTTTATTTAACAGTTATAGCCTAACCAAACAAGCATTTGCAATGCAATAGGTCTCGCATTTTCGAAACTTTAACCTATTGGCATTGTAAATGACAATACTTTTTATTTATGTGCACTTTGCACTTAGTCATTGCTTGCAGGTTTTCAAAGCACATAAATAAAAGCCATTGTCATTTACAATACGAATAGCTCAAAATCTTGCAAATGCGAAACCTATTGCATTGCAAATGCATTTTATATAATATTGTGTGGAGTCCCTCTTTTGTGGTGTACTTTTTGTGTCATTGGTATGAGTTTGTTGCGCAAACGGTTTTCACATTGCCTCTGGGGATAAGCCTGACTCCTCTGTGCCTAGCTACCAAGGTGGTGAGCACAGGTTATCTTTGGTGTGTAACCTACTTGCCCTAACTAGAGTGGTAGGTTCTGCCTGGCTTTGGTGCATATCCTATCCAACCAGAAACCCCCATTTCTAACAGTATGTAGTTGAAACTGTTTTATGTACAGGATGTTACATAAGACAGTGAGTGTTACAAGGTGTATTAGCCACATGTCCTTCATAGCTCACTATGTATATTGGAAGGATTACAGTTTATGAACTGCAAGTAACAAAAGGATCTCTGTGTTAAAAGCAGTAACCCACTTAACTGTTTACATAAAATAAAAATCTGCCGTCTACATGTTAGATAATGTGCTTTCGAGGAGCCATATTAACACTCTGTGCTACCTTGATTTAAAACTGGGACTAGACAAAACACTGATCTCTCTAGCAAATATGTTTACCTCCAGAGTTATCTATACCAATATTGTTATTCCCTGAGTTTTCCGGGCACACCAATATCTCTGCAGAAGGTGTCTTAACCCCATAAGATATTTTAAAATTCAGACTTTGCAACCAATTTAGAAGAACAGATCTACTGCCACCTGTCTCCTTGTTGCCAATTGCTTTGTGGCAAGGTTTTGAAAAATAAATGTATAAGTTGATAGCCAGATTTTGCATCTGGATTGCATCCCGTTTTTGGCACAAACTCTACGCAAAATTTAATTTGTTAAATATCGTAATGTGCTCAAATGGATTCATGATAGACTTGCTAAACATATGTGGGATGTCTTAAGATCTGATGTCACTTTTTGTGGTGATACTTCCTTGAGGTCCTGGACTTTGATGCCTTGTGTGATGTCTCACGTCATGATGTCACTTACATACTGCCTAATTTTATTAGTCCCCTTACTTCTTTTTTTAGGGCTTTTGCACTGTATAACAAGTCATAATCCGATGAGCCAATTACACTGCCTTGAGAATTCAACCTGTGACACAGTAAAAACACACCACTAAAGGATCCCACACCAGTTAAAAAGAATGGAGCCCAATTTAATAACATTACAACAAAAAGACAGGAATCCAATTAGTAGAACCGGAGTCATGAACCTTTAAAGAATAAAGCGTAAAATAGCACTTAAAAGCAGAAAGCATCAGCCATGGCTATATGGTTGCACTGGACCAGGTCAAACTCAAAAGTTTAAGGCGATGAAGCACAGATCGCATACAGTCCTGGATTAGTCCTGCTGAAGTTTTACCTTCCTGAGTTTGGTGCCAAGAGTCCCATACACATTGGAGAGGGCCATGAGGAGCAAGGAGAGTGTCGTGGGGGTTGTTGGCATGGCACGAAGAGCAGGCCGGGTGTTGTAGGCAGGCTGTAGCTTTCCATTGGTGGTCTCCCGCAAGCTGTCGATACTGGAGTGCTGGCTGCGTCTCGTGTGATTACTGGTGCGACATCATCTCCGTGCAGACGGGCCCATTTGTAAAGAGTCCAAAATTTTGATTTCTGAGTGCTGAGCCACATCAAGGGTCCAAGACCAGAGGGGCATACTTGGCAGTCAGGAACTCGCTACAGCTGGGTATAGTAGCTGGTTGGAGGCCTTTTATGTCCCTGCGGCTCAGATCAGGAGGCCAGCAGACTAGCCTTTGGAGTCCCACTGGGGTCCAGTGTTCAAGATAAAGTTGCAGGTCCAGTTCTTTTTCCTCAGGCAAGAGGGTAGCAGGCAGCAGGTCAGTACAGCAAGGATTCAGTTCCTTTAGGGCAGCAGTACAGCAAAGGGACAGTCCTTGTATCAGCGCAGCAGTCATTCTTCCTGGCAGATTATCCACAGGTCCAGAAGTGTAGTGAAGAGTTGATGTCTGAGATCCAGCATTTACACACAGTTGTGTCTTTGAAGTGGGTGAAGCTTTGAGAGGCAGACTTTTGAAATGTACAGATGCCTGCTTTCCTGGCCCTGGCTCAAGTCTAACTGCAGGGGTTAAGCAGTCCTTTGTGTGGAGACAGGACACAGCCTATTCAAGTGTAAATGGGACTGAGCCCAGCTCACCCCTTCTGTCCTGCTAATGATGGTCCATACAGTCACACCTAAGCTCCCGATTTTGTGCGGCTGTCAAGAAGAATTAAACAAAGCCCAACTGTCAGCTACACCTAGTCATGTAACCAAGAGACAAACTGCGGGCACCAAATGGCATAGGCATGAAAATGCCAACATCCTAAAAGTAGCCTTATGAGAATTGCAATTTAAATTCTGACTTCACCATAAGTTAGGATTTTAAATTGTGATTCCGGAAACACCAAACATGAAGAAGTCAGCTGTTCCCATTTGACAGTTGCACCTATAAAATGCAGTAAGTTAATTCCAATTTTATTCTATGGAAGATGTAGGCCTTTCAGTAGTGGAAAACGAATTTAAGAGTTTGTGTTTACCAGGACATGTAAAACTTAAAAGTGCATGTCCTACTTTTTAAATATCTTGCACCCTGCCCTCTGGGCTGTCAAGGGCCTACCTAAGCGGTGACTTGTATGCATTAAAAAGGATGGTTTGGGCCTGGTAAAAGGTTTACTTTGCCAAGTCGAAATGGCAGTTTAAAACTGCACAAACATGCTACAATGGCAGGCCCGAGACATGTTTAAGGTGCTACTTAAGTGGGTGACTCAATCAGTGCTGCAGGCCCACTAGCAGCATTTGATTCACAGGCCCTAGGTACAGGTAGTAGCACTGTTCTAGGGACCTACAAGTAAATTAAATATGACAGTTTGGTATAAGCCAATGATACAATGTTTAGAGGAGAGAGCAAAAGCCATTTAGCACTTGCTAGCAATGGTAACGTGCACAGAGTCCTAAGCCCAACAAAAATTCAGCAAAAATAGGAGGAGTGGAGTGAAGGCAAAAAGTCTGGGCATAATCCTGAAGAAAGGGCCAAGTCAAACAGTGGTGATCTCTCATTCTAGAGTACAGTAAAATTTCCCAATATGAGCACGTACAGAACTTTGTGATGCAACCAGGTGGACTTGTCTGGCATCCTTTTTAATGTACATTTCTTCCAAGAGTGTAACAGTATGTGAATGTAAGACTAACGAGGCAAATATTTAAAGGAGTGGTGTTAATATTTAACATTTTTTTTTCTCTTAAAGGGTAAATGTCCAGAAGATGGATGGGATGAAAGCACAATTGAACTATTCCTTCATGAACTTGCTGTTTTGGACAGCAACAATTTTCTTAGTAATTGTGGTGTTGGTGAAAGGGAGGGAAGAGTTTCATCAAATATAGTGGCCCGTCGTCACTACAGGTACAGTTTCAATATTTTCATTTTTTCATGTTTCAGATAGGCTATAACAGACTTTTATCTCAAATCATGTTAACGCACCAACTTAACTTCTATTGACTTACTATTTCATCCAATGGATTTCCATCATACAGCCATCTTATCATAAAGTCTGTCTGACAGCTTTGCAGATATTACTAAAAAAGGAAATATTTACACAAGCTACAAATCCCAACCGCTTCCCATGGATTAAACTAAATGTAAAAAGCATTCCCTTTAGTATAATTTCAGACTGCTAATTTCCCTATTGGTTATCCGAGTAAGGAATTGTCAATGGATATGTGATAATTAGGTGTACTGCAGTATTTTGTACAGCACAAGAGCCGATTTTAGGAGTAGTTTGAATGCTCAAATGATCTTCTTCAAACCCATTCCGACAGTAGGTTGTATAATGAAGACCTTGGAGCAGAAGACATTTGGCCTGACCTCTCTTTGAGCTTTTTTATCTTCTGAGGTCTTTAGATGGAGAAACCTTTCAAGTGGCTAGTATCGAGCCTGTCCAGCTGCCTTAGATGCACCATGAGGAATGACTTGAGTAAGGGCGGCCTAATGATGTCCAGGGTGGGCTTGACTGGTCACTAGCAGAAGATATTCCCTGCCCTCATCATCGTCTCCATACTCAACCTGCTACCAATTACCATCAGGGGCCAACTATCTCCAGGGTGGAAAAAAAACAACAGAGGAATGGATCTCCGCAAAGCCGATACAGCTGATGGCTGTTGTGCTTAATATATGATTCAAAGTTATTTGAGTTGATGCTCAACACAATCTATATATTTTTTTCTTTTTTATATTAGGGCATGAGTTCGTTGATGGTAAGACTGATTTTGCAGGAGTCGGAGGAGTCCACGGAGGAGTCCACAGAGCGGGAGCTGGGAGCAGCTGGGAGCAGGGGAGCTTGAGCGGGACAAGTCATCGTCATTGCAGCCAAACGCTCGCTCACCCCCGTATGCTCGTTTGCCCACCTCCTTTCCCGCATCAGCTGCATGTAACCGAGCCGCGCGCTGACTTGCAGATCCGCGCGTCTCTGTGACCCCAGTGATCTCAAACGCTTCAATCACACCAATCCTAACAACGACATCACAGACGTTAAAATTGAAGTCGACAAAAATTTCTCCCAAGATAGAACCAGCAAGAGTTACAAGAATGTAACAGAAGATCTCTGGGAGACGCGACCAGATTCCCAGTACATGATTGATAGTGACGTCCAAGGCTCGCAATCTCAAACAACCAAAACTCTTCTAGAAAGTGGTCAAAGTCACAATGTTAAAACCATCGAGACACTAATACATTGCAACCTGCCTGCTTCAGAATCACAACTGCAGCAGCAACAACAATCCTCACTCAGCTATAACGGCAACAATAAGGTCATCCCAACACATGAAACAAGCTTAAATATCCTCAGTCCTTTTGGAAATACTTACACATCTCCGGTGGTTCTACCTGTAGACGATTTGGACTCCGTCGAAGTAGACACCAACAAGCAAGTCCAATTTGCCCCGACACTTCATTCATTGGAAACAACCCACCAAAACAATCAGAAACACTTGTTTTTCAACCAACACGATGATATTTCCATTAAATTTAAAAATCCTGACAATTCTCCCATGATCCCACATTCACAAAAAACTGAGAAATCAAGTGAGATTCCGGGTTCACTGGACCTTCCGTCCCCGGAACTCCAACTACTACAAAAACAGAGAGCCAGCTCACCATCATCTGTTGTCTGGCCGCATCTGCTAAACACTTTGGACACCATTGGTAAAGCCATGATTTACCACGCAGATAAGTTAGACGTCCAAGTGGATCTTCTAAACACCCTAGCCATCCACGTTCAGGGTTGGAACAAAAGCTGCAAATCTTCAACAAGATGATCACGAGGGTGCAGCTAGAGCGAGAAACAACGTACCAAATGTGTCACTGGCACTGCACTCAAATAATAGATCAATTAGCTGTAGTCCCAACTTTAATGTCCGAATTACTGGGGGTCACCTCATCTAAGACCAATTTTACATCTGGAAAAGCAATAGAAACACTGAGGGAAGAGGATCAGGCTCGTCCTAGCCCCCTCAGGGAGCAAAATGCAAGAGCATTGGGGACTAACTCAGCTCAATCACTGGGAAACATTAACACACCACAACCACCAAAAGTCTTGGGCAATACAGGCACCTTGGCCATTTCACCAACTGATAAGTGCAATGAGCCACCAGCAAATCGAACAAAAGTACCAGCTCCATTATCCAAGCAGGAGAGAAAACGCTTGAGAGAGGCCAGAAAGGGAAAAAAACAAGGCACCAAATGCAACCAGCACCAGCATCACGATGAAACAAGCTGTGATCAAAAGTGAAGACAACGTCACATCTACAAATATTGAGGAGGTCAGCCCTGAGGTTGACACGACCCCATCAACTAATAAGCCCACCACCTCAAAAAGCCACAATCAATCTTTAACAGAACATCTACAGCCAGCAAAATTAAACAGTATATTCAAGCTCACCGAAAAGGAAAAGAAACGGCACTCAACAATCCAGGCTACACAAACTATGAAAACAATACCCACACCTGGGTGTAACATAATAGAATCCACCACAACCAGCTCAAAGGATGCCAACTTGCCCAAGGAGGGTGACTGAGAGGAGAGAAGTAACCTTGAAATAACAAACAGTTACCATATGGGAAACCGCAGTAATGTCCGCAAAGAACAATGATATATATTTACAAAATAACACAAGTAATGTTCAGAAACTTTGCCCGATTTTCCCGGGGCGAATTGCGGTGGAAAAACAAACCGAAAAGAGCGCAGACACCGAACAAGGGCTGTTCCTCTCAAACTTTTCCGATAATAATAATAGCAAGTTGGACTTTATCCCCCATTACGTCTCGAGGGGAACTCATGATATCCTCAACAGAAGCGTACTACTAAAACTATTCAAAGCACTTCCTTCCTTGAGCCACATTGACACCCATAATTTAGAAAGCATAGAATTTAGACTTAATCCCGATTCAACAGGTCATTAAATTACTACAGCAACTTTTTTCGACAATTCCATCACCGAGCAGATCTGGCAGCAGCAGGATGCATTTGCTAAATGGGGCGTAGAAATAAAAAAAGCTAGTTCCCCCCCCTGTTATCCAACGCCGCTTCAACAATTAAACCCACCAGAGGGCCTGTTGAGAGGTGCGAAAGGTCCGGATCATCACAGCCCAATCACGGGCACAGTCCAAAATGGAGGGAAAATCACCATCACCTTCGTTCACCCCAAAGCAGTTAAGCGTACGGGTCAAAGGCAGAAGAACACAACAGGAATCGGCAATGGAATGGCATGAACAAACTCAACTAAAGCATTAAAACCAGACAACGGCTGCAACATCTGCTCCTGGAATGTGAATGGCCTAAGCACAAAATTAGAAGATCCCGACTTTATGGAATTCGTTATACAGCACGATCTACTTCTTTTCCAAGAGACATGGCAGACAAATCCTTCACCAATTATAGGATATAAAGAATACCTTATTCCGGCCAAGAGAGACTCAAAATATGGCAAAGCTAAAGGAGGCCTCTCTATTTTCGTCTCGACCGACATCTCATGGCAAGTTTCCGAAGTAGACCTTGACTCGACTAGGATGTCCTGTATCAAATTAACGGCTTCTCCCCTGTTTAGCCTACTAATACTGAATGTCTACATCCACCCCTCATCTAAACAAAAGAGTTAAAGTATCGAGAATTTAACAGCAACATTAGCTACTCTTAAACTTGCTCATCCGCACGCCAACATCATTCTGTCAGGAGATTTCAACATGAACCTACTAGAGGGCAGGAAAGAAAGATCAATAGGCTGTACACGACCGAGCAAACAACATGATACACACGGAGACAGATGTGCATCCCTGCTGCAAGAACTCTCAATGCATGTGCTAAATGGACGAGTTTCGTCTGAGAGCTCCCCAGCATATACCAGGGTTACGCAAAAAACAGGTTCAACTATTGACTATACACTTACAGACACGGACATTCTTCCATACAGCTCGAACTTCCAAATAAAAGAAAGGGCAGAAAGTGACCACCATCTCCAAATCTTCACTTTGCTCATAAGCACGGTAAACTCAATAATAGACAACGCGATGTCCCTACCAACGCAATGTTATAACTTAAAACGATTCACTTGGAAAAAGGAAAACATTGGTAACATCATGGCCACATGAACTGGGGAGTTTCAAAGTCGAATCATTGTGCATAAGGGCCTGGGCATTCTTTACTCATGATCTGAACAAAGAATTCTCAAGACAAGGCAATGGCCGTAAAGTAAGAAGATCAACAGGGCCAGTGTGGTTCACCAACCGCCTAAGGAAACAAACAAATCAACTGAATAAATATCGAAGACAACTTCAAATTCGAGGCTTAGAATCCTCTGAGGACATTCTTTCCTTAATATCAAAAACAAGAAAAGACCTAAAAAGGGACATCAAGGCGGCTAAGAATGACTTCAGAGAACTTCTTTGGGTAAAACTCCTCCTTGCCAGTAAACAAGAGACTCAAGCTCTTCTGGGCAAGTCATTAACCAGCCATCTAATGGCAAGAACCGACATTTCAACTCGGACATAACGGAGGACACCTGGAGAGTCCATATCGAACATTCGTATAATGCAATTTGATTCTCAGGCGTTATAAACCATGGGATACTCACTGCAGGAATAGCCCATGATACACCCAAGTTAGAACCAACAGAATCCTCCCCGCAGATTTCACAAGAACAGGTCCTCAAAATCATAAAGAACTTAAGGCCTGAGAGTGCTTTCAGGCTGGAATGGGCACCCTTACTAACATCTCCGCGGTTACACTTCTAGTCAATCAAGCTTATGCAAAATCCCGCACCCTGTACGTGTGCTTTATCGATCTTAAAGAGGCGTTTGACAAAGTACCAAGAGCGAAGCTATGGGCCAAAATGCAAAGTTGGGGGGCCCGACTAAAACTTCTGGAGCCGATAATCAACCTTTACTCAGATACGTGGGTTCAAATAAGGAAAGGAAACGGGCGCAGTATTACAAACAAGATTCCAACTAAAAACAGGCTAAAACAGGGGTGCGTGTTGGCCACCTGTCTATTCAATATCTGCACCGCCGACCTCGGGAAGCCTCTCCAACTAGTTCAAACTGACCCCCCCAAACTGGGCAAAACACCAATCCCCAGCCTCCAATATGCAGACGATATTGTTCTTCTAGCACAAACACCGATAGGCCTGCAGCGATCAATGACCCAACTAGGAGCTCATACCAACTCAGCTCAACTAACAATAAACCTTAAGAAAACCTAGGTGCTATGCTTTTCTAAACATCACAAAACCGGTTCAAAAGGCAAATTCATCTGGAAATTAGATGACAAACCAGTTTCCCAGGTGGACTCGTACAAATACCTACGGTTCCAACTCGATCACAACCTTTACTTTAAGCAACACCTGGACCAAGGGAAAATGAAAGCAAAACAACTCCTCTACGCCTTTAAAATCCTAGAGAGGAAGCTAAAAGGCTGCTCAACTAGTCACCTGCTGAAGGTAATCGCAGCAAAATTCATACCATCTATATCGTACGGGTCGGAAATCACGAACACAAAAGATGCCGCTGCATTAAACCAAGCCCAATCGAGTTTCTTCAAGAGTCTGTTTCTTATCCCCTGATATATCTCTCAGGCATAAATTTGATTGGCATATGGGCTTAAAAACCAGACACCAGCCAGATAAGGGGCGGTGGTCAAATATTACTGGCGGATGAGGCAAGCAGAAGACAATACTTTAGCCCACTTCTGCTGGGAAGAATTTGAAAAACAAGCGAGGCTAAAAAACTCCATTGTCACAGTTTTAAAGAAATCACTCGCGGACCTACATCTCGAGGAGGCTTGGTATACAACTACCTCCTACTCTGGGTTAAAAAATGTGGTGAACAGTGCAACTAAACGAATCTCATTAATGGACAAAACTGCCTTCTCCAAGAAAAATCATGCGTGGGCAGTGATTCAATCTTACCAGACGCTGAAACCCCAACCGTATTTGTCTGAACACTTCTCACATTATAACAAGCATTGGCATAGCCAATAGGTCTTGCCTTTGGGACCTTTTAAGTGTTTAGCCATGCAACAGTTGATGTTGTTGCACCAAGGATATTGTGCTGCATAACTAAATACTTATAAGGTCCCAAAAGCGAGACCTATTGGCTATGCCAATGCTTGTTTAATACATCTGTGGGTTTCCGACAATCCTATTATGGTGATAAAGTCCTTCACCCAACTCTCCGCCAAAATATAAGAACACCATTCATAGCATATTGCTTTCCACTTATATTCTTGATTAAAGACAACCCTTCTTGCATGAAATTTCAAAGATGCAGTATAGGGTTAAATAATAAGTTAGTAATGCATTTGCTCGTTCTAGGTTGCCGTTTCTTCCAACTCCCCAGCTTATAATTACATGCACAGGCATGCACTTATCACGCTTTTACTTTTGTCTGCTCATGATGAACATTATCGTCAAAAAACCATGGCAAATCTAGTAGGTCTGTATTAGCATCCAATAGGTAAGACCTATTGGTTATGCCAACGCTTGTTCTCCGTTGAGCAGCCTTAGTTAAGTCTCCTTAATGCAAGTAGATGAACATGCCCACTTTCCTTGTTTACTTCATTTCGGGTAACCCAAAAGTGCTGTAAAGTAGTAGAGTTCATCCTAGAATACTAACTATGCTGCTTTGCTTAGTCAACGACCCAGACTGTGTTCTAACTGCTAATATGGGTTAAAGCGATGTGTAATCAAATGTTGTTATCGACAAAGTTTGGGCTTCTGCGTCCTCGCTTGGCTGGTAGTTTTTGTTTACTGCGTAGTCCTTTTATAAAATATGAACAGTTGCCCGCTCAATATGCCCCATTGTGGAATGGAAGAAAGGAGTGTATGTTAACTAAAATAAATAACGTTGCTTCTGCGTCAGTTCGCAACACTTCCTGTATTGCGGTAAAAGGGGCATGGCACTGTTTTTTGAACACGTGTATTTAGTGTTGTTTGAAGTTTTCCTCAATAGAAATGTTTATCTGCTGCCCTCCTATGGCTCAATGTGGAATTTTCCGCAGAAAAACACATTTTAATGGCTTATGTACTCTCAGCAACTTTAAACAAGCATGCGAAAAAAAAAAAAAAGTGAAAGTGATCGCGATCAAAGACAGATGGTGGCTGCTCGCGTGAACGCAAGCGCTAGGCCACCAAAAGCCTGTGGCAGCCCTTTGAAAACCCACCCACTAAATTTCTCGCAGAGCAGCGCATGCGCTGACTCAGCGAGACCTAAAAAGCACTATTTGACCCTGTTGCGGCTGGGGTCATTCCCCACGAAGGATTTGACCCCGAAATGGAAGTGTACATGGCCGACAAAAGAATGCCGTTTGTGCGGACAAGGAGAAGAGACATTATTATACCTCCTATGCATCTGTCCCTCGTTACTAGAAATTCGAAAAATTGTCCTTAGTGAGATCTTTAAGAAAAAACAATTAAGGTCATGCAGAGCTGCAGTTATACAATGCCTAGGAGGCCTGTCAATCCAACTGTCCTGCAGAGCCATTACGTTTTGGAAAATGGCAGCCATAGAGTTAGAAAAAGAATTAATTAACTTGAGTGACTTTGACAAGACTGCCTGGACATTCTTCATCTGGACTGACATTATTCTCTGATTTTTCCTCATTGAACCGCCTTGTATTTTTTTTTTATTGCACTGATTACAAATTTATTATTTATTATTTCAACCATTGATGATGATGACCGCTCAGTGTTTTTATCTTTTTGTACCTCACAAACCCATTTAAAATAATTTTTGTATTATGTGCTTTTTCCATTCTTTTACGATTTTTAACAAAATGAAATAAAATAATTATTGACTGACTGGTAAAACGGATTGTTTTAGAAGTTAGTGGGTTATGAGCTTTGACAAAATATCCTCGAAAATAGCTGGCTTAGCCTTGTTGGTAAGATAATCAACATACCTTTTTAACTGTTTCAACTTGGGTGACTGGATGTCAGTTTTATTAAGATGTTAAGGTTCCACTAAATAAAACATCTTTTGGGTTAAGACTGAAAAAGCAGTGGCCATGTATAACTAACGTACTGATGCTGGAGTCCAAAATCATAACTAATTTTGGACTCCACAATCGTAGGTGGTTTTAATACAGGTTATTTGCATATTGATTGACTATCTCATTCTGCGAATTAGGTGGTGGATATCTTATCTCATATATGAAGATCTTGTATAAGATAGCGAAAACCCTAAACGATAGTCTATTCAAAATCTAACAAGACTACACAGTAGGAAGTCCAAGGCCAAGCTATAAATGCCTCATTTGTATTGTCTACTCATTTTAGCCTTTTTGATGGAATTTGTGTAATCATATTGTCCCTGCAATGAATGGCGAAAGTGACTAAATTCTCATTATTTAATCGGGCAAAAAAATACAGCAGTATCCAGAGACCATAACATGTGGGTTAATTGAAACTTTTGCCAGTTTCTTTGTTGGATCACAAGGCTTTAGATGCTTCTTTTTCGGAGACTTGTGATAAATGCAAGGCAGAATAGGAAATCAGAGTTGACTAAACAAATTTGATGCAAGGCTAACATTCACTGTTGTGAAATTCAAGTTATTTATCACAGTTGCGTACAATGGCACCCTGCTGATCTAATACTATATAGAGGGTCATGAAACTGTCATGACAGGTTGAAAATGTAGTTTACAATCACTTGCAGGATCAACAGGTTTGAGCTGCATGTTTTTTACCTGAACCTCAGAAGTAGACACCTGTCATTGATCGGTTTCAGGAATATATTGGACTAAACCTTTATTGGATCACATCTTTGGAAGTTTTAGGTACTTTACCCAGATCCAAAGCTTTAAGATCAATCCAATAGTAGAAATTAATTGCTATCGGCGAGTAACTTTCTTTGCCTTTTTGAGATGCAGCTGTTGGTAACTTAAATGAAATCTGAGGAAATCGTAGGATCCTATGAACTATAACGTTTTATGATTGGGTTCTTGGATGAACAACCAATTGTATTCCCTGGTATCTTCTGGGAATGCTAAGTTATCATTTGCTTACACAAAAAGGTCACGATCTCCGGTGTTATGTCAGACCTTCTTTTTAAAAAAAAAAAAAAAATGTTATACATATTTTATTAGATATTGAAAGTACCAAGAGGTCAGAAGCTCAACAAAATCCACATAGGGATACATAAATAAGGACTCACCAAGTGTACGGATATCAAAGGGTACGATTTGTATATATAACACAACATAACAATAACAGTACACTGGAATCTGTTCATACTCTCCCACCCCACCTATATTGGTAGACAAATAACAATTCCCCCGCACACCCAAATAGACAGGACAATACGACATACCTTATAATCTGTAACCCTCCCAAGCACCTACTTTTACGGGGATTGTGATGGTAAAGGAAGAAGATCAATGTCCCGGTATGCTGCCCAATGGGACCAAATTTTTCTATGTTTTTGGGGACAGCCCCTCGCCTGGAATACCGCCATTTCTGTGCCCATACACTTATCTAATTCACTATGCCACTTCCCCAGTGTCGGCGGAGAGGTGCCTTTCCATTGTTTGGCAATGTCACGTTTGGCAATTGTAAGGGTAAGGAAGAGAAGATGCTGCTTATATCGGTTCCCACCTATATCTTCCGTGCTGTGGAGTTAAAACAAACAGGGATCGTGTGGTAGGTCCCATGACAGCACCTCCTGGAGACAGGAGGATATTTTACGCCAAAAGGGCTGTAGGGCCACACAACGTTATGTCAGATCTTTAATTATCTGAAAATAAGTGCATTCAAACTATAATTTCTCCACTTCTAGCCTCCCTGAAAGAAACACCCATAGTGTATTCCTGAGTGCCTGTGTCGTTAAGCAGTAACTAAAATGGAGACCCCCTTTTATAAACGGCTAATTCTGGATTTTCAAATCAAACCTGCAAAATATAGATGAAAAAGAAAAATGGAACTCAAGGCAGCATTAAACAAGCAGGAAACAATTACTCGAGAGGATTTGGTATTTGGTGGGCAAGTAGAGTAAGAGATTATAGCAAGAAAGCATTGGAGTGCTGAAGAAAGACAGTGAGCCCAGACTAATAATTTTTAACACTATAAACGAGGTGAGCTTTATATGAAAACTACTGTTTAGAAGGTGATGCCTCTTGAAGCAATTCACCTTCAGCTTTTTTCAGAATTGCAGGAGCTTTGAAGCGTTTTTTATGACAAGGAACTAACTAAATGTCCAACCTAATTTACTGGTAGCTGAATAAGCATAGGTTAAGCAATTTACTGATCTATGAACTGAAGATCTGGATATGCAGAAATGGTTCCTTTGCGTCTAAAATATACATGCATTTCTTATTCAATCAAAGAAGCTAAAGCTTCCAAGGCTCCTTTATCAAATAGGTTCCCAATAGTAGTTATCCAAATAATGCCATAATTCCATGTTATACAACAAATGACTCCTGACCTCCCACTTACTGACTGTAAAAACGTTGCCATTCACCTCCGCACCAACCTCAAAATTCCAATTATTTCATCACAAGAGGAATAAGCTCTGACTGGTACTGAAACATTTTACTTAGAGGGACACATTCATGCATATGTCGCACAGAAGATATATATGGAACAGAACAACTATACTGTAAATCCTCAGGCAACCTATCTTTTTACTAACAGATACTTCTAGATTAGGATCTAAATATTTTGGAATTTCATCATTTGTACATTGAGCGCTATTTATGATTGCGTATGGGTTATGACAGATGTGGAGGATTGCATTGGTGTGTTTTAGAGCGGTATTTATATATATGTGTATAATACTTGAGCATTGAACATAAAATATTTATTTTTTTCAAATATGTGTCTTTGAGCTCTGTTAATCATGAAATATTGTATTTGTTTGTAAAATGATAGGTTGTCTGGGGATTTACATTACAGATTCTATATGAATGCATTTAAAATATTGATTGTTTCTGTAAAGAAACGTTGCTAAGCGTAACTTATAAACTCTGCTTTCAATGTTAATTAGAGCAATATTTTAAATTGAGTAGAGTTCCTACATATACTGGGTTATTGTTGTCAACTTACTATCCCAGCGCTCAACACAAGGAATTCCCCTAGTTTGTAAGTGACAAGAATAGGCATTCCATCATTTAGCTTTCCATCTCTGTACATGTTGCAGTGCTCTGTGTAACAACAACAATAATATAACATCTGAGGCTGTGTTTCCGTGAAGTTACCTCCTGTACGCTACTGAGTGTGTTTATGCTTGCCTACACATAAACAGTAAATAACCAACGTTGTTCTTATTTTGCTGTATATACTGAGGGTGTTTCTGATATAAGGGGCTTCTCTGAAATGTAAGGAGTTTGGTATTTTAGGCTTGATTTTGCAAATAATTTCTTTGTATTAACATTAAACCTAACTGATATAGCAGATTATTTTAGGGAATGGCAATTGTTTTATAATCTGATAGCTGGAGTACGTATGATGAAACAGCATGAAAACGGAATGGTTGCACACTGCAACACAGTTTTCACAGACTGAAAACAATAAACCTATGGGAGTTAATATTTTTGGAGTCTCCTCCAGATATTTTGCTTGCTATACAGTCAATTTAAGAATTCTGAAGCTGTTTCCCAGTTCTGGCACAGCATATAAGTTTTTGTGGTCTTTGCAGACAGTTAAGGAAACCAGGTCTACTAGTGTATTGGCTGTGATTTTTATTGAGGCTTATCTGAGCTCCCATCTTTGAATCTCCCATTCTAGCTGGTCACTGCATAGGAGCCAATCAAATGCAGCATTTGGTATTGGCCGTCTGTTTTATTTGCTTGGTAATGCTATCTGAATTGTCTTTCTCTGGAGAAGTAATGCCTTCAATTATTTATTTGAATTTCTGCATGCCTCTGTGTGTCCTTCCAGTTTCTTCAAATCGCTAAAGGAAATACAGAAAGGGGGCATTAGTCAGTTTGGTGAGGGTAAGAGTTCTAGTTAGATATTCCTCAATCACTACTTTAGCGGTCAAGCATTTGAGTTCACACTGTAACAGTTACATTTTCTCTGCTTTCCTGACACTCTTGTAATTCAGTGCTGCACGAGGCTTAAGTTGTATGTGTTCACTATCTGAGTGCCTGGATACCCTGAAATCAGCCGCTATGTTTTTAGGTCTCGACTAGAGTGGCTGCGCACATGCGCAGCTCGTTCGGCGAGATTTATTGTCTTGGAGTACTTTTAGAAAAGGGCTTTAAGCCCGCCCCTCATTTCCATTGGCCGGCGTCACCGTTTATGCTAAACGGTGGCCAGCCATTGGAAATGAGCGGTCTGTGTTTCCTCCCTTTGGTTTTTTGGGACGGCCCACCTGGACTGGCTCTCCTGCTTTCCTTCTGTCGTAAGCGATTTCTTATCTTTATGGGGCCATGTGTTTAAACACATGGCCCCATAAAGACAAGAGATCCCCATGCTCCGGCTGCAGCGCAGTCCTTTTGTATTGCAGTATCGCAAAGTATTTTGTGTGCTCTTTTCACAAACCTGATGTTAGCGACTCACAGCCCCGGTGAAGGATCTTTCCCTGCGCACAGCTTGGAGCAGGCATGGCGAAGGAGCAGACACCGCATTTTAAACTTGCCGGCCTGTGTGTGCTGAGCGGGACCACATGGCTTTCTGAGGGTGCACTCTTGGGGGTGCGACAAATGACACTCCGTCAGTGGTGTAGCCGAGACCGGTGCAGACAATTTTGCTTTGTTAGCTTATGCCTCGCACGAGGACGGTCACTTTGTCTTGGGGTGCTGCTGTGCCGCTATGGGCCCAGCTCCCTGGTGCCTCCGTTGTTTGCAGTGAATGGCAGGGCCCGGATGGTGCACACCTGGCCGCCGTGTGCGTGCAGAACCCACACGGCGGCCTGAGCCCCGCAACGTGGCCAGGGGCCAGCACCGGCCTGGGTCCTTATCAAAGGTAGTGCCTAGCGAGATTATTCCACCTTGCTTTGCGCTTGTGTTACTATGTTGTAATATCGTTTCCATGACCAATGACCTCGCCTTCGGTCTGTGCACATGCCTCCGGTGCGAACTGTCCATCTGTTTTGTAACGTGTGCCAGCACCGGCCTGGGTCCTTATCAAAGGTAGCGCCTAGCGAGTTTATTCCACCCTGCTTTCCGGCGTTGGTGTGAAACACCCTTGTTCTGTCCCTTCACAACCCGTTCAGGCTGCGGGGGGCTCTCTTGAAAGGTTCTGGTGGGTTTGGCGCAAACACTGCCCTTTGCTTGCTGCTAAATATAGGCTGACATTTCGGCATCCCTGCACATTCGCGTGTTTTCCTCTGCAGATGTGTTTGGAAGCCAACAAGCTCCTCGCATGGGGAAGGCCCGAGGTGACCCCTCCTTTCTCCCCAGATCTCTAGTGTGCTTCACAGGGGTACCTTTGCCCAGCTAGAGCGGCGCCGAGACATGTGCAGAATGGGTGGATGTGCTACTTGTGTGATTGGATGAATGTGTGAGTGAGTGAACACATGTTCTCGGCTGCAGCTCACGCAGGCCAGTTCATGACGGTCTGTGCGTAAACCCAGACCATGGGCGGCGCAGGCTCAAGGACCACTGGCCGAGACATTAAACTGCAATATTTATTACACCAGTTGTGGTTCAATAAAGGGTAATATTTCGAACGTGTACAGTTTTTTTCCTCCAACAAGCGCCAGAAAGAAGTGATGGGGTCACGCCTGTCACAAACTCCTGTGGCTCCCGGGTGAAAAGCATGTCATGAGATTAAGGTGCATTAGGAGAGCTGTGACTGAGTCCAAGCCGGGTTCTCAGCGCCCAGTGCTGTACAATAGACCCCCAGGGCTGTGCTACTCTGGTAAATGGGTTTAAATTGGTGCCATGTAGTGGTCCCCTGCACTGGAGTTTGCAAGCAGGCTGCAGCGGGCTCATTATCTCTTGATCCACGTTGGATTCTTGCAGGGCAGTTGTTAGCTGTAAGTGTGCTGCATGGCTAAACACTTTTTTAGGTCTTGCCTGACCCAGCGCATGCTCTGGTCTGGCGAGACTTATTGAGAGGGCTCCAAAAAGTGCTACCAGGCCTGCCTGGAGCTACAGTGTACGTGCGCGGGCGCCACGCTTTACCGCGATTACTTTCACTTTAGCGGCCGCATGTCCGCTTTGATGTTTCATCGTGATCGCGATCACTTTCACTTTCGTGGCCGCACGGCCGCTTTGCATAATAGGTCTCGCTTTTGGGACCTTATAAGTATTTAGTTATGCAACTCTTGCATGGCTAAACACTTATAAGGTCCTAAAGGCGAGTCCTATTGGCTATGCCAATGCTTGTTTTGGTAGGCAGTGGGAGATTTAAGTGATTTTCCCAGAATCACAGGAAGTTGAGCCGAGGCCAAGGCTCGAAGCTGGCTCCCCAGCTCCAAAGTCGGCCGCTCTGGTCGTTACGCCACATTCTCCGCCTGAAGCTATGCTCATGACTTGCTGACTAGGGTAAACACTAACTTTTCACTGAGTCTTTTTATTTATATAGCGATTACTACCACCTTTCGAGGCGATACATTTGAAAACTAAGCGCCATAGACATTGATTATATCTCCATATTTCAACAGCATACGGCTTGGGCAGCGCAAACCTCATGGGGGGGTGGAGGGGGAACATTAGAAATACTAATACTCACAAACTAGAAAGATAGCACGGTGAGAGAATGTGCCAGCAGCGGAGAGCCGCATGCCACCTTCAGCCACGCATCCAGAAGATCAAGAACTAACAGACCAGCCTGGCTGCAGAGGCTCTCCACCCTTACCGACTGGACAACTTCTTGCCCCGGGCTCACGGGACCGACTTGATCCCTACCATGTGGAAGCCTTAAAAAAAAAAAAAATCCCATATTTAGGGGGCCCAGAAGGCTCCATCACATTATACACGTTTCCTTTGCTGGACTTTGTTTTTACATTCCATTATGAGCTGTGTTAGTCCAATCGGTCCAACACTACAATTCCCAGAATGCACCGATATGCTAAATCAAAATGCAAAACTGACAAAATTGTCTCACACTGACGTGGAGTGATCTGGTCGCGCTACCCAGGCTTATTGTGCATTAGGGGGTGAAACCTTTGTGACCTGATGTTACCGCAATATGATCTTTAACACAATAAATATATAGTCATAGCAACTGACTATGACAAGAATAATTTCAACGAAATCCTTCCCTTTATTATAATTTTTTGTTTTGTTTTGCTAGTCATGGTATTAGGTTGTAAACAAAATGCGGCAAAATGCTGATGCTGGACATGAACATTCAATTGAACCCAACAGGTCAAAGGTCAGCCCTTTGATCGCATCGCCTGCTTTCAGTCAGTCTGGCATGTGTTGTGCTCACAACATAATGTTTTGGAGAACGAGGGCAAGACGGGACTCCCAGGATCTTACCACACATGGGTGGTGTTTTTAATCACATCTGTCACAACATGAGGCCCCAAGAATTCCCATGTAACACCGCCGGCCATTATTGGCTATTAGCAAACCGCATTCTGGGACTTGTAGTTTTCTCTATACAGCTGGAAGTATGGCATACTCTCTGCATGCTGCTGGATAAGAAACGGGGCTGGTATAAGGTGTCACACCTGCCTTTGGGGCACCTTAGCTGACCAACTAAGACGACCTAGATTTAAACGTATCCACGTCTCTGTTGCGTCACTCCCATGTGCTAGTTTGTACGATTTTACACACAGCATTTACTTGAAGAAAGGTTACCATAAACGATAACTCCACTTTGTGCTATGTGTTTTTTCTAAGTGCTTTATATAATGAGTTTTATGGTATCGAATTACTTGGTGCCAGTGCATCGACTTTGGAAGGATGAAGAGCTCAATTGTATCAGACGCGCGGACTAAGCAAACGTAAAGCCACCCATCTTAAATGCTAACACATATGGTTTATTGTAAATGAGCGTTGTAAAATGATTCTCGGAAAATTGTCATTTTCGAGTGGAGTATAATTACCACCTCTTCTTCCCCCTTCACTCCATCAGTCATTACCTCCTGTTTAGTCTTCCTCGCCACATGACTAACAAAGTGAGCTTCAGCTCCACACCAGAACCCTCCAAAGCAAAAAAGTCAGCCTCCCATGCCTCCCATCCCTCCCCAATATGGCCGACCCATTACACCCATGACCTCTAAAAGAGGCGGGCCGGCCCAACCCATCAGCCTGTTTTTTTTGTTCTGCGCTGCAGTTCCTCCTGAGCGTGTCTTCAGGTAAGTGGTCCCTGCTGTAGCTGGGACTGGGCCCTGGTTGGTGGCCTTGCTCGAGCGGGCTCTTGGACTCTGGGGCCTTCCTCCTTCCTTCCCCCGGTGACTGGTCGGTTTGGCTCTGCTTGAGCGAGCCACGGGTTTACAGGAGGCCGGACATGGGAGGCTGGGGCCCTTTCTGGGCCATCTCCTCTCCCCTCGTCCTTGTGGGCTGTGTGTTTGGTTGTGTCCCTGGATGGGAGTCCCTCACTTGAGCCTAGTGGTTCAGGTCTCTGATAGTCCTGTTCTGCTCATGCCCACCCACCCCCCACCCGTGTCGTGTTGCTAGGGCATCCCTGGAGGTGCCTGGATGGGGGTGACTGGTCTGTTTGTGCCTCGTTGGGGGAGGTACTGCTCTTTCCCATTCGGAGTCGCTGTGGGTCTGGTACATAGGGTGGGGCGCCCGGCGGTGCGTTCTTCGGTCACCGGGCGCTCCCCTGCTTCCCTTTTGTTATGTTCGGTCTGTTTTGATCGACCGCGTTGGCAATGGTATTTCCTTCAAAGGTGGAGATATACTTTTAAGGGGCTAGCAGCGTCTTCCTGCTAGTTGTGTATTGCTGGTTTGCGGATCTGAGACAGGCTCCCCTGAGCGCACCTGCTCTTGCCCATTCTCGGAAAGTTATGCGGGTTATGGCCTGGTTGGTTCCTGGATGGGGGTGGGGGTCCTCCATTCAATTTCACCTTCCCGGTGTTGGAGGCTTTTTGCCGCCCTGTGGGGCATGCTTGTTTTCCCGGTCTGTTCTGGGTCGGTTGGTTCGCCTGTTGGCGGGTTTCCCGTCTGACTTCTGTTGCCCATTCCTTGGTTGTTCTGGGTTTTTGCACCGGCCCTGCGGGGGTTTATTGTTGTTTCTCTGGGCGGTTTTTTCTCCTGCCTAGGTCTCCGGGGGGTTGCTGGGCCTATGGCCTTGCCCCCATGGGTGCTTCAGTTCTTTTCTGTCTCAGTTGTGGAGCTGGGTCTTTTGTTAGGCTCTGTCTACCTTCTTGTCCTGGCCTGGGCGGGGCGTTTGTCCTCTGGGTGGTACTCGCCTGGGTGCTTCTCCTTTTGCGTCTTCTGCTGAGGTTGATGGTCTTGGGAGCTGTTGCTCTATGGTCCATGTTGTCCCTCGGTTGGCGCGGGTTTTGTGTCCTGCCCCTGCCTTCTGTTTTTTGTTTCCGAGTGCTTTTGGGCTCAGTGGTCTCATACATCCGCTACGGGGGGCCTGTGTTCGGCCTCAGGGTCGCAGGTTCTGATCCCGGCGGGTCCGCTCTGCTTTTCGTCCTGCTGCGGTCGTTGGTGTGGGTCCCAATGGGTTAGGTGACTTTCTACCTTCTGTTCTTCTGCACCATGTTGCCCCGTTGGGGGTGGTCATGCGTTCTGCGTATTCGCATGTTATGTTATTGTCCGGGGGTGCTGGGTTTCCAGGTTCTCCTCTCCCAGGCGGAGGGGGGGGGGGCCTTACACTTCCGGTGTTGATTTTGTGTCCTCCTCTTCTTTGTCCCTGGTTTTGGGATCCTGGGGCCTCCTGGCTCGGGGGCTCCCTGGGAATGTTGACGTGGTGCGGGCTCGTTTTCGCCCTGCACTTCTGTCCTTCTCACCTTTGGTGTGTTTCTGCCTGTGGCTTGTCTCCTCCCTGTGCGCTCCTGACGGTTTTTGGCCTGTTCCTGGGGCGGTTTGCTTGGTCCCGGTGTGGGGTGGTCTCGCGCCTCCGTGCTACGTCCCCTTCCTGCCGGGCTTCCTGTGCTTTCTTCTACATGGGGGCCTCTGGTCCTTCTCTTCCTTTCTGGTGGCTTGACCTTGGGCCTGGTCTTTTCCGCTCTTCGGGCTCCGTGAGCGGTCCTCTTGGTTTTCCACTTTTCGTTGACCGGTTGGGTTCTCTTGGTGGCCGGGTTTCTTCGGGGTCGTTTCCGGCTCCTTCCTGAGTCTGTTTTGCCTTGGGCCTGCCTGGGTTCTCTCCTTGGTGTCGCGCCCCTTCCGAGGGGTCATATGTGCGGCTGGGTTCCGTGTCCCTCCTTGCGGGTGGGGTTGTGGTGTCCTTCGTTGTTCGGTTGGTGAGCTGTGTTCCTTTGCACTCCTGTCCGTTCTTGCAGCTCCTGCCGGTCTGTTGGGTTGGGTCTGGTTCCACTGCCCCATTCCTGTGGTGGTTTTGCCTCTCTCGTGGTCGGTGGTCCTCCGTGCGCTGTTGTGGTGTTCGTCTGGGCTTTTGCTCCCCTCTCGCTTTTGGCTGTCCGTTGGGCAGTCTTGGTGTGTTGGACTTGCTTGCTGCTTTCTGTTTGGTGCCTGTTTTCTGTAGCTTTTGGTTCCATGCAGTCTGGTTCCGTGCCTTCTCTGTCCTCCGTTGGGCAGGTTTTCTGGCGGCACTTCTTGTCTGGGGGGGTCTGGGGTTTTCGGTCCTTCCGGTGTTCTTCTGTCCCAGGCTGGTTCTTCCTGCTCGTGGTTGCCTCTCTCTTGGGTGGTTTTTTTCCACTCGTTTGGTCTGTTGGGTTTGCCCTCTCTCGTGGGTTTCCCTTCTTGTCCGATGGTTTCTTGTGAGTTTCCATGAAGCCGCTTGGCTTTGGTATATGCTCACTTTGTTAGTCATGTGGTGAGGAAGACTAACGAGGAGGTAATGCCCCGATTACTTACCGGTAATCTTCATTACTCCGAGTATAGTCTTCCTCACCACATGAGTTCCCATCCCTCCCTCCCTGTCTGGCTATCGGCTTCATGTTTATGCTTGGTAGTTTCAGGCTGATGGGTTGGGCCGGCCCGCCTCTTATAGAGGTCATGGGTGTAATGGGTCGGCCATATTGGGGAGGGATGGGAGGCATGGGAGGCTGACTTTTTTGCTTTGGAGGGTTCTGGTGTGGAGCTGAAGCTCACTTTGTTAGTCGTGTGGCGAGGAAAACTATACTCGGAGTAATGAAGATTACCGGTAAGTAATCTGGGCATCCCCGTCAGCCCCCCTCCCGTTGGCTTCCCTCGACGCTGCAGTGTGACATTTCTCGAGGGCTGTTGTCATTTACAGATAACCGAGCCCATTTGTTCAGGATTATGGGGTGAAAGCTGCTGGCTCTGGGGGCCAAATTGGTGCAGTCGCCTCGTCCCCTCGTCGTACTTGCCCGGCATTTACTGTATTCTACAAGCCACGGATCATATAATTATCACCACTTTTGTTTTTTTGTTTTTTTACTTCTGTTTGTTTTTGTAGGACGTGTGCAGGGTTATTTGGTCCTCCATGTCGCATAATTGTAGGAGCCCAGGTAACGGAAACCTCTGTAAAGTAGTTTGAGGCCTGTCATTACAACGAAGCAGGACGGATTTTACAGAGAACCGTGAAATATTCCCATGTTTCACGGTTCACTGTGAAATACGGGTTTTATACTACTGCATTTTGCTAATGTAACATGCAACGTATTACATTTGTATGTGGGGTACAGGGGCATTATTTTAATATTATAGATCACTGGCCCCACATGCAATGCTAAGAAACGTGTCCAGCAGCATACGTACTCCTTCTCTTTAGACAGTGCCTACGTTTCTGGATTTTAGCTGGGGTGTCAGGGCACTATAGATTCATTCCATGTCACGAAGCCTCTGCTGCTCCGGTTCCTGACTTTCCTTTTACAACTCATTGCATTGCATGTGTGAAGTTCTAATGGCTTTGAATGAACTACACTAAAACTACAAGTCCCATAATGCATTGATGGGGCAAATAAAAGCAGACGTCAGGAAACAAACGTTGCTCTGGCACAGAGCCACAAAGTATCCCTGATTATTGTAAAGGTATCCAGAGGTTTCTTGACCCCCCCCCCCCTCCATTTCTGTCCTCCCCGCATGGGGGTGGCGTGGAGGATATGACCATGCCTTTTATTTAGGTTTGAAAAACCAACACATAAATAAAAGGCATTGTCATTTACAATGCCTATAGCTGAAACTCGCGTAAATGCGAGACCTATTGCATTGCAAATGCTTGTATTTCATTGGTATTGGTCTCTTTTGTCCACTCTAAAGGCACACTCTTGAACTGATTAGATTCAGGGAAGGCTCCAGGTCGCCATTCAATGTGCTTTACTAGGTCACTTTGGCATTCTATGTCCTGACCATACTCGTCCACCGAAATATCTTTCAGAACGTGGTAAGATGCCCCTGTTTGGTCAAATGATCAGTGTCCTTGCTGACGAAAGGGGCCGCCTCTTGCTTGCTCGCAAAGCAGTTGTCTCACCTTACTGAAGTCAGAGGTATTGCAAATCATACACTTTAATTAGGATTGTATCGATGTTAGTGGCTGCTCAGGCGTCAATTAAGAAAAAGTCTGATAGGCCAATATAAAATTGTGTAGATTTTTTTTCTTCCCTCTTTAAACTCCCAATGGAAAAACATGTGGTTATGCTCCTCTTTTAAAGTCAGTGGGTTTCTAAAATGGAACACTTATTACATATTTTTTTTTTTATCGCAAACATATGCCACAGAACGCAAAAAGTATAAAATATATACTGCCACAACTGCAAACCATCACTGATATAGTTACTTTACTAGTGATGGTTTTACATAGTAAGCCTTTCAGTTGCTCCATTCATTTATTATTATTTGTGAAGGAGGGAGGAGTAAATCACTACCTACCCGAATCGTAGGAAGCTACTTTAAAAAAAGAAAATAAATCACCGGGCATCAGAAATGCAAATCAAATTAATTGCTGGCATGTAAACTACTTCTAAAACAGAAATGAAAAAACACACTTTTAACCAACTTTGTTACTGATGTGTAAAGAGCTATTTTTAGTTGCTGCGAACAACTTGCACATGCAAGTCGCTAAAAGTGTGTGGAGCCAATGGGCAAAAGGGCTGATTCACTGTTCCATGCAATATGTTGTAGTGGGCAAAAGCAAAATATGGATGAAGTCTGTTTTCTAAAAGCCCGAAGATGGATGGGTGTGTGTGTGTGTATGTATGTCAATTATTATTTTTTAAATAATTGTGTCGATACTGGTGATCCTGCCTCCAAGGCCAGAGCTAAAAACCTGCGTTAGAAAAATATTTAAGACATGTGGAGATTCTGAAACTTTGCTAAACCACCAAAGCAGAAAACCAAATTATCAAAGTGGATGTAGTATTTTAAACAATATAGTTATAGTAATTGTCTCATGGTCATTGGTGCATGCACTCCTGGTTCATGCCTGCGGTAGTGACTGGGAAGGGAAACCGCCCCCAAGTCTCCCTTGGCCATGCAGGGACAGTGGCTAATTGTCAGGGACAGGCTAACTGGCCCTCGGGACCTGCTTTAGTTCTTTTGCCATTGAACATTAAAGGGTCTGAGTAGAGTCCAGACCCTCCGCTGAGTTCAAACGCTGATCTAAGCACAGTGCTTCTGAGGATATCACAGAAGAGTTGGATTTCCTACATTCAGAATGAAATATCCGTCAGCTGACCTTGCTTTTTATCTGTCTAACAGGCACTGCATCGATGTACATGTGAATAACAGATAAAACACATATTACACAGAAGTTAATGGAGAAGTTACAATATCAAATTGTTTTAAAACACGAAGTTAGCATATAGCTGTATACTGTTGGAAAGTAATCTTTGTATACACAAAAACAATGTACATATTTATAGAAGAACAAACGAAAAAGAAACGGAAAGAAGAAACATAAAAAGTTATGAAATATTGATAAATGGAAAAAGAAAATTTAAACCTTGTTTTCCTATGCCATAAACAATTAAATAAAGAAAAATATACTGTCCGTCTATGGTACATCACGATGTGCTTGTTCTAATCGGAGGTGTCACTTTGCCTCATAACTCCCTCTGTAGGGCTATTTATTGTGCGCTCTCCTCCCACTGTACACTTCCTCTGCTCCACCAATGCCCATCGTAAATGAGGGGTGCTGTCAGCAGCCTCCCACAATCCTCTTCGCTTTTGTTGGAAGCTGGAAAATCCGTAAAGCAATGAGGAACAAGCATTGAAAATGCAATAGGTCTCGCCTTTGGTTAAGTTAAAGCCATTTGCTTTGCTAATGGCATTGTATAGCAAAGCAAATGGCTTTAACTTAATAAAAGGCGAGACCTATTGTATTATTAATGTTTTTTTTGTTTGTTTTTTAAGTAGGTTTTTATTGGGTATAAGCAATGTGATACAAAGTATACCCATCACAAATACACTATAGAAGGACTCTCCCCGCTACTTCAATAATAAGAAACAAAACAACATAACAATGCACAAATAATAAAGCAAACCAGTCAATGACAGCTCTTTTCTAGTGGTCCTTTGTGTTACGTGATATGATCAACTCATTCCGACCTTACCGCAATGATGTATTGTCCGAGTGTTTGTGAGAATCTGAGTAGGCTCCAGTCCGTGTATGGTTACACCGAGCTCGATTCACTCTGTCCCAGGAGATATTCCCGCAGGGGAGCCCATATATCCTTGGGTCGAGAGACCGTTGGCAGTTCTTCCGCATACAGTTCCAGCTGTGCGCGGCAATAAACCATGTTCTTAAGCCACAGATCAGCTTTCGGGCTCAGCCGGCTGTCCCATGTGAATAGAACCCACCGTTTAGCTACCAGCAGGGCTACTCTGACGAATCTGCCCACCACAGCTTTCAATTGGGGGACATATCCAAGCAGGCACACTAGTGGCGTGCACTGAAGCACCTGGCCAGTTATGATGTTTATAAGACTAATAACCTTTTCCCAATATTGGAATACCAGCGTACATTGCCATGCCAGATGAAGAATATCCGCCCCAACACACCTGCATCTCTTACAACAGGCCGACTCTCTCAATCCCATCCCATGCAATTTTTTAGAAGTATGGTACACTTGATGAATACACTTTAGATGAATGATACGCAAGTTGCAGTTTGACGTGAGTCTGCCCGTTAACATACAAATCTGTTTCAATTCTGTGTCAGTGATCAGGGGGGCCACTACCGTGTTCCATCTCTCCAGACTTTTATCCGCCCGACAGCTTGTTTCCCCCTGAATTGCTTTATACAACTTAGTTACCAGCTTCTTTCGGTTTGGGGTTAGTAGTATCAGTTGCAGCGCTTGCAACGTCTCCGGTTCCTCAGGAAAACTAGGGTAGTGGTCTTTCATTGCTCGTCGGCGTCTATAACAGGTCTACTGAAATAAAGGCGTGGGATTTTTTATGTAGGCTAGATCACTACCCGTGATGTACCTGCCTCCTGGATATAAGTCACTCATGAGTGTGATGCCTGCCTCTCCGAGAGCCGTTATAGGGCCGCACTCACGAGCTACTGATAGGGCAGCATTCCCTGCTATGGGTAATGCTGGGGCATTCAGTGGAAGTTTGTGTGTTCGCTTCCCAATCTCCTGCCACGCTACAATAGTGACATGTACTGTGTTTATCTCGGATTTAGGCGTCTGTCTATTGGTGTGAGTAATGATGCTCCTCAAGGGTACTGGGTGCGCATCCCCCTCCTCTAGATCTACATGCGGAATGAAAGCATGAGGCTTAAACCAGAAGTACGCATATTGAGCCTGCCCACATAAGTAATATACATAAAAATCCGGAGCATTAAATCCCCCTTTTTCGTATGTCAAGGTCAATGTGTGCCAGCTAATCCTCGGTTGTTTATTAGCCCATACCAGCCTCAACAGCTGGGTTTGAACTGTTTTAAAAAAAGATGCTTTGGCAATGGGATAGTAATATTACAAAATAGATACAAAAACTTAGGAAGAACGACCATCTTAATCAGCGCTATACGATCTGTCAAGGACAACGGCAAACCGAACCAGCCGTCAATTTGCTGCACTAACACCGAGTATGCCCTGCCATAATTCTCCCCGATCACTACCTCAGGATCCCGGTGGATCCACACCCCCAAGTACTTGACTGGTTCCTCAGACCACATTAGTGGGAAGTCGATCTGGGGCGAGGCTGTGACTAGTGTTAGGGGAATAATAACAGAGTTTTCCCAATTTATCTGAAGACCCGAGAAGAGGCCGAATTTGATATATTCACGGATAACCTGGGATAGATAGCGCTGTGGCTCGTGAACATAAAGGACCATGTCGTCCACGTATAGGGAAATTCCAACCGGTCTATTCTGAAAATTCAGAGCGGCAGCCCTGTGGGACTGCCTAATTTTACACACCAACGGCTCCAAAACTATAGCGAAAAGTAGGGGGGACAGGGGACAGCACTGCCTGGTACCACGTTCTATGCAAAAAGGCTCCGATGTGAACCCGCCCACCCTAACCCTCGCAGAGACTTCAGTATATAGGATCTGTATCCCACGAATGAAAACGGGAGGAACCCCATTCTGTTTAGGATGTGCCACATGTACTTCCTTTCTATAGAATCAAATGCTTTTGCAGCATCTAATAACACTGCGACTGCTGACAAATCAGGATTGAACACATGGAACATAGCAAACATGGTGCACAGGTTCAGGGAAGTAGAGCGGCACGGTATAAACCCAGCTTGGTCCGGGAGCACGAGAAGTGACATTAGTGGCTGTAGCTTGGTAGCCATAATCTTCGCCAATATCTTAGCATCTAAGTTTATCAATGATAACGGGCGATAGGAGTCACATCGCGAAGGAGATTTGTCTTTCTTCAGCAATGTTCTAATTAAGGCTTGTCTCATCGATGGAGGTAATTTACCTGATTCGTGAGCTTCCGCATATACTTCTAGCAGGTGTGGTATAAGGAGATCCGCATATGCCTTATAAAATTCTGCTGTTAGGCCATCCGGCCCGGGAGCCTTATTATTGGGCAAGGAAAAAATGGCCTCCCTGACATCACTCTCTTCAATAGGTAGACTTAAATATTTCCTGTAGTCATCAGAGAGCCATGCACAGGCCGTATCCCTCAAATAATCATTCATAGCTTCATCATCCATGCCTCCTCGGGTAGTATACAGAGAGGCGTAGAATCTACGAAATTGCTCCACTATGGCACTTTGAGAATAGTGAGTCACCCCAGCATCATTCATTATATGGTCAATCGGGGGGTTATCTGGTCGTTCCGAAAGTCTATTTGTCAGCACTCTCCCCGGCCTACCCCCTTCGCCATAGGCCCTGGTTACATGCCTCTTGGACAGATATTTCGTTTCCGTGTCCGCCAAGGAGTTATACTCCACTACATGTTTGTGTATTTGGGCCAAAACCTCATTGGATGGTGCACTGTTGTTTTGAGATTCTAGATCCCCGAGCTGCTGCTCAATTTTATGCAATTGTCCCCTGATATCTTTGAGGATTCCCGCTAAGGAACTTATACAAACCCCTCGGATCATCTCCTTGAAGGCGTCCCACAGGAGCGCCTGACTGTCGACAGAGCCTTCATTCTGTTCAAAATACTGTATAATAGCAGCCTTAATACTCTCAGCATAAAGCGGGTCCAACAGTGCGTCTTCTCTAAAGCGCCATGTGAATGGACGGTGCGGGTTTGCCGGTATGATCATGTCCAGCACCACAGGGTTGTGGTCAGACTAAGTCCGCGGGAGCGTGTCGACCCCCTCCACCCAGCCATTAGCTTCCATATTGAGCTGCCAATAGTCCAGCCTAGACCAGCTGTTAAATGCTGGGGTTATGTGCGTACCTTCCAAAACGCCCTCATGTCTCAGGCGCCAGGCATCCACCAACCCCATTTCCAACATGACATCCCGTATGCGTTGTGCCACTTTAACCATGCGTGCCCCAACCGGGTTGGATTTATCCACACGTGGGTCAAGATGTGTATTGAGGTCACCCCTCCAGATAAGTGCAGCCTCCGACCAGGTGCGCAATACATTAATCATTTGCAAGAAAGGCGTTGCATCATCTACCACTGGTCCATATGTGTTGACTATCGTTACCAATACCTTTCCCAAGGTGCCCTGCACCATAGCCCAGTGGCCCTCATTATCCAAACAAGTCTTCACAGGCGTAAACGGCACCCTCTTCTTAATTAAAATAAGAACTCCCCTCGCATATGTGGAATACGATGAAGCAAGTCGGTAGGCCGCCCATCTGCGCGCCACAGCTCCTTCAGTGTGCCTATGTAGGTGAGTCTCTTGCACTCTATGCCTGTCTAGTTGCGCCAACACTTGCCTGGTCTTTTTAGGCGTATTCAAACCTCGGACATTCCAAGTTATACATTTGTACAATTCACCCTTCATCTGTAGCAGTAAGCAAGACAGAACATGCGGTTCACTATTCCAACGCACATGTATACAAAGCCACATAAAGTTAAAATGTCAGTGCATCCTCAATCTTTGTACCATTGACTGGAAAAATTAGAACATTCCTCCCCACCCACTTCAGCAACCCCAATTCGCTAAAGACCTGCCCCTTATAAAACTCCCACCCCAACAAAAGTAACAAACCATGATGTCCCAGGTGGGGAATACCCATTGGGGGCGTGGCGGTGAAATCCACTCCCAGATCTAATAGGGAGAGGGCCGCCAATATTCAATTACTGCCTACCACCATAGCCATACCATTATTCGCACCAAAATCACATTAGGTAAAGCCATCAGTTAAGCGCCCGCAACCTCCCGGAGGCAAGCACGGGGCAAAGAATCACACAGTCACCCTCTCGGCTCGCCACATACAGAGGAAAACTCTTGCGCAGTGAAACAAGAAAAAAACTGCCATAGGTCAGACTGCATCACACACTCATATCAAAGTTCAAAACAAAGGAGCAAATATAGGATAAAAGCAAAGCAGTGAGAGAACAATCAAGTGACTCAAACAATCCACTTAGTCCATATAGTCTGAGATTTGGACCAAGTCTATGTGCGAGACAAAGCCCCTCCTACTGTTCAGTCTTCGATGTCTGATGCATGGTCTGGGGATTTCCGCTGATGTCTCAGAGACCTGGCGTGTTCCATTGCATGTTTGGGACTTGTGAAAATCCTGCCGTTTGCTGCCTCCCCAATGCGCAGCCTGGCTGGATAAAGCATCGCATAAGGGATCCGTTCTTTGATCAATACCTTCTTGACATTTTGAAATTCCTTCCGCGCTGCTTGCACATTTGCTGTAAAATCAGGGTAAAAGGATAGAACATTATTTTGGTAGGTCGTTGTGCCTTTTTGACGTATTGTGCGCAGGATAGTGTCGCGGTCCCTGAAATTTAACAGCCTGGTAATTATTGGCCTCGGAGGAGCATCAGGTTGAGGGCGCGCCACCAAAGCTCTGAGAGCATGCTCAACCGCAAATAGGGTAGATAAGTTGTCAGCTCCACAAACTTCGTGAAACCGCTCCTCCATACAATCCTCCAATCGCCCCACATTTGTAGATTCAGGAAGGCCCAAAACGTGAATGTTGTTGCGCCTTGAGCGCGCTTCAATGTCCTCATTCTTTGCTTGAATAACAGCTAGGATTTTCGTGATGTCTGACGTCTTCGCGGCAACCTGTTGTAACCCATCCTCCGCATCGGAAATGCGCTGTTCCGCCTCTCCGAGCCGCGCTGCCTGCTTCTCTAACTTTGCAGAGAAATGATCCATTCTACCGTTTAGGGCCTCAATCTTGCCATCTATTGCTTGAAGACTTTCGTGAATCGCTGCGAGCGATTTCTCCAGCGCCGTAGGGGCCTGCAATGAGGAGTCCAGTTCTGAATCAGAGGCCGCATTTTGCGCCGATCTGCCTCCCTTCCGTGGTTCAAATGTGAGACTCGGTTGATTCTTCTCTGACTTGCCCATGTTGTCTCCCCCGCCAGACACAGCTCTCCACACAGTAACGAGGCGGCACCACCACACTCCTTGAGCCACAAGCCGCCCCCAGCGAAGCGCCCACCAGGACACAAGCGGCGTGGTCAGGGAGAGGCCCCCAGCAAAGTCACCCACTGTCTCTCAAGCGCTCTGTCCTCAAAAGAACAGCGTAGGGGGGGCACCAGAAAGCTTGCCACAATCAGTGTGCTGTTCTACAAGTTGCTCCAGACGGTAACGTCAGACTCCCGCTGAGCACCGACCGGCAGTGCAGTGGGCCATCCAATACTGTCCCGGCTCACAGCAGTACAGAAGAGGGGGGGGGGGGGGCGCACACTCAATCTCACAGCAAGGAGGCGAAGGAGACACCTCATGTGGGCAGCACTCCGGTAACGCTCCAACCCTCGGATCACCAGCACCCAGTCCAGCCAGCTATACTCACCGCGTGTCTGAGGCGCGTGTGGGCAATGAAGCAGTGGTTGATCCACGCACCTGGCAGTCCCAACGATTGCAGCAGGGAGGGAGGGGGGAGGAAACCCCAGCAGAGCAGCACCGTGGCAGGAAACTCCGCCTGACTCACTCACGATCTCTCAGAGAGCCCGTGGCCTACTCCGACAGTCCGCACCGGCCGCTTGCGTATCTCCAGCTCCCTGATCCCCCATGCGCAGGTCCCCCGCTCACCTCCGATAGCCGCCGGCTCGGTCATTCACTCCAGCCCAGCCGATGAGGCAGCGTCGTGGTAGACAGCGCAGTCCACACCTCATTCCGGTCCGCACAAGTTATCTAACGATGAGGCCCGTGCAGCTCAAGGTCTCGAAGAGCAGATCCCCGGTCCTCACAACGCCGCCATTTCAGCTGCGCCGGCACTCCTCCTCCACCGCCGATCCTCCTCCGATGGTCACACCGCAGCACAGATTACATCGCCACAGAGGTCACGGAGCCAGCAAGGCAGTCCCATCAAGTTTGATGGCAGATGGCTCAGTAGGGGAAGGATAAATGCAGGATATTGGTCGGCGGCCGGCAGAGCAACACTACAGTGCGGCCATCTTGCTGAGCACCAAGCCACGGCCCCGCATTTTTAATGCTTGTTTCCATCTGAATGGTTGTTGAGAGATAAAGTTTGCTGTTGCTGAGTGCACGTCTCTGTTAGGTACATAAAAGTTGACAAGTTCCATAATGTATACAGGGCCTCCACCCCGGTATGTCTATTACATTGTATACATTTTAGCCACTTAATTCTGGAGACTCTGAAGCCTGTTAATGAGCTCTTTGGGTGTCTGGCGTAAAAGATGTTAGAGCAATTTAAGCAGCTCACCACAAGCACTCTGGTCATCACCACCAAAGGTCATTTTGGAGGAGTGGGAGGATTCTCTGGAAAAAGGAGGATTACAGATAGATTCCCTTGAGATGAAGATGAAGGAGTCAAACATAATTTCCAGATTGTTTGCTGTAAGTGCTGCCCCTAAATTGGGGTTGCTACTCGATTAGCACTGAGGGGGAAGGATTTGTGGCCCCTCATGTAGTTGATGACTACATTTTCATTTATTATGTCAAGTAAATGTCAGTATCACTTAGAAAATTTTAATATTTCAATCCTAACGTGTCGCTGTTACCTGGCAGCATAGGGTTTGTGCCATTTTTTCCCCCAAAATCTCGTTGAACGTACATGTCCCTCTCTAAGTATCTTTTCCTCCATGGTTAGTTCAGGTAGCAGTTTGCTTTTAGTTCACCATTTTTCTCTTTCAGTGTATCAACCAAAATAAAGAGTTAATCTAAACATTTATGCGATTACATTTATGGTGACTTTAATTCTAAAGTCTGTTAATCGTTTCAAGCCAGCCTAGTTTCTGGTTCTGTTGTTGGGGAGGGAAAGACCCCTTCATGTTAAAGGAGCATTGTTAGAAATGGGATTTGTGGTTGGCTAGGGCATGCGCCTAAGCCAGGCAGAAACCACCACTCTAGTCAGGGCAAGGGAGTTACACGCTGAAGATAACCCCTGCTCACCCCCTTGGTAGCTTGGCACGAGCAGTTAGGTTTATCCCAGAGGCAATGTGTAAAGTGTTTGCGCAACACACACATACAGCAGCAACATACTAGGCACACCACAAAAAAAACTCCACACAAGTTATATAAAAAATAGCCTTTGTATTATCCAAAACACATTAGAATTATAATCACACATATACTCTGTGCCAACTGGCACTAGGCAATATTTAGAGGGGATTATATACACAGGACAGGGCCAATTGGGCCACTGTCAGAACCTTTAGAAGGCACTAGTAACACATATGAAACACAACCAGTAACTTCTGGTAAAATACGGTACTTAGCATTAGCACCTACAGCATAAACGCATTATGTCTGCAACACATTAGGCATCAAAATCATAGGCATAAACACATTATGCAATAGGCATCATAAGCATAGACAATAAGCATCATATTCGGGCCTTGCGCCCTCCCAACACAAAACTGACCCCGGGCCAACTGGCCTTCTCTCAAGAGCTCATAGACGCCCTCTGTCCAGAATGTCAAGGCACAAAGATAGGGCTTCTCAAGTAGCCCTCTGGCTGTCAAGGAGCAAAGCCAAGGTGCGCAATGCGCTTAGGCAGAGGAGCGTATTTCACTCCTTCCTCATGAAAACAAAAATGCCCCTGTGTTGCAGCTGCCCGCTCTCTCTCGCGGTGCAGCTGGAAATTAGGCTTGGGCACCACTGTGCCTTGGGAGCCCCACTCCGGAACTCTGAACACCAAATTGCCCCCAACGTTGCAGCTGGCCACTCTCTTGCGGTGCAGCTGTGGAAAACAGCACTGGCACTCACAGCATGCCCTGCAGGTCTCGCTCACGGGACATCTCTTGGTAGGGTAATCGGCACCAACCGTGTGCCCTTAAAGTCCGCACTCACCGGGCTATTTGCAGGCTCCTCTTCTGTCTGTCCGGGAGAACTCCTGCCATCCTCCGTTGAAGGCCCGCGAGGCTTCGGTCGAGCTCCTCCTCTCGGGGCTCCTCTTGGCCAACTCCGCGGGGCTAATTTCGGCACCAACAGTGTGCCCTTCAAGCCCCGACTACCGGGGCCTCCTTCAAGGCAGGGAAAGCTTGGCAGCGTCTCTCAGCCACACGCGGGGCTCAACTCGATTCAACGGGAGCCCCGCCTTCAAACAGGCTGATGCTGCCTGGCTTCTGGGATGCCGCTCTCGGTGCGGTGGTTCCCGGGATCCTGAAAATGCGGGGTGGGCTCCCGCTGGACTCGGACAAGCACGCCAATGCGGGGTGGGCTCCCGTTCGGAGGCACCCAACAGCGGGGTGGGCTCCTGCTAGTCAAATAACATGAAATGCGGGGTGGGCTCCTGCTCCTCTGGCAGGCAGCGCAGGGGGAATCCCACACGCCGGGATTCCCTCGCAGCTCAGCGCTGCACGATACACGCGCTCCTTCTTCACCTGGCCATGAAAAAAAATAGCGCTCACGAGGCGCTAGGGCTCCAGAGTTTCCAGGAAGCACAGATAGGCCCTGGCAGGCCAGTGCACGAGGCCCTCAAGCAGAGAGGCACTCCCTCGTGGCAGTTCTTCCTGGGACCCAGTAGCATCACGTCCCTCCTAAGCACAAGGAAAGCGCAACTTCATGGGGTCAAAGCCCCAATATTTATATACCACTTTTGCTTTGTCTGCCCTGGCACAGGGCTTGGGGAAATCCAGCTTCAACTGGTTCTGGGGCATGCGGAGCACTTTATTTACAGGGCTCCCACCCTCCTTTGTCAGGTTGGGGCTCTGCCATCAGACACACCACAGGGGGGTGGAACCAGCATTCACCTAGGCAGGAAAAGACCTATTCACCCTGCCCATAGGGCTAGCTAGGGGTGACTCACATGCGGTAGAAGGGGGGGTCACAGACGTGGCACACACTTTAGGTGCCATGTCACAGCGGCAGTAACACTGCGAGCACAGGACCTGCAATGGCAGAGGCCTGGGATAGGTTTGAAAGGCTTCTTTGGTGGTTGGCACAATCAGCGCTGCAAGCCCACCAGTAGCATTTAATTTACCAGCCCCGGGTATATGAGATACCACTTTACAAGGGACTGACAGGTAAATTAATTATGCCAAACAGGTGTAGACCAATCTTTATCATATTTATCTCAGAGAGCACACTCACTTTACACTGGACAGCAGTGCTAAAGTGCCCAGAGTCCTAAAACCACCAACTCCATGTCAGAAAAAAGCATTGGCATAGCCAATAGGTCTCGCTTTTGGGACCTTATAAGTATTTAGTTATGCAACTGTTGTGTGTGTGTGGTTGTTATTGTGTGTGTGGTTGTGTGTGTGTGTGTGTGTGTGTGTGTGTGTGTGTGTGGTTGTGTGTTGTAGTTGTGTGTGTAGTTGTGGTTGTGTTTTATTGTGTGTGTGTGGTTGTGTGTGTGGGGGTGGGGGTGGTTGAGTGTGTGGTTGGTTGTGGTTGTGTGTGATTGTAGTTGTGGTTGTGGGTGGGTGTGGGTGGGTGGGTGTGGTTGTGTGTGGTTGTGTGTGTGTGGTTAAAGTTTTAGTCACTACTCAAAATGAAATCCATGTTATCAGCGTTGCCAGTGCTCCTTTATGTTTAATGCCCTTAGTGAAACACAATGTTATAAGCATCAAAGGGCTGGCCGAGAAGGGAGGGGGGGAATGCGAGGAGCGGGGGAAATGCGAGGAGCAGAGGGGAATGCGAGGAGTAGAGGAGCCAGAATGAGACTGACGAAAAGGAGCCAGAATGAAACTGAGGAAAAGGGAGGAGGGAGATGAGAGCAAAGCATCAAAGGGCTGGGCGAAAAGGGAGGGGTGAATTCGAGGAGCCACAATGAAACTGACGAAAAGGGAGGAGGGAGATGCAAGCAGAGCATCAAAGGGCTGGGCGAGAAGGGAGGGGGAAATGCGGGAAGCAGCTGTGCACATGCACGCCATCGTGCACTCAAGCTTGTAGCCAGCAAAACCATGTGGGTAGCACTTTGAAAACTCACCTACTAAAGTCTCGAGCAGCGCATGCGCGCTGACTCTGGGAGACCTAAAAAGGGTAGGGGGAAGGCAAAAAGTTCAGGGATGACCCTCCAAAAAGGGCCAAGTCCAACAAGCATGTATTCCTGTCCTGAATGGCCAACCGCATGTGTAACTGGTATCCTGGCTTTTTGTCTGGCTTTAGCATCCCACTAATCTAGTGTGTGGTCTGAGGCCTATTAATGTCAAATCCAGAACCTATTTTATGACTTGGATCGGTGCAGTAAGCGTGCACTCGAATGGCCTTGGAAAAACTGCCCATTCCCTGGGTGGGACACAAAGTTATAGTGTTAGCCTATTATGTTTTGTAAATCTTTAGTGTGGCCAGACTTTTTACTTTGTGTCAGAAAGGGTGTTGACCCCTCTCATGTAACGTTCTGCTGTTATGTCAACCCCAAGAACCTTGCATGTATGTGCAGCGGATGTGTAGTGCATATATGGTAGGTTTGTATGTGTATGTGCGTGTATGCGATTTTGGATGCCACTGGTTTAGCAGACACAGGATGGAGTATGAAGACAGCTTCCCCAGACACAGGAAGTGCATTACCAGTATTGCTGTGGCTAAAGGATGGAGTCAAGATACTGCAAACCAGTTCCATTAGAAATTTAGTAAAGGTCTTGTTAAAAAGTCTGCCAATTAGTTCTTCTTGAGCACTAACGTTTGACAATGGTGATGGTGGGACTGAAGTTTCTGTTTTGAGTGAGGAAGTTTCCAAGCACGGCCTCCCCTTTGTCAGTCTCTATTTACTGTTTCAGGAAGGCTGACAACAGATAGGAGCAGAGATCTAACATATTGTGCCTTTGTTTTTGATTCTCCTGCTTGGGGAAAAAACACATTTCTACCTTCTATGAGAAAAATCACTTTGCACAAAGGCAGTGTCTTGAGAGCAGCCTGGGAGAAACAATCCAAACTAGTTCTGAAACCTTAGACCGTGAATCAATATTCCCTGTCTGGAAAATGTATATACAAGTTGGATCCCAGGCACCTCTCTTTGTTCCAGTTCTGAGTTCTTCTTGACCAAGAAAGGGAGTGTTCCGCAGAGTATTAGCTTCCTTGTCCAAGCTGCTCTGCTCCTGGATCTCTTGTGTGGCTAGTGTTGGTGTCTGCCTGACAACCAGTCTTTCAGAGTTTAAGGTACACACCTTGACACCTGTACTTTGTGCTGAAGATGAGGGTCTACTTCAAATGTCTAGCAGCACACTCGCCTCCATAGAAAGAGTGTACCTGGCCTTGCAGGAGCACAGACTGCCCAAGAGGAGATCCCTAACCCCAGTGTTTTCCTGGAACGCAGAAAAAATAAGTACTGCAGAAAATGAAGCCAGGACTTACTTGTGCTGTGTGGAGATCTGTCCCAGCTGACAATGAGGCACTTGTCTATGCCAGAAATTGAATTAAATATTTAGTAGGGCGTTCCTCTAGCTCCCATCCATCTCCTTCTTGCCCCACTCTGCACTCATCCTTAGACCGGTGTCAGAACCCTTTTCAGAGGGTCACAAGGCACGTAGGGCTGCTGGGTCCACCCGTGGTGGTGGTGGAGGGCTTTTTCTTCTGAGGCCCCGTGGGCCCATCCCTCTATGGATCTTGAGCTACTGGGCTAAATACCCCTCCTGCCCTTGACTCTCAGTAGTAGCTGTGGTCAAGCAGTCAACAGTTCATGGGGGGGAGGGGTGTGAATACAGGTCAGTGAATACGACTCATAACCCAAATCTCAAACAGAACAAACAATAAATCCATGTCCACTTAAATACTTGCTTTTATACAACAAATAAGTATTTTATTTCTAATTCAGCACATGCAAACTTATACGACACTCGGAAGCAACAACTCAATCCGCCTTGAGGTCGGGCCTCTATTAGTTGTCAGACAAGTCCCTGTTCCACCCTCTTTCGTATAATGTGTTAGGGGTTATTCTCCATTGACGGGTGGCCTCATCCAGGGAATTCTCAATATTAGGCCGTGCTCAAGAGTTTGACTCTTCTAGTTTCAGACAAAAGTGTCAGTGGTGTCGCAGCATCATTAGCAGCAAGTCTCCTGGGGCCCAACTGGTCAAGTTCGCGTCTTACCCGATGTCCCAGCCCAGAAGAGATCAGCTGTGTAGCAGGTGCCCTTAGCTGAAGCACCTGCATCTTTTGGGTGCTCTTTGCCCACGCAGCAGCTCCTGGCGACGAAGGCTCTCTCTCCTGAGCGGTGCTGCCAGAATTCTGAGTTGTCGGAAAAGCTCTCAGTTCGCAAAGATGCAGTAAGTTGTCTTCTTCCCAGTGGCGGTTAATCTTTTTACCAGCACCCCACTGGAGCCTAATGTGGGTGCGACTTCGTCCTCACCAGTCCTTAGTGGTCAGAGCAGTTCCCTCGCTGTGCGGGCCCAACTGCTGAAAGAAGCCTCAGTCTCTCCCTTGGGCAGCGACCTGAATCACTCGGAAACTTTGGTATCCCCAGTCCCTCTTGGCATATGGAGTTCCAGTGGTACTTGACAGCACGGGTGCCGACTATCCTGATGCAGGCGCCCACGCCAAAATGTTACGAGGATTGGTGCATTTAGAAGTTATAACTCCTACTGGTGGCCCCTCTGGCATACAACCTCACTGCGGCACTGCAGTACAGGTTTGTTCAGTCTTGTAGGGCACTTAACTTACTCTTAACTCACAGCTCAGTCTCTGGCGACCCTTTCCTAGCATAGGGGGTCGCTGAGATTAAGTTGCCCATGGGCAACGAGATCTCTCAATGACTCCCAGGTCCAACATCTTGGCAACTTCTGCCTTCATGCATCACATGAACCCGGTCAGCCATTCTGTCATTCTCCCCTCCACTGGCAGAATGTCACCTGTGTCTGTCATGCACAGACAGATGTCAAACCTGGAGTCATCAAAAAGAGGTTAGCAAACCATCCCATCACCTCTCTACACTGCTCAGGCGTTAACTGGGGGGGTTAACTGAATACCCTCCACAGTGCCATATTTCTATACAGCAAGGCAGGAAGTGGTTCACTGTCTTCCTCTACCATAACCATGACACAAACTGTGTAGCCTCTCCAGAGGAAAGGTTTCAGCCTTTTTACATGGGACACCCTCTTGGGTTCCCTTGTGGCACCTGTGTCCACCATGTAGCTTACTTAGACACTTTTTGAACATTTGATAGGCCCACACCATTTGTCCTCCAAAGCCCTGGGACAAATAAGCTTCAGTACCAACACCCCCTGATCTTGCTGATACTCAGTGTAGCTTTCTGGTCATACCAATCCTTCATCAGCGCGTGGCTAGCCTGGAGGTTTTCCTTTGCCTGACTCCTGTATTGCGCTATCAACTATCTGAGGCCAATCACATAGTCCACCAGATACTTCTGTGGAGGCTCTGAGATTCCTTTCCACTCATCTCTTGCTAAGGAAAGTGGACACCACAATGGGTGTCCATACAGAAGTTCAAAAGGAGTGAACCCTACTCCCTTCTTCGGAATCTTTTGGTAGGCAAACAAAAGACATGGCAGGAGAAGATCCCGCTTGCTCCTTATGTTCACTGGCAGAGTTTCCATCATGCTCTTCAGTGTTTTGTTAAAACACTCCACCAAGCCATTGGTTTGTGGGTGGCATGCCGTAGAGAAGTGGTATGTCACACCAGCTTGCTCATGCATTGTCTCATATAAGAAGAGATAAAATTGGTTTCCCAATCAGAAATTAACATCCTTGGAAATCTGACCCTATAAAAAATCCATAGGAGAGCCAAGATATACTTGTTGCCTAACTTGGAGATGGGGGGGGGAGCAGGGGGGATCAAATGGACCAACAATGTATATTTCCATCGATCTAACAGAACACCTACTACTGATAGAGGCACTAAAGGTGCCTTTGTTTCCCCTTCTGTTTTACCACTAATCTGGCAAGCTGGACAGGTACTACAGAACCGCTCTGTGCATTTCTTGCCAGTAGAACAGCAGCCTATCCTGGATTTTTCTAATCCCCAAGTGTGCTGCTAAGGGCACTTCATGGGCCAGTGACAAGAGGAATATCCTGTGCACTAATGGAATGCCTAGCCTCTTGCTTGTTCCTGGCTCAGAATTTACCAGTTCACTATAGAGTAGACCATCTTCCAAACCCAACATAGTGTTTCCTGACTACTCCTTTGCTAACCTGTTGGTGGGCTTCCCTCTGAAGTCCTACAAGCGTAGGGCACTCTCTCATGTGCTTCGCTGAAATCTTCCTGAGTAGGTCTTCCAGCAGCTAACAAAGCATGCAGCTCTGTAAACAACCCAGACTCCAGCAAATGGTCTGATTCGCGAGTCTCATCCTCCTCTTCCTCTGAAGCAGAAGCTATGACCTCCACGGCAACTGGCTTCCCGGAGTCCACCCCCTCCTGCAAACTGCCTTACCCTTGTCCCATTCAAATCAGAAATGATCCCAGCCTCACCTTGGGATTGATTTGCAGCCTGTAGTTAACACGGCTGACGTTGTTCAAGCCATAAAGGCTTCTGGTCCTGGCACCAAGCCAGGGGCAATCAGATCATTGCCAATGAGCTTTCCAGTTCCTTGCTTTTCCCTTACCCCAACGTCAGTCATGGCAGTCTTGTCATTGAGCTCAATCTCAACCCTGGCAGGAGCATACTCCATGCCCTCTTCACTGGCTACCAAACCTGCATCCTTTGTTCCAGGGAGTATCTCTTCATGCATAAGGTACTTCTTCTTATCCATAGTGTGAAAGGCTCTAGTAGCCCTCAGGGCAGGCTCTTTACTACCATTGATACTAGCTTCCTGCACAAATCCCATTGTATTTGGATGGATGTGCTTCAGAGTATCTGGGTTCCTCTTCCAAATGTCTGTATCCACTAGGTTGAGTGCAGCCAGTCCCTCTCGGATACCTTCACCCACGTGTAACGTGCTTGCTTACATGAGTGTCTCTAGGTCATGTTTCTTCTTTTGACAGTCTCTCTTGTAATGTACCATCTTGTGACAGTTAGCACAAGTCACATCTTTGACTTAGAAAGGCTTCCTTGCCTTCCCTTTTCAAGGTGCGCCTTCCTGAATATACTGTTGCCATGTTTCATGGGTCCTTCTCAAGTCCCCTGAGAATTACCCTGGCTCTTACCCTTCTGTTTGGGATCATTCCGTGGAGAGTTCTTCTCTGCCTTTGGCTTATGCGGCTCCAGCCCTTTGTGAACCTTGTTAGCTAATCACTTACTAGCTAACACTGCATATTTTGTTGGATCCCTCGCTGTCATACCAGATAGATATTGCCTAAGTGAAGGAATAGCACTCCTCTTTGAGCAACTCTGTCACCATCAGCTGGTTAGGGACCTGAACATCCTTGGCTTCCATCCCTCTTACTCATTTCAGTTGCACAATACAGTCCAAGTCCAAGTCTCAAACGCAACACCATCCGCTCTCTTGCAGTCACAGAATCTCTCTAGGTGTTGAGCTGGGTACAGCCCAAATCACTGAGAGCTTCATTCCTAGGCCAGCTGCTCTGCCACAGGCATCCTCTCAGTGACTGTTGTCCTTCCAGTGGCATGAATACTATGCATACTATTAAGGCAGTTGACTTGGACACCTCATTTAAGGCCTGTGCTTTATAAGCAACCTCAAAGCTCACACACCATTCCACAATATCCTGACCTTCCAAATATACATGCACAAGATCTTTTGGAACGTTGGCCACAACCTAACCTGAACTGGAAGTAGAGTCACTTATCCCAGAGGGAGTTGTCCATGTTGTTGTCCTAAGTTTCTTTCTCTCAAGGGCTATCTTTTCTCTTTCCAGCTCTTTCCTTTTGCTTCTGTTTCTCCTCCCACTCTATCTCTGTTTTTCCTCCATTTCTTTGTTTCTCCTACCTTTCTCAAGATTTCTCTTCTGGTACCCATTCATCCTGTTTCTCCCTCATCCTCTCCTCTTGTTCCCATGAGCTAGTCTCAGCTTCTCCCTCTTTAACTCTCTGGCTTTCTCATCTTCCTCAGTGTTAGTGTTCTTGTAGGAAGGTGGAGTTTTATGTAGTGATGCTGGTCAGACTTAACTATGCAATACTCTCACAATATCCCAAAGATGGTCCTTGGATTCACAATAATAAACCCTTGTCTCAGTCCTAGTAGAGTGGCTAAGAGCAGTCAGGCTTTACTAGAGGAACATGTGTTAAGCTTTTCAGACTACCAAGATGGACAATAAGTAATTGACACGTCTGGAAAGAAATCCGACACCAACTTATAAAAATAAAGTCGATTTTTATATAAATTGAGACACCAAAATGAAGTCAATCAGATAAATAAAAGTAGAGTTATGGATTTTAGTAGCACAACTAAATCACTGCAAATCAATGTTGCTAAACTTTAACATTGCGGTCAGTGGTAAAAAGTACTAGTAACAATCGGTCACTTGCAGGTCGAGTTGCGTGAAACCCAAGGAGGATTAATGATAGTCAGTTAAGTGTTTACCTGGCTAGAGAAGTCTGGGTGCAGAGCTGTCCTGGCTGTCCGTGGTGCTGAAACAGGAGCAGGAGGGGAGCTGGCTTTACCGCTTACACGGTGCTGGTGAGGTAACTGGTGCAAAAAGTTGACAACAAAGCCACTGCTGATGTCGCATGAATGTTTTGCGGAGTTCCCTCGAGGTGCAGCATCGAGTAAAGTGGTGGTTGCCGTACTGGCGACCACCAAGCCTTGGCAGCGGTAAGCTCAGCAGAAAGGTATTTTGACGTCCAGGGGAAAACAGTATCTACCTAAAACGTGCTGGAGGTCAGGACTATATTTCCCCCAATGCACTGGACCAACTACTTTTGGGCAATTCGTCGGAGGGCCAGTGATTCTTTTGTTCTTGTATGTTGTTTTTACCTGCGGTGTGCAGAGGACTATTGCCACTAATCCAAAGGATTCTGGAGGTGCCTTTGGCTCTCAAAGGGGTCCCTCTGTTCGGGGTAATTGTTCTTTGGTCTGGGACGAGTCACAGTCGTGCAGTTCCAGGAAGATTGCCACAGGTACAGTGTACCACGCCTATGCTTTGTGCAGGTCCCATTATCGCAGACACTGGTCTCTTTGTAGCAAGTCCATCGAAACTGAGATTCTGGTGTTAAGGTGCCCCTTAAATCCTAGATTTAGGGGCAACAGGGGTGTGGATGCAGTGGTCAATGGGCTACTAGCCCCATCGACTAATCTGTCCCTGAGTTGGCTACATCTGGGGTTGTGCCTCCTTTTCTACCCAGAACCCTCGATTCTGCCACTTTAAAAATGGCAGAATTCTTTCTTAACTATACAGACCAGTTAGGTGTGGCTAGCCTTCTAGGGGTGTACACCTCTTGAATACATAATGTTCTCACTTGCCTGGGTGCAAATGGGTCTGGGTTCAAAAGGACAGCTGTTCCTTCCTTTGAGAGGCAGCCGGGATGCATATCTGAGGCGGTGAAAGCATTGACGCTACCCACTTTAATGTGCCACTTCACTAGCCATCCTGTCGGGGAGGGAGGTTTCACCGCCTTCCTGTCCAGGCAATTGTTTCTGACTCCTGGAAGAGTTCACTCCTCCTGGCAGGGGAGGTCGTCCGGTTCCTGTCTTGGCAGCATCAGCTGTGGGCTGCTAACCAGAGCACAGGAAAGGCTAGGGCAACCAGGTGCGCAACCTCTAAGGTAGCGACCTGGGTGCATGCTATACCGACTCTGGAACGAGAATCGTGTCAGGGGTGGTGAGGCAAGTTGTTTGATATCAAACCTGACATATTTCAGCAGTACCATGATGGAACTGGCAACCCGAGTCCTTGCCAATTCACATTTTTCAGTTTTAGGGTGAGAACACTGGCACTGGGGCCTAGTTAGCAGTCTTCATTGAACTCTCACAGTCAAAAACCAGCATCTAGTAGTTCAAATATGGGCAAAATGTGGGGGGGCACATGCAAAAAGCCTGTTTTCATACATTTCTGAGCTCAGGATCTCTGCTAGACTCAACCCACCCAAGTGATTTACTCCTGGAAAAGGGGACAGTGGTACTCTGGAAATTCAAGGTGGTGTCCACACCTGAGCTATTCTAGAAACTAAAGATAGTGAGTGTCTTGGTGAAACTCCAGAAAATGCATTAGGGGACACACTTGGAGTATGTGTCTGGGATATATCTGTGCTAAGAATATCCAGGAGCCTGGATCCACAGCGCACTCTTCCTGGGTTCCTAACATGGTTCCCTTCCCAGAGTCAGCTACAGCCTCGTCCCTTTAACCCAGTATCTCAAACTGGTCCCTAATGAAATTAACAAGGACCTATCTGGCCCTGCTCCGGAGAATCCTCCACCCTCTGACCTTACATAAATTCTTTATGTGATCTGTGGACATGGTGCTGCGGCCAATTCCCAAACCTGTGTTCTTCATTGCCTATGTATGTCGCCTTTGTGCGTAGAAGAAAAAGAAAACTGGACTTATTGCAGTATTGGCTCAGATTGAAAGTAGCCAATGGCACATCTGTATCTTTGGCTCCAAAACGTTAGATGCCCCACTGCTTGCTGCCTATATTCAGAACCCCTGTCAGGGGGCACGCAGGGGCTACTGGCCCCAACCATGGTGGTTGAAGCCTTTTACTCCCGATGTCTCAAGGCCCGACCTACTATGGATCCCGAGCAACTGGGCCAAGTACCCCTTCTGCATTTGACTCTCAGTGGTATTTGTGGTCGAGCAGTCAAGGCTCCCTCAGTGGAGAAATGTAGATGCAAGTCAGTTAACGAAGGCTCATAATGCCACAGTGTAAACAGTACAAGCAGTAAATCAATGTCCAGTCAAATACTTGCTTTTATATGAAAAATAAGTATTTTATTTCTAACTCTACACGTGCAACGAAATACGACATTCAGAAGCAACAGCAAAATCCCCCATGAGGTTGAGGTTTTAGTAGTTTTAAGTCCCTGTCACACTCTCCTTCGTTTAACGTGTTCGAGGTTATTCCACGTTGACTAGCGGCCACATCCACGAAATACTCCCTATTAGGCCGTACTCGAGTTCCCCTTTGACTCTTCAGTTTTTAGCCAAAAGTGTCTATGGTGCCGCGTCACCGTTAGCAGTGAGACCCCCAGGGCCCAAGTGGCCCAGTTCATGTCTTACCTGCTCTCACAACCTCGAAGAGTTCAGCAGTGCAGTGGGCGTACTCAGTGTGAGCACCTGCGAGTCCGGCTCTGCTTAGAGAATTCGGGTTGCTCACAGCCCATGTGGCAGCACCTGAGGTTGCAAGCTCTCTCTTGTGAGCAGCGCTGCCAGAGTTGTTCTCAGTTGTCAAAATAGCTCTCAGTTCGCGAAGATGCGTTAAGTTATCTTTACCCACTGAGGAGGAGAGGGGGGTAGATCGTTCCTTCAGCTCCCGACTGTAGCCCAATGAGGTGTCCTCGGCAGTCCTCAGTGGTCATAAAGAGCAGTTCCCTCTCAGTGCGTGTCCAGCCTACGGAACAAAGCCTGGCTGTCCTTCAGGCTGGGACCCAAATTCCGTGGCAGTTCGGGTTCTTCCAGCCCCACATGGTGCTTAACCCATTGCTCTGTGACTGGCGGCCCTCTTCTGGCATACAGTGGTCACCAAGCCTACATTGCACAGGGGCAATGACACGGTTGGTGCACAGTCTTGCACCTTGCTTGGGGAATCCTCTCACAAGGTTCCCCATGGACCTCGCTCCCGCCAACGATCGCCTCTTTCTCACAGGGCACACTGTGTACCCTGTGGGAAAGGAGGCAGGTACTGGTGACCAAGGCTCCAGGGAAGGTGATCTTAGTATCTTGGGTGAGACTCCAACCCAGCAGAGAGACTAGCAGGCCCTTGCCTCCAGTCCTAATCACATGCAGAAGTCTTGCAGAGCTTCCCCTTATTATACAGCCCATTTGGGCAAAGTCTGGGGTCTCAACCTCACCTTCTAAATGTAATTTAGCCTCTGAGTCTTTGAATTTTATGTTGAGGATTTGTTTCTTTTGAAGTTAGCACTTCTCTTTTTCCTCTTTCCTCATGAAAGACTGTCTGTCACAGTGGGCAAGACTCCGAAGCTTATTGTCCCACAACACAATTCATGGGAGTGACCAAAGTTTACACCTGGATGTCTGCCACAGTGATATGTGCTCCAAAAGGTTAGTTCCAAACCTCCAGCCCTACTGTTTGATTCCCTTATCAGCCCCTTATTTTTCCTGAGATGTGTCCAGGCCCCTTCCTTGTGATTCATGCATTGTACTTCATGCAAGCACCTATACATCCAGCACATGCTTCCATTGCGTACCCACTGCACAGCACTAAATCTCTAATTTAATGTATTCTCCACAGGCATACATACATTCCATATAAGCACTAACGACAAAAATACTGCATAGTACTGCTCTACCGTGTACTCTACCCTTCCCAGAGTCACTACTCCTGCGCTGCGCAGCACTCCACATCTACCGGATGTAGGCCAAGGATGAATTAAGCACATAGCAGCGGAACTGTAGGCCTCACTCCTGTGACGGGAGTGAACAGGTCCTTTTTACCCTACTGATCACTACACTTTATGCTGCCAAGACCACATGTGTGCTGCTTAACTCTTGGTAAAAGCAGCTGCCTTCCACCAATATGAGGGTAGAACTTTGGACACCCCTCCTGGTGCTGCAAGGCCGCAATCCATGAGATGGGCAAATGTCATGGCACACATTCATTACCCATGCTTGCCTATGCCAGAAAATCAGCATTAGGGATTCAAACAGTAGTACATATGAGCAGGCAGGGGTGCTCGTCTAGTACCATGCAGCTGACTTTTCCATCCCAACAATATTACATCACCAGGCCAGAGGATTAGAGTCCATATTTTACCAGACCTTATGGGTTGGCATATGAGGTATGTACAGGCACCACTCTGGTACAAAAAGGTCTGAAGGATACAAACTTGTCCTTCTTGGCTGATAAAATTGATTGTATGACTCTGACACAGATATTGTGTGGTTCCATAGCAGCTGGCTGGGCTTACTTGTGGCTCCTTGGTTGCCTGTCAGTAGAAATGTCCCTATGCTGGTCCTACAAGTAAGACTGGCTTTCGCTTTCTTTTCGTGGTTAGGGTCCTTTCTCCTAGAAGGCACAGTTCAGCTTTTCATAGGCAAGTAAGAATTTCCTCTCTCCACTGGTCCAGTAGCAAAGTAGTTCCAAAGGCTTTCCCATACTTAAGCCCAGTCAGGAGGGAGAGTGACTGTTAAGCAGCAGTTCTGCTTCTGAATCTTCAGTGTTCTCTCCTGAGGCTGGTACAGAGAACCTCCTCACTGCAAGTTGAATCTTTGAATAAAGTACTGAATAAACAGCCCAATACTTATCCTCCTTTCAACCAGGACTGGTACATTCTGGAGGCTGCACTTTTTGAAACCTGGATGGTCCTTCAGTCTTGTCAAGAGCGTTCTAGAATCACCTGCAGTCCAAACTCGCAAGCTCTGTACTAACCCTCCAGAAACAAATATATGGTCGCTCAGGTGGATAAGTAATGGCTCCAACCGGAGAATCATTTCACAGAGGTTTGTTGGTCATGGGAATGAAACGAAAAAAGGGATCTTTGTCACTGGTGTTGAAAAAATGTCAAGGGGAGAACCTTCTGTAAGCTGGTAGGATTTTCGACGTCAGTGGGGAAAAGACACAGAACTGTCCAGAGAAGCATACAAGAGCAGGTAAGACACAGCTTTGCTTAGTTGATCCGGGACTTTTGACCAACCGTCATGTTCACCTAGATGCTAAGACACCATACCTTGTTAAAAACTGTTGTTTTTGCACTATCCTTTACTTGTTATTGAAATTGTCTGCAAGGTCATTCATGGTACACGTTTAACCAGACTATCCACACAGAGGAAGCTTACCTGCCAAACATTGTAAGCATATATGAGTAATTTGTAAGTTACATTCTCACCTTAATCAAAAAGAAACAATTTTTATTATCTCTTGATAATGAGTTTCCAACAGTATGTATGAATGGGATATTATCTTTACCTGAAGAGATGCCACTTTATGTGCATGTGTGAACTGTTTCTGACTGAGCTAATGTTATTGATACCACATGAAATTCATTACAACACACATTTTCTTATGACTTGCTAAATACATATGTTCTTCTTTGTGTAGGTTGATACATGGAATTGGAAGATCTGGGGACATTGCTGCAGTTCAGCCAAAGGCTGCAGGTTCCAGCCTTTTGAACAAAATTACAAATTCCATAATGTTGGACATAATAAAAATATCGGGTATGTCTTAAAGTAAATATATAGAATTTGTATGATTCTTTATCATTATTTATATACAGAATCTGTTTACATAGTAAGTGTGCCTAAGTGTTGAATAACTTGTATGTCTTTTTCCTTTTTTTTAGTTTTAGCGTAGGTGCTTATTAGCACGCCTCGGGACAAGCTTTTGCATTAGTATAATCAATGTGGGATATGGGTAAAGAGGGCATAGTGTACTTAACAGTTTTCCTCTGCGTTCAAAGTGGACGTCATGCGGTAGTACCTCGGGTTGCAAGCATGAAATGCCAGTCCTCTTTGTGCAGCCTGAGTTACTTCCTATGCTTGGCTGCAATTCAAGTTGTTCCTTCCGATTGGGTCTGAAGATATGTTTATCCTGAAGTAGTGGTTTTCATTTGCAAGAGCAGTCATTCACAAACCAGTAAAACACAGCATTCTTGCAAAAACATTTAGTGTATTAATAGTAGTAAATATTATGATTATAGTAGCAAAGCATGGTATTTTTTTCTCACAAACGATTGATTAAGAATTGTTATGCAAAATTGTACTCTGAATGGATGCTCTCGAGTAATTAGGTATGTGATGTACTCTGTACTTGGGATTCTCTTCGACTCAATTTGCCTGTTATGTAAGTATTCCTATTGACTCTCTTGCATATTCTCTACCCCAAAAATGTTTGTGTTGCAAATGTCAGTGTGGTACTTGAATCATTACTGTAGGTGACCTACATAACCAGAAAAAAAAATAGTCGTAAGAAGGTATGTTTTTACTTATGATGTTTTGTTTATAGGTGAAACATATTGCTTTGCAAACACTTTAAAGTATTAGGAGATGGATTTTGTTTAAAACTCATTTCAGACCAGTGGATGATTGGAAAGCTCTGACTACCTTCTTGAAAGCATTATCCAGGGGTTGAGTTCTTGGAGAGGAGCTGTTGTTGAACGAGGTCTGTCCTGGAAAGAGAAATGGGGAGGGGTTCAGTCATTTTTATTCACATTGGTGCTGAAGATGTTTTTAAAGAGTTAGGTCTTTGTCTTTTTTAAACCTAGGATAGTTAAGTTGATCCTTTAAGTATTAGCCTGTTCAGATGGTGGGGGCCCAGGACTTGGAGGGATCTTTCTCTGTGATCCCATTTGTCTGGATTCACGTGGGCAGTGATTGGTTTTCTCTTATTTTTCATCCCCTCTGAATTCTGTCTTTTAGTACAGTGAGTAACCAGATAATTTGAGTGACACAATTATATCTTCATAAATTCACAGGCCCTAACTAATGGCGTAAAGTTCCTAGTTCCTAGGGCTAACAACACCCACGTTAGGCATTTTCAAGATGGTGAAAGTATTTGGCCCCACTAAACTTGGGTGCTGAGGGCGAGTGCGCTATGGTAATTCTAGTGTCCTCCCAATAACACGAAAATACAGTTTGAGGCTTCAAATTAACCCACAATAAACCCATAGACAAAAGTCTGGTAGAAGTTTCTCTCCCCTTTCAAATGTGCCTCAATGGTATTATATAAACCTAGACATAGAAGTCTGGTAGGACAAATGGAGAGTTCCTCATCAACCAGTCAGTAGATCCACAAGACATCCTCTTCCCCTTTCAAGTGTGCCTCAAGTGTTATAAGTGATGTGTCAAGCTGTAGAGCCAAAAAGATGCCGACAGCACCCTTTCTGTATATTTAGGCCAGTCAATTTGTTAGAAATTGTAGTTTCTGGTTGGCAGAGTATGCACCCTGTCCAAGCAAGAATGACAATCTTGGTCAGGATAAGTAAGTTAAACACTTAGAATAAACCCTTGGTAGCTTGGCAAGAGCAGTCAGGCTTATCCCCAGAGGCAATGTATAAAGTTTTGTGCACACACACACACACACAGTAACACAGTGAAAGCACCAAAAAAGTGCTCCATACAGTTTAGAAAAATTGTCTGTTTATCTGAGTAAAAAAAGACCAAAACGACAAAAATTCAACATACACAAAGCAAGATATGAATGTTCAAAAGTTAAATCAAGTATAGCTTTTTAGAAAACAATAGATCCAACGGGGTTATCTGTTCGTGCTTGACGTCGACGACTCCGCAAAGTCTATCTGACCTCGATGGGGCGAGTGCGAGTCACGCAGGTCCCGATACAGTACCTTGTAGGTGTCAGAAATCAAAGATGATGCAAGACGCAGGGAAGGTGAGGCATTGGGGAGGCAAGTGCAGTGTCAGTTCCTTACTGCTATGCACGTCGGCGCTTGAGGACACTGCGGTGCACAAAGAAGGTGAGGCCTCACTGAAGCAAGTGAGGAGGCTGTTCCTGGTGGCTGTGCAGAGTTGTGGAGTCTCTGACACCCGGGGACGTTGTTGGGCGCAGCGGAGGTGATGCAGCGTTTGCTGAGTTGACCCATGGTTCCTTACTTCTGGGCATCGTCAATGAGGCATTGTAGGTCAAGCCACGAGGTTTCGGTCGAGGTAAACTACTGCGGATTCAGAGCAGTGCATCACAGACGCCAGTGCGGTGCTTGGGACTCCCGAAGTGGCGGTTGTTTGCAGGCGCTGCGTCGTCATCGAAGCCTGTATTGTAAGTCACGGTTGTTGCGTCGAGCTGGGACCACGGCTTCGGTGCAAGCTGCGGCATGCGTCAAAGTTGTAGACAGTCACCGGTACTGAAGTCGCTTGGTGTGAGTTTCTTCTTGTAGCACTGACTTTCACTTCCAGGGGCCCAGGAACTGAATTTAGCACCACTTAGCAAGTAGGTCTCTCAGCAGAGGAACCTAGGTGCTACAGGTGAAGTCTTTGACGGCCCTGAGACTTCAAACAAGAGGCAAGCTCAACTCAAGTCCTTTGAGAAACTTTAGAAAGCAGGATGTAGAGAGCAAAGTCCAGTCCTTTCACTCCCAGGACAGAAGCAGCAGCCCAACACAGCAAAGCAAACGGCAAAGTGGCAGTCCCTCCTGGCAGCACAACAGTTCTTCTTCCTGGCAGAATGCTCTAAGTCCAGAAGTGTTCTGAGTATATGGTGTCAGAGGTCCAGTACTTATTCCCATTTTGGCCTTTGAAGTAGGGAGACTTCAAAGAAAGGTCTTTGTAGTGGACAAGACCCTACCCTTTCATGTGATGGCTCCAGACACACTACAGGGGGTGTAGACTTCTGTATGTGGGACAGGACCAGCCCTATTCAGGTGCAAGTGTGCGCTAGTCCCACCACCCTAGCTCAGTAAGGCCCACCAGCCTGGTGATGGGCCATCAGGATATGCAGGGCACACCTCCACTCCATTTGTGTGTGACCGTCTAGAGTGATTTCACAAAGCCCACTTGCATTCTAGGGACATGCAGAAGCACATAATGGTAAAGTAAGAAAACACCGACTTTCTACAAGTGGCATTACCAGACCTGACGTTTAAAAACCAACTTCACTAAAGGATGTAATTTAAATTGTGAGTCCAAAGACACCAAACTCTAAGCTTTTATCGGTTTCCTATTGGAAGGTAAGTTCTAAGAGGTTACAAGGCAGCTCCAAGGCTAAACTTTCGGTGAGATGGGCCTTGCTGTAGTGTAAAGTAACTATAGTGGTTTTTTAAAGCCAGTAGGTGCAAAACTCACAAGTACATGCCCTACCTTTCGAATACAGTGCACCCTGCCCATGGGGCTATCCATGGCCTAACATAGGGGTGCCTTGCATGTAATAAAATGGAAGGCTTTGGCCTGGCAAGTGGGTACACCTGCCAGGTTCGAAATGGCAGTTTAAAACTGCTCACAGGCTCTGCAGTGGCTTGCCTGAGACAGGTTTGCAGGATTACTCATGTGGGTGGCACAATCAGTGCTGCAGGCCCACTAGTAGCATTTGATGTACAGGCCCTGGGCACACCTGGTGCACTGTACTAGGGACTTACTAGTAAATCAAATAAGCCAATCACGGAAAACCAAATACCATTATATTTTAGACATAGAGCAATTTCACTTTAGCACTGGTCAGCAGTGGTAAAGTGCCCAGAGTCCTAAAGCCAGGAAAAGCTAAATGCAGCATGCAGTCAGAAACAGGAGGTCAGAAGCAAACAAGACTAAAAGGTGCCAGGTCTAACACTTTTTGCTTCTGGGAGCCCTTTCACACCTATTAACACATATTCAAGAATGATTATTGGCTAAGGGCAGAGAAAGAGTAACTTCCTAAAACTTACATACCCTTAATATGTATTAAAAATCCGACTTCACCATTGAATTAGACTTTCAATCACAATTAAAAATAGTGGCTTAATCATTTTTTTAGCTGTTACTATTCCTGAGATACAGTTTTAGTATTTTGATCTATAATCTGGTTTTCTAAGTAGAACAGCTAGACCTGCTACAGGGAAAATAGCTTTTGGGTGCCAGTCACTGTAATAAGGACTTGTTAACATTACATTTCTACATGTCCTACTTATAAATACCATGCACCCTACCTTGCTGGCTACAGCTGCTAGATGGGGTGGCTTAAGGCTTTTCACCTGTCAAAAGGGTTTATTTTGACAGGTCGATTTGAAGTTTTTATACTGCTACATTTGGGCTACAACGGTAAGCCTGAAGACATGTTTGTACTGCTACTACAGTGGATGTCACAATAGGTGCAGTAGTCCACTAGTGGCATTTAACTTCCAGGCCCTGAGTACACTTTGTACCACAGGCAAGTTAAAAGTGCCAATTAGGAGTATGTCAATTCAACCATGTTTAAAAGTGGTGCACAGACACTTCTCTACTGTTTAGCAGATATAAAGTGCAGAGTCTTAAAGCCAGCAAAAATAGACGGTCTAGCAAATGCGAGAAATTCAGGGTGACCACACAGAAAAGGCGGATTTGCTATAGTATCCCATATTTACTTCTCCTATCACGCCTTGGCTAGGCTTACCTTTTATCCTGTACAATGCAGTGCTGCTTTTTTTGCCTAGGTTCAAACCAAACACGTGCATACAACTGTCAGGTCGTTGCACAATGTGAGGAATCATGAGCAGCTCTACTAATTGTGAGAGACACACATTTTTATTTCAAGAATGGTACTGATACCACCACAAAGGAACACTGGCACACAAGCTCTCTACAAGGCTTCCTCCCCTCACAAGCAGTGAGGACAACTGGTTCAGGTGCCGTTGGTCAATTTGAGCCAGGTTGAGCCAGACCAGCACTATATATCTCCAGATTTCCTCCAGCAGAACAGTTTAGCATTGTGGAACTGGGTGGCTGATCTGGAATTGTTGAGGATAGGGTAAGATTTGGAACCAAAACCATTAACCCTGAATTTTATGAACATGAATAGGAACCTATCTAGTCAAGTGTTCCATCCTTGAATACTGGTACTTACAGTTTATCTTCCTCTGTAAATGCCTGATTGCTGTATTGCACCGTGGATGTTTCTAGTCATGTAAGAATGTGTGTAGTAGTATTCTATTTATTTGATATTTCCCATCGCCTTGAGTGTGTGCAGGATCTTGCTAGTATCACAGTATGTATAGATGCTCTGCATATGTCAATGTTCAGCTAAAATCACAGATTTTTCTCAGATTTCTATGAGGGAAGAACCTGCAGACATCCACAGAATTCCTAAAATCCCATTCCACGCTTGCTTGGGTGGCCCTACTGCTGGTAATGTGGTATCTATTAAATCTTCACATTATTACAGTTTTGGTCCGTTCCTACAATGCGTTAGGCCCATCCACCGATGGGATGCAGCATTTCAATCGGGACAAGTGTGGGGAATGTAGGGTGGTAAGACTTTGGAATAAGTGCCTGAGTTTTCTGACACATACAGAAGTGACAAATATTCTTTTTTTGAACCATAGTTTGGCATTTGCAGTTCATTTAAGGTAAGAAAACATGCTGAGATCCACACGTGCCACTTTGCTGTAAATTCCCATTGATCTCTAGGTTTCAGAAATGTCCAGTGTTGGCACGGTTCCAAGGTTTCAGGCTGACTCCTAGCCTGAATACTGCAACCGTTCACCATGGCTAGTGAGAGAACTTTGGGATTTTTCTGGTCATAATTTTGACATGTGAGTAAGTGAGTGATAGAGAGGAAAAAAAAACACATTCTGGATCTTTGAGGGCAGAAATACTGTCTGGTGCTGGGGACAGGGACCATATGCCAAGATGAGCGGCGCCCCAGCCTGTTGCTCGTTGACACTTTTTCCCCTGTTAGACCCAAGTCAACACATTGGGTTGTTTACCACCTATCTGCCAGTCCCTAGGGTTGGGGGTGAATTGTGGGGGGTAGGGAGTAGAAAGACATTTGGCATGTTTAGGAGTGGGGCGACAGTCCAATGCCAAGGTGTGCCGGCCCCAACACCATTCTTTTGTTTTTAATTTTTTACCTTAATTCACACTCTGTTGTCTAGCGGCTTCTTGTCCCCTTAGCGAGACAGAAAGACTGTTGGCGGCTTTAGTGATGAGGGGGCAATGCCAGAGCAGGCCTCCAATAGGGAGAGGTTACATTGACATCAAGGTATGTGGGATGCTGCACCTACAGGTACAAAAAAAGGCATTATCAAGCTGAGAGGTAAGCTCTAGCTCTTCCCTCATAGTTCATGATTTCGCAAAAAACAGAACATCTTTCTGGTGTGAGCACCAAAAGGACTTTTTTTTTTAGCTTCAGGGGAGGACAAAACATTTATGTCCTATGCACTGGGTAGGTGGAGCGGGGGAAGTAAAGGTCTAATCCTCCACACTTTTATGATTAAATGTGTAAGTCTTTCTTGTTTTGTTATATACTTGTGGTTATGTAAAGACCTGCATCTGTCGAACACATACCTCATAGAGTGCATACATGCAAAACCTAATGAACTAATTGTTGTCCTACTGTAACAAATAACTCCTGTTTACATTAATGTTTTCTTTTTGTTTGTAGGTGTTCGAACAGTGTCCAGCTGTTTTGTGGTGCCTCTTGCAACAGGAATGAGTCTGACACTTTGCTTTTTAACTTTGCGACATGAAAGGCCAAAGGCAAAATTTATCATTTGGCCTCGTATCGACCAGAAATCTTGTTTTAAATCCATGATAACTGCAGGTAAAGAAATTACAAAATGTGTTATCACATTTTATATATATAGTTGAACAAAGTCACTGAACCCTTAGTTTGGAAATGTTGGTGGCACTATGGTTCTGATAGATCAATCTTCCACAGATTTCTCATATTATAAACTTATCTTTTCAGGTGTCAGATTGGGCTGGAAAATCTCTCCCGCTCCCAGCAATATCACTTGAGTGTTTCCAGGTGTCCCTATGTGCCTTAATCCATGATGACCCTTCTTGGACTTTTCATGATAATCCATAATGACACTAATTGCTATTTCCGATCAAGCTAGCTCCCCTTATCTCCGCCCTATGAGGCCTCCCCCCATTTCGGCAGCCCTGATTAATGTTCAGTCCCTTAGGAAAAATTACACGTAGGTTTTGATCCCCTTGACGACAGTTTGTTTGACTTGTTGTTCATTACGGAGTCCTGGCTTGACTCCACGTCAGACCCCGTCATTACCCTTGCCACACCTGAGGGATATACCGCCCAGAAGTAAGAGGTGGGTGGCCATTTTCTATGAGGATAAATGGGATATACGCAGGGGGGATGTGACCTTATGGGGAGGCTGCGAGGCCCTTGATTTTAGTATTTGTTTTTCAGACCATTTTACTTTGGGAGGCTCTTTGCTCTATAGGCCCCCTGGCCGGCGAGACCTTTCATACAGGCTTGTGGGGATACTATAGCTCCCAGGGCACTGATATTCTCCCTTTACATTGTCTCAATATTAATCTTGACCAGGCTGAGGCTAAGGACGCGTGTGACTTCCTGGACATTCTTCATTTGGCCCAGCTGGACCAGCGGGTTAGTTTCCCTACCCATCAGACTGGCCATATACTGGACCCAATTTGTTTTAACTTCCCCATTTCGATCAGTGACCCATGCCCGGTTTCCTGGTCTGCCCACTTCATGACATACTTTTCATGGGACGTGATGAATGCTGAGCCCTTGGCGCGTTCATTTTGCAAACCTGCCTTTGGCAGAATTGCTCCTGGTGCGTTCAATCAAGTCTTGGAAACCTCTAGACCTATCCTCTTGGGTGACCTTGAGGATCGACTTGATGGCCTTACCAGCTGGGTTTCTAATGCAGTTGACATATTCGCCCCACAGTGCTCTCCTAGGTTGTCTAGGGAATCTTCTTTTAAACCTTCTTTTAAACCCTGGTTCAGCCAGGAACTTAAAGCACTCAAACACAAATGTAAGACTCTTGAGCGAGCGTCCTGTCGCAGTGATTAATGCCTCGCAGCTAAGCTGAAGCTCAGAATCAAACAGAAGGTCTATTATAGGGCCATAACTTCAGCCAAAAGGCAATTCTATTCAATCCGTATTGACTCTGCTAAAAACAAGGCTAAAGAAATATTTGCGATTGGTCAGAGCTTTACATCTCCCTTGGCTCAAGCTAGCGTGTCATCCACCTCAGTCTCCTGGTGCGATACCCTTTCGAACTTCTTCTTGGATAAGATTCACACTATTCAAGCGGCTCTCATTTGGTGGCAATGGGACTGAGGTAATTGGTCTGTCTTCACCTGTCGGTGCTTAACATCGCTTGGATGTTTTTAAGCCGGTGGGCTTGTCTGACTCTCTTAAAATTCTTAAGAGTTTAAAATCTGGCTTCCCTTCCGATCCTTGTCCTGCTAGACTGCTAGCAGCAGCAGTGGAGACGATTAATGCAGAGGTGAACAGCATTATCAACTTGTCTCTCCAGACAGGCATGGTCCCAGTAGCTTGGAAACAGGCCAAGATCTTGCATCTTATAAAAAATAAAACATCACTAGACCTTCTTAATCCGGGGAACTACCAGCCCATCTCTCTCTGCCCGGCTTGGCCAAGGTGTACGAGAAGGTCGTCAACAAACAACTCACGACATTTGTTGAGAGGGAGGGAATTCTGCATCCAGCACAGTCTGGGTTCCGGGCCGCCCACAGCACCGAATCGATCCTGGTGGAGGTCGTTGCGGTGATTCGGGGGTGTCTGGACACCGGGGGGGGCAGCTTTGATTCTGCTTGACTTCTCGGCAGCGTTCGACATGGTCCCGCACTCTCTTCTCCTCTCGCAACTTACCAGTATTGGTGTGTCAGGTACGGCCTGGAACTGGCTTAGATCCTTCTTGGAGGGGCGGGCCCAGCAGATTTGGATTCCTCCTCCTTCCTCCTCCTCGGTACATCCTCTGACCACGGGAGTCCCCCAGGGGTCTTCCTTTAGTCCCCTTCTCTTTAACATTTATATGACTCTTTTAGTCTATGGCCGAGAGTCTGGGGGCTAAGGTGATGGCTTATGCCGATGACACCTAGCTGCTATTTACGTGGGACGATAGTGATGAGTCAGTTTCCTTGGTTCACCACGGTCTCTCATCCATTTTTAAATGGTTAGCAGCTACGCAATTAAAATGTAATGAGGAGAAGTCCGAGAATTTCCTTTACAGAAAATTTACGCCCAACTTTCTGGATTCTCTTTGGCCTCCTGAGTTTCCCTTGCCCACCTCTGCTGGGAAGCTGGCCAAGAACTTGGGGGTGTGGTTCGACGAGAACCTTTCTTTCTCAAACCATATCAAGAAGTTGGCGGGCAACTGTTTTGGTCTTCTCAAGACTCTGAGGAAGTTTTTTCCTCTCCTTCCCCAGGCAGCGAGAGAAACGGTCACCTGTGCACTTATTTTATCCCGGCTAGACTATGCCAATGCTCTTTACATGGGCATTCTGGGATACTTGTTGAAAAAGCTCCAGGTGGTCCAAAATGCGGCAGCCAGAGTTATTCTGGGCATCTCTGCCAGGTGCGACATCACCTGCGATCTTTGTATTGGCTGCCTGTGGTGGAACGGGTGAAGTTTAAAGCACTGGTTTTGGCCAACCGAGCTCTGCACGGGCTCGGCCCATCCTCCCTACAAAAACGGTTCTCTTTTTATATACCATCTAGACAGCTGTGCTCTTCATCCCTCCGCCTTGTTCAGGTTCCCGGATTCAAATATCAGAGGCTAGGTGGCAGTTCGTTGGCAAGGAAGGCCGCTGTTGTCTGGAATGCGCTGCCCCTTGTCCTTCGTAACATTCAAGACCCAGCAGTATTCCAGAAAAACTTGAAAACACATCTTTTCGTTTAAACAGAGACTCTCACCCTTCTTGTAGGCTTCGCACCTGGACACTCATGAGTATCCGTGCGTGCTACAAAATAAGATATCATAACATAACATAACACCCAACTGTATTAGGTACCAACTGGCATGCTGGCCTCTGCTCTTGTTTTTTCTCACCTCATCGACGTGGGTCCAGGGATGTTTCTTTACACAGCAACTAGGCAAATTTCTCCTCGAAATGTTTTAAGACTTATCGCAGATGCCAAACAATGATGTGCCTTGCCATTCACAAGACAACTGCATGTGGTGCCTCTGATTGGAATTTGATATCACCGCATGCGGTTTTTGTGCCTCTATGCACCAAACCCCACCAGGGAATGGAAGACTAAGATGTTGATGGCTAACAAATACAGGGAGGCACTTACGCGATTTCATTTGCTGCCTACAGGTAGGTAATCTGTAAGAAAACAATCTGTTAAAATATATTTCCATAAACACACAAAGTGGCTTAGGAAGGAGAAGACTGGGGCCATTTGTAGTCTCACCGCCATTTCCGTTGCTGGACTTCTCATTGTCACATAAGATCCCAACATTGAAAAATTTGAGACTGGATGAACACACAGGATATGTTAATTTGTATATGATGGCTTCAAGCACTAGTATAACTGCTTACTCAATTGAAAGCAGAAAAGTAGTACTATAGGGACCATGAGGCATGTGAAGCTCCAACACACCAATCGTGAAATACCAGAGGTGAAGGGATCATGTTGACAAGCGCCGACTACCATGACATACTAGCTGACTTTAGCTGTCCCTTAAACGAATTGGCTTTTTGAAGGTGGGATTAACAGTGCAGCTTATTCTGCGGCCTTGTGGCCATAGGGCACAGGACAAGCCAAGATGGAAGCTTTTGGATAAATTCCATTGACCCTGACCTGGGCCGTGGGGTTGACATGACCATCCCAATGTATTGATCACCAGGTACATTTTTTTGTGCCCATTGTTGACATACCAATCCTCGTGGACTTGCTTCTGATGGAAGCAGGAGCCAGTCCGGTTGTGCTGCCACACTCCTACTTTTCTTGTATGTCAAGCCAGTCAATATTGTTTTTTTGACCTCGCGAAACAGTGAGTGATTTGGCTTATGGAGGAATGGCAGCACTGAGCATTGGTATATGGTGCTGACACAAGTCACTAACATCTGCTATTGGTGCGTAGACTTGTTGTTTGTAAGATAAAACATAAACTGCCCTAGCCTGCAAGGGAAATAGGGAGCAGTCAGGTTGAGCTCACTAATTTACACTTTTCCCCATAAACCTACGCAGTCAAACCTTTTTTCCTTCCAATAATAAAATAGTGCCCTACTGCTGGTGGTAAGAAGCGAATACAGAACACTGCTTTCTACTGCTTAGGCCTATAACTGGTAGCCTGTAGAGCCTATAGATGGCGCAGAGGCGAGCCAGTCTTGCTTTATGGTGATCGACCGTGCATCTGAGGGAAGCAGCAGTGTATCCAGTGGAGCAAATTGACCTCTGCTTCCATCATAGCCACAGATCAGTTACAATTTGTATTTTCAATAAAAAGATTTTTAAAAAACTAACTTTTTTCTGTAGTAGTCTGCTTCTGGACAGAAAGAGTGCCAAGTCTGTATCTTCCCACCTCGCGTTTTCCCACCATCGTTGCTATGCAAGTTAAATCCTGGGAACTGACATCTGGTGTGACCTGTGGATCACAGGCTTCAATGCTGAGAAGACCAACTAAGCTTTGCATCCTTGTGAGAATGATACGTTGCATGCCATTCATTATCAGGTGCTACTATGACCAATTAAATTAAACAATAGTAATACAAATAAAAAACACATTTTAAGTTCTATATTTGAAAGGAATTAAGTAAGATGAGGTATCCTTGTATTTCTTTCAAAGGTAAAGCCACCTGTGTCTCACATCCAAGTCAATATATTATGTCAGCATTTGTACATCACATTTCTACTTTTTGTATGGGCATGAAGTGTTTTTAGTTCTGTGGAAGAGAGCTTTAGCTATTTGTTGTAATATATACATAGGGTGAGCCTTTGGTCAGTCCCATGCTCATGATTGGATGGGTTTGTTTTCTTTCTTTCCTGCTTCACTGGCTTTCCTCCCTAGTCTTGTGTTTATCCCAGCCAGGTGCATTTTGACAAGCTGTGTTTTACTTGGTTGATGTGTACTTCCACTGCTGATATCAGATCTTGCATTGCAGTGCATATGAGGGACTATTTTGTCTCTTTCCCTTCTCCCTGTTTAGTTTCAGTTGGGGGTTCAATACATTTGCACTTGGCCCTTTTACCTGTCTACAACCCAGTTCACTTATTGACAATTTACAGTTTGTTGTGTTGGGTGGGAAATGAGTTTGTGTCTTACCTCTTCAAGAACGTGTGCAAACCATTTTAGTTGTTTGCTAGCTTCGATGATGATGCGGCATCGAGACAAGAGATCAACAGATACCAGACCACGAGGACATTAACCCGGTCTCTTGTTTATTTTACCATCAGTGGTAGATAAGAGCACTGTTGTTTAAACGTATCTGAATGTCCTTGGCCACGTTTATGCACGTGCTTGGTATGTGTTCGTTTGATCCGTGGAAGGAAAAAAGGTCACCTATTTAAAGTTTCATTTTTTTCAACTTGGAAATTTCACAAAGTTGAGACTGGCGGTTTGCATATCACATTTCATACACATGTAACAATTACGTCTTGTCAGTGTATTTTCCTTTCAGTCATGGAGGACGTAGTGGCACAAAGAACATTGATTTACTAATTTAGCAAAAAGAAGCAGCCTTATTGTGCGTCCTCGGCAAAAATCCCTTTCTTTAATGGTTGACTAACAAGATGTTTAGCTTTATGCTTAATATTTTGTGCCTTAGTGAAAAGATATTTGGCGACCACCCGTGTAGGACATAATCTACCGGAAATGTCCACTCATTTCTATTGCAATTCTCTAGCTGCTTCTGTTTGTCAGAAGAAAAACCTTGGCTTTATGCTCCCTTAGCGTGGCAGGGTATCATAGTGAGGGGGACACACTTGGGTTTAACAGTGCTCTCCACACCTCTTGCAGTTCCTTCTTCTATATTGTTTCATGGCTTGACTTGAGAGGAATGAGGAGGACTTATCGCTCTCTAAAGCTTGCTTCCTTCTTTTTTGCTGTTTCTTTCAAGATGCCAACTTGCAATTCAGTGCCCTAGAGTTCAGCTGGAACGCTCTCTTTCCCTTCATTTTGATTATTACTCTTCAAGATACCTTTATTGGACTTTATCCTTTGACACGATTGACCCTGTAAGAGAAATCTCAACTGTGGCGCAAGGGAGGTCTACATCATTCAAAGGGGAGAATTCCAGGATTCATGCTGCCCTACGTAGTTTTTCAACTTCTCTGCCTTCCCGATTTCACATCTTCCCTATTAATGCAATTTGGTATATGGCAGTAGAACTGCCTCTACTTTATGTATTTTTCTTTCCATCGTATTTCCCCTGGATTCAGGACAGCGTCTAACCTTGCTTCTACTTTAGTCAGGCTGATCTTCTGACATTCTAGCATTGCCTTAGTTGATGGTCCTTGGGTTGGAGGTGAAAGGTCCGATTTGTACTGTTTCTGTTCTGTTGCTTAGGAAGGAACTGAACCATTGGAGGGCTTTTGAATGTATGTCCTTTTCATGTAGGGTGCTCAGTAATAGGCCATGTGAGATCGTATCGAATGCTGCCGACAGGTCCATAGGATCAAGGCGGCAGCCTTGCCCTGATCGATTAAGGATCTGATCATATCTAGGACTGCTAAGAGTGTGGCTTATGTGCTGTTGGTGGCTCTAAAGCCAATTTGTGATGAATCCAGGAGCTTGTTAGTTTCAAGATAGTTAAACAGTTGTTTGTTAACCAGTTTCTCCATCACTTTACTTTAGATAGATATGTTAGTTGAGAGATAGGTCGGTAGTGTGCCGGATTATGGTATTATGGACATTCGTGCCCGCTTTTTTCAGTAATGGGACCACAGTGGCTTTTTTCCATATCTCTGGGAATACAGCAGTGTCCAGAGATTTGTTAAATATACGAGTTACGTGAGGGCATAGGGTCGATATGATCTGAGAGAAGATAAAGTGAGGGCACGGATCAAGTGGGGATCCTGATTTAACATCAGCCATTGCTTTTGCAACCTGCTCTTCTGTGAAGGGGACAAAATTGCAAAGGTGGGATTGAGCCTCAGGGTGAGGATCCAGGGTTTCCAAGTCTATATCACTTGAGGGGGATTGGTTTTTTTAACGAAGAGAAAATCTCGGAGATTTTATCAGCAAAGAATTTGTTTATTTTCTCACAGCATTCTACTGAGAGTGGCAGGATTTGGGACATGCTTGAAGGTTTACATAGTTCTTTTACTATTTTGTAGAGCTGTTGGGTGAATTACTGTTATCATTTGTTCGCTCTGCTAAATGGGGCTTCTTAGCACCTTTAATGGCATTGTTGTAGATTCTCAACTCTGCTTTGTATGACAGTCTATCCTCGTCCCGCTTAGATAGTCTCCACTTATGTTCTAGTGCTTTACACTTTCTTTTTAGTATCTTGAGTTCGGGCGAGTACCATTTTTCAGATGGTATTTTCCTGTTAGGTTTATTTCCTAATCTGGAGGCACATAGGTCCAGTGTGTTGTAGATTTCAACTTGGAGGCATTCTGCTCCCATTTTCACCGGGAGTATCTTAAGGGCATTTGGATCACTTAAGGAGAAGTGGTGCTGGAATGTACCAGGAGTGACAAACCTCCAGGCTCTCTTTACCCCTGCTGACAATGTGAGTGGGCTGGTAAGTTTAGCCGGTAGGCTGAGGGTGAAGGAAATCAAGGAGTTGTATGATATTAGTACATTCTATATTAGAAAATAGAAGGTCCAGAATGTGCCCTGCAATGTGCGTGGGTCCTATAACCCACTGTTTTAGCTGCAGAATCTGCATGTTATCTTCCAACTGCTTAGCCGTGGGGTTGTTGGTATTTTCAAAATGAACATTGAAATCCCCCATTACTACAAAATGTTTGTATTGTGGTATAGTTCCTATATCCCTGATAAGCTCTGCGCATTGGAATAATATACACTATAGTTTTGACATAGAACTGAGGTCAGTATGTCTCTATCGAGTACATTAAACCTAATTACTTGTGTGCGCCAGCTAACTCAGAGGTCACTAGAAAACTTCTCGAATAAACAAGAAGGGATTAGTTTCTGACAGCCGCATAAACATGACAACTTTGTTTCCCTTGGAATCGGAACAATGTCAGAATCGTGGAAACAATAGATAAGTTTCACTCAGTCAATCGTGCATGCTTCGTTTCTACAGAGTTGCACAGAAATAGATAGACGGGCGGTTCAATAAAAAGGGTTTATTGAACAGTCTTTATTTCTCGTGTAAGAGATATGAACTGCTACAATCGTAAGACAGAATGCGAAGTATAATACGTACAGCGTTAGCACTAAGATAAAATAATACTGCTATAGCATGGTTTGTAGCTATGACAGATATTCATAAAAATACATACATAAATGCCACAGGCTAAAATGTTAATACTTATTTGATGCTTCTAGCTAGTTCTACCCCAGTCTACCTAACCTAAGTGTAGTACTAAGTAAGAAGTAGGTGCTATAGTCTAGTTTAGCTATAGTTGCCAAGATTTGCCAAAAGTTCCTCTAGGTTCTAGTCCGCTGCATACCTTAGGATGAGTGAGGTTGAAATCTCTTTCCGAGTCTCGATCTCTAACACCCTGCAAGGGGAGTCAGAAACATTGGAGCTGGATTCTCTGCGAGGAGGATGACAGCGTCTGGTCAGTGCGTCTTAACTTCCTTCTGAACTTGCCGTGGCGAGCCGCGTCGTGCAAGTAGGCAGCCGAACCGTGGTTTGCCATGGTAAGTGAAGGTATATTTATATCTTGAAGGTGTTTAGGAATGCCAGTATTGATGTAAAGGTCGGGCAGAAGAACATCATGAATGAACCCCTAAGGAATAGATGTTCATGCATAATAAATGAGTTCTTGGAGAAATCAATATCCAAGCAAGGGGTAGTCCTAAAGGCTTAAGAGTCTGGTTTTCCAAGAACTCGTTGTGACGTAGATGAACGGATGTAGGTGGCCATGCCTGTATTTGGTTAGCATGGATAATGCCTGAATAAGGGTAGGATTTCTATGTCTAAATATGGGCAATGCGAATTGTGCCTATATAAGGACATAAATCTGGAAACCTATATACAGTATCTAAATCGACACACAGCAGTATTTTAGACATGATTGAAATAGTTGAGAACAATTGAGCACTGAACTCTGGTTTGTATCCAGGGGAGTTATAGATGACTGCCCCCAAAGTGTTTTATGGTCACCACTGGATACATGGAATGCTAAGACCTCATTCTCCCCTAGCTGCGCCACTGATTCGGTGAGGCAGGTTAAACAGTCCTTGAAAAGAATAGCTAGTCCTCCACCCCTCTGTCCCGGTCTATCCCGTTTTAGTCATTTATAGCCAGTGGGTAGGGCAATGGCGACATCGGGAGAGTTGACGTCTAGCCAAGTTTCTGTAATAAAGGCAAGATCTGGTTTTATCGCAGCTAGTAAGTCCCATATCTCGAGGGAGTGTTTGGGTACTGACCTCACATTGAAATAAATGCAGTTCAGTAGGAGACCAGATTGGTCATCAGTTATTCTGTGTGACCAACATGGCAATGCCTGGCTACACCATTTGCAGCTAAGCAGCTGCCTTTAGTGATGGTCTCAGAGTAATGCCCGGTCCAGCCAAGAAGTCTTACATTGTCTTTGTTGAAGAGTCATTGCTTACCCCGTGCTGCCTTTTATTCTCTTTGATCATTTGTTCTTCCACTTGGGGTGACTTCCACAGATTAGTTGAGAACGGGACAGCCATTACTTAGGAGCAGGATGTTAACACCTGTGAAGTGACAGTGTTACTCCTGGTGCAATGCTCTCTCCTATTTTCAACACCTTTATAACCAACCACTCAGCAGTCAGTCCAGAAATAACACTAATTGGCCTCTTAATGAAGGAACTAGCCGCGGGACGCACCTGAGGAAAGGAAGTGGAAGTGGCTACGCAATTCATACCCTAGAGGCTTCTTTGGGTTTACCTTGGATGCACAGTTTTGAGAAGCAGTTGGATTCTGCAACTAATTGACAGGGTTCTCATGAGTGAACAGGAAAGAACCTTACACTAGTAATAACACAGTCCTCGTTAAGAGAACCTTATCCACGTTTGCAAACCCAACACCCGCCCACTGACTCAACGTTAGAAGGGATGCCAGTGTACCCTTGAGTAACCAAAGTACGATATAACAATCTGATAAGGCACCGACTGTTTGGGGACCGGAAATATAATTTCAAATGCCTCACGGTTAAACCAGAGCCACATCTGGCACTGTTCCATGGTTTTGTATTCTCTGCTATTTAAAATACCCCAACACTTCTATGCGACACATTTTGTTATTGTTTTATGTTTAAATGGTATTTGTTTTCAGGTGTTATTTTCATGTGCTTTGTGATGTAGGTTTTGAGCCTGTGGTGATAGAGAACATACTGGAAGGAGATGAGTTGCGCACGGACCTCAAGGCTGTGGAAGAGAAACTGCAGGAACTTGGGGCTGAAAACGTTCTCTGTGTTCATTCCACTACATCCTGTTTTGCTCCAAGAGTACCTGATAGGTAACAGAAAAAAAAAACCTGCATTTGTATCCATACTTCTTGTTGGACTGCATACGCTTCATGTATATTAAGTAAGCCACTGACAAATTGTGTCATTTGTGAATCATAACTGCTTTTTATGCAAGTTAATATTTAGTTTCGTTCAGACGATCTGAGTTTGACCAATGTAGATTGCAGAGATGACCTACATTGCCTATCTCCGGTACAAACAAGTGTCTTGCAGTACAAAAGAGAAAACTTGCGAGTGAAGCATATGGAATTTCATGTTATATTTTTTCCTGTTCCTTTCTTTATTACAAACCAAACAGTGGAGTCTTTTTCATTTACTTGTCAATTGACTTTATGGTCTGTCAAGCGTTTCTAATCTGATAATTCGGTCTGCAGAAAAGTAATCCCCGCTTGTTTTCCATCTATTGGATTATGATTACTCCTCCTCCTGTACAGGCCTTTTTGATTTCTGTCACCAATTTCTTACCCAACAACCCTTGCTAGAAGTTGATTCCATGAAATTGACACTTTTTGTGAAAAATGTCTTTTAATACTTTTTATTATGTTCATTATAAACAATGCACAACTCGCTCAAATTTCGTACAGTTACGTTACATTTCAACAGTGGACATTCCCCTAACACTGGCTCATAGACATTCTTCCCAGCATGGTTATTTTCATCGCCCCCATTTTACTCCCCCGTCCCAACCTCCTTTTCATCATCAGTGCTCTCTTCCGCCTGCATCCCTGGCGGCTCACATATGTATCCCCTGAATTTATTCCAGTTCTCCCACACCCTGCTCCAATTTCAAGGACAACCACAACTGATGTACACTGCTCTTTCGGTCACCATGGCTGTGTCCATATCCTTACACCATACGGCGAGTGTTGGCAATTCTGCTGAGCCCCATTTTTGCGCGATATTACGTTTTGAGAGCATTATCCCCAACGTGGCCCAATTCTGCGCTGTACGAGTAAGGTCATTTGGTTCCCAAACATTTAGCAAACATCTCCTGGGTTCAGGCACCAATGACACTTCCTCTGCCTGTGATATTGTTCTCATCACCTTTATCCAGTACTCTATGACCTCTGGGCATTGCCACAGTGTATGGTAAAATGTACCCTCCTCCCCACATCGTCTTAGGCAATACGGGTGTGATGTTGTACCTATCTTATAGAGGGTGAGTCTTGTGTAGTCGGTACGATGCAGTATTTTGAGCAGCACCAACCTATGTTTTGAAGGTATTCCCACCTCCTGCGGGGAAGCTATTGCCTCCTGCCAGTCGGTGTCGTCAAGTTCCCCCACATCTCGGGACCATTTTTCCCTGAGTGTCACATTAGGATCAGGCAAGTTGTTAACTAGTTTGCGGTAGGTGAGAGAGGTAGCCCGTTTGTGCATGAAGTCAGTATCCTGTCTTCTAGGGGAGTGGCCTCTGGGATCTCGGTATCAGGTGTTAAGACAGCTTGGAGTGCGTGTTTTACCTGCATGTAGCGAAAGATTTCGCAGGGTCCCAGCTCATACTGTTGTTGAAGACGTTCGAATGTGATTACTTTTCCTTTGCGCCACATGTCTCCCACTGTAGAAATGCCAATTGCGTCCCATTGAGCGAATCCCTTACAAGTCCTGAGCCTTCCCAATCGTTGTGTATCCCAAAGAGGAGTGAGTTGGGTTATAACCCCACGCCAGCCCAATGTAGTATGTGCTGTATGTCATATGTTAACCGTATGTTTTGTGGGCCCTAGTAACGAGGTGGCTTGCTTCTTGTTGTAAAGGGCTGACAGCATACCTTCTGCTCCTAGTCCTGATCTGTCTGCTTTGAATGCAGGGTCCGCTTGAGGGGCATGTATCCATTGATTAACGACTTAACTGAGCTGCCCAATAGTATAATTGTATGTTTGGAAGTGCTATACCTCCGTCATACCATCCCGTGACCAACTTGTCCTGCGCTATGCGTGCTGGTTTGTTCCCGCACAATAGACTAGAGACCTGAGCTGCTATCAATTTGAAGTAACTTGGTGGCACCGGGAATGGTGTATTTTCCAGTGCGTACAGAAATCGGGGGAGCGCCATCATTTTAAAAAGTGCTGCCTTACCCAGCAGTGTCAGTGGTAATGTTCCCCAATGTATTGCATCCCTTTTTTTTTTTTTTTATAAAAATAATTTTATTGTTTTGTAAAACAGTGAAAACAGTAGGGCATTGAAACGAACCTTGCATACATATCCCTAGATAGAGCACCACCCCATTGCACAATCCCTCAACCAACCATATTTCTATTGCAGTTCGAAAGACTCTGGCTTCCCACCGTCCCACCATCCCGCAGGTCCCCTTAACCATCCGAGTCAGAGGAGTCCTCATCCGAAAGAGGCGGCGGATCGCAAATTCCTCCCCTGTACTTGTTCCATGCCCCCCAGACCTTGGCCCACTTGCGAGGGCATCCCCGTCTAATGAATACAGAACGCTCTGCAAACATGGCTGCGTCCATTTCCCTGCGCCACGTGGACAGCAGTGGCACCTCCTCTGCACCCCATTTTTGGGCTATATTCCTTTTGGCCGTCATGATGCCCAGTGTCACCCAGCCCTGCGTCTGACGATCGAGGTCATTGGGCTCCCACACATTTACCAAGCAGCGTCTGGGTTCCGGCAACAACGATATTCCACACGCCTGTGACATTGTACGCAGCACTCGTTTCCAAAAGTCTTGAATGATTGGGCAGTCCCAGATAGTGTGGTAAAAAGTTCCTTCCGCCCGTGAAAAATGTCTTTAATGTTTCCTGATGAGCAGGACATTCTGAGACTGTATCTTGGATAACCTTCAACAAGATTTTAACTCCATATATTGTTGTTAAAATTGGCCTGATGCAAATGGAAAGCTTCCCTTTAAGGTTACATATTCTTCTTCCGAGAGATGTCCCTTGACTTTGTCATATCCATAGTCAAACTGCTGAAACCAGCCCCTTGCAACTGAGAATCCCTGCCCTCACTATTTCAACAACGATTGTACAGAAGATATTGCACCAGTAGTTACTGAAGTGATTAATCATTTCTTTCGTTCAATTTAAGAGCTGAAAAAGACTTGTGTCCCCCTTATTACAAATAAGGTTTTTTTCCAAAGACGACCCAAACCATTTTAAATAGACATCAGAAATTCAAATTTACTGAAGTTCCCGAAGAAGATCATAAGCCTACAACTTCTGCTTTTGTTGAGTCTTACAGTAGCCTAATATAGTTAGTCACGCTTTATGCTTAATCGAAGAACTTAAGCTGCAGTTTTAAAACTGTAAACTTCCATTATAGATATTCTGGCTAAAGAGGATCCTGACTCGATTATGTAACTTGACCTGCCATCAGCCTTCAGCACTCCCGACGACCCAATCATGATGAAGAGGTGGGAGTGTCAGGCAGTTGAGATCTGGCTTAGCTCCATTTTATAGGACAGACAGGCAAAGAATCCGTCTAGAAAATATAATATTGAAATAATATTTAAAGGTAATATATGCCAATTATAAGCAGTCTAACCGTGATTAAACAATTGTTGGCTGAAGAGTCATAAGGTATTTATCCATCCTGAGATTACTATTGAGATATGTATCGATTCCTAGGTTTCCGAGTGGTTAATTGACCCATCTCCATTTGTTTACGCTTCATTTTATAACTATTCAAGGATGTGTACCATGAGGTTGCACTTTCTCATTTCGGACATTGTTATTGGACCTCTCAATTAGCCACAGTTGATGACTGGCATTTGCCCTAAGATAAGATAGAAGGATGGTGCATGATCAATCCCACCTTTAAATAGTGTCTGTACAAGAACAGGTATTTTACTAAATTCACAAAAATGTTGCTTAACGCCTCTACTCTTTAAAATTAAGGTTAAACCCTTGCACTTTACAGTCCAGCGATATCAGTTGACTACCATAATTATGCCAACTCTTGTGGTGTTTAACCACACTAAGGATTTAGAAACAGAGAAGAGCGAAGGAAATATTTATCAAAATCCATGTATAGAGAGCTCAAATTATCTTAGCCTGAATGAGTCCAAAACGGACTTTCATTACTTCTTATGCCATCCAACAACAAGGTGATCATGAACGATCAACAATTGAATGGTAGAACCACGGCTAGTCCTTCCAAACGCACATTAAACTATATTATATTTGATTCATAGATGGACATAATCGATTAGTGAACTCCGTTATGTCTGCAAGCGGCTTTAATATTCTTGAGAGGGGCACAACATCTACTGCTCTTCGAGAATCGAATTACAGCTGCCAGAGCAGTAGTAGATACGTAATGGTCTGTATCTTAAAACATATAAACCTAGTATCTGGAAAAAGCAGAATCTTTAAAAACTCTGCAGCCTGGATTGGAAAAGATACCTTTGGAAGTCCTCACATTACCGCCGGTCTACGGGAATTGCACTTTATCTTCCGGTACCAATAATGATTAAATTCATAACTCTGATCATGAAGTATATGTAGGGCGCAACCTCTGGGCTAGTTTAATGGCACACACGTTATTATGAATTGTGTGAAAGTTATACTGCTGCATAGGAAGGAAAATATGACCTTGCATTCTTTTTTGTGTGATTTTGTTTGTAGGATCGAGGAACTGGCCGTCATATGTGCGAAATATGGTGTTCCTCATATTGTCAACAATGCATATGGAATACAGTCTTCAAAATGCATGCATCTAATCCAGCAGGTAGGATTTTAATTGAAAGGAAGCAAAGCCACTTAAACATTATGACCTTTTAATGAACACAGTTGGTTTTTGAATGCTTTTTTTCAGCACACCGTACTAAGTCACATTGTCTAGTATTTACCATGAGGAAAGACTCTAACGTAACAAAAAAAAAAAAATTAACGCGGTCACTGATGAGTAGGTTTATGTAGAATCCGCTTGTCTACGTTTATAATCTTAATCTCATTTGTGTTGCCTACAGAAGCTTTTTATAAAAATATGTAGCTACATCATGCATTCTGTTCACTATATTTTCAGACGTTACTCCTATATCATTAAAATGTGCGATACTTGACAAAATTGCGAATCATTATTTAATGTATTTACGTTTTATGAGCGAATGCACACAGACATTTTCCAACATATATTACATTTTGCAGTTAATCGAAAATGAAGAAGTTCAGCCATCTCGAATTGTGTTCTAATTGTGAGTGAAGTTGGATTCGGTTAATGGCGGAGTTTAACAGAGCTATATTTCATTTCAAGGCGAGCGGTAGGACAGAGTTATAGCTTCCTCCCCACGCTTCAGTCACCCCCTGCAGCAGCCTTCTGTATGCCAAAGAGGTGGTGTTCACATGAGGAGATTCCGGGAATGTAGTGGGGAAGAGCACAGGCTAGCAAACTGCAGTACAGCTAAAGCCACAATGACTAATTCCACCAGTCGAGATTGCTACTGGAAAAAGCATTAAATAAATGGGTTTGAAGCTGTCCCGGTGGGGGTGTTATGGGGTAGGTGGAGTATTTCAAATTAATATGCTGGCCTGAAAAGACTGCTACCTACCTAATCCATCTTTCCTTGATGATAAGACAATTTTAGTTATCTGAACATTGATATTAGGACATGTTGGTGGCCTTTAAGAATTCCTCCTCGAGATCTGTGAGAATCTATGATTTTCCCAAAGGACCTGTGAATGGCCATTGTTATCCTTCTGCATATGCAGGGTTAGCTGGGAGGGAATTGCACCTTCCAACATGCCCATCACATTGCTTACAGTTGAGGTCGAGGTAGAGGTGAACGGAGAGCTCTAAAAACTATTTCATATTGTACTGAGGTATTTGGGCAGGGCTGACTCCTGTCCCTACTGCTTCTTGGACTTGACTTTGAAGCACTTGACGTGTTGGATTTGATAGGGTATGCTGGGTGAGGTGGAGTCAAAAAGGGAAATCTCCTTGAATGCAGATGTCATACTACTTTACAATGGCCAATGCGTGGTACACCATTCCCAGGCTCATTGCAGATTCAACATATATGGCAGGCACTCTAGTTTTAAATACACTGCGATACATCATTTCTGTTGCTGCTCAGTATCTGAAAATTTAACCTCTACATGACTGTCCTTTCAAGGAGGGAAGAACTGAATTTAAATTATTGACAATGGTAAACACAAAGACAGAAGCTAGGTTCCAAGAATGCAACCTGGATGTGCTGCTGGTGTAATGTTCAAGGAGGAGGCACCACATGGCAAGAAACTGCTCCACTCATTACTGTATAGTGCAGTCCTGTTCAAAATAGTGGAGCTGCCCAGCTTCCTCGGTTATGTGACAAACTCCATATTGGACCTCCCAAATCATTTATTGAAACACATTTGATATTTAGATATCTATTGTGGTGTGATTGCTCTCCAAATATAACTCAGGATACATAACTCAACCACCTATTGATTAATTTCTTAGGTACATGATTTTATTACATGTGTTTACATAATTCATGGTTTTGGTGTTTTGGTTCAGTTATAGAAGTCCTGTCCTTGTGTTACAAAATTTAAAAGAAGGGTTAGGCACATGCCTTGCTACACCGCTAAATTAACACCAAGAGGTAGCACCAAGGCCTGAATATTGTTTTTTTAGTGCCAGAGTGTTTTAAGTGAAAAATGAATCCCTATTTCATAAAGTTGGGTCCTCGGGGGAAATGTAAACCATTTTCGGCCAATCAATCTTGTGGCCTTTTCAGTAAACACGTTTGTTATACAATCATGCACTTATGGAATTGATTATTAAGTGCTTGAGAAACTCTTGGGTCAAAATAAACTTTCAAATGCTTTGGGTATTTAAAATAATATTTAAGGGAAGTATATGCCTATTATATGGAGTCCAACAATGGGTAAAGGATTGTTGGCCCATGAGTCATAAGGTATTTACCTATCCCTGAGGTTATAACAATTGAAATATGTATTGATGTCTTGGTTTCAGAGGGGTTAGTTGAGCCATCCCAATTTTTAATGCCTAATACTAGCTCAGGAGGCACTATTCAACAATGTGTACAATGAGGTTGCACAAACTCACTTCAGACGCCATTGTTGGACTTCTCAGCAACCCACGATAAATGACTGTCATGTGCCCTGAGATCAGATGGAATGATGATGCATGCTCAATTCCACCTACACTTGCTTCATGGAAGTGGGGAGGTCTTTGATGGTGGCATGAGTAGTGACCGGCTGGAAACTGATTACCTCTCTATGAACAGGGCATGCTCCTTGCAGTCACTCCTGAGAAGAAGGATTCAAGAAGAGGAATCTAATCAGAATCTCAAAGATGTTGGACATGGTTGAGAATTAAACTCAATTAAAATAAATCACAGCTTGAGCTGGTCAGCCTTTACAGGTATGTCCTGCAGCTCATGACCTTGTGTATTGCTCTGAATTGATATACCCGACTTCTCCCCCCTTAGACATTAGGGTTGTATTAGTCCGGACAATCTCTATCATTTATAAGACAATTATGAAAAACTCAGAAGACAACTTAGGCCCTTTGAAATCTAAATTAGTGAAGTACCTGGGTCCACTGGATGACATGAAATGGAAGAAGGCACTACTACATCCTAGAGAAGTGTTGAAAAGTTCATTTTTAGGCTGATACAGATTAAGCTATTGCATAGATTGTATTTTATATGTTTTGGATTGCACCTGGTGGGGTCAGTGAAGACAGCACTGTGAGAGGGAATGGAGAAGACACCTTTGTCCACATGATGTGGGAATGTTTCAAATTGACTTGTCTGGAGACATTAGGGTCTTTACTCTCAAAAGTAGACGACAACTCCTTTCAAGTTAAGTTAGTACTTTTTTAGATGGGGGTCAACTGGCTACATGTAGATGTCAGAGAACGCTGCAGTTGGGACTGGTGGTTGTGTGTTGTGACTGCCTCAAGGCGGGTCATCGCCACTCCCCCAGATATTGGTAGTGTGCGATGCAGCATGGACTGGTACATGTCTACAGAGAGAGTGGTTTATGGCGGTATGGAAGCACCGGTGGTTTCGGAAAATATGTTTTCCCTGGCTGTAGTATTTCCAACTTGTATAATGGTGCGGTGCAGCTCAAAGATATGCTGTTGTCTCACTTTTTATAGCCATCCGCAATGACAAAGGCAGTTTATATTCAGTGTTGTATTGTAGTCGTTGCTTGCACCTGCTGGCATGAGGATAAGGGAGGAGGGAACATATATGTAGGGAAACAAATTAAAAACTAGAATTAATGCTTCAGGTGTGAGCAAATCAGGAGTAGAGCACTGTTTTCGCTAACTAGAGTTATTGTAGTGGCATTTGATTAAATATTTTGGAGATGTAATGTGTAAATAGTAATAAAAAAGCGTTTAAAATATAACTTTTATTGTATTAGTGACTTTAAGAAATGCACTCAATCTTCGTGCTAGCTGTTTCCTTGTACTTGGTCAATATCATTGCAGTCAGTGTCAGGTTTTCTTCCCTTAGAAGGTACTCAGGTGGTTTAGTTCTATGTAACTTTTTGTTCTACTAGTCAGCAACTATTCTTGTGCTTCATGCTGCCATTAACGTGACAAATATGCCCTCCACTCTTAACCATGTCTGCAAATGCAAGAGAGGGATCGATCAGGACCATGATTTCCCTTTGTGGTGCCAGTCTCTTTAGCCATTTAGAATACTCTCCTGGTCTCCATGGCCATGCTGCCAGATGTGCTGAAACTCCTGCATGCGTAAGGCATAGAGCTCTTACCCGAATCAAAAAATAGTCAGGGGTTTTACTCCTACTTTTTGGGGTTCGCAGACCCGTCGTCACACTAAATCACTCATACACGCAGTCATTGGTGGGGCCCCAACACCAAAATTCATTCACGAGTCTGCACACAGAAGGGATGTATAGTTCATGCGCTGGACATGTGGGGGGTACCTTATAACCTATATAAAAGAAAAAGTTGTTTTACAGAAATATACATTAGCACTCACCACCTATAGATTCCTAAACATCAAGGCACTCCACCACTTGGTCGACAGACCAATTAGTTGGATTGGTTGATGGTGATCTAGAACCAGCTAAAACACATTTAAGACTCAGAATCCTTTACTCTCTTCATTGAATAACCACAAACTCGTAATTTCTGTTAATCAATATTGGTTTATCTAATTATTATTTCATTTAGTCTCAACTTTTATAATTAATCAAAGTTTAGAGTTTTATTCATTTCGTATGACTTTATATTTACCTAATCTCGCTATCTGGATTTTTCTCTAGTTCATTTGGCTCTGTATAACCGATTTTAGCCGTTAATTGTCCAAATAAAGCCGAAAGTACTCTGCTCAGCACGTCACAGTCCCAAAGCTCTACAAAGGACCAGAATTCGTGCAAGCGTCTGTCATCATCTGTGGGGTCGATAGGGTTTGCGGTCATCGAGCAAAAGGCAGCATCACAACCCTCACTAGTCTACTACTCTTTTATAATAAATTTCAGGATGACATGTTACAATTTTTAACCAAGAAAGTATGCTATTGGCTGATTGGAAACGTCCGATTTTACATCCTACAGGTTCACATGGATCTTGCTGGTTCACTTTCGTAGCGCCTGTTCAGTCCCAATGCTACAATGTTTAGGGTTTGCTTGTATGATCCAATTGTTCCTTTAAACCAGTTTTTACTGTTTGGGGTTTGGCAGTCCACCAAGTTCCTATCCTTGACTGAGGACATGGTGTGCAAAGGTTGTTAGGAGGTTCACGGAGCCGTCCGAGTCTGCGCAGTAGACATCGCGCTCACGAGACGGTGGCCACTTCTGAACTCCATGTCGGATGCCATTTTCTAGGTAGGACCAAATGTCAATTTAAGCGAAACAAACACAAAAGAATAATGAATACAAAGAAATTAAGATTCTAATGTTATCCCCTCACTAATCCCATTATTTATTAGTATTTTCCTATCATATAGCGACATTTAAAGCAATAATATTTACCTTTACGGTCCGCCACGAGAATGCAAACGTCACAAAAGCAACATAAATCATGCAATACTCTATTACCACATGTACTACTATTAATATGCATACAGATTTTAGTTATTAAATTATTTTGCTATGCAAATAGCAGTTTCCCATGTGTAATTGGTGTATGCAAATGGTTGAATTAGTATAACACAGCACACAATTAGTACATTTATAATAAGTAGGTAATTTAATTAGTATTTTCATGCAAAATAGAGGAGGTATACAACATTTTGTTATACCTGCTCCATCGCTATTATAACAGATGCTTTTGTAGAAATGTTAAACAATCTTGCCTTGTTTTAAACATTTGTTGGCATGACTATACAATATTGCCCCTGATATCCAGTTTCTGTTGTAGGGGGCTCGATTGGGCAGAATTGACGCTTTTGTTCAGAGCTTGGACAAGAACTTCATGGTTCCAGTTGGTGGCGCTATTATTGCTGGTTTTAATGATGTGTTTATACAAGCGATTAGCAAAATGTATCCAGGTAAATATATTTATTTTCTAGCTATACGTGCAGTACGCAATATTACTGTAATCATGATTTATTCACTTAATGTTTGAATTGTTATTTCAGGACGAGCATCTGCTTCCCCTTCATTGGATGTTCTAATTACTCTCTTATCTCTGGGTGCAAGTGGCTATAAGCAGCTATTGAGGGAAAGAAAGGTAAGACTTTTTTTTTTTTTTTTTTACAGCATTTACAATGTAAGTTGCTAAACTCAAGGTGGTGGTAGTGAGCGAGAGATACATAATTTGTTATACTCTTATTATACAACATACAAGCAAGAGCCTTTCCTTGAGGTTGTTAAAGCATATTGCATATGTAAAAATAATATACCGAATCAGAATACGCTCTAGTTGGATTTTGTGGATTTTTCTTTTTTTCATAATTTTAAAAATCTCATAAGTTCCTTGGTCATGGCGCAGCACTGTAAAGCATATGCAAACTTAAATTCGAAAATGCATTTCTAATGTGAAATTTCAAAAGCACCGTATTCAAAAGAAATCACTTCCACTGCCTTGCTTATTAAAACACAGTTAAATACAGAGCCTTCACATTCATATGTTTAGAGATAAAAAAAAAAAAAATGTGGGTCTTGCGTTTTTTTCCCCATCAAGCCTATGCCTGTAGTTCAGCTTATTTTCAAAATGATAGTCTGCTAGAAATAGCCAAAGGTACAGCGGCATACCCGCCGGTTACTGTTTTTGAGTCGCAGTGTAGTGGATTTACATCCGTGCTGGAACCCTTCCAACTTTGACGGCATTATCGTGCAAATTTTAGACTGTGGCCTTTTTGTGACAGTAGTGGACTTGTATCCTTTGTGGAATGCTCCTAGTGTGATGGCCATATCGCTTTGAACTTTATATTATGGTCCTTTGTGACACAAAAATTGAAGATATTATGCTGTTTACATAAAATGGATCGATATTGAACTGTTGCAAGGAATCTGCATTTGCTGTGGAAGAATTGGATGAACATTACTCAATTTTAAACTTTTGAGGTGCTCGGAGTGGTAATTTGACAAATAGAAATAGATATGTTTTGGCCCCCCGAATCATTCAAGTTGCAGCTGTTTTTTCTTTTTGAACTCCTGGTTACTCAACAAAAAAAATATTGTATCTGTGAAGTACAATGGCTTGATTAAAATCTATGATGTAGCAACAGTGCAGCCAGCTTTCAAGAAAAGAAGGACATAGATATAGCCAGAATAGCAATGATATATGTTCTACTGCCAGAACATGGTGTGTGAGTGCAGTGCACCTACGATGGGAGTGTTTTGGTGTCCTGCGTTTAAGTTGTTGTGGAATAAATATAAAATGTCCTAGCCTTCGTGAAGGAAAGTTTCATTTCTATTAATGGCGATGATTATGCTTTTTTATTCCTTATTTTATTGCTCAGCAGCCTTAAGAGTACAAGTAACAACAAAAGATTACAAATCTCATGAGTCTTTACAATGTTCAAAAAACAACCATAAGGGCAGTCCCTTATAAACAACATCAAAGGATAGCACTTCCTCTTTCTTCGGGCGAAATACCTGATCCCGCTTCTTAATTAATCTTGTTTCTACTCAGACCCTGAAAAGACAAGGAGTCAGCATCTGAAAGATGATAAACATCTGGTATTCCTATAACAGCGTTAAAGAGACCGGTTAAGCAACCAACAACAATCATAGATTCACAAAGCATAAGAGCTGTACCTAGATCTCACCCCATAAAGCTCCTGCGTTATGATACTTGTCCTACATGTAGGCTGCAAACTTCCAGGGGGGTGGGGAAGAACTAATCCATTGGGTGGGATAATCCTCGCCTCCGTGTCCTTAATAGAATTGAAACTTTTCTTCACGAAAGCTAGGACATTTTGTATTCTATGTCAGGACCGGAGTACCTAATGTGAGTGCACCATTGATTCAATACATAAGTTTATACATTGATACGTTGAATTCAAAGCACACCTCACAGATAACCACCTAATGGCGGGTGCCATTAGTTGATTATCCATGAGGTGTGCTTTGATGAAGGTGTGACTACAAGCCCCTCAACCCCTACAGACCATAGGGCATATTTCAGCCTTAACAAAAATACAACATAGCAATGTATAAACGTTTGTATTGAATCACTGGTGCACTCACATTAGGTGGACACGTTTCAGTCTCCTTATTACAGGATACTATAGGAGTGGTACACACGGGGCTGGTCCCTGTGCGGTCCTGAAGAAGAGCTTTAGGGGTCAGCTCGCAACATGTCGACCCAATACTAGGGACACTCTACTCATCATAGTCTGGTTGTTTCTTTCCCTAGTATTTACCCCTGTTTTTAAACATACCAACTAGGAGCAGGACTAAAATATTAGCCCACTAGTTAGGTATTCTTAACCCACTTTTTTCCACTCCATATCACTGCCCTACACATTTTTCAAAAATAAGTGCTTCCACGTGATTTCGCAAGTCGCAGCACACCTCAATACGCTGCGGATTGAGAGAATCACTATGATGAAGCATGCCACCTAGGGGAAACCCTGGTGGGTGAGAGGTCTCTAGAAAGGGAGTGTTCGAGGCATATGAGCTGCAGATTATACACTGTGCATAGATCGCCATCTGGTGTTGGGCCCGGATGTTTGCAGTTAGTTTTTTCTCTTGAAAAGTCTTTGGAAGTCATGAGTTCGGTGACTCCTCCCTTGGTTCGTATTGCGCATGGGCTTCGGCTCCATCCTCAGATTGTTTTTTTTCCGCCATCGGGCTCGGATGTAATACTACGCGCTCCGGTCTTGAACTTTCCCAGTTCAACGATCGACGCAAAAATCCTCGCTCATCGAGCTCCTTCAGATAATAAATCATCTTAATCACCTTCTCTTCGGCACTTCTTCGATTCCGGTCGTCGACGGCGGCCTTCGGGCCTATTCCGGCTCCGGTCTCGGCTGATGGAAAGAACTTCTTTCAAGAAGTGCCCTCGATGTGGGTCCAAGTTTCCCCACACCGATCTCCACGAGGTGTGCAACCTCTGCCTCTCCCCTGAACACGAGGCCCGAGACTGTCCCGCCTGCAAGTCTTTTCGCTCTAAAAAGACTATTCGAGATCGATGGGCTAGACGCAACATGGCGCACTCCTCGATCGCCGCTCCAGTCGACATCTTCGGGGACGACGTCGAAGCTCCGGGACAGCAGAACATCGAAGAAGAGGACAACGACCTCGTCAGTGCTTCCGAGGCCGACGACTCAGATGTGGAGGACATCACCCCGGCGCAGAGAGTCGTGAGTACAATACCCCCTCCCACACCCACGCCGATACCCAAAAAGGCTTCGGTCACACCTTCGCCTTCGGGCCTAGGCAAGACCAAGGATACTGCTTCTCACACCCCGCCTTCGGGCCCGGTGAAGAAGCCTATTAAGCATTCCGGCAGCTCGGGCTCGAGCCAGCATACCACCGGTACCGAATAACACCCTTCAGCACCGAAGAAAAGATCGGCCTCCATCTCCACACCGAACCTGCCCTTCCGGTGCCGACCGAACATCACAAGGCCCTCGGCACCGACACTCCCGTGCCGAAGCCTTCTTCGGCACCGACCAAAAAATCGGAGGTCCCAAAGAAGCACGGCTTAGACCAGCCTAAAAAGCCGTCGGCCCCGAAAACTTCGGCGCGGACCGAACAACCAGTGTCGCAAGAACTTTTCACACCGGATCCTCTCCAAAAGACACTCACCAAGGATCCAAAAACTGGCCATTTGACATTGTCTACAAAAAAGAGACACTTGGACAAACCAGCTCCACCTCCACCTCGGAAAGACACTGCTACCTCCCCTTTCAGAGTGCCTTCCCCTCCTCCTCCACTTCCTCCACCCTCCCCACCTCCACCCTCTCCACCCCCGCCTCATCGTTCCCCAACCTTGTCTCCTGTCCCAGACGATTTAGGAGACCCATATTATGATCCAGCAGATGTGCCACAAGACCCCACCCCTACTGGATCTCCAGACCCATGGGACGACTATAATAATCCGGACATCCCAGATGTCCCACTGGATGACCTTTACCCATCTAGGCCATCCCCACCTGAAGATTCCTTAGGTTTTCACCACCTATTACAAAGGGCGGCACATTACCACGGGGTGGAGTTACATACTGACCCAGTGGAGGAAGATTTTCTCCTAGACACCTTTGACAACGCACATAGGTCTACTGCCATCCTACCTATGTTAAAGGGAGTGATTAAACATGCACCGGAGGTCTTTAAAGACCCAGTCAGGGCCAGGGTCCTAAACCCCCGTATAGAGAAAAAATACAAAGCCGCCCCCACACACCCTTCTTACATTAAAGGCCCTGCACCATTGGATTCCCTAGTGGTATCTACAGCTAGGAAGCGCTCAAATTCTCAGGCGTCAGGCGAAGCACCACCACCTTACAAAGAGTCCAAGCTCCTAGACGCGTCAGGGAAGCGCACTGCGTCACAAGCCGCCAACATATGGCGTATCGCCAACACGCAAGCGCTATTGGCCAGATACGACAGGGCGCATTATGATGAGTTAGAGGCCATCATGCACCATCACCCTGAAAAATACAAGAACAGGGTCAATGAATTGATCCAAGAGGGAAAAATAATAACTAATACCTCTATTCGCTGTGCCCTAGATGCAGCAGATACAGCCTCCAGGGCCATAAACACCAGTGTCCTTCTCCGTCGCCATGCCTGGCTCAGAGTTTCATGTTTTAAACCTGAGGTACAAGCCTCTATATTGAACCACCCATTCGACCAAGATCATCTATTTGGCCCAAAAGTTGATGAAGCCCTCGAAAAGATGAAAAAAGATACTGACACGGCGAAAACCATGGGAGCCCTACAGTCACACACTCCCATGCGCTCCTTTCGCCGCTCTTCCTTTCGAGGCACGGGCAGAGGCTACTCCTCGGATAGTGCATCCACGTCCTACAAATCCCCTCCTCAATCTACCTTCACAAAGGGTTATCAAAGAGGCGGATACAGAGGCAATAATAATAAGGGCAGAGGCAAAACAAATACCGCCCGCTCTGCCACACCTACTACCCAATGACTTTCCCCCGCTCCCTCTAGACCATTCCACTCCGGTCGGGGGCAGAATACAACATTTACTTCACGTCTGGGAGACAATCGCCTCAGACAGATGGGTGACACAAATTATTCAGTCAGGGTATTGCCTAGAACTAACATCTACCCCCCCAAACATTCCACCCAGGCACCGCCCTATGTCTCAAGAACATACTGAGCTACTAAAACAGGAGGTGTTCTCTCTCCTGCAAAAAGGAGCCGTAGAGCAGGTCCCCATAAATCAACAAAATTTAGGGGTCTACTCCCTGTACTTTCTGATTCCAAAGACAGACAAGACTCTACGACCTATCCTAGATCTCAGACCTCTAAACACTTACATACATTCAGACCATTTTCACATGGTAACCCTTCAACAGGTTCTTCCACTCCTCTCCCAGAACGATTTTCCCACCACTCCGGACTTGAAAGACGCATACTTTCACATCCCAGTACACCAGTCTCACAGAAAGTACCTCAGATTTGTGGTGGACGGGAAACACTACCAGTTCAAGGTGCTCCCTTTCGGGGTAACAACAACACCAAGGGTATTCACCAAGTGCCTAGCAGTAGTGGCTGCACACCTCAGAAGACAGCACATTCACGTCTTCCTGTATCTGGACGACTGGCTAATAAAAGCCACGTCCTACGAACAATGTGTGCAACATACCGCCGCTACAGTCCAACTACTTCACCAGCTAGGTTTCACCGTGAAACATCAAAAATCCCACCTGGTACCATCACACACAAAACAATACCTCGGTGCCACCATAGACACCTCAAAAGCCATAGCCTATCCCAATCCTGCCAGCATTGCAAAAATACAGGCTCTGCGTCAAAAATTCATATGTCAACACTCTCTCAGCAAGAGTGTTTATGCAACTGATAGGGATGATGGCCTCTTGCATCTTCATAGTGCCCCATGCAAGACTCCAGATGCGTCCACTCCAAGAGTGCTTAGCGCGCCAGTGGAACCAGGCCCAGGGACAACTGACAGATCTGGTGTTGATAGACGGTCGCACCCATCGCTCTCTGCAGTGGTGGAACACCACAAACCTTTCCAGAGGTCGACCGTTCCTGGACCCGGTCCCACAAATAATCCTAACAGACGCATCGCTCTCCGGCTGGGGAGCTCATCTGTTACATCTCACAGCACAGGGCACATGGACGCCGCAACAAAAGTTACTCCACATCAACCATCTGGAGTTACTGGCAATCTTCCTCGCCCTAAAATCCTCCCAGACGCAGATTTCAGGCAAGGCAGTCCTCATTCGCACAGACAACATGACTGCCATGTACTACATTCAAAAACAGGGGGGCACACACTCTCCACAGCTCTCTCAATTAGCACAGAGCATATGGAGATGGGCAATTCCACAAAAGATCTTTCTCCTGGCCCAACACGTCCCAGGAGTCCAAAACACCGTGGCGGATCTGCTCAGCAGACAGACGCAGCAGATCCACGAGTGGGAACTTCACCCACAGGTTCTCCACCCGTTCTTTCAGAAGTGGGGGCAAAAACAATCCGTAAAGGCATTTTTCTCTTTCAATGTATGCTGAGCATTGTAGCATGCATTGAAGATATAAAAATGTGGAGAAATGAAACCAATTCTCCTTGTTGTGCTTTCCTACACCAATTTTAGAATGGTGCAGCATTCACACACATATCGAGATTTTTGATTTCTGATAAATCTAGACATGTGTCTTGTTCTATGAGTATTCAGTGCAATCATGCACAACAACACTTATAGAACACCCTTTCAACGCAAACTGGTGTGCATAATGAGATTGTATTTACATGGAGTATAAAAAGTGCACAGACTGCCTTTTCCTCTCTTTGTAAATATGAAAGTGTCTTGCACAATAACTATGTTACAAAAAGTGACATATTTCCGGTTTTAAAATTCCTTGCGAATGATAGAAGGTAAGCACAGAGTTTTGTCTGCAAAGATGTTCAAAGAAGAATGATTGAAATGATTGTGGTCCTTCAATACCTACAATGGGAAATTTTATGAACCCCTCAAATCTCTTTTTTGGCAGGTCACATGATATCTGATTATGGTCAGATTTCAAACCTTCATAGGTATAAACAGAGTGTTTTTAGAAACGTGTTTCAACTTTGTAGCTTCTTGCAGACCTCCTCATTCTGCATATTGAGACTTAGTTAAACTTACCTTCACAGTAATAGGAATAAAAAATGGTATACATTTTTTTCAGATTTTCATTGCAATCTAAATTCATATAAATTGCTTATTTTAACATTTGGATCTGTGAAAGAAAAGGAAAAAAAAATTATAACGTGTAATAATACATTTTTTACAACAAAGCATAATTTCCACAAAGTAATTTGTTTGCCTTTTTTGCTATTCTCAGAATATATTGAATTTCACTAAAAATAGCGATCAGAAAGATTGTTAAAAAAAAACAACATGCTATTCTCAGCAAAATACCACAAGTTACAAATTGCAGATATATAAAATGCTTACGGCTAACAAAATTTTATAAGTTTAACTTACAAAAACTGTAAATGTTGTCGCTTTAAAATATTTACCGAATCTAAGGATGAATTTTTGGAGGAGGCACCACGCCCACAACGTTTTTCTTCAGTGCTGTGGACATTTTTTACTTTTCCCGAGGGGCAAACAAAGATCAATGCCACCTTGGTCACGTGCAAGATTTGCAAAAGAGTTCTGTTGCGAGGGGATCCTAACAAGAAATACTCGTACGGCAAGTATGATGAAACACCTAAGGACCCTTCATCCAAACAATCTTGCACGAGAAGAGTGCAAACGGATGAGAAACGCTCCTGCGCCTTTCTGAGTTTCTTTTCTTTTTCTTTTTTTTCTGGTATGATTTCTCTATTTTTACGTTGAAAAACAGTATCTGTAAAAAAGAATCACAAATAAATGTATATTAATAACTTTCAAATTCATACTATTCCATTACTGTACAAACACATTTTATATAAAAACTGACTAAGAAACTATAGCCCTGAACCACAAGTGTGATGATGGTTAAAACACTACATGCATAGTGCATACTACTTTGAAGCAGTTCATGCCCTAAAGCCTACCTCACTAAAAGACTACATGCTAACTGACTGAATGATTACAGTACTATAAGGAGACACACTGGGTGAGTAACAGGGTGTTTGCTTGAAGTGTATGAATACTAACTGGGGAATTGAAGGTGGGAAAGACAACTGTGTAGGTGGTTAGAGGTCTGCATGCATAGTGAATAGGCATTTGCAGCAGTCTATGTGTTAAAGCCTGGCTCACTGCACGAGTACTTGGGAACTGACGGAATGATTAGAGTACAGCAAGGAGAGTGCCTGGATGAATTTATAAGTGGTTTGCTTTTGACACTGTGAATGGATTAGTACTTGGTACTGAATGGGTCACTAGAGGAGTGCAAAGGGAGTGACAGGATGTTTGCTGGACTGTATTGATACTGACTAGGGAATTGAAGGTGTGAAAGACAAGTGTATAGTATGTTAGAAGACTGCATGCATACTACATAGACATTTTGAAGCAGTCTGTGTGTTAATGTATGGTTCACAACATGAGTTCTTGGAAACTGACTAAATCATCAGACTACTGCTAGGACAGTGCCTCGGTAAAACTTTTAAATTTTCAGTTCTGGCACAGTGAAGAGAATAGTACATGGTACTGCACTTTAGCGTCAAACCCTGACTCATTTTATCTTGGCACAACAGGCACTGTATTACTGTCTGTTCAACTAGATTTTCGTGACTGGAAAACCATACCTTGCACCTCAATCTGGATTTAGTTCTGACAATCCCTTGATAAGCAGTGTGGGCAAGATCAACCACCTTTTGTTGTAAACTTCTCGGAATCACCAAGCGGAGGCCTCTCATCAAACATCCTTCTGGGGACACCGCTAGTTCCAGCCGAAAATTGTGGTACAACGCCAATGTTAATTTTGCTTCCTCCTTGTGATGAGGTGTTTTTTTGACAGAGTGTGCCAGTTGCCGGAAGCCACTACAGAGATGGCTAACTGGAGACATTCATCACTGTCTGTAGCCTGAATGATGTATTTCATTGAGGGGAGCAATGGTCTGGACCATTCCATTATGAGGCGGACATATTGTTCGATTTCCTCTGCATCAACTTCCTCTTACACTGTGGCTGGCCTAGCATGGCTGGATAAATAATCCGCAGGATTCTGGGCACCAGGTCGATATACCACTTATAAACAGTAGGCCTGCAATTGGAGAATCTATTTCTCGATCCTCAGAGAAGGCGTGGAAGAGTAGCCAGTGAAAAGAGGTACCAGAGGTTAGTGGTCCATGTGGACAAGGAACGGTTGACTGTAGAGATACAGGTTAAAGTGGCAACAGCCCCAGTGTACCGCAGCGGCCTCCTTCTCTATTTGAGAGTATAATTGCTTGGTCTCTGTCAAAGCACGACTGGCATACACTACTGGAGCCCACTCGCCATTGGCTTGTTTCTGCGGCAGTATAGCCCAGAGACCAATGGGACTTGCGCTGGGATTCACGGCTGGGATCAAAATAAGCCAATGTAGTATCTGCCGACAGCACTTTCTTGGTCAACTGAAATGCCTCTTCTTGGGCGGGTCCCCAGCTCCATACAGTATTGGCTGTGGTCAGCTCCCTAAGGGGCGCAGTGAGGGCAGTAAGATTTTGGATAAATTGCCCACAGTAGGTAACTATCCCTAGGAAATTGTGCACGCCGGTGACACTGGTGGGTACTGGAACTGTTTGGATGTCGTGGACTTTCGTAGGATCTAGCATAACTCCCTCCTCTGAAAATCTATACCCAAAGAATGCTACGTCTTTCTGAAGGAAAGCACATTTCTCTGTGTGAAGTGTGAGACCTTTTTTTTTATGGTGTTGGAATGTCGCTTTTAGATGGTCCAGGTGTTCTTCAAATGTAGATGCATGTACCAGAATGTCTTTCTGACAATGAGGACACTGGTATGGCCAGCCAACACCCATTTAATGGTTTCCTGAAAAACTTGTGCTGCGCCTGATACTCCAAAACTGAGACGTTTAGATCTCTGCAGACCCACATGGGTGGAGAAGGTAGTGATTGCTCATGATTCCGGTGCGAGCAGTAACCTGCCCGGAGATCCATCTTGGAAAACCACCTCGAGCCACTAACTTCGGCCACAATGTCATCAACTGTGGGCATCAGGTGTTGCTCTCGTTGGATGGCCATATAGGGTAAGCGTATGTCGACACATTCTGCCCTCTTCTGGCTGCTTTGGTTTTCACACAACCACAATTGGGGCTACCCAGAGCTTGGGGCCATCCACCTTCTCGATAATGCCCACCTGTTCTAACTTCTGTTCCACTTTAGGGAGTAGATGGAATGCCACCCTTTAATGCTTTAATGTGATAGGCTGGATGGAGTCATCAATATGTATGAGACCGTTTTTGAGGCATTCTATACCATCGAATAATGTTGCGAACTAATTCACCAGCTTATCCACGCTACTCAGATGGACACTGAAAGCAAAAGCAACTAGTTGAATATGTTCTGCTGTCTGGCAGCTCTGCAGCATTCCGTAGGCACCCTTGGTTGTGTATACTTTGGCACAAGTGGAGTGAGAATCGTGGTTGATCTCCGTCGTGAACACACCTGCCAGTGGGAGTAGCATTGAGGATCCGTACACAAAGACTTGGCTGGACGTGGGTCGAAGAGTCTGTTGTACAGGGAGAGTTTTCAGGACATGTTGCGCCAGAATATTAATGGAAGCCCCTGTATCGATCAACGCCGGCAACGGATAACCTGCCAGAAGGATATTGCATTTCAGGATGCGTTTCACTAATATCCAAAAGACGGCAGAGCATGGAAGACGTGAACTGCACCTTCTGTGTCATCCTCATCCATGTCTTCCTCATTCTCTGGCATTTCCGGAGTCTGCATGGTTTGTACTGCTTTAGTCTACTGCACACCTTAGCAAAATGGTTGGGTTTGTTGCAGACTGAACACTTCTTACCATGAGCGGTACAAGACCCTTGATGCGGGTAGGTGTTGAGTTGAATCTAAGGCGTGTTTTCCTTTTGTCAGGGCTCTTGACAGACACCACGTTGACAGACTCCTCTTTACCTGTCATTGCAAAACGTCTTCCATGTGCGCTGCTCGAACTTTGGAGAGATCTTTGGACCGACCCCTCGTCAGCATATCGGCCATTGTCATCCCTGGGACCTGAAGAATCTTATTTCTGAGCGTGACTGAGAAACAGCTCAGAAGGAACAGAGCCTGAATCTCCTCATTTGCGTCTGGCAAGGTGCAGAGACTTGCTAGGTCTTTGAGTCGAGGATAAAAAGTGTCCACTGACTCTGGAGGTACTTGATGAGCCTGGTGCAGCAAGAATCTGTCATCATCAGGATTTGCTAAGGGCTCAAAAGAGTTGTTTCAATGTTGTATACGGAGAGGTGGGCTAACTTCCTCAATAGACTTGCCCAACTTATGGATAGCCGCACCCCCCAAATGTAGTAGCATGGGACTTTGCTTGTCCTCTTCCATTGCTACGGCTGTAAAATAGATTTCCAGCTGCTCAACCTAATCCTTCCATTTCGCAGCAAGGGTTGGTGGAGGGCCCTCGTTCAGGAATGGCCCAGAATGGCTCCAGTGCCAGAGTGGAGGCCATGGGGATGCACACTTGGGTCCGTCACTCCCAACACCGGGTTTGTGCTCAGAACTGAGGTAAAGTTATGCAAAGGCACTACTCCCATGGTGCAGCAGAGAGATGGGCAGGTGTGGTTTGATGCCAAGAAGTGGTAGTCTGACCTGCAAGGAAGTCCAGGTGGCCCAGGTACGCATTGTTGAATGCCGATGAGGAGCTGTGCACCGGATGACTGTGGTGCAATCTGTGTAGGTGCTAGCATATGGATACTGACAATTCCCACAGCAGAAAACTAATTGAGCCTGATACCCTGCAGGACAAACCAGGGGGGCCACTGAGCAGGCTGTTGCACGGGCACAGAGGCACATTTCACCTCTGGCTGTTGCAAGCTTGTGGAGCAGGAGGTCCCAACAGCGGACTAGCACCAGGAGGCTGGAGCAACACTGTCTGTTTAACTTAAGCAGCACACAGCGTTGGGATTGTGCAGGCTGGGCAGCGTGACCAGGAACAGGCTGCCTGAGGAAACCAACCACTCCTCTCAGGCACCACAGCGCTCAAAAGGTCACCAGAAGGCCGCCTGCACCAGTGTGGGTTGGGCCTTGGAACTAGGAGGGCGGGAGGAGCTGTGGCAACAGGGGCACAGCAGAGCCACAGTAGACGCTCTGCACAAGTGTAAAGGGACTGCTAGGCACTGCGAAAGAGCCAGAGGTACTGTAGGCCCCAGAGGCAATGCGGAGCCACAGGAGATGCTACGCCAGCTACAGGAAACCGCAGCGGCTAAACGCACAGCGGGTTAGCGAAAGCCCGCTCATCACCAGTTTGTTGGGTTGCCGGTTGTGTTCGGCAATCAGGCCCGCAGTGCTTCCCCTTATCAACAACCGGCACAATCCGTGGTGTTTAATTAGCCCAAAGACGTACAGCCCGGGCTATTTTATTCAATTTTCCTTACGTCACAGTCCCAACCATTAAACCCTACAACAGTGAGGTCCATTTCTTAAAACACCCTCCTCAAATATGCATAATGCAATGACCCCTCCCAACATAACAGATGGGGACCCCATCCCCCAGGGCTGTTTGAGATGAGGGAGAGGGAGGCTTGTGCCCACCTCTCCCCCAAACCAACATATGTCCCTGAGACTCCATCCCCTGGAGCCTGATACTTTGTAGTTTCCCTGCCCTGGAGAGTGCTGGCATACCCTGCCTGCTCTCCTCCAGGCAAGGAACAGAAGTTGGCTCTTGCCCAGCAGGAGCAGTAAAAGATGCTACTCTAGACCAGGCGAGAGCAAAGGAATGGTACCGACTCACACCAGCATCCAATATCATGCTGGCTGGGGAGCCAGTAGGGACCGTGGGGGGATCTTGGGGTTCCCCATGCATCCCACAACAAAAGGTGCCTTGTAGGTGCCACAGGTGGGTTTGGGGCATGCATCTAATTTTTTATTTTTTTTATTGCTCGGCTCCCGCCATGTGAATCAGCTGGAGCAGCTTGAGCCATTGTGCTCCCCCTGTTGCCCCCAACAGAAATTGAGCTGTATGTGCCTCAGGTGGGCCCAGAGACCCCCAATTAAACAAAAAATTGCAGACTCCCATTGGCACCCAAAACGGGTGCAAGCTGGGGTGCTGGTTGGGTCTACGGGGGCCCTGGGGCTTCTCCCCGCAGCCCCCAAAGAAAATTAAATCTGGGTGGGACCGGGAATCCCACAAAAAAAGAAATAAATGAATAATAAATGGGCCTACAAAGCCCCTCACATATTTCTGACTGCTCCTAGCAAGGTGTGCCCCATAATACCTTTGGCCATTTTGGAAGAATATTTTTTCTTGCTGGTAGTGCCCCTAGATGAGGCTGGAGCACCACCAACCATGTTTTAATATTGTGAGGGCTGCAGGGAGTGCAGAAGATCCCCAGCAACATTTATAAAAAAAAAAAAAAAGGTAAGACTCCTAGGTCATTAAAACCATGTTCTCAGAAGAGCTTGCCTTGTTTTACTAAAGCACTCCTAACAGGAGCTTATTTATACTCTTCAGCTGGAGTGAAAGGCCCTCTTGTGGTTGTATTTATGACTACATTTTGTGCACTGACAAATGTTTAAAAAAAGACTGACGTTTTTTTTTCATTTGTTAATAAACTTTTGTAACAGTTTTTTTTACAGCAACCACTTTTATTACATTGCATTGTGTGATTAGTAAAATATACATTTGATTATAGTTATTGGTGAGTTTTTGGCAAAGCTGATACATCTAATGTTGGAAATGGGGTCTCTAGTTGGCAAGGGTTTGCACTTTTGGCCAAGTAGGGACCCTTCCTTCTAGTCGGAAAAAGGAGTTACACTCCTAAAATAACCACTGCTCAACCTCCTTGGTAGCTTGGCACGAGCAGTAAGGCTTATCTTGGAGGCAGCGTGTAAAGCATCTGCACATAACTAACAGTAATACAGTGAAAGCACTACAAAAGGACACAACACCAGTATAGAAAAATATCCAATATTTTTATATATCTAAAGCAAGACCATAAACAATAAAAATCCACCATACAATTCTCAGAAATCTTCAGTAATCAAAATAGACTTGAAGCACAGTTCTTTGAAGTCAATAGTCGGGATCTATAACAGTGTTGTGAAAAATAAATCCAAACAGTTCTGGCAGACCGCAGCGTCGTGGGCCAGCTATGGTGCCGGGAAGACCCGCAAAACAGTACCTTTAGAAATTCAGGGCATTGGAGATCTCTTAACATGCCCCGAAGAGCTGGCGTCCGCAGGCGTCAGTTCCGGAGGTCGGTGCAGGAGTCGTTGGGCTCTTGAAGTCGCACACGTTGCAGATCGAACTCCTCGTGGTTGAAGTCGGATGCGGCGGCGGCGGTCGAGTCTGTGGTGTGAAGTGCAGCAGTGCAGTGTGCGGTGACCTCAGGTTGCGGTGCAGGCAGCGGCTTGATGACAGTCATCCAGCGGCATTGGTGAGACCAGGGCTGTGGTGCGAAGTGATGCGGTGCTCGTCACGGTGCTGGCAGGTCACGGTGCAAGCAGCAGCATCGTCGTTGCTGAAGCGATGTAGTAGGCTGATGAGCTGGAGTCGATGGTGCCAGCGTCTGTGGCCCAAAGCTGCGGTACGGGTTGATGACGGTGCGTCAGGTAATGTACCAGGTGTTGGTGAGCAAGCCTGCTGCGCAGGCGAAATGTGTCCGACAACTGCCAACAAATCATTTTGTGTTCTAATACAGGGCGTCGTCATCCTTGGTTACAAGGTCGAGTGGCAGTTTGATCTGCACCATGCTTGGGTGGTCCAGCATGACGACGCACCCTCTGGTCTGGAGCCGCGGCAGGATATACACAAGCAGTGTACATGGATATACATATATACATATAGATATGTATATGATAGAGATCAGGGTATCTAAAATATGCCCACTACCACGGATAGAGTAATCACACAGTTACACGCACATACATTCATCATACGCTAGGGCCCATTTCACTAACATACGCTCAAATACTCTACCAGCAATAAACCTGTGGAAAGAAACACCTAAACACCCTGCATCAATATCAGGTCGATCAGATCTGGTTTAGTGACTGTCCTAATCAATAACATAATCTACACAACATATACAATAATGATCAACAATATAAACCCAATAATTGACAAGAAAGAAAATTCAACACCATGTTTAAAATTATATTGCTTTATCTAAAATTAGTCAAAGTAAAATCAATCAGAATAAATCATTTCTCATAGTTACCTATTCTAACTAAGTGTCAGAACGGGTCAGGACAAGTCTCTCGGTAAAGTCTCTCAAGACGAAGTCCTCAGCATCGATCCTCAGCAACGCAACCTCACGCGGCAAAGGTAAAATGGCAAGTGGCAAAAGGGTGGCAAGATCCCTCCCTAAGCTAACAGTTTTTATAATAAAAATTACAATGGAAAGACTCATCAAGTTTGCAAGAATACGCTGAATCACTGAGCAAAGCGAGAAGGAAAGGATGCAACATTGCAACATTTTTGAACCTCCGCTCAGGAAAAATACACATAGGGAAGACTACGGAACAGGAACCAAGAAAATAAAACATGTATCACATTTAATCCGGTTTCTCCTCGGCCATCGAGCCACAGTTCAGAGTTTTCCTCTACGGCTCCTTTGTCTTTCGAGATTGCCAAGGACACTTTCACTTTTCTTGGAGAACACCCAAAACTGCTGCTGTCCTCATGGAAAGTTTCATAGAAGGACCATGGTCAGTCACCCTCAAGACCATTTCCAGCAGGGGTCTCTCTCGTCACGTCTTTCACATATTCACTCGAGGCCAGGCTCTCAAAATTAGCCATCATGGATTAGGCCTCCATAGGCCACAATAGACCATCTCAATTAAAAGAAATAAAAACAACGTTACTACAGCATAATGATTAAACAGTGTTAACCCCACTAATACCCTTATGTGTATGCATCTATCTAGCTTTTGCAACATAAAAAAGCATTAATTCAGACAGCGTTTTGTGCTTAAAATAAACAGCACACAGCAACGTTTAAACATGAAAACTTGCACGTTATTTTTTAGAAAACAAAAACAGCACACGCATGCTAACCCTTGTGTAACTTTCTCTTATGTTAAGACAAACGAATTGATTAATGAATACATACTTACACAAGACAAATAATTAATTTGTTATTTATTAATATCTAATAAAACACATAGACTTACTAGAGCTTCAAAAGCCCCTGAATTTTCTAAATGAAAACTCTGCTCCAGCAATCCCCCCTTTGGTGATTTTATCACCAAATAAACCCAAAAAAAAAATTAGTGAAAATTTAGTCCCATTTTAGGAGAAATCAGAAATGTCTTTTCCCCTTACACAACATTAAACACCAGTCACTCTTTCATCATCTCTCTTTGTCTCTAAGTAAAGACTCTCCCTCAATTCTTCTAGTTCAATTTCTTGAGGTTCTCTTTTCAACTTCTTATTTTTCTTTTCCTTATTCAATTTCTTTTTCCCTCCCCTGTTTTTACAACACACACACACCAATCTTATTATTAATAAAGCCACAATTATACAAGACAAGGGAAACAATATTCTACCTATAATTGTACTACCTATTTTTGCAATAAAATCCTTAACAGCTATCATTTTATTAGCTATTTTAGTCCACAAACTCCCAGCTTCAAGTGGTACTAATTCTTCATGCAAATCAGTAATATTTTTGATATAGACCTTCAGGTCTTTACTTTCGTCAGGAATGTAAGTGCAACAATGTTGAACTTTCAATATTCCACAAACTCCACCCTCCTTGGCCAATAGAATATCAAGGGCAAGTCGATTTTGCATAGACATGGCACGTACGGCACTTAATTCCGTATTCACCAAAAGAAACCCTCCTGCGGTATTTGTCGATAAGCGATCAACCACTGTGGACAGTTTCCGAATTCCATAAGCATTTAAAGAAATTCCCACTGCTGAAATCAAAACCCCAAAAATATCACCCACAATTTCAGACCAAGTTTCTCTTTTAAAACGTGTTAATAAGTTAATATCTTCTACATCTCTTATTTTATCTGTATGAAAAATCTTAGGAAAAACCAGGCCCACATAACATGTGCCATACCAATGGTCCGGCAACTTGTAATAAGCCTTGTTCCCACAAACATAGTACACTCCTGGAAAAATCGTATCTTCTCCACCTCTGAAACCCCAACCTGTCGCAATGAAGTATGTATCATGGCACTCACTAGTTCCCACAAAATATGTATCATATTGGGATTTCCTTCTGGTAATGCAAAGTTTACCTTTCTGTGGCACATCTAGAGCTAAAGTTGGACTAGCCCCATTTCTCAATTCTTTTCCCATCTCAATGTCCCAAATTGTTTCACTCTCTTCATATTTTCCCCTTTTCTCATGCATGTTCACTCTCCTTTCTTCTACCATATCCAGGAAAGCTCTCTCCTCTTCTTTCAAACTGCAAGTTAAATTATTCTTAAAAATGTAATCTAATGTTAATCCTTTTTCTTCAATAAAAATCTCACCAAAAGTGTTAGCTTCTTTAGCTGGATTCAGCTCTTTGTTCATTGGCAAGTGCCCAAAAATACTATCTCTGTTAGACATCTTATCATCTACTTTCCCTAACAAATAAAAAACACTACTTAAAATACTACAGGAAATACCATATGTAGCTGGTAAATGGTGATAAGTAACACCCTCTGAGACAGATGCAGGTAATTGCATACAGACGTAGCAATCCCTTACTTCCATTGTCTTCACATACTCATATAACAGTTTAGAAAAAACATTACTAGAAAAATTATTAATTGACCTATCTTTGTGTATGTAACTACTACTTCTAATTGGAACTACTTTTTGTGAATTCTTCTCTACATTTGTCACATTTTCTATATTCATCCCAAACTCTACTCTAAAAGTAACTAATAAAACTAAAACACCCCATAGAAGCATTAATAATCCAGTACAACAGCAGCACATTCTACACCACCTCTTAAAGAAGGCACATCTATTACTATTATTCTCTATGTTAGCCATTTTAGTTTAGCCTCTACTACTCCACTACTGTTTGATTCTTCAGCAATTCTTCAGCTTTCAGTTTATCCAAATGATCTCTTCGTTCACTTTATCCAAGTGAATCCTTCTTTCACTCAGTTTGGATACTTGTCATTCTTCACTTCAATTTCTTCAACATCAAATTGTATCAGATCTCCAACATCAAGATCCTCAGTACTCGACTCTTCTCCAATGTCAGTCAAGAGTACTTTTAAAATTTCACCAGTATCTTCCTCAACCACTTCTCTCAAGACCACTTCCGGATTATCTCGAGTCACTGTTTCTTCTTCTCTTCCTTCAGACAGTGCCACATAAGACCATTCCGGTGATCTGTACTTTTGGTTGGGTTTTCTTACTCTTTTTATTTCCACTGGTTCGTTTGATTCCTTTGATTCTTCTCCTTCAGCTTTTGAACTTTGACTCGAAACTTCATTCACTTGTTCAGCTTTCGATGAATTTGCTCTTATTACTTTGTATCTCAGCCTCTTAACTCTGTTGTTAGGCCAACGGTCTCCTCTTAACACCTTTTTCGGCTTTGTTTCTTTATTACTTCTTTCTCCAATCCAAGTTCTCTTCCTCAGAACTCGACCCTCTGTTTGTTCATCTTCATCATCTGTTTCAAGTGCCTCTTGTTTCCGTTTTCCAGCAGCTTTCTTCTTCTCCACAGATTTTTTCACCACTGTTTGAGACTTCCCTACTCCTGTCCCTCCTCGGGTCTCCGACACGCAATCTTCTTGCTGTCTACTTGTCCCTTCACCTAGCTCCTCAAGAATATTCCCTACACCTCCTCGGGGGTCTTCCGCAATCTGTCCCTCTCTATCTTCTTCTGACCCTACTTCTTCAAGTATAATCTCAAGTGGTTCTTCAATCTCCTCCTCTTCTGATTCAGGAGTAATCTCTGTGTGATTTCTTTTTTCTTTTCTTTTTCCTTCACTGCTGTTTGAAACTTCAGGCTCTCTTACAGAATCTGATCTCCTTTCTGATACTCGCAGTGGTTCATTCGAAGCTCTTCCTACTTCTTTCCCCACTGATTCTGTATCTTCATCATCACTGGAATCTGACTCTTCAAAATACTCTTTACCAGTCCCTTCTTTTGGGTTTGGAACTCTCAGAGTATGACTTGCATGTACCCAGTGCTTCACTCCAGCACATTTTACTGCAGTCGTCGTAGTCAGAATAACTTGTCTTGGCCTTCCCCACCTTGGAATCAAGCAATTTCTTCTCCTGTGAACTTTTATCCTCACCCAATCTCCTGGACTCAGATCATGGGCTTGCTTCTTCTCAAGTGTGGTAGCTTCTTCTCCAACCTGGTGAAACACAGAATGAACTGCGTCAGCCAGGCCTTTACAGTAATCCAAAATCATGTCATCAGTTATTGTCACCAACTTATTGACAGGCACGAATGCATGGCGCATAGCACGTCCCATGATTATCTCGTGCGGGCTCAAACCAGTAGTTCTATCTGGAGTAGATCTCATTGTCATCAGAACTAAAGGCAAAACATCTGGCCATTTCATGCCAGTGGCTAAACACATCTTTCCAATCCTATTCTTTATTGTGCCATTAATCTGCTCAACCACACCAGAAGCCTCTGGTCGGTATGCACAATGTAGCTTCTGCTGAATTTTCAATGCTTCACAAATCAAACCCATGAGCTCATTCTGAAAGTGTCTACCTCTATCAGACTCAACTGTAACTGGAAACCCGTATCTAGGAATCAACTCCCTCAACAGTAACTTTGCCACTGTTAATCCATCATTTCTTCTAGTCGGGTAAGCTTCCACCCACCTTGAAAACAAACAGACTACCACTAGAACATACCTCAGTCTGTTCACTTGGGGCATTTCAATGAAATCAATCTGCATTCTTGTAAAAGGACCTCCTTCTCTGCCTATTGTTCCCAGACTCACCACTGTCTTTTTCCCAGTGTTAAATTGCTGACAAACCAAACACCTCTGACAGATGCTCTCTGCAATTGTCCTGAACTTTGCATTGTACCAGGTCTGTTTAAACGACCTAACCATCGCGTCTCTCCCCAAATGTCCCTGGCCATGATACATCCTTGCCATTGACGACAAGATAGAGTTAGGCATCACTGGTCTGCCATCTCTGTAGACCCAAACATGGTCTGTTTCTCTTGGAGCACATCCTGCCTTAATCCAATCTTGTTTCTCTTCATCTCCTGCCTCATCTTGTAACTGTTTCACTTCATCCCAGGTCTCTAGGACATTAGTAAACATCACAGAAAGAAAAGACATTTCCCTCTCTCTTTCCCTGTTAATGGACTGATTGGTCTTGGCACAGTACTGCGCAACATCATTGGCGTACCTGTTACCAATCGTTATAAAATCCTCCCCTGGACCATGGGCAGCACATTTTACAACTGCTAACTCTTTAGGCAGCTGTATCGCCTCAAGCAATTTACCAATCATTTCAGCATTCTTTATTGGAGTTCCACTCGATGTCAAGAAACCTCTTTGTAGCCAAAGTTGGCCAAAATCATGCACCACTCCAAATCCATACTGACTATCAGTCAACACAGTCGTCCTCAAATCTTTCCCAATCTCACAAGCTTTTGTCAATGCTATTAATTCAGCAACTTGCGCAGATTTCACTCCTTTCAATGGTGATGCTTCCATGACCTCTGAAACTTTGCACACCGCATATGCTGCACATAGCACACCATCATCATTCCTCAAGCATGATCCATCCACAAACAGCACATGGTCATTCTCAGGTAAGGGAATATCCCTTATGTCTGGTCTTGGTTTCGTACAGTACTCAAGCACATCCAAACAATCATGATCATCTTCCATCTTTATACCCACGTTTTCAATATCCGGCAAGAGTGTCGCTGGATTCACATTCACACATCTCTCAAGAGTCACATTTGATGCACCCAGTATCACTTTTTCGTACTTAGTCAACCGACTATGTGACATGTACTGAGTTCTGCTTCTTGTCAAAAGAATTGCCACATTGTGAGGTACGAATACCCTTACAGGATATCCCATTATGATTCCCTCACTCTGTTCCAAGCTCCTGCATGTTGCAGCCACAGATTTCAGACAACCTGGTAAACCCACAGCTACAGGGTCAAGTGTTGATGAGAAGTACGCAATAGGCCTTCTCAATTGTCCATGTTTCTGGATTAACACTGAAAGTGCACATCCATTTCTCTCACTGCAGTACAGCTCAAATTCTTTCTCATAGTCAGGCATACCCAAAGCTGGAGCCTCACACATTTTACTTTTGAGCTCTTCAAATGCTGCCAATTGTTCTGCATCCAGATCTAATGGATCTGTCATTTCACTTTTTGTCAGTTTAATCAGTGGCTTTGCTATCAGGGAAAAATTAATTATCCACTGACGACAATAACCCACCATACCCAGGAACATTCTCACTTCTCTCTGGGTTTTTGGAGCTTTCATTTCTCTGATTATTCTGATCCTGTCAGTAGTCACTTTTCTCAGACCTTTTTCAATATTGTGTCCAAGATAATGAACCTCTTTCTTGCAAAATTGCAATTTGGCTGGAGATACCTTTAATCCTCCATCTGCCAGATGATTCAGTAAAGCTATGGTATCCACTTCACAAGCTTCACGTGTCTTTGATGCCACCAGTAGGTCATCAATGTACTGCACTAACACTGAGTTTTCAGGCATAATCAAACTCTCCAACGATTTCTTCAATAACTGATTGAATATCGAAGGACTTTCTGTATACCCCTGTGGGATTCGACACCATGCTAAGATACGCTGGCCAAACCTAAATGCAAAAATCGGCTGGCTATCATGATGCAATGGAATTGAAAAGAACGCATGACATAAATCAATCACTGTATACCACTCAGCATCATGTGGAATTTGATACAGAATCACTGATGGATTTGGCACAATAGGACAACATGCCACCACAATTTGATTAACTTTTCTCAAATCCTGTACGATCCTAAATTTGCCATTGGGCTTTTTCAGTCCCATTATCGGTGAACTACACGGACTACTCAGTAGTTCTCTCAGAACTCCTTGCTGAATCATTTTCTCAATTATAGGAGTTATCCCTTCAATTATTTCTGGTGTCATTTTGTACTGAGGAATGTTAGGATATGTAATTCCCTCTTTCACTGCAATTTTCACTGGATCTACATTATTCATCAATCCCACATCCTCTCCTGTAAAATCCCAAACTGCTCTTTTCACCGTGTCTCTCAGCTCTTGAGGCAAATCCTCCGGATTAAACACAGCAAATGCACCAATTAACTCACTTTCTCTATTTTCCAGAGTCATTCGGTAGAAAACATCATCATCTGGTGTCTCAAAAGCTATTCCATCTGGTGTACAAAAAATTGTGCAATTCATCTTACACAATAAGTCCCTACCTAACAGGTTCACTGGACTCGTATCACAGACAATAAATCTATGCATGTCTGAAAATTTCCCTATCTGTACTCTTACTGGTTCAGTAAGACGTGTTCTGATTTGTGTATTGGCTACACCAACTACTTGGATTGCTTCATCCGAGAGAGGAAGATTTCTAACATCTGTTGACCTGACAGTTGATCTTGTCGCACCTGTGTCTACCAAAAAGGTAACACTCTCCTCATTTATTTTCCCATCAACAAATGGTCCTGCCTGGTCTATTTCTAGAGTTGCACCAAGTATGCACTCTTCCTCCTCTCTTCGGCACCGTCAATAATCACCCTCAGACTCACTCCCTTCACTCTTTAACAAGTACTGCTGTACTTTGTTAGAACGTCTTGGTTTGTTTACCTGCTCATCATTGTAGAATCCTGAGTCCTGATTATATTTTTGTACCCCTCTATTCTGCGGCAAGGGCGGTTTTGGCTCTTGACTCTGCTGTCTCACAACTTTCTGTTGTTGCTGTTGATTATTCCCTTCATTCTGGTTCTGCACCTGTTGATTTAAAGGTTTATTCTCATTACTCACTAATGGTGGATTAGGACATTCAGATCTCCAATGTCCCAGCTGGCCACAGTTGTGACAAGGGAACTTTTTCTTTGCTTCCTCAAGACTTCCTTTCCCTTTTCCTGCATATCTGGGTCTATTTCCTGCATTATTTCCTGGATTATTCGCCTGTTCCACTAACTGTGCTTCCTGTCTTTCTGCAACTTTCACTTGTGCCCACATTGCTTTCTCTTTCAGCTTTCTTTGTTTTGCTTCAATTTCATCACTGAAGTATTTTGCATGTCTCAGAATCTCATCTACTTTTTTACTCTGCCAATCCACTGTGTGTTCACGAATTCTCTCACCAATTTCAGGTCTTAGGCCATATACAAATCTGTATACAAAGTGACTCAAATCTTTGTCACCCAGGTGTTCATCTCCACTGAATTGTTTAAAAGCCAGTATCAGCCTCTCGTAAAAAGCATGAACTGATTCTTTTGCTTCCTGTTGTGTTCGATCTATCTTAACCCAGTCTGTCTCTTTTGGAGGAACTTTACTCTTCAGGTATACCATCACCTGATCATACTTCCTCATTACCTCTGGATCTGGTGCCCCTGTTCTTGAATCTCTTGGATATTCCTCAGTAGGCCAACTCACAACTATTTTACACTCAGTCCACAAGTCTGCTGGAACAATTATATCAAACAGACTATTCAGGTCAACCCACAGCACTTTTGACAATTTCACAAACCTATCTACCTGCCTATACCACTCGACGGGCTTTTCTCTCAATCGAGGGAAATCATTCGTAAATGATAAAATATCCTGTCTGGTCCATGGAACATGTACATATCCTCCTCCAGGTATTTCTCTCATAGGATAATTATCCACTGTTTTCTCCTTTTCTCTTACTGGAAATGCTGAATAAGTTGTTCTATCTACAGATTCCTCTCTTTTCTTATACCACCTATCCTTCCACTTTTCAACATCACCCCATCTTCGCAATAATGCCACCATTTCTTTAATCTGTCCTGTTCTACCAGAAGCATTCAAATTTTCAATGTCCTTCTCTGTAAAATCCATCCTGTAAGTTCTCTGTAAAGCTTTTACTTTATCAATGTCAACTCCTTGTTCATTTGCTATTGCTCTTAGCCTGTCATGTGTATTCCTTGCTCTCCAGGTAACACTTTTACACATAAACAATAGCTCACCATCATGATGACTCTTCAGGATTTCTGCTGGAACTGTTCCTGTCACAAGCTCTTCTAATTCTATACGTAACCTAGCCACATCAATAACTTGTGAATCCTTATCCTTTTTCTGAAGAACCTTCATCCAATCATTTAAATCATCAACTGTTATTTCAGCAGTTTTTCTCACTGGAACCACTCTCTTCTGCGGTTCTAATATTGGCATCCCTGAACAACTAGGTTCACTAGCATCCAATAGTTCACTACATGTGTCATGTCTTGTTTGTCTCAGGTCACTTCTTTCTGCTCTTTTATCTGAATCTCCTGAAGGACCAACTGAATTTGTCAGATTATTCCCAACATATGGAATCACTAGTCCATTCTCACCTGCTCTTTGTTTGTCAAACACAGGCATAACCGGACCTATTGTTACAGGCACCGTAACAGCTTCCAGATTCTTCGTTAACTCCCTAATTTTCTCAGTCAGTTCTGTTGTCGTTTTTGCTAATTTTCTGGCATTTTCCTCACTACTTCGATTTTCTCTCTCCCTGAAAGAACTATTACTTCTTGATTCAGGTGTCACTTTTTCTTTCTCAATAATACAGACTGTATCTCTTATCGGAGAAACAACTGGTGTACTCTCATCTGGTTCTGGTCTATATGGGGGTGGTCTCTTGTAAATCATGTCATTTAAGACCTCATCATCATACTCATTAACTCCAACTGCTCCCTCTTCAATTGTTCTCATAGGATATAATCCCTCTGACATATTAACATCTCGCCATCTTTTCATCCGATCATGATGTGTTTCACGATCATGTCTCCTCCCAAACATATTCCTGTAATACCCTCCAGACCTTTGCTTTTCTCGCTCATGAACTTCCTCTTCCCATTCCACTAAAGCCTCGAACTGCGTAGGTCTCGGCTTCGGGTCCAGACGTACCATCTTCTCCCGTAAATTTCTCAACACGGCCAAATTAAATGAACCATGTTCTGGAAATGCTAGAACACCATCTTCTTTAGTATACCTAACCCAATTCTGCAACCATATACAGGTATGTAATCCATATTTCGCAACCATGAAGGATGCAGGTGTTTTCGCTGGAGGTAGCAACTCACCCTCTCTCGTTTTAACCTCTTTATCCTTGGTAAACCACTTTTTAACTTTCCCAAAGAATGTTTTTTTCTTTTTTTCCTCTTGATAATACATTTTAGCGCTTACTAAAAACTCTCTACTCTCTCCGTATTATAAATATACAATACGAGCTTTTCAACCAATAGCAGCGCGACTCACACTAACGCACCAATCCTGGAGCGTCTACGTCACTAAACAGCTCTTCCAATCCCTGCGCGACTCACACTAACGCACCAATCCTAGCGCGAACCCTATTCTGGTCCACTATCCAATCAGAGCGCGGACTTTCTGACGTCAACAGTCGCTGCAGTTTGTCTCTGTCTTCTGTCACTCGTCTACCCTCCTTTACAAAATCTCTCAGTAGACTTCGTGTCAAAATTTCTACAAAATCTATTAGTTACAACATTAAAACATCTCCATTGTCCGCTTCGCTAACCACAGAATAGTAAAAGAGAGTCTATTTTCATAAGAAACCTTTCATTGACACAGTAGCACTTCTTCTACTCTGCCCTACTAACATACATTCATTAACTGTTTCCTCTAGGACTTATCCAAAGAGTCTTACAATCAACTAAATGTACAAACTTTCACGCACATTCATGCAAGAAAAATATAGTACATACGCACAGAATCCTGTTCTCGGGAAACAGCGCACAATCTGTCCCACTACAGAATTATAACATACATTAACTAAGCAACCTCGCCCAGTTCCTCAAACAAGCTCAGAGAATACCTATTACTCCTCCCGCGATAAGCTTTAACGGAAATCCTTACGGATCCCTGGGACTTAAGACCAGAGTTTCAAAGATAACCTTCACTACGATACACACTCCTTACATACTAGAAATATATTCTAATAGTAACATACGACGATGTCACTGATTCTGAACCCAGACAATGTGAACGCGCAACTTCAATTGTCACACGTTATTCCTTACAATCCCGTCTTTCCCGAGAGCAGCATATACTTCCCTCTGCCCTACTACGGAACTGCTACAACAGCTTCCAAGTTCCAGAAGCACTACATATAACTCAACATGACGACTTCAACATATAATATTAGTACATATACCAATATTGACAAAATAAAATCAATAATCAATAAGCCAATGTACAAGCAATCTTATCAGATCAAGACAACCATCTAAAACCATCATCACTCTGCTACCAGGAAATTGATAGAGATCAGGGTATCTAAAATATGCCCACTACCACGGATAGAGTAATCACACAGTTACACGCACATACATTCATCATACGCTAGGGCCCATTTCACTAACATACGCTCAAATACTCTACCAGCAATAAACCTGTGGAAAGAAACACCTAAACACCCTGCATCAATATCAGGTCGATCAGATCTGGTTTAGTGACTGTCCTAATCAATAACATAATCTACACAACATATACAATAATGATCAACAATATAAACCCAATAATTGACAAGAAAGAAAATTCAACACCATGTTTAAAATTATATTGCTTTATCTAAAATTAGTCAAAGTAAAATCAATCAGAATAAATCATTTCTCATAGTTACCTATTCTAACTAAGTGTCAGAACGGGTCAGGACAAGTCTCTCGGTAAAGTCTCTCAAGACGAAGTCCTCAGCATCGATCCTCAGCAACGCAACCTCACGCGGCAAAGGTAAAATGGCAAGTGGCAAAAGGGTGGCAAGATCCCTCCCTAAGCTAACAGTTTTTATAATAAAAATTACAATGGAAAGACTCATCAAGTTTGCAAGAATACGCTGAATCACTGAGCAAAGCGAGAAGGAAAGGATGCAACATTGCAACATTTTTGAACCTCCGCTCAGGAAAAATACACATAGCGAAGACTACGGAACAGGAACCAAGAAAATAAAACATGTATCACATTTAATCCGGTTTCTCCTCGGCCATCGAGCCACAGTTCAGAGTTTTCCTCTACGGCTCCTTTGTCTTTCGAGATTGCCAAGGACACTTTCACTTTTCTTGGAGAACACCCAAAACTGCTGCTGTCCTCATGGAAAGTTTCATAGAAGGACCATGGTCAGTCACCCTCAAGACCATTTCCAGCAGGGGTCTCTCTCGTCACGTCTTTCACATATTCACTCGAGGCCAGGCTCTCAAAATTAGCCATCATGGATTAGGCCTCCATAGGCCACAATAGACCATCTCAATTAAAAGAAATAAAAATAACGTTACTACAGCATAATGATTAAACAGTGTTAACCCCACTAATACCCTTGTGTATGCATCTATCTAGCTTTTGCAACATAAAAAAGCATTAATTCAGACAGCGTTTTGTGCTTAAAATAAACAGCACACAGCAACGTTTAAACATGAAAACTTGCACGTTATTTTTTAGAAAACAAAAACAGCACACGCATGCTAACCCTCGTGTAACTTTCTCTTATGTTAAGACAAACGAATTGATTAATGAATACATACTTACACAAGACAAATAATTAATTTGTTATTTATTAATATCTAATAAAACGCATAGACATACTAGAGCTTCAAAAGCCCCTGAATTTTCTAAATGAAAACTCTGCTCCAGCATATATATCATTTTTGTGGTAAAAGGCATGCATGGTAAAGACCTGTGTGGTGAAAAATGTATTTATCGGCAAGTGTTCTATATATATTTAACACTTGCCAATAATTATATATATATATATATATATATATATATATATATATATATATATATATATATATATATATTCACTGAAAAAACCATAGGTTTCACACATGTTATAGTTAGCGGAAATTTTACTGATAAAAAACCAATGAAATTCCCCCGTTATAGTTAGTGCAGGCAACTATAACTCACGCGACTGCAATCCTCTGCTGATGCTAATACTGTATTTAGACACTTATTTGCCAATGTCTTCTTCCATACATTTTTAGCTATACATATATTACAAATATTTTTTTTTCATAAAGACACATATGTCATCAGCAGAAGATTGCGGTCGCGTGAGTTATAGTTGCCTGCACTAACTATAACGGGGGAATTTCATTGGTTTTTTATCAGTAAAATTTCCGCTAACTATAACATGTGTGAAACCTATGGTTTTTTCAGTGAATTTGCAAGGTTTTTTAAATGCTAATTCCTAACTATAACGTGTGTGAAACCTATGGTTTTTTCAGTGAATTTGTACGGTTTTTTAAATGCTAAGTTACTTTACGCCATTCGTGGCGTGCGCGCCCACTTAACGCAGTTCGTTCCGTGCGCGCACGGTGCGCTTCGCGCACCGTGCGCGCACAGTGAGCACGCGGTGCGCTTCGCGCACCGCGCGCCCACTTTACGCAGTTTACCACAACAACTTGCGTTATGACATGCAAGACATTTATAGAGGAGATGGTGTGCACTTCAATGATGAAGGGAACAGTCTTCCTCTTGAACCTTAGACTCTGCATCGGTACTTACTTGTAGGTACCACTAAAAAATCATTTCATAAACACAACGGCTCTTTTTAGAGCCCCCTAATATCTAAACACTTAAATCTGATTTTCATTTTTTTTTTTTTTTTTTCTACCGTACGCTTACCGTAAGCTTACCGTACGCGTACCCCGTGATTTTTTTTAAAATCAATAAATGTTTTCTTTGTACTTTACAGTCCTTCTTTGACCCCCTCACAAATGTAAGGGGGTCTGTAACTCTCCTCATTGCCCCCTTTTCTTGTTTTCACTCTTTTTTTTCTGAGTGAAATACACAAAATGGCGGCCGCCGCTTCCTGGTTTCGGCCGATTCGAATGTTTACTAAGATCTAAGAGCCAATCAGAATCGCGCTCGCGCACGCCACCGTACGCTTACGGTAAGCGTACGGTAAGCGTACCGTAAGCGGGCTCAGATATATATATTGATTTAAAGGCTATTTTCTCAGAATCTACTGAACAGATTTACACCAAACCTACAAAAGGCACTTCCTTGACCTAGGGACTACCTCTCTGCCAAATTTCGAGTAATTCTGTTCAGCCGTTCGGGCTGTAGCTCGTTCTAAAGGTCCTATGGAAAAATGCATGGGGAAAACGCGTTTTGGGACCCCCCTTTTATCTCAGCCCCCGCTTGACGGATCCCCCCGAGACTTTCAGGGTAGGAGCGGAGCGTAGCGCCCCACCTATTTTGAGAAATTCGCGAGGATTCATCGACCGGCGCCAAAGTTATTCAAAATAGAATGTTGAGGTTTTCCTATGGAAAAGGGGTCCTAACTATAACTACCTACTGGCGACCGCCAGTAGGTAATATATATATATATATATATATATATATATATATATCTCCTTAAAAATTCCCTTGATACCTACCCTAAAACTAAAAATATCCTTGACACCCATATCCCATTAACCCTAAAAATACCCTTGACACCCATATCCCATTAACCCTAAAAATACCCTTGCCACCCAAAAACCCATACCCACCCTAAAATTACCCTTGCCACCCAAAAACCCATACCCACCCTGAACCTTTAAATATACCCTTGCCACCCTAATACATATATATATATACACACACACACACACACACACACACACACACACACACACACACACACGTGCACACACACATAATTAATACTTACTAATATACTTACCAATATATTTACATGTAATTGGTTTTACTACGAGTATGCCTTCATCATTTATGCTTTTACAACTTTATTCGTTGTAAAGGCATCCGTGGTAATGGCGTACTCATTTAAAAAACAAAACAAAAAAAAAAACCTTTTGTAAAAACTTGCATTTTAAAGACTTTGTCATTATAATGCCTTCATTGTAAAGGCATCTCGTTGGTTAGCCTTCATTATAAAAGCTATTTCTTCTGTTTACCTTCTCACAGATTGCATGTAATATTTACTTTAGAGAAGGAAACAACTCTTCTAATAGTCACATGATCGCTTCATCTCTTCAGTGTGATTTTAACAAACTGTTCAAATGTAATTTCTTGCCTTCTTGTTTTTGTTGAATATTTTTTGTGAAAACAATGAAACATGAACAAATAACATGGCATAAAACCATATATGCAGACGTGAAGAGTATAATACGCAATTCCTTAACCTTTTTGAGGGAGGGGAGAGGTCCCATGACTTACTCAAAGCTTTGTCTCTTTGTGAGTCATGTTCTCTTGGAACATCTGCCCCGCGCCCATACCACCGCAGACACCAATCCCCCCCCCCCTCACACCCTCCCCACATTTTATGTATGTATTTAATTATAATTATTTAAAACTTTTCATGTGCTACAGCTGTCCATTTCCTCTAAAGAAAACAACTCACTTTTGAAAGCTCATTTAAAGTAATTTCGATTTCGTTTTTTTCCTTTTTAGGAATTGTATGTGTATCTTCAAAGTGAACTGAAGAAAGTTGCTGAGGGCTACAATGAGAAGCTGCTGGACACACCGCACAATCCCATATCTTTAGGTATTGAACAAGTGCAACCATTTTGAAGTAGAAGTTAAATTCCAGTCTGCAGTCATGTACAAAGTTCTGCATGATTTAACTAACAGGGTGAAATAATGATGAGGTTTATTTTTTGCCCTTAAATTTCCTTATTTTATTCGAATGTTATTTGAGAAAAGCGGCACATGATGAGCAAAGCTGGATTTCATAGTGACTGCTCTATATTTGCACACCTTGAGTCTTGCGATTTCCACAAAAGACCTCTCCAAAGTCATAAAAATGGTAGTGAAACTGCAAGCTCCTAGCTTACAAGATTAGCTCACTCTATAACCCTGGGGTTTTTCACAGCTCCTATAATCATGGGGAAATGATTCCAGCGCTAATAAGAAAGCTGTTGTGAGCTCCTGCACTGTGGGAAATTTTTGTCATTAATCATATCTGTGGTGTGCCTAGTTCCCCAATGCAACAATGGTGCATTGTCCATGCCAGACCACAATAGACATTATGCTGAGCACAAAATGAATTAAAACCAATACTCCTTAGTGCATTAGCAGCATCAACCTGTTCATGCCACACTTTACTTGCACAGCTATGGGCTTTATATTCCTAGTCTGTTGATTGCAGACACATTTCGAACTTTATTTTGCCTTGCTCTCACACTTTGTAGTAATCTGCTCGTAGCCAGTGGAGAGTTGAACTAGAGTTTATTGCAGAAAAGCTACACAGCAGACTAGAGAGCCAGCGCTAGAGACATCCAACTCCAACAGCTCACATTACCATTTGAATCACAGAATTCTACAACGAGGCAGCTAGGCAACGCATTAACATTCTATGAGAGAATACAATAAGCAGGAATAGAAAGATACTGCAATATAGGGATACATAAGCACATAGAGTATAACACACTTGTCCTGTATTCCGGTGTTGTTTCTTCACAGTATTTGTGGTTCCTTTATGTCAGCAAATTTATATAGACAGTTGGCACATTAAGAGTTCATAACACCTTTTCTCTTTCCTCTGTAGTATATTTTTAGGGTCGAGCCTGGGCAGTGCATGGGCTGCTCTGTGAGGCATGCTGTATTCCGGTATGGACTTCGAAGCTCCGCCCACTTACCGCCTATATTTTTCATTGGCTTATGTCATTGTGCTTTGTAAATGTTGGCTTCTGATTTTTTGATAGACTTATTAGTCCCTCCTAAGTACCTCCATTGTCTGCTGTTAACTGCCATGAGGACTGGCCCTTTTACATGTGTCCTAACTTGGGTGCTTTCATTTGCAGTTCCGAGAACTGTTTACTTAAAGAACAAGTTGCTTACCTTCGTTAACGCATTATCTGGTAGAGACTCCATCTAGCTGCAGATGCCTTATCTTTGAATTTCTCAGGCGTCAGGCTGGATTGGAAACTTTTGCTAAGCAATACCCCTTGCATGCAGTGTCGGGTGGCTCCATTCGACTCCGCGTGACGTTGATAATGTCGGTTATGACGTTGCGTTGCCCATATAGGCACCACCCAGGCACAAGGACATCAGTACTTTTTGTTTTTTCTATGTCGGAAGCGCAGAGCCACGAAGTAACTGACGTAGTTGTGTGCAAAACTAGGGCTCTGAAATGGAAGTAACTTTAGCCCTACAATATTAGTCTGCAAAGTGGGAAGGTATGAACAGGGCAGTAAGGAATCTGCAGCTAGATAGTCTCTATCAGATATGTGTTACTGAAGGTAAGTAACTGATAGAGACTTCTAGCTATAGATTCCTCATCTTTGAATTAGATACCCAAGCCATACCATCCTGGCTGTGGGTGCGGACCATTACCTTAAAGTAGAAAATCCTGCAGGACCGAGCTGGCGAAGGGCCCATCTCTGCGGACTTGGCCGTCCAGGCAATAGTGCTTTGGAAATGTGTGCAACGATACCCATGTGGTTGCCTGACAGATGTTTTGGACTGGGACACTCCGAGCCAAGGCCATAGTCACAGCCTTTCCCCTGGTGGAATAGCCCCTTAATCCCTCAGGGGGCTTGTTCTTTGCCAGGGCATAATGGATCTTGATGCAGAGAACCCAGCGAGAGATGGTCCTTTTCTGCACTTCCCTTACCTTCTTTGTTCCCAAGTACCCCACAAAGAGTTGGTCATCTACCCGGAACTCTTTCGTGCGGTCAAGGTAGAACGAAAACGCTCTTTTTCGGTCCAGCTGCTGGAGACGTTCCTCTTCCTAGTGGACTGACCCAGATGGAAATGGGTCACAGCCTTTGGCAAAAAGTATGCTTGCATGCTAAGCACCACCTTGTCCAGAAAGGACATAAGATAAGGAGGTGAGCAAGATAATGCCTGCAGTTCGCTCACCCTCTGGGCCAATGTAATCGCCACCAAGAAGGCTGTTTGGATGGTCAAAAGCTGGAGGGGACAATTGTGTAAAGGCTCAAAAGAAGCACCCATCTGATAGGTGAGGACCAAATTAAGGTCCCACTTCGGCATAACAAAGGGCGTATGTGGAAACAGGTGAGCCAGCCCTTTCAGAAATCTATGTACAAAGGTAGAGTTGAAGAGAGAGGGCTTGTCTGGCAGCCGAAAAGCAGAAAGGTAACCCTTGAGAGTTCCCAAGGCAGAGCCCTGATGGGTAAGGGTCAGAATGAATAAAAGGACATTAGAAAGAGAAGCAGAAAGAGGGTCAATAGACCTTTCTGTACATTATAAAACAAACTTCTGCCAACGGCAGGCATATGCCGTCTTAGTGGAGGGACGCCTGGCCACCAGAATAATGTTACAGACTTCGGGAGGAAGGTCAAAAGCTATCAACTGGATATCAGATTCTCCTCGCCAAGTCCAGAGCCACAAGGGTGAATTGGGGCCCGGCCGCTCCTGTTCTTCTTCAGAACCCTGAGCAGGAGTGGTATGGGCGGAAAGGCGCATAGCTGACCTGAGCTCCACTCGTGATGAAAGGTGTTTCCAAGCGATAGCCGCCTTGGAAACTCCAGTGCACACTATTCCGTACACTGCACATTCTCTTTGGAGGCGAACAAATCTAAACAAGGTTCTCCCCACTGCTGAAAGAGACCTTGTGCCACCTCTGACTGGAGACACCATCCTTGATCTGCTAGGCATCGACGGCTGAGTTCGTCCGCTCTGGTTTTCAGAGAACCTGCCAGGTGTTGAACCACCAGGGTTACGCCCTGCTGTTCCAGCCATATCCAGAGATACAGGGCCTATTGACAGAGGATCCATGACCCCACCCTGCCCTGCTTGTTGCAGTACCACATGGCTGTGGTCTTGTCCATGAACACTTGCACCAGCTTCCCCTTGAGAGAGGTAAGAATGCCTTCAATGCCTATTGGATCGTTCGGAACGCCAACAAATTTATGTGGAGCCCCGTCTTCCCCGGAGACCAGTGTCCCCTGATCTTCACCTCTCCCAGATGGCTGCGCCATCCCAGTAGTGATGCATATGTCATGACTGTGAAATCTGGCTAGGGAAGGGAGAGTGGTCTGCTATTGATCCAATCGCGGTTTGTCACCCACCACTGCAGATCTCTAGCAGTTCCTTTCGAGATCTGGACCAAGTGGGTGAGATTTCCTCAATGCTGTGCTCATTGGAACTTCAGGTCCTACTGCAGAGCCTGAATAAGCCACCTGGCATGCTTTACCAACAGGATGCAGGAGGCCATGAGGCCCAACACAGAGTCAGTCTCACTGAAACCAGGATAGAGGCTGAAACATCGGAATCATAACCTTAATATCCTGGACTCCCTGCTAGGGAGAATAGGCTCAAAACGGCACTGTGTCCAGAACTGCCCCATTGATAGAGAGGATCTGAGAAAGAGTCAGGTGTGACTTCAGCACGTTTACAGAGAACCCCAGCGAATGCAGGAGGTCGGCCGTAGTCTGAATGTGGGAGACGACTGCCTGGGGCGAGGACGCCTTCAACAGCCTGTGCCTCGAGGTAGGGGAAGACTGCCACTCCTATCCTGCTCGGATGAGCTGTGACCACTGCCATCACCGTGGTGAACACCCGAGGGGCACTGGTAAGGCCGAAGGGGAGCACGGTAAACTGAAAGTGCTTGCGGCCTACCTTAAACCGCAGGTAACGCCTGGGTCCCGGCAGGATGGGAATGTGAAAATACGCATTCAGCAGGTCCAATGCCACCATCCAGCCTTCTAAGTCGAGGGCAGACAAGACCTGAGCCAGAGTGAGCATCTTGAACTTCTCCTTCTTGAGGAAGATATTGACGTCCAAAGATCTAAAATGGGCCGCAACCCTTTGTTCTTCTTCAGAATCTGAAAGTAGCGGGAATAACAACCACTGTCTACTGAAACAGGGATCCTATCTATAGCACCTTTGGCCAAGAGAGCTGTAACTTCCACTTGGAGCAACCTTAAATGATCCTCCGTCAGCTGTTCCCGATTTGGCAGAATGAGAGGAGGAAAAGGGAGGAAATGCAGAGAATAGCCCTCCTGGACGATCTGGAAGACTCACATGTCCGAATTTATGGATCTCCAGTGGGGGAGATGACAAATTCTCCCAACAACTGGAGTAGTATGGTCCTGCAGAATCAACCTATGAGTGCCTGGAGGCTGCGGCGTCCGTGGGGCAGTGTGGCCGACGTACTCTGGCCTCCATTACTGTATCGGAATGAACCCCGTCCACGTCCTCAGACGGCTTGGGAAGTCTGTGCAGGAAGGTGGCTGACGCAGCTGGAAACGCCTTCTGTTGCCACGAAAGGGGTGAAAGAAAGACTGGCCATGAGGAGTGAAGGAGAGGCCCATGGATCTGGCCATAGCTCGAGAGTCCTTGAACCTGACCAGGGCTGAGTCTGCCTTTTCCCCATAAACACTTGTTCCATCAAAGGACATGTCCATCAGATTGGCTTGGATATCGCCCGAGAAGCCAGTTGGTCTAAGCCAGACGTGACATCTTAAGGCCACTGTCATTAAAATTGACCTGCCCAGCGAATCAGTTGTGTCTAGGCCACACCATATGGTGAATTTTGCTGCATCTCTTCCATCCTTGACGGCTTGAGAGAGCACAGCCCAGGCCTCCTTCGAGACCTGTGGCAGCACTTGCGCAACCATCTCCCAAAGGGAATGGGAGAAATGGCCCAATAAGTGTGTGGTATTCACAGACTGCAATGCCAGGCTGTGGGAAGGCAGTTTTTCCCAAAATGACTCCAGCCTCTTAGATTCCCCATCCGGAGGGGCGGAAGGGAACACGCCCTGGGACGTAGAGGCCTGCAACACCAAGCTTTCTGGTTTGGGGTGTTGGATGAAGAACTTGTGCTAAGCTTGGAACACGTGCCTAGAAGGACGTCAGTAAGTGCATCATTAAAGGGCAAAAGGGTTTGGAAGTTGAAGCCCCTGCTTGAAGCACATCAGTCAGGAGATTAGTCCTGACCTACACTGAGGGCAGCTCTAGTCCAAAAACCTCAGCTGCCCTCTTTACCACCATGGCATAGGATACCCCCTCCTCCTTAGCCACTGTTGGCAGAGAAAGCATGCCAGTATCTGGGAAAGTATCTAGTCCACTGGCCCCTCCAAGTTCCCCATACCAGTCCAAGTTCATCTAGAGACATCCTGGTATTCCAGAGGGTCCATAGACCCCTCTCATTCCTCTCTTTAGCCTAGCACATCCTCAAAGTTCTCAGGTGACAACATAGAACCCCTGGGTGCAATCAGAGTCTAGTGACGTCGTTCTAGCTCTGTCGTCGAAGATTGGGCTGGCACCGCCGATGAGCACCGGGGGCACCGTTGGCTCAGACTTCAGGTCCGACGCTGGAGGAGGTCGCATCGACTCGGATCCGGGATTGGATCCTTCGGATCCTTCAGGCCCCACCGCCATGGCCGGAGCTGACAGCGTCAAATCTGATGGGGCCCCTTCTGAGTCTGCAGGGCCTGAGGTCTCATCAGCAGGGTTGTTCTGCACAAATACGTGACGCATGGCCTCGTAACATTATATTATTAAAGCGGGAGTCGCCCCGGCTCCCGAAAATGGAGGAAGGCATGACGTTGACTCCGCAGAACTGTGCCTTGAGCCTCGGTGCTCCTTACCTTTCTTGATGAAGGACGCCAGCCGAGGTGGTGAAGTCCGCTTTGACTTCCTCCTCTTCTCATGCCTCCTTCCCGAGTGTCCTGAGAACCTTGAGTGGGAAGAAGAGGACTTGGGGCTCAGGGAGCGACCTCTTCTTCGATTGGGACCGGGACCTCCGAAGACTCTCACTGGATTGTGACGACTGCCGGGCCACGAGGAGCTTCAGAGCTCGCTCCTTCAGGGCCTTTGAAGCCATGGCCCATCAGTCATGGTCGCGCTCGAGACACCAGAGGCAGAAGAGGTGGGGATCGGTGACCCACATCGTGCGTTGACCGGCACCGCACGGCTTGTAACCTGCCTTCCTCCAAGACATCTGTCGCACACGAAATGTAATTTTTTTTTAATTTGACAAAAGCCAAGAAAAAACCTGCTAAAAAGCGGCAGAGTAATTAGTTAAAGTGATAGGAGAATTAGTGCATCCTGACCAATCAGGATTCATGCCTCAAAGGAACACTGCCTTAAACCTGCGCAGAGTGCACGGGGTACTGGGTAGGGCACCGACCATTCGCGAAGATGCAGTCATAGTGTCCCTGGATGCTACTATGGCATTCGACACCCTTGAATGGCCATATATCTTCGCAGTACTAACAAAATTAGGATTTGACCCGATATTCATCAGATGGGTGAAGTTGCTCTACAGCGCACCAATGGCGCAAGTGGTTGTGAATAACAAAAAATCCGAAACCTTCACACTTAGTCGCGGCACCCCCAGGGCTGTCCCCTCTCTCCCTTACTGTTTGCTCTAGCCCTCGAGCCTCTTGCAGCATGGATCCGTAAAGATGCAGTAGTCCGAGGGATGCGGTGGTCGGCAGACTGGGAAGACCGTATTTCCTTGTATGCGGATGACCTCCTCCTTTATCTCACCTCCCTCAAGAGATCCTTGATTGTGGTATTCGACATCTTAGACGTTTTTGGAGGTATTCTGGATTTCGAGTTAATTGGCAAAAATCACTCATATATGTTCTCCGTGGAAACTCTCCCCAACTGCCCCGAGACTGCCCCATATCAATAGTTACTGAAGGCTTTAAATATCTAGGCATATTCATCTCTCTTGACCCAGCGATCAGATATGCCCGCAACCTGGTTCCACCCCTGCAGAGGCTTAAAAGCGACATCATAAACTGGAAATTACTCCCGATCTCTCTATTAGGTAAGGCAGCCCTATTTAAAATGATGTCCCTGCCCCGTTTCCTCTATGCATTACAAAATTCGGCTGACCCTGTCCCAAACTCCTTTTTTAAGGAAATCGAAGGACTCCAGAGGGACCTTCTTTGGAGTGGGAGACCGCGCATTGCTTTACCGAAACTCACACTCAGTTGGTACGACGGTGGAATCGGGCTACCAGACATAAGAAAATACTACTGGGCTGCACACCTCACAGCAATAAACCACGGCACCTACGATCGCCCTGACGCTCCGGGGTTCCGTATGGACCGCTGGATCCTTCCAAACGGGGCCTACACCCGAGCACTGTATTCCAAACCTGACAGATACCCACTGACTGGGCCTACCAAGCACACAGTCAAGATCTGGCATGCTGCAACCCAATCTCTGGGCTGGAACAATAGATTAACACTTGCCACCCCACTGTGGGATTCCCAAAAACTAGGGGACTTGGGTAATTCCAAAGGCTTCGACAAATGGGACCTGATTGGAATCTCCAATATTGGAGACCTATGGGACGCAGGGGGGGGTTAAACCTTTTAGCACTCTCCAAAGTCAACACGCACTGGCGGACTCTGAGTTTTTCAGATATCTTCAGGTCCGCCACGCATTACAATCCGCACTGCCTTGTGATGCCTCCCCACCTGATAGCTCCCCATTAGAGGACAGACTGCTAGATGGGCATCTGCCCGAAAGGGCTATATCCTTAACTTACAGAAAACTTATCAACAACATGAGCGATCCCCTAACCCCACTGCGGGAGAAATGGACGGGAGACAGCATCGAACTAGACAACGAAAGTTGGCAGACGTTGATCTCATCCCCTAAAACAGTTGCAATATCAGCGCGGCTCCGGCTTGTGCAGCTGAAAATCCTGCATAGAATATATGTAACAGGTCCCCAACTGGTGCACATGGGAGGTCAGACGGATGGGTCCTGTAGACGGGGATGCTCTCAACCGGGCACTTTCATGCACATTCTATGGCACTGCAGACCAATCCAGGAATTCTGGCCTAAGATACATGCAATCATGAGCGAAATATTGGAGGCTAAGATCCAGCCAGAAGCGCCCAGATGCCTCCTTAATATCTGGGAACCGACAGACCTCACCACCCATGCCACACAATGGGTCACACTCTGCTGCATGATAGCCAAAAGGAACATTGCGCAGCTCAGGGGGGCCTCACATGCACCCACAATTACGGACTGGAAAAAAGACCTTGACTGGTGTATGCAAAGAGAGAGTTTGTGTATACGGCCCGTGGCTGTCCCCGTAAATGGTCCAAGATATGGTCCCTTGGAATTTTTACCGTGGAAACATTTGTACCCACCCTCGCGTACAGGATGATGATGTCTCCCCTTCCCCGTGATTTCCACTGCATAAGCTTACTGTATTATTATGTATATTTGTTTTTGCGGTACCCTCCATATTGACTTTGTGATACTATGCCTTGTTGTTGAGTCCGTTTAATAAAAAGATTTATATAAATTTTAAAAAAAGCGGCAGAGTGTTAGCTCTTCTTGATTTGGTGCTTAACTGGCTCAGAAATAAAAGAACTGACTTCTGCGCTCCTGGGTGGCGCATATATAGGCACCGCAACCTCATAACAGACGTTACCGATGCCATCATGTGGAGCCGAATGGAGCCACCCAACGCCGCGCTTAAGGGATATTGCTCAGCAAACGTTTCGGGATCCAGCCTGATGCCTGGGAAATTTAAAGGTAAGGAATCTGCAGCTAGATGTCTCTATTAGATTAATGTACACAGCACTCATGGGACCCCATCTTCAGTAATGGCGTCTGCTTCCTAACAGACTTTTCATTTGCATTTCTTATTTTATTTGCATACCACCGCACTACTTTTATGTTTTTCTATTTATTTACTTTTAATTTAAAGTGCCGGCTGCGTGGGTATGCGCCTCTTGCCAAACTGTTGCCGCTCCATCATGTTTTAGTAACTCAGCGCCTTGCCCGCTTAATGGGCGTCGCGGTATAACTTTTAAATGCGCTCCATTCCTCCCTTCCCTCCTCCGCTGCATGGACGCCCGTGAAGGGGCGCTGTCCAAATTAAAGAAATCTGCATATTTTGTTTACAAGGGCCCCATACCATGCTTTCATGTTAATGGCGGACATGCCCCTTTTCTGTAATTTTGTCTCAAAAGGTAGTGCGTGACCCCGTATATTACGGATTATTGGACCCAAGAATATATCGTGAAGAAATGGTATTGCCTTACCTTTTTTTTATTTGGCCTAATGTGACTTTCAGCATGCATATTTTAATGTTAGTTTGGCTGCTAGTACCTCTCATTGTAAATCTCCTTTCCAGGCATCTAAAGAATTTATTTATTTATTGAGCGCCAGAATCGACCCCCGAAGGGGTATCTCTGCGCTTGGACGGGCGGTTTGAGACAGCAGCCCATTATAGACTAGAAACAGAAAATAAAAGTCTTAAGCTGCTTCCTAAAGAGGAGATGGTCCGTACACTGCCTCAGCTGTAAAGGAAGAAAATTACAATAACGAGGGCCCAGGTAGGAAAGGGACTTGCCCCCCAGGCGGGCCTCAGAGCCTCAAGTAGGAATTTGGGTTCAGAACGGACGGACCTCCGAGGCTTATAAAGAGTGAATTTGTACACAAGGTAAGTGGGGCCAGAGTTGACCAAAGCCTTGTGTACAATACAACAAACCTTGAACTTCACTCGCTCCCGCATAGGAAGCTAATGAAGCTTATAAAGCAAGGGACGGGAAGCAGTCCTTGGGGGGGAGTAGACAATCCGGTGTTCCGCAGTGTTCTGGACAACCTGCAGTCTGTCAAAAGTGGCCTCATTAGCAGAGGCCAGCAGGCCGTTTCATTAATCCAAGCGGCTTAAAGTAAGAGCCTGAGTCAATGTGTTCCGGGTCGAGTCAGGAAGAAGAGGGAGAATGCGGCGCAACAGGCCCAGCACTTTGAAACATAAGCCAGCTGTCTGAGCGGCGTGTTCCTATATTGTGAGGGTCTGTTCAATCCGGACGCCGAGATTTTTAACGCAAGTTTTCGGAGTGGGAGGGGAACCAAAGTCTGTTGGCCACCAACTAGGGGTCCACAATAATTGGGCCTCCCCGAAAAGCAGAATCTCCGTCTTTCCTACATTACACTGAAGGAAATTGCTCCTCATCCATTGAGAAATAGTTCTCATTCCCGAGGAGAAGGTTTCCTGCACTGATGGAGTAAACTCTGCAAAATTAAAGAGCAGCTGAGTATCATCAGCATAGGAGATGGGGATAAACCCACAACTCCTTAACAGATTGGCCAAGGGGGCCACATAGATATTAAACAAGGTCGGGCTCAAACAAGAGCCCTGAGGTACGCCCTTGGTCAGTTCTGTGGGTGCTGAACGATACGGCCCAAGAGTGACCGCCTGCGAACGAGAAGAAAGAAAACTCGTCATCCACTGAAGGGCCAAATCTCCAAGTCCAATCTCCTCCAACCTCCTGAGCAATATTTGATGGGATATTGTGTCGAACGCAGCGGAAAGATCGAACAACACCAAGATAGTTGAATGACCCCTATCTAGGGTCATCCTGATGTTGTCAGTGACCACTAGCAGGGCTGATTCTGTGCTGTGGTTAGGTCGAAAACCTGACTGAGAAGAGTCAAGACTACCCGTCCGTTCGACATAGTTGGAAAGATGTGTATTTATATGCTTCTCTAAAAGCTTGCTCAGGAAAGGGAGGAGAGAGATAGGGTGGAGATTGGAAAACTCAGTCAGCGGAACCTTCGTGTTCTTGCGAATGGGCATAACCTGTGCAGCTTTCCGTTCTAAAGGGACATGACCCTCTCTTAAGGAAAGATTGAGGAGATGCGTAATGGAAGGGGACAAAAGGCCAGCAAGAGAGGAAATAATCTTAGCCGGAATAATGTCCTGGGGGGATCCTGATTTAATAGTGCGGATCAAAGACTCTACCTCTACCTGTGTAACCGAAGGAAAACTCTCCAATAGTTGAGTAGCTATCTGTACGGGTGTCTCAAGTGGTGAAATGACTAAACTATTTTATCGTAGATGAGCTCTATTTTCTGTGTAAAGAAGGTTCCGATGTCGTTGCACAATTTTTGTGTGGGGGCTACTAAGCTCTCACAGGCTATAGGATTAGTGAAAGTTTGAAGAATACGGAAAAGCACTATAGGGTCATTGTGCGCCTTGTCCAATTGTAGTACTATATGGGCTTTACGTGCTGCCCTGATTTCCCTATGATATTTGGCCAGGGAGGCGTAAAACCGATCCCTGTCACTTTCATCATGAGTACGGCGCCACCGTTTCTCATGTTCCCTACAAAGACACTTCAATACATGTAACTGGGGAGAATACCAAGCATGCTGGGGCCGTTTAGGGATGGTAGAAAAAGATTTCAGAGGTGCCAACTGGTCCATCGCACTTGAAACAGCCAGATTGTATATAGTGAGGGCGTCTTCTATGTTGCTCGATTCTGAGACCCGTGGTTCTACAAAAAACGTGTGGAAGCCCTCCGGGGTAGCTCCCTTCCATTGTTGACGACAATGGTGGGTGACATGACTAGAGCTGCTTGTCTTCCTAGGGGCACGAATACAAAATTCAGTTGACGCATGATCAGACCAAGGCAATACCAGTGGAGATTCACAAAAAACATTGGAGGAATTGGAGAAAATAATATCCAATGTGTGGCCAGCTTTATGTGTAGGGCCCTCATTGAGCTTGGATAGCCCTAATGTGGCTAAGTCCGCCAGGAGTGTCATTGCATCGACGTTGGAAGCACATTCACTATATGTAGTGAAATCGTCCAGCAATAAAAAATTGCTGCTTGCGATCAAGTGAGGAGCGATTAATTCAATAAGTTGTAGAGAAAATTCGGTTGGGGGACCAGGAGGTCAGTAGACAAGAGCCCCCTTCCAACTTGTTTGGGGCGAGAGGTCTATACGAAAGACCAGAACTTCCATAGTTAGGTCACTTTGTTGTTATAATATAGTGACCTTAATACTGTCTCTATGAACTATGGCGATTTCCCCCCCCCCCCCATCTTGGATTGTCTATCCAAGCGAACAAGCCTATAACCCTCAGGTGGTAGGGCGAGTGTGATGGAGGGGACAGAATGGGGCTTCAGCCAGGTTTCAGTCAGAAACCCAAGGTCAGGCAGTACAGACGATAGAAGATCCCAAATCTCAGCAGAGTGCTTAGGAAGAGATCTTGCGTTACATAATGAACTTCTGCTGCCTTGCTTCGTGGGGCAATTACTTGTTTCAGTGATGTCAAAGCCTGCGTTAGAATGTTCGGTAGGAGCAGGTTGATAGCCCACAGAATATGTGTTAACTGGGGCACATAGGGTTGGAAACTTCTCACCCAAAGAGCCCTGAAATCGGCAGGCTATACAAGCAAAAGGGCCCTCCGGAAATGGCCAGGTGTCAAACCGTTCGGAGGAACAGAGCATGGGTCTGAGCTCCAACAACTCTGCAGTAGAGTAAGACAATCTCGGTGGGGCATCTACTACTGCTAATTGACCAGGGTCCCTGGCTCCTGGCAGCTCCCGGGCGCAGACGGGCTTGCCTTTGGCGCTCCGCCAGCACGCCCGCTGCGCGACCGGGAGAGCATCCGGTTTTATGCAGGGGGATTGAGCCACTAGAGCGCTAACCTCCCACTTGCCGCCTCCCTCCACTCCACGCTAACAAGCTAGCCTCGCAGTGGGTCAGGAGAGGGTGTAATGGTGTAGAAGTGCAGGTATGTGAACAATTTTTCCAAATCAGCAATTTTAAAACGAGTAGAAAGTAAAAAAAAACAGCTTGCCAGCGTAGCGCTCACTTTACACTGCCAGCGCGCGTTTCACTGATGATTGAATTTTTGGAAGTTCCAAGAAAGTTTTTTTCTCACAAATTCCTTGTTCTCTCAAATTTATTGGCTGTTTTTCAATACCCAAAATTGATAATTGTATTCAGAAATCTGGGAGCCCCATTGAGTTATTGTTTGTATACCTGCAGTATGTTAGAAAGCTACCCCTGCATCAATTGTCCCTCTTGTCACTAAGCAAGGAAAGGTTGCAAAGGTAAATATATGGAATGTTTTGATATGAACAGGAAAGGTTTTAGACCCGTTCTGGTACGTTTGGGGAAGCACACAGGGTATTAGATTCAGCGAGAGACAATGAAACAGAGCACCCAAGTGGGGAGGGGCTAGGAAGAGAGACTAATCAAGTATCTTGGGAGGTGTCCAGTCCACTGGCATTCGCCAAATTCTTACACCAGTTGTCCTCATTGGGGTCTAGGAGCTGGTATTCATAGGGGGCTAGTTATATTCCCTTAAGTCCCAGCCCATAGGAATAGGGCTCAGGCTCCGTTCTGAACGCTGCCCATCCGTCTCCGTGTCAGAGCCTGGAATAATAGCAGAGGTGACTCTAGGGATGTCGACTGTTGGGCTTAATCTGCATCAGTCCAGATCCGTCCATGGATCCAAACTTATTGCTTGTTCTTCAATGCCCAAAAGCAATTTGTAACACCTGGACGGCGGCTTTCTTGGTGCCATTAACTTCAGAGAGTGAAGTGAGTAAGATTTAGGCTCCATGAACTTTACACTTTTTTCCATTGTAACAAATCATTGTAATAAATAGTCTCTCGAGATTTGCCTGTCTTTTCTTCTCAAGATCATCTTTAAATTCCACAGAAACAAAATTACTTTATTGCAGACATTTTTCCAGAATCCTGCGTTTCTTTCCTGCGTCATAGTAACTCTCAAATACTATTACCTAAGGTAGACTAAGAACAGGCAGCTTTTTTTAAATTATGAAACCCTACCTACTGGTCTAGCTTCTTCCAAATTATGAGATGGAGCTCCAATTACACTGTATCCTCCTACGAATAAAAACCAATACATTTTTAACAGGTAGACCAGTGGGCCACTGCACTGGTGGTGAGAAAGCCTCAGCCAGTTCAATGAAGAACATCCATGTTCCCAACATTTGTAAGTTTGCCAAACAGAGATTTAGGCAAGTAATATTAGTTGGATTCAGACTCAGGACAGATGTCTTTAGTCAGGCTTTACTGCACAACAGATAGAGGATTCTGTATAGCCTTGGAATGAAATTAGGGCTGGGTTTAGCTTGTAACTTCATTAACACTTTTAGGACAATCGGAGACAGCCTCATAATGCACAAGAAAAAGTTACTTAGTATCCTAGTTTTTCATCAAGGGTATTTGCAATGAATTAAAAAAAAATCCCCACCACAACCCCACTTTGCAGTGCCACAGAACCGTTGTCCTTAGTGATTATTCTCTTGCAGTGCTCCAAGCACTAACAGCCTGATTGTACTGTTTCCTCATGCCCAGCAGGAAGTCCGTCACTGGTTCACTGTGGAGCTTCTGTGAGACCAGTTCCTGATTTTCTAGTTACTAGTTTTGTAGTGTTTTCAGTCAGATGTACCAATTATAGGATTATTTAACCAATTGAGAATAAAAACACAAAAAGCTTGTTTTTAGTTATGTTGTTTTACATCTGAAAACATATTTCAAAAAAACGTTTTACAACTAAAATTACGAGTAAGTAACTTTTCTTTCTGGACCATTCTCCCTCTTTCTCTTAGGAGTTGGTGGACCTGTGGAAATCTTAGCTCTCAAATAATTGTTGTTTTCCAAATCGTGAATTTATTGCCCCAAAGGCCTGATTCATGACATTAGTTATTCAGTATGAAGTAAATGTGTGTGAGGATTTCTAGGCCCAGTTTGGATTTACGAATCGTATGTAATTCAATTATGATTAAAATATTTAACATTTTCATTCATTTGGTTTTAAGATGTCCAACTGCTAAAGTTGTTTTCCCATTCATGTCGGAAGCACCCAAAGAGAATTGCAATGTATATGTTTTCAAAATCAATTAGTCTGAACATGTTACATTGAGTCTTTACGAAGAAATCACAGGAGTCAAGCTGGCTTCTGCTTAGCATAGAAAATAACGCATTTGTGCCAATTAATTGTCCAGTATGTTTCCAACATTACACAAGTTACCTAGAACGGCGGCTCTCCTAAATATATTTAGAGATTTTCCTATAGAGCGCTATTTCATCTAATAACGTTCTTTCATATACCTCACCCCCAACACCCATTTGGCTCATGCCTTCCACTACCTTTGGAATCTCCTTTGAGGTTGTCCTCTGCGCACACAACTTAGCTAGTGGATCAACTCTTAGTACTAGGAGAAGTGGAAACAGGCGGAAACCCTATTTTGTCCCTCCCAAGTACACCTCTGGAAAAACGTTGAGTGTAGAGCAGGAGCACATAGCTCTAAGATTGTCAGCCAGTGTTCATTGCCTCTCAAACTGAAAACATAACATTCCACTTCAAATTAAAAGCGGTTTTAGGACTCCGATATTGTAGAGGGCTCCTAATTCTTATCACCAGAGCAATGTGAAGCTTTTGCAGACTCATCCATCCCTTCTGACCAAAATGTATGCTACAATTCAATTTCAACCTCCTTTTATAGCAACAAGATCTCCCAGGACGAGTCACAATCATCTGTTCTCATCATTTTGAGTATTGCCACGGTTTGTGGCTCATCTTAGATCAACTGGGAATTAGCCTTTGTATGCTAAGTCCACAATAATGTCTAGCATCTGTATATGGACATTTTACTCTTTTTTTTTTTTTATTATATGAAAAATTCTGCTGAGAAAATGCTGGAGTTTTCTTGCTTGTAACTAGCAGATTGACTATCTCTTACTCAAAATCTCTATGCCCAATAGATTTACTTGTTCCCTATGTCCCTGGAATGTTGTGCAGTAATCAATCAGACTAATCATTAACTTTCCTTCTTTGTGGAATATATAGCTTTATGGCGTGGCACAAAAGATATGGCAGTTGTATGTTCCTTGTCTTATTTTTGCTTGCACCTGTTCTCCACAAAACTTTCACAAGTTTTAATGGTCGATGTCTGCCTTCCTTAGTAGGGAATAACATATAGGCCAATATATTGTTGGTGTCATGTCTTGAAGAATAAAATATATGATAATTTGTCTACTGCTACAGTTATCTCGGATATTCAGAAAATCACTCCCACTCTATCTCTCACAGGGAATGATTCCCGTTTAGAAAAGTTTATCCCCATCCAGCTGCATACCTTGACAGAAATGTTAAAGGGGGCTAAATTAGGATCACCTCTTGATATCCTACCAGCAAAGACCTTTGCATTACTCGTGACACAACTAGCCCCTTCTATCTGTACAATATTAAATTCATCTCTGAACGATGGAATCCTGCCAAGGGCAAGGAAAACAGCAAAGGTACTTCCTATTTGTAAAAAGCAAGGTCTTCCTTCCTCAGATTTATCAAACCATCGACCTATTTCTCTCCTCCCGTTAATGATTAAGCTCCTAGAAGGGTATATAAACAAAATACTCATGGAATATATAGAGTCCCAAGACTGTCTAGATTTCTCTGTCTGGTTTTACACCCAAGCACAATATAGAATCTGCACTGATAGCTGTCACAGACTATATTAGGATCTCTTTGGATAATAATCAGGCTGTACTATTGGTGCTCCTGGACCGGTCAGTGGTGTTTGACACTGTCACACCATAGATTGCATCACAGACTTTGGTAAATCGGAATCGGGGGACATACCCTACAAGGGTTCTCCAGTTTTCCAAGTCAACGTACGCAGACCATTAATTTAGGTCCTTTTCGCTCGCGTATCATTGAGTTCACCTAAGGAGAGCCTCAGGGTTCCTGCCTTAGACCTACTCTGTTCAAAGTGTATGTAGCTCCCCTGGCCAAGATTGTAAGAGAATTTGGGTTCACTCCTTTCTCGTATGCAGATGATACACAACGTCTCCTATCTTTTGATAGCAAAGATAATACTTCTAAACTTCGTTTTTTGGCAGGCATCAAAGCGGTTTCAGCCTGGATGGCTGAAAATTGTCTCCAGTTGAATGCTGAAAAAATGGAGATCAAGCTTTTTGCAATTGCTCAAAAACTCTGGACTGCAGAGTGGTGGCCTTCAAACTTGTATAGCTCCAGTCCCTAAGGCGGTCGTAAAAAATGTAGGCATAAAGCTGGATCATTCCCTTTTTATGAAGGATCAAGTAAGAACTACCACTGGTACCTGTTTCCACATGCTGAGTCTCTTGCGTAGTGTATTCCAATTCCTCCCTCTCGAGGTAAGCACAACTCTGATTCAGGCTTTAGTGATTAGCCTCCTAGACTACTGCAATGCTCTTATTGAATAAACTGCAAGTGGTTCAGAGCTCTGCAGCTCACCTGGTACAGAATATGCCATCCAGAACCACCACATCGCCTTTTTTGTGATAGCTACTCTGGCTACTCATTAGACAGAGAATTAAGTTCTAAATCTGCTGTATTGTACACAAGACGCTCAACGGCAAAGGACCCAGTTATTTAACAGATAAACTGCTCCATTATTGGCCAAGCAGAGCCCTACGATCAGGGGACAAATACCTTGTTTCATGAAGTCCCATTCTGGGGGCAAATCTTTTTCCCATCTAGTGCCCCTATGTTGGAATCATCTGCCACTTGGCCTCCGTAAATGCAACAACTTTCCTATCTTTAGGAAAATTTTGAAAACTGAACTGTTCCCTAACTGTTTACCTGGGTTGTTGCTCTCCAGCGCGGAGATACTCCTTTGGGGGCGATTCATGCATTTTACAAACTACTCATTCATTCATGCCAGTCACCTACTCTGACAATGATGTACTTTTCCCAGCTTGCAATCCACCTCGAATTATTCCTGGCCGAAGTAAATGCACAAATCCGCAAACTACCTAGCTACCCATTGTAAATGAGTTGCTAGGTGGCATAGCTTGAAATTTGGCACTCTGCACCCCCTCTTCACAGTCAGCATCTTTAGCGTTGCTAGAACTACCTTGGTTGTGCCAACAGCCTGTATTAACTGCAACAGCAGAGCATCTAATTCCCTTGTTGGGAAGGGCATAAGGCAAATTGGTAAAGTGACCGTGCTAACAGTGCCATTTTTGGTAGTGCCTCTCCGCCCATGATGCGGAGTGGCAGCTTGGTCGAAAATGCAACACTGACCTTCAAAGATCTTATTTCTCTAGCTATGTTGCCTTCTAGTATGTCTCAGGGGGTCTCTACATATTTAATTGAAATTACATTTGAATTTATTGTACACCCAGATCAGCCACAACCTCCCATCCAGTTGCTGCAATTCATTCTCCTCGGGTCTGATTGGGAAAATTGAAGTTTTCGCTCAGTTGGCTCGTAAACCCAAAAAGTATCCAAAGTCCTCCAGTAGTCTTCCAGTAGAGCAGTAGTGTGTGCCAATCCCTGTGCCATGTCCCATAGGTATATTAAAACATCAACTGTGCATCACAATCTTGTATGATCTGTGCCCTCTAATTTTGACAGGGCGTGTGTTGTTTCCCCAAAACTAACCCAATTGGGATCTCTGGCCACAGTTCAGCCCCTGGTAAATGGTACCACAGGTACCCAGGGCACTGTGGCCAAGGAAGACCTCTAAGGGCTGAAGCACTTATTGTGCCACCCTTAGATGCCCTGTACCTTTGCACACACACACTGCCGTTGCAGGCTGCGTGTTTTGGTGCAGAACAAAGTGGACAGTCAACATGGCACACATCCCTGTGTGAAATGCCTACAACCCACTGCCCTGGCATAGATCAGTCATCCCTCTAGTTGGGTGCCCTATGCTAGTGGTGAGGGTATATGTGGTTGAGCCATGTACCCCTACAGTGTCTAAGTCCATTCTTAGACATTGTAAGTGCAGTGCTGCCATTAAGAGTATACAGTGATGGGAGCTTCTCATTACAACCTCCACAGCACCATAATGGCTACACTGAAAACTGAGAAGTTTTGTATCAAACTTCTCTGCACATTAAACCCACACTGATGCCAGTGTGGGATTTAATGAAACATGCACACAGAGGGCAATGCCCCCTGAAAAACCTCCAGCCTCTGGTGGGTTCCCTGACTGGTACACACCAGCCTGCCACCACGAGTCATTTTTCTGGAACCCTAGGGTTGGAGCCCTCGATCCCTAAGCCCAGAAACAAAGCCTTTCCTGGGCTGAGGTGTTCGCACCTCCCCCAGGCTAGGAAGAGCCATCTGTGGCAGGCCTTTGTAATGCGACCTCCAGCCTCTCCTGCTATCAGGAGCAAACCCCCTTCTTGTCTCCCCTCCTTTTCAGCGGGAAGACAGGTGGAAAAATTTGCCAGCCCAGGTGTGCCCACCTCTCCACCCCTCAAGTGGGGGAGGCGAGGTGAACCCCACTCTTCAGTACCCGGCAGGCACTCCCCAATCCGGATTAGGGATTGTATTCACTCCCCCACGTGGGGTGAGCACACCAAGGGTGTAGTTACCTTAAGGTCAGTAGCCCATTGGCTACTGACATCGAGACCCCTAAAACATCCCCTAAATACAGTATTTAGGGGGCTGCCCGGAACCAAGAAAGCAGATTCCCGCAACCTAAGAATAAAAAGGATGAAAGAAGATGCCCAGCAGAGGAGACTGCAGAGAACAACTGACTTGGCCTGTCTGCAGTTTCCAGAGATCCTGCGCCAAAAGTCGTCTTGTCCTGCAGCCAGCGACCTCCAGAACACCTGGGAGGACTGACTGCCTTCAACAAAGACCGGATCTCCTGTGAACAGCAGTTCTGTTCAGAAGAAACACCAAAGAAAGACTCGAAGCCTGCTGAGGAAAAGGAAACTAGATGTCTGGAACCACCACTGCACCCGTAGCCTATGGCCCGAGTTCGAGTGGCCCACTAGTCCCAGTGAGGTTCGCTAGCGCTCCAGAGTCCGAGTCCACCGTAGATTAACCCCTCCAGGGCTCCCTGATGTTGTCTGCAGCCTCTGTACACAGACCACCCCAACTGCAAATGGCCCGGTAAGGTGAAATACGACCTCAAAAGACACCCCTGCATCCAGCCGCCCTGCACCTTGGAGAACAGAACCTGAGGTGCACCTACTTCCCTGATCCCTCCAACTTACTTGCCCAGCTATTGGTTCCTCCTGGAAGTTACCCTGGGCCGAGCCTGCAGCTGAAAAACAAAACCGAAAATCCCCATTGTAAGCGGGGCATCCGACACCAAACCAGCACCATGCACCTAGCCGCCGCTGCGGGTGCACTTTTTGTGCTAAACCGGATCCCCTTTTGCCCTGAGCCTAACACCAGGAGCTTGGCTCCCACAACCTTGTGGCCTGCTCGCCAGCAGCCACCAACCGGAGGCCCCCTACCCTTCATTGGGTAACATTGAGCCTCAGCACCCGGCCACCCTAGTGCAGCTGAGGGTGTAACAAGAGTTCCTCCTTGACCCTGGGGGGAACCCCTGAGTCTACCCCCAGAACCTCAACTCTCACTACCAAATACTTTACCGAAAAACGATAACACTATTTCCCTTGATAGGATAACATTGACTGTTTTTCTTGGAAAAATTTTAAAGTGTTGAGTTTGAAAACCTAAAGAAATTCTTTAAAATTGTAATATTTAACCAAAACGATTTTACTTACCTGTTTACAGGAAATGTCCCAGAGTAGTATCCAGGTATACCACTCTGAGTAAGAAAAGTAATCTAAAAAGTAACTTACCTGGTATTTTACTGAAAATCCCATTCAAGTCGAAGTACTGTATTTACAAATTATTGCATTTCTCAGCAACCATCCTGTAAGTCAAAACAAAGTGCATATACAATTACAATTCAAACTGTTTACAAACTGCATTACTACTGTAAAGTATTTATTGCTTACCTGTGCCAGGCTTGCTTGGTTCTAAATAATAAAATAACTAAAAGAATATTTTCATACAAAAGCAATTGGTCTGAAGTTCAGTCTTTGAGTGTGTGAATTCATTTGCTGACTGTGTGTACAACAAATACTTAACACTGTACTCTGATACTACCTTACTGCTCGACCACACTATCACAAATACAGAGTGAGGTGCTATCTAACCTTACCTCTGCCTACCTTTGGGGTTCCACTGGACTCTGTGCACACTATACCTCACTTTGGTATAGTATATACAGAACCAGCTTCCTACAACGATGAGTAACCTTGTCTGCTTTCTTGTTTCACCTCAAAGGGATCAGAGATAGTCGTACCTGTCTTCACCCTTGTTTTAGGAGATGTACAAAGACTTTCAGTCCACTTTCTTATTGTCTCTCGAATGCCCCCTTCCTGTAACTTCTAAAAGACATTTCCAGTTCACAGAATCAAACGCTTTTTTGAGGACAACAGATAAAATTATCGGTTTGGTAACCTCTGTATCAGCAATTTTATGACCAACAACAGACTCTTACTGTTAGGTGAGGTGCTATGGCAGGTACATTACCACGTTGGTCTATATGGACTAAGTCTAGCAGCACTGTCAGTAGGTGGATGGCTTATATTTTACTTTATTATTGTCGAATCGATATTCATCAGCAACGTTGGGCTGTAATCCTTTTTGCCACTTGAACTCTGGTCATTACTCGGAACAGAAATGACTAATACTAGTTGTGTCCCTCAATCGACCTGCTTGGTGTCATTTGTTGTTGTGTGCTAACAACTTTGTATTCTGCTTATCCACGTAGATCTTATAAAACTCCACTGCAAAGACATCCATTCCAGCCTTCTCTTTAGTGGCCAGGCCTTCAGTGGCCTCCTGGATTTCTTGCTTCGTGATATCGAGTTAAATGTCTTCACGCTGCTCACAGCTAAGAAATTTCACTGGGGCATTTTTCAAATAATCCCTTAGGTCCCCATCTGCTTGGTCTTCCTCTGCTAAATACAACCCAGTAAAATAGCTATAGAATATTTTATTTGTATATGATTGGGTGTACCTTGCTTTCAATGTGCCTTCTTTATGTTCAGTGATGGACCTGCTTTTGTGGTCAGGCCTGATAAAACAATCAGGGAGTCTACCAGTTTTGTTACTTTGAGCGTGCCTCCTCGTAATGTATCTCCTAAAGTCATGGCATTTTAGTCAGTAAGTTAACTGTTTAATACCCTTTGGCTTTGGTGAGGGTATTAGTAGTTTTGGTGGTTGCTACAACTATTTTATAGGGTACTCTACTTCACTAATATTTGTATCCTGTGTCTTGCGAGTCGCACATGATGTCCAAATAAAATAGCTCAATACTACAGCCTTAAAGTCCACCCATTCAACCATCACATTAGAGGTTGTATCTTCTTTCTCCTGAATGTATATATGTTTATATCACCCCCATGGGTACTTCTAAAAACCTGGATCTCTGTGGCTGCTGGCTAAAAGTGCCAGGTGGACACAAACGGTCTACTGCATACCCAGCTGAAGTGAGTCAATAACAGATTGTAGTCAAAATAGTGTCTACCTAGGTACTCAGCGTGTGAAACCCGATGTGCAACTGTTGTAAAACAATATATTTTACATTACCTAATTGTGAGATCCTACATTTGTGAGTGACAAAGTCCAGCCCCCTCTGGGTTGTATCCCATTTCCTAGTGCACTTGTCAACTCCTCAGTACTTTGGTTAGTTTCACAGTTGCTGATGTTGATGGTGGTGGGTGGGATCTATCCTTTTGAACATCCTCAACCCCATTAAAATCCCCATTCAGGACCATTGAGAGACAGATGAATTCTGCCATGTTGGTCAATAATTTGTGCTGAATTATGGGTGCATATACATTTGCTAACAGTACTTCCAAGACCAACAGGCCTGCCAAATGCCATAGCACAACACCTTTGGGGTCTTTTACCACTGTCATTACGTACGGGGCTGCTTGGGCCTAATACAGTTTAGTATTCCTTTGGCAAATTCGGAATTCTCAGTTCAAAAACAACTGTACCAGCCACCTCTTCTTAAGCTTAACAAGTGAGCTAAAGAATGATGATGGATTCAACCCAGATCTGTGACTGGGGTGAATGTCTGAAAGGTTACAGTGCTCCGCCCATCATCTCCTTGTGTTTGCTTAGAAAAAACAGGGTAGACAGACTAGGAGGAGATCTGGGCATTGTATATAAAACAAAATATAATTTTCACCAGGAGACTATTAAGTGAGTGAGTCCTTGCAAGGCTCTATACTTCTCTATAAAAATAACACTTACCAACGTGTATGCTGGAATCCATGCGTATAGACCCCCAGGCCCAAGATCAACTTTTCTAACAGATCTTGCTCATTATATTGAACAGTTCCTAAAAAACAAATACCATTACTTTATGGGGGATTTAAATTTTCATCTAGAGGATGATAGTAGAAACTCCAGACAACTTAAGTGCTTAATGGCCTGCCTTGGGCTCTCACAGTTGGTCAAGGCCCCCACACATGTAGCGGGACACACACTGGATGGGATCTTTTCGGATGATGCCTGACTGGTCTGATCACCAGGCAATAGCCTTTTCACTCCTTCTGCCTCATCTGCAGAAGAAGGGCACTTCCAATATTAACTTGACGTTCAAAAGTAATTGCTAGGGGGTATAAGCAGAATCTTTCTCTAATGCCCTCAAAGACACTATCGACTGTGAAAATGTGGACATGGGCGCTATTGAGTTCTCAGCTTAGACGAGGCCGCGCACCTTTAAGACACCAGAAACCTGAGGAAGTTGCCCATGGTTTACAGAAGAGCAAAGACTCTTAAGGCAGGCCTGTTGACTCCAGGAACGCTCCTGGCGGAAACATTTTGAGGAGCAGGAATAAATCCTATACAAGATGGCCTTCGGAGATTACAAAATAGCCATCAAGGAGGAAGAAAGAAATCATGCTGCTGTACTAATAAAATGGAGTGTGCCAGCTCTTCGAGAGAACTGTTAAGTTATTCATGTGGTTTTAGCTCCTCCAGTTTCCTCAGAAACAGAGGGCTCACAAGAGTTCTGCAATAAGTTAGCATAACTTTTTCGAACTAAAATTATGAACATTAATTAAGAGTTTGAGTCCTCAAACACCGAAGCTCAAATGTCAGCACAATTAAGCATGCATGCTCATTTGGGCCTCCCAGAAACGTCCGAGGCTGAGGAGAAACACTCAGCGATGCTCTCACTTTCCTCACCTCACTTATGAACAAAGACATATCTTCTTAACATAAAGTCTGGATCGCCATTCGTACCTTCCCCCCTAAAATGTTAGAATTGGCAGTTGGTAAAATAGCACAGCCATTAACTTCTATTATGAATAAAGTAATTGGCTCAGGCTGCTACCCATATCTGTGGAAAGCGGCAGCTGTTACACCACTACTTAAAAAGCCCAATCTAGACCCCCCACGATCTTAAGAACTATCGCCCTATCTCCCTGTTTCCCACCCCAGCCAAGATCCTGGAGAAAAACCTGAACCCGCATCTTATGACTTATGCGGAGGAACAAGGACTGTTAAATGTGTCTCATTTTGGCTTCAGAAGGAGCCATGGAACAGACACTGCCCTGGTATCTGCAACAGACATCATTAGATGTCTAGTTGACGCAGGGCAGTCAGCTGCTTTGATCCTTCTGGATCTATCCGCTGCCTTAAATACCATCTCGCCAACCCTGCTTCCAGAGCGAACTTGGATTAAAAGATGCTGCACTGAATCTGCTCACCTCTTTTCTCAAGAATAGATCCTAAATGGGCATTGCAAACCAATTTAAATCTGAACCATTCCCCTTACCATGTGGGGTTCTTCAGTGCTCGTCCCTGAGCCTTGTTCAATCTTTGTCTCCCCACTGGCTAAGTTATTACAATAATTTGGGCAACAGGTTGTGGCGTATACTGACGACACAAATTATAGTGTCCATCGTGAAAGACACGGATGCCATTGTAATGAATTTAACAATTGCATGAAGGCAGTGGCAACGTGGATGGGCAAGAACTGTCAATCTTAATGGTGCTAAGACAGAAGTTCTGATCTTTGGGTGCCAACCAACTGTATGGAACCAGAAATGGTGGCCTAATATGCTGGGGGCACTAACTACGCCCAAGGAATCAGCAAAAAATCTAGGAGTAATCCTGGAATCCTGGATAATGACTTATCACTGAACATTCAGGTCAACCGCACTGTCACGACCTGCATCTGGATTATCAGAACCCTGCAAAAAGAGTTTCCGTTCATTCCTTTTCCGGTGCGCAAACAAGTAGCCCTAATGGTAATTTCATCCTGGCTTGATTACTACAATGCTTGTTACCTCAAGATTAATAGGGTGGCACTAATAAAGGTGCAGGAGGTGCAAAATGCAGCAGCAATACTTAGACATCCCAAAACATCAGTCGGTCACTAAAAGTTTGGTCGATCTTCACTGGTTACCAGTGAAGAAGCGCATTATGTTTAAGGCATTGTGCATGGTTTACAAGGCCTTGTATAATGCGAGTCCTGAACTAATCAAAACCATGTTTCAGTGGTATGTTCCAAGCAGAAATCTTCAATCCGCAGACCATAATCTGGTTGTCGTCAGAAAAGATGGGGAGACAGAGCTTTATAGTGGCTACAGCTGATCTTTGGAATGCCTTCCTTGGCACCTTACTTGACTGAAGGTGCATGCTCCCCTCAGAAAAGTCTTAAAAAACTGGCTTTTTACACTGTAAGGAGACAAACAATAACTGTACAACCTTGAATCAGTTATATGTTGTGTTATACCTTAAGACTATCTACTAACGCCTTGGGGCATTTGCACACTCATATAAATTGTTCCCATTTCGTTTCACTTCACTGCTTGGTCTGTGTCCATTTAGCTTTGTTGCTGGTGCCACAGTAAGTAGTTGGCCCTCTTCTGAACTTAGAGGCAGCTTTCCTTTTCTCCAAATGGTCAGAAACTCAAGAGACCTGCAGACTGGGGTCTGTGGATGTCCTCAGCGTCCTTGTTTGGCCAGGTTCTCATAATAATTTGTGCCTCCTTTGAGGTTTGACAAAGTTCCAGGCCTCACAAGTGCTCTTCTCTCGTCCACCAGGGACCCAGGACCAGCCCTACTGTTGCTGCCATGGCATACTTGCTGCCAGCCCCACTCACATTTAAGTTTGGTGCCAGGATGGCCTGCCTCCTACCATGGCTTGCCTGAAGTTCTTGTCTGATCACCGTCCTCTGCTGGTAAAGTTGCTGGCAGTGTGCAGTTCCTCCAGCCCCCAGGGGGGCTCAGCATTAATAAGCTGTGGCACAATCCTGTGGACTCACTTCACAGCCACAATGCCATAAGTTCAGCTACCGACCTGCCCAGGTTTGGTTTGCCCTGCCCATGGGCCCTTAACTGCACTCCTGCAGTCTCAGGTGTTTCAGATGCTAGCGACCCTGCTCCTCACCACTCCTGGTGTCTACTTGATGCCATTCTCCACTCTTGGTTTCGGGCAGCTGTCTTGTAATCTTGCTGCAGCTGGCATGTCCTCAGCTCAGTCACCCCCACCCGACTGGCACGATTTCTTATCACACCCAGTTTACATTCCATATCCAATATGTTAGAGGGAAAATCTCTTACCTTTATTAGTCGTCAACCATAAAGCACGTTACAACAGTTTTAAAAAAGGAACTGTGACATAGTTAAGAAATTAAATAGGATAATCGATACCAAAATATAAACTTTCTTACTAAATATTCTAAACCTGGTGTTTATTGACTCCTATGGTCACTGTTGATACTCCTTTTTGTATTGATATTGTATTCTTTGCAGGTGAATTCTTCTTAATACTTTTGTCCTATTATTCCAACTACCTCCTGTTGAAACCTTGGTTTTGGCTTTCTCTTCATTTCTTCCTAAGCATGTTTTAACCTCATTGAAATTGATTGTGATGCCTCCACAAAACTCTGCTCTGCCATCAGCCGCAAACCAGGTTCTGTGGTTAACATTTGGCTCCCCTCTTTATTTGTATTAAGGGTTCTTCTTTTTTATCATCTCTGTCACTTTACAAGATCTATGTTTTATACTTGGCTTCCCACTGCCGGCTTACCTTCAAGTCATAAGCAATAGTCAGCCCACGCGTGGACCCTGGAGTACTTTGACAAAAATATTAAATATGTACACGTGCTCAATATCCTTCTGTAAACAAGAATGCCACAATAATGGAAATACATATTTTAGCCTATAAAAAGCAAATAAGTTTATAAAAGATTTAAATAAAGTAAATGCAATTTGGTCATTTAAAAAAAAAAAATCCAAATTAATGAGCCGTCACTAAATAAAAATCAAAGTGACTACAGAAAATCTTGCCTGGACTCTTCTTTTTTATTTGTATTATAATGGAAAGATAGGGTAATGTTCACAGGCCACAATGTAAATGCATACAAAACTGGCACTGTCTTTAAGCATCTCAATGTTTCCTCCTGTAGCCAATCATGCCTCACATGTGAAAGGTCCGTTCTATTTTCAGGGTCCTGCTACCAGGATCCTGGGGAACTGAACTCAGCATTTTGACTTAATTTATCATTGGGAATCTTTCCAAACCTGATCTTTTTAATTCACTGAACTTCTTCTAAGACTAGGAATGCATTTAGATATTTTTCTGCCAGAAAATACCCTCTTCATCTGTCAGGATTTCTTCACTGTTTGTGAAGTATGCTGCTTGTGGAAAATAAACGGCCAAGTCAGACCCTTATAGAATTTGTATTGTAGGTTTAATAGAATATTATCACCCTGAAGACTGCAGCAACTGTCAGAAGTTCTCCTGGAGAACCCTGAGATAAAACAGTAGAAGAGGGTGCATGACCACTGCAGGAAAGGCTTCAGGTAGCAGATGCTGAAACATCTGAGGGCCAAGAATGTTGTCTCTCTTCTACTAGAGCTTCCTTTTCCTACTCCAAGGACTCCCCTAGGGGAAGATCCAGAGAGAGACGACACTAAAGGAAGAAGCTCCATTCTCGCTTGACATTGAGAAGCATGATTTCAAAGATGGGCACCATTCCCACTTGTTCGCTGTTGAAGACGTGGACTTTGAGGCACCACACAATGTCGAAGGAGTCCATGCTGAATGACTAGACTCTTTCATCGAGGTAGATACCACATTTGAATTTGACATTTGTAAGACACATGCTGTCTAAGCTCTGCTTGATGTTGATGCCACCATCCATTGATGTCTAGTCACACTACAGTGCTGCATCCACAGAAATCAAGCTCTCAGAATCAGCTTTTTTATCATCAGATTGGCTTTGGAAATTGAAGGAAAGAAAATATTTTTACCTCTGATTTAGAGTACTCCAAAACCTAGTTCTGTCAAGAGAAGTCACCCCTGAGGTAATTCTGTCTGACACCATCACCGTCGGCCTCAAATTCGCCATGCTTCTCCCCAGCGCTCCCAATACTACCTTGCCTTTTGGCATTAACACGGCTTCCTCTAAAGTATCCACAGATGATATCTCTGTCTGCTCTTGTTATGCCTCCAAGGAAAAGGAGTCCCCGCAATATATCAAGATCATGGTCTAGCACGTATCTAGAGGAAGATCAAGATCCCGGTACAGGCAATCTTAGCACTTGGTTAGATCTTGCTGTTGCAAACTGAGGTAATCTCCATCCTGGTCCTCTTCATGCCACTCTTCAATCTGATTATTACTCAACTCATCTGGTTTGACAACTGTTAGAGTATTGCCAGTAGACAACTTATCTACTTTCATTGAGGTTCTTGTGAGAAGGGCAGCAAAGTTGAACATCCTTCTCCTTACCTCAACTACTACTAGTTCGGCAATTTTTGAGACTTCAAATCAGAGAACAGCATCTAATCCCTTTCTGTCATGGGTTCCTGGATTGCCTAATCCCGCTATGCAGTTATTCCTAGCCCCTGCTTCGGTGATGTGTACGCCATCTAGGCTTTTGAAGAAGTATAGCCCTCCGGACCAAGATCCTCTATTTCTTGGAACAGATCCTCTTCTGGACTTCATAATAGTATCTACTGTTAAGTAATCTCATGCAGTGGCTCCTTTCACCTCTGTTCCACCAGATAAAGAAAGTAAGAGGATGGTTTGGGATGAACACAATTGTGAAGAATGCCACACCACTGCCCTTTTAGGAAAATACAACAGGTCTCTTTGGATCTCTCTCCAAAGGTTCACTGAGAGACTGAAAAGAGAATACAGGCAGGTTTTAAGGAAATCCTTAATGACCGATTGTTTGCCTTCAACCAAGTCGTTAGTACAACAGCAGATTCATCATAATTGGTGCTCATGGTTATTGATACAGCATTTCCATTAGAGCTCTTGCTTGAGGTTAACTGGACTGAAACAAAGGGCTCAAGAACACATCATCAATTAGGCATTTTCAGGAATCTCGTTATTTGGCTCATTTGCAGTTGACAAAATGATCCTCATAAAAACACACATGGAAACCTTTTGAGAAGTTTGTCTTAAGAAGAATAAGTATAAGAAGCACTGCCAATCATATGATAGATGATTCTTCCCTCAGAGGGTTCAAACCCCTTTATTGTCACATCAACAACACACCAGAGGCAGTCATACCAACCACGTAAACCCTAAAAGGTAGGAGAGGCCAGCAACCAACTGCGGCTGCAGGAAAGCCCTCTTGCAAAACATTGACATCTCCCTTCCCTCCTCTGTTAGTCACTCAGGTGTGTGGTGGGGGTGGGGGAGGTGGATGTAGTCAAGAGGGGTTCTTGCTAACAGTAGCCAAATGTGTCTTGAATATTGTTCAGAAAGGATATAATCTTCGATTCAAGTCTCCTCCTCCCTTTATACCACCAAAAAAGACTTATCCTTGCCATCAGGAGGTGCTTCGAAGGAAAGTGAACATCTTGCAGTAGAAGCATTCAGGAGAGTAGGTTCTCAGTCACCAAAAAGAAATGCACATTTTTTCCCCATCTCTTTCTAGTTTCAATAGAAGAATTCAGAACTATTCTCGTTCTCGTAATAACAAACACTTGTGTAAGAAGAGTCATATTCAGGATGCTAGCATAACAACAAATGTACTCTAATTTACATCAGGAGGACTGGATCTGTGTAATAGACCTTCAGGAAGTCTACTATCACATTCCCATAATAAAGAAGTATTGCAAATTCCTAAGATTTATAGTAGGCAGCGGCCACTTCTGTTACAAAGTCCTTCCAAAGTCAGCTCCTCGTACATTTGCAAGTGTGTATGGCCATATGCGCAGTGCATCAGAGAATACAGAAAATCGTTGTCTTCCCCTATTTAGGTCACTGGCTAATGAAAGTGGAGTTATCGGAAGTAACTCTGAAACATTTTTAAGTATGACTGAACGCCCTGTCCAGATTGGGTCTTCAAGGAAAAGTAGACAGTCCCTTCAGCTTAAAGAATACATCATCTGGGTGTAATCTTGGATAGTAAGGTAGCAAAAGTGTAAGCTTTGGAAGAGAGACTACCATCTATCTATCTGAAGTGTATCATTTAGCATCACCTCATCCGAAGACACAACAGATATAATCCTTTCTAGGATTGATGGTTTACGGCATTGTTTCTGGTTCCTCTTGGTAGGCTTCATATAAGACCCCTATCCTACATTAGTGAGGGCCAGTGGAATTAGTTGTCCGGCAGATGAGTGAACAGGTTTATGCAGTCACAATATGTAAACCAATTATTTCCATGTTGGTGCCAGTCAAAACATTTGCTGAAGGGAATTCCATTCCTTCATAACCTTTCACTTCCAACAATAAAGACAGAGGCGTCTCTCCAAGGATAGGCAGCTCGTATAAGTCACCTAAAGCTTCATGGCACCTAGTCAGAGAAGGAAAAGATCTACCATATCAACCTGCTGAAACTTAGAGCGTTTCATCTGGTTCTTAAGTTGTTTCTTCCTTCCTAACAAACTCTATGCAACAACAATGTATTATTGGGGCAAGCAGGCAGGCACATTTTCCAGACCTCTGTCCCTGGGATCACAAGCATTCCAGAAATAGTTAATAACAATATACCTGCACATCACTGCTGTTCATTTGCCAGAGATTCAAAATATAGAAGCAGGCTCACTCAATTGGTTGTTCCAGGACAACCACAAGTAGGTTCTCAATAATGTTCCAGTGACATTGTTCTGCAAAACGTCTTCCACAACTGGGGTTATCCCCAAGTAGACCTAGGAAATAGAAAAATGCCCTGATTACGCCTCTAGCTACTACCAACCAGGTTTTGAAAGAAATGCCATTTTGATAGATTGGTCAAATAGATTTCCTGTATGCATTTCCTCTCATTCCATTGATAGCTAGGGTTCTGACCAAGCTGTGTTACACCAACGCCGGTATGATTTCGATAGCGCCAGAATGCCTGCTGCAGTGGTGGTTTATGGACCTACTGCATTTCTACATCTAACTGAGCCACGTCTGGGAGTCTGTTCTTCCGTGAGCACGAGAATTGGAGCCGGAAGTCGGTGGCAAGGAGGTGGAGGAGGAGCTAGCGGAGGAGCTCGCAGAGCTGGAGCTGGAGCCCGGAGCGCAACAGAAACGGAACTCGGGGGATCTGGTCGGGATTTGAGCTTGAGCAGGACTGTCGTGGCTATTGCTTTTGCTCGCCCCCCCCCCCGTCTATCCACCAGCCCCCTTCAGCCACGAAAGCCGTGAAAGCTGCCACGCCGCTGCCGTGTTGATCAGAGGTCCGGTGCGGAGCGGCTCAGAACGGTTCCCGTGGCACTCCCACCTGTGGTGAGCGGCGGGTCTAAGGGGCTCGTGGAGAGTGGAGAGTGACCTTGTGCACAGCCCTGTGAAGAGTTCAGAAGAGCTCAGAGAAGAGCCCCCCGGCGGGAGCACGCCTACACGTCCGCAGCAGTAGTGCATTGGCAGTGATACTAACAAGCATTAGGAGCGGTAGTCAAACGGCAGACAAACGGTGATCAGGCGTGAGAGAGTGGAGCAGGAAAGGCAGAGGCAGCGAGGCGGTTTGCGGGAGGGCAGGAGTTCTACGGTCTGCAATCGCAACCTGCAACCTGCGTACCTACACCTGCCGCTGAGAACCTGTGAGCGGAGCGGAGCGGAGCGGAGGTAGTTGATGCAGCGAGAGATCGCGATCTGCACACCATACGGCACACTGCCACAAACAGATGCGGAGGACGTGGAGGACTGCAGCAGCGGAAAGGGCGCGGGTGCGTCTGCGAGAGGAGCGGCGATAGGTTGAGGGGCTGTGGCGGCCCTCGGGGGCTTGGATTCTTGGGACCTGAGGACACAGAGGTCGACAAAGGAGGTGTTGGTGGAAGAGGAGAGTGGAGGACAGTGCACAAGACACAGCGGGCTGAATGGTGAGGCTTCCTGATTCATTACCTTACTGACTACTGATTAGTGACTACTGACCCGCTGGTTGTGCAAGCTTACAAGCCTATAACCCCAGGCTCTCGAGCCTGCCTTCCTCCTTACCTCCTAACCTTTTTGTCGCCGCTATCTGAACAGTCAGATTCTACCATATTCCAGATACGCTTTTCTCCTCTCTCCATTTTGCCATCTTACCACGAGGTGTGACAAGAGCGGTTTACTGAGAGCGGGAACTAGATATTAATTGCGAAAGACACGACACTAGGAAAAATTCGTGGCCTCGGTAGACAGCTGAGGCAGTAACTTCATCCTTACTTCAACCTAAATCAGCCCACAGCATCCCGCCCGTAAAAATGCGATCCGGAAAGATAAGGCAACAGGAACTTGTAAACCCAGCCAAAAGAACTAGGAGAGCAAACAAGAACTCAACAAATAAGGGTAGCGCCGAAGCACTCGTGAGGTCAAAAGATGAAGTCCACAACCTAATTTCCCTGCTCCTTACCAGCCCTGAACCCTTGTCAAGTGGTGTTAGACCTGGCACCTTGGCGTGAGTCTCCCTTCTTTTTTTTTTTGTCGCTGTGCCTCATGTGTTGTTATGGTGTTGGCCGCTCAGCGCGCTGTGCCACTGCCAACCAGTGTCGCGGTGCGAATGCTCCCTATGTAAATTGTATATGTTGGTTGGATTCCATGATTGAAGTGTTTGATTTACTGTCAGACCCCAGTAAAGTGCGCCAGGAGCGCCAGGGCATGTAAATACAAACGCCGCTGGTGGGCTTGCAGCACGGGTTGTGCCACCCACAGAAGCGGCCGGTAAAATACGTCTAAGGTCTGCCATCGCAGAACCTGCGTGCAGTCTGGTACTGACATGCTGACTGGCAAGTGCCCACACTTGCCGGTCCCTAAAACCTTCCCTTAGCTGCATGTTAGTCACCCCTCTGGTAGGCCCACGGGCAGGGTGCGTTGTAAGCCTAAGGTAGGACAAGCCTGGATGCGTGGCATGTCCTAGTAGTGAATGACCGCCATTTTGTTGTTCACTACTGCAAGGCTACCCTGTTCTCATAGGCCAGTATGGGCGGCCTGGATTGTTACACCCTATGATCCTAACCGACCCAGGGAACATGGTAGAAGATCGAGTTTGGTACGCCTGAACTCGGAATAATAAGGTACATCTTTTCGCAAGGTTTATTTTAATATTCCGGGTTTGCAAATGCCACTTTTAGAAAGCTGGCCTTTGCTTGCCTAAACATTTCAGCCGCCTCTGCGTGATGTGGATCTGATGTCTGGCTGGTGTGAGTGACAGGGCTGGGGGAGCCCAGATGGGCAGGGCTAGGTAGCCTGGTGGTGAATAGGACGATCGACAGGTAGATGGGTGGGAGGAGTATCCCTAGGCTCTGAGTAGGACAGTGCTCTGCCACCTCAATGCCGGCTCCGCCCCCTGTGGAGCGTCTGAGGACTCTGCCCTGCACTCTGAAAGAAGAAGCCTGCATCGCGTAAACAAAGTGCTCAGAAACCGGACTGAACTAGGCAAGGGACCCCCTGGCTTGGGAGAACAAAAGATTTGCTGTATAAATGGAGGAGCCCTGCTCCTGAGAAACTAGATCCGCTTTTGACCAAGAAGAATCTCTGCCTGAGGAGGAGGCACCGGGAAAGCTGTAGGAGGAAGACTGTCCCTGTCCTGGGGGATTGGCCTGCAGTGGTGACCTTGCTGCCAAAGGGGAGAAGAGAAACTGTTGCTGAAGACTTTGCTTTATTTTTACTTTCAAAACTTGTGCTTTTCCAAAACGATCTCCAAGGGCTTGAAACTGAGCTTGCCCCCTGAACTGAGCCCCAGGACCATTGGGCTCTACCTGATCTTCACTCGCCTGCCGCTGGACTGTGGTGTCCTTTCCCTCGCCGGAGCTGTGACCCTCGTGCCCCAGTCCCTCCTTGAGCCGTGACCAGGACTGCTTACCCGCCCCCGCCTTGGGAAGAGCCTCGCTCGATCGGAGCCGCTCCCCCTACGCTGTGCTGGGCTGCCCCTGTCACCTCGCTCGTTGGAGGCTCGCTGTGCACCTTCACCCTCCCGCCGGAATCGGCGTTTGTGAGCATCTCCAAGCCTCGGACGGCCCGGACGTATCTGCGAGCCCGGCTGCCCCGCTTTGTTCACCCGCCACCTGCAACACCCCGCTCTTGTCGTGAGCCTGAAGATCAGACACCCATCGTGAAGTGTGGGAGCCTCGGACGCCGCCTCGCCCTTCTGTCGAAGAGCCGCTGAAATCCCGCACCCACCTTCGCGTCAAGAAACAAGGTACTGTACTTGCGAACTCGACCGCGAGCTCGCATCGGATCCAGGGTCCGCAACGTTCTGATTTCCCTGTCATCTACCGCGTGCTTCCCGGGCGCTACCTCAGCACGAAGTGCACTGAGGCCTACAGTTACCTTGTGCCCGCCTAAAGAACTTTCCGTAACAAAGAGAACTTTACCGTATTCCTAAGAATTGTGGCCCCATCAGTTCAACGTTACTGGGCCTTGTATTTGAATCTGCTGAATCTACATAAAAGCTTATTTTTATATACTTCCTGATTGGTGTCCTTTTGTGGTGCATGCAAGGGGTTTACTGTATGTGTAATTGCATTTGCTTAACCGTGTACGCCTGAGACTTAGCCTAGACTGCTCGCGCCACGCACCTAGAGGGTGAGCAGGGGTTATTCTGGGGAGTCATCCTTCGCCCTGACAAGAAGTAAAGGGTCCCTGCTTGTTGTGGGTTCACACCTGCGTCAACCAGAGCCCCCTCATTTCTAACATTGGTGGCAGCGGTGGGATTTACGGATTTGCATTTGGGGTTTGCGTATAGTGAATCACTGATCACCACGTAGTGAGAGCAGACCAGTAACACAGCCACAAGACTAGCAATTGTTTTGCCAAGAATCTCCGTTGTTAGAACCATGCCTGGTTCACTTCCCGCCGGAAGGGCAGCTTCTATAATCTCTGGATTTGAGGACATAGATTGGGAAGAAAGCGCACTTCGGAATTATAGCAATGAAGAATTGAAAGGTTTTTGCTCCAAGTTCAGAATTGCGCAAACTGGATTGAAAAAGAAGGAACAATTCGTGAAGGCGCTGAGGGCCTGGTATGAGTCAAAGGCACCAGAGAATCAGGTGGAAATGGTTCCACCAGAAAGTGTCCATGAGTTTGGCAGAGGCCTGTTGCCAGAAGAGTTGGCAGACAGGGCAGCAACCCGGGCACACGAAGTGGAGATGGCAAAACTTCATGGGCAGATGGATATGGAAAAACAAAGATTAGCCATGGAAGAAAAGAAACTACAATTAGAGCATGACATGAAGCTGAGGGAGCTGGAGCTGAAAGCAAAAAGTTTGGAGCTTAATCCCTCTGGTGGCAGCACACCGCCAGTACCGGCGGAACCAAGAGTTTATATTCCCAAGGATGTAGTGAAGGAGTTCTTCAAGAATGACATCGGGCAGTGGTTCAGAGCCTACGAGGTAGCCATGTCTTCCCACCGGGTCCCTGAGAAAGATTGGGGAGCGGGGTTGTGGGGACGGTTCTTGAGTGAGGGGTGGGACACACACAGAGGTCGGAAAGAGAAACCCCTGAAAGACCTCTTGCAGAAAACATCGGGACATCCCGCCTCTCAGCCTGACACTAAGATGCCGCAAACAGAAGTTGACGATACGCCAGCAACCAAGGGTTTTATCGTCGAATTGTTCTAGGTCCTCAAAGAAGATATTCTAGAACTGCGCTCACAGCTCCCATCTGACCTAAAGGAAGTCCGGCGTGATGTCGATGCCATTGGGGAAAGGGTGGCGACGCTGGAGGAGCACGACCTGGGGAGAGAGGACGACTTGCACCAGCTTCAGCAGGAGATGATCCACCTCAGAGAACAGAATATGGATCTTCAGGCCCTGCGGAGGATTTGGAGGACCGCTCCAGGTGTAATAACATCCGAATTCGGGCAATCCCTTGGAAAGAAGGCGGCGACGACCTCTGTGCTTACGTCAGCGAGCTATTTTGTCAGATCCTTGGAGATGATGGGGGTCAGGAAATCCAAATGGACCGCGTCGACAGGGTGGGACTCCCACGCGGTACTAAAGCTTCCCCCCTTCCCGCCCCTTAACCCCCGGATATCCTTGTCTGTGTGCATGATTTCCAACTCAAAGAGCGTATCCTCCGCCGGGCGAGAGACCTTAATCCGGTGCAGTTCCGGGGCCATCAGCCGGCTCTCTTCCAGGACTTGGCAGCCTCCACCTTGGTTAAGCGCAGAGAATTCAAGCCCATCACCAGCCATCTCCGAGATCAGGGCATTCCCTACTCCTGGGGTCATCCGTTTCGCTTCATCTTCAAATATCAAGGCAAACTCCTGCTGATCCGCTCTCTGGAAGACGCACGTAACATCCTAGGTCTGGAACAGTCCCCTGCCACGTCTGGTGATGACAAACCTCCTCCTCCTCGTCGACGCCGGCGCTCTTCTGAATGGCAGCAGGTTGGAAGATCGCCACCCAGCTCCAAGCCGGACTCGGCTGCTAGAAGGCTGGAGAGAGATGCGGCCCTCTCGTTGGTATCACAGGTGACGGACAACACGGTCGTTCCTTGATCTTCTTGAGGTTTGGCACCCATCTGGGTTCACGTGTTTGCGCCGGAGGAAGGAACAGTCGAAATGTGAGTAGTACTATCGCTCCCCGGCATACAGAATGGGTTGCTCTGTACTACATGGTTCAGACTGGGAGTGTGCCACGTCCCCCTGAACGTTTGACCATCAAGTCGATCTGGTGTCATATCTCTCCGTTGTTTCTCTTTTCTTGCTTTGCTGTTCTCTAATGTTTGGGGATTGGGGTTTTGGGGTATCCGCATCAGTTCATGGGCAGAAGTGGCGGGTAATTAGTTTGTGAGATGTCCGTCACTGTTTCTGATTCTAGCGGACTAGGGCAGACGTATGGCCTTTCGCCACCTCGCAACTACGATGGGTAAAGATCTGAAAATTGTGAGCCTGAATGTATGGGGGTTAAATAATCCTGTCAAGCGGTTAGCAATACTTTCCCTTTTAGAAAATGCTGGGGGGGATATTTGTTTGCTACAAGAAACCCACCTTTTGCCTAAAGACACCAAGCGTATGAGAGATAGGCGCTTCCCACAACAGTTTTGGTCCTCGGGGCTGTCCAAACAAAATGGGGTGGCGATCCTCTTTAGTGCACGTTCACAATGCAAATTAGTTTCTACCATAGCAGAGCTGAAGGGCCGGTTCTTGGCAGTCAGGGTGCAATGGGGGGATATGCATTTTACAGTTGGGTCCTTATATGCCCCGAATGAACGACAAGAACCCCTTTTGCGCTTAGCCCTGTCTGAGGCTCTTGCTTCTCCTGATTCAGCACTTCTGATCGGGGGAGACTTAAATGCTGTAATGGATCCGGAGTTGGATAGGTCGGGGTAGCGGTCTAATCAGACAGGGGCATTGTCGCGAGCTGGGAAACAATGGCTATCTGACTGCGGACTGTGTGGCGAATGCAGCACCCGAAAGAGCGCGACTATACATACTTTTCAGCGGCACACAAAACATATGCGCGTCTTGACCACTTTCTAGCCTCTACATCTCTTTTCCCTCACTTGCGCGCTGCGGATTTTACTCTTCGATCCCTCTCAGATCATGCCCTCATTTCAGTCCAACTTCCAGCGCGCTGCGTGCGTTCTACGCCTCCGGGCTGGCGCCTTCGCGATTCCCTCCTTCACTCTGACGACGTCACTCAACGGAGTAATTTTTACCCCTATACTATCCAGAACTTACCCTACTGTTGCACCCCCTGGAGTTAGAATAGTAATTTTTACCCCTATACTATCCAACACTTACCCTACTGTTGCACCCCCTGGAGTTAGAATAGTAATTTTTACCCCTATACTATCCAACACTTACCCTACTGTTGCACCCCCTGGAGTTAGAATAGTAATTTTAACCCCTATACTATACAACACTTACCCTACTGTTGCACCCCCTGGAGTTAGAATAGTAATTTTTACCCCTATACTATCCAACACTTACCCTACTGTTGCACCCCCTGGAGTTAGAAAAGTAATTTTTACCCATAAACTATCTAATACTTACCTTAAATGCAATTTAATATTATGCGTTGTAATGGTATGCGTTGTAATGGTAGTATGCGTTGTAATGGAATGCGTTGTAAAGGTAGTTTTTAAAAATGCGTTGTAGTGTCATGCGTTGTAATGTCATGCGTTGTAATGGATTGTGCGTTGTAAAAAATGTGTTGTAAGTGCATGCGTTGTAAAAGTGTGCGTTGTAACGACATACATCCATCAGGGAGACACACCCCTCGGTATGGGAAGCCTTGAAGCTAGTAGTACGGGGGAATTTATCGTGGTTGCGGCATCTTTCGTGCAACTCCGCAAAGGAAAACGAGCGGAGCTGGAGAAGGAGGTAGGTGAACTGGAGGTAGTTTACAAGCGCACCGGGGCGCCGAGAGTATGGAGGGAGTTGGAAACGCGGCGCCGTATGCTGAAACATCTGGATCTGGATAGGGCTGAGCATGCACTCCTGCGGCTCCGGCACAAATTCTACCTCAGTGGGGATAAATGTGGGAGGATGCTCGCACATAGATTACGGGCGCAGGTGCAGGAGTCCGCAATACCCATCATATGGGGTCAGAATGCAGTAGAGCATACCATGGATGCCCTGATTGTCGATACCTTTCGTCAGTTTTACCAACGCATTTATTCGAGGGAAGGCACCCCTTTGCATGACCCAGGGGAATATTTGACCTCCTGTAATATCACCCCCTTACTCAAAACGTCGGCTGACAATTTGGACTCCGCTATTTGCCTCGAGGAGGTAATATCGGCAATAGTGCGGCTCAAAGTGGCTAAGTCGCCGGGCCCGGATGGCTTTTCAGCCCCGTTCTACAAGCAATTTTGTGCAGAGCTAGCTCCCCTTTTAACAAAGCTTTTTAACTCCTTCCTAGACACTGGGGGGGGGGTGACGCCTTCCATGTCTGAGGCAGCCATCTCTGTAATTCTAAAACCCGGGAAAGATCCAGAGGAGTGTGGGTCGTACAGACCGATCTCGCTCCTTAATATTGTCGCATAGTTGTTTGCGGGTATGTTAGCCTCACAACTTAGTCCCCTCATGGATAACATTGTAGACCCGGATCAGTCCGGCTTCATCCCGACGAGGCAAGGAGGGGATAATACTAAGACACTATTACACCTCATTGATCTTATTCACCGATCGCGTACGCCGGCCTTTCTGCTTTCGATAGACGTGGAGAAGGCTTTTGATCGGGTTGATTGGGAATATTTGTTCGCGGTGCTACGTACATTCGGGTTCGGAGATAATTTCATCCATTGAGTTAGTTGTCTATATGGCTCCCCCAAGGCGGCGGTGCGGGTCAATTGCTGCAAGTCGACCCTGTTCCCTATTGCCTGGGGCACGCGGCAGGGTTGCCCCTTGTCCCCCCTCTTATTTGCGCTTTACATTGAGCCTTTCGCTCAACGCGTTTTTTCCAACCCTGACATTGCGGCCCTGAAGTTTGGAGCTGATGTTCATAAAATTAGTATGTATGCTGATTATGTCATCCTCTCACTCACACAACCCCGAACGACACTGCGGTATTTGACTAAGGAGCTTTCTACCTTTGGAAATGTAGCGGGGTTTAAGGTCAACTTAACAAAATCGCAAATCCTCAATATTTCTATCCCGGAGACTGAGAGACCGGATCTCCACCAACATTTTGAATTCCATTGGGTGTTCACGGATATTACCTACCTGGGCATTCATCTGACCTCTTCCATTGCTAGGACGGCCGCTCTTAATTACTCTCTGTTGCTGGAACAGACGACCAAGGCACTGGTGGCCTGGTCGCGTCTCAAACTGGCGTGGTATGGCAGGTTGGCGGCAGTGAAGATGACGGTGTTACCGCGCATCCTCTACATCTTCCAAATGCTTTCTTTGAGCAGGTGCGCTTCGCAAACTCGCAGAGGCTTCTTAATAAGTTCTTATGGGACAATAAGAATTCCTGGCTCGCATTTGCGCATGTGACCTCGAAGGCGCAGGGAGGGCTCGGCTTCCTGATAGTGAGCGCCTATTATCAGGCAACATGTCTCCGTTTCATCACGGAATGGAACAGGCCTCTATCCAGCAAGCAATGGAATTTTATGGATCAAACGGTGGCCGGTCGGAACATATGGCGGGACTGTGGCTTCCGCGTCGGCATAGAGCGTGGGGGCTTTACTCCTCTCCGGTTACCTCCCCGACTCAAAGTTTGGGATCGAATAGCAGGCCCGAAAGGGTGGATTACTTTCCCTTCCCCTCTGTCCCCCATAGTAGACAACCCCAACTTTCAGCCAGGATGCGCATCCCAGATCTTCCAACGATGGGGGGAGGAGGGTTGCAAAAGGGTGGGTGCCCTGTTTGATCTCAGGGGCGTGATTCCCTTTCCTCAGCTGCGTAGGGATTATGATTTTCCAGAGTCCGATGCCTTCCACTATTCGCAGGTCGTACACTGGGTTACGAGGCTGTAGAATTTCACTCTGTCTCGCCCCCTGACGGCCTTCGAGAAATGGCTGGGGGTGTAAAAAGGACGATAGTAAACTCATCTCTGAACTTTATGCCATGATAACTCCACAAGCGAAGAGACACCGCACAAAAGCGCAAGTCAGATGGGAAACTGACCTAGGGAGGCCCTTGTCGCACAAAGAGTGGGAACACATTTTTTTACAGAGCGCACCATACTGGCTCCAACATGGCAGGGGTGGAATCTGCATATAAGGTGGTTACTCACTGGTATTATACTCCAGTGCGCATTAAGAGTTGGGATACCTCCAAGTCAGACCTCTGCTGGCAGGGGTGTGGTCTTGTTGGCACTGGTGCATTTACTTTGGCGCTGTCCCAAACTGGTGCGCTTTTGGACTGCAATCATTGATGACATTGATGCAGCATTTCAGATTACTTTGCCACGTACTCCCGAGTATACCTTGTTAGGTCTCCCTCATCCTAAGTTTTTTCAGCTGAAATCACTGATGGGTAAGCAAATCGCCATGACATTGCTGGCAGTGCGACAGGTGCTCCTAGCACATTGGGGATCGCTGACGATTCCAGACTCTCGAGATTGGATTCAGAAACTTTGGCATCTCTTAGCAATGGAGCGGTTATCGCTGAGTGTAGATGGGAAAGGCAAGGACTTTGCAAAATTTTGCTCTCCTTTCTTGCAGATTCTTAATAAAGATATGAGAGAAGTCACGTGCCCGAAATATCTGCATATTCTGCGTCTCATACCTTTAGAACCGCCTGGTGCATCCACGAATTGACTTACTAGTTGACTGACCATTGATTGGAGACAAGAAAGAACTGACTTTACCAGATTCAAACTGATGCGGAGGGAGGGTGGGGGTGGGTGGAGGTCGGGGGGTTTATTTCTTTGTTACTGTTTCTTATAAAAGTGGCACTTTCGCTTGGCACCTTTCTGACTCATTATGGCTTGAACTCATCGCGAGGTCATCCTCAGGGATGTAGACCTAAACGCTGTGTCATTCTCAGTAGTTTTCGCTCTGCCGACGCTATGATGTAGGCAGCTAAGCTGTGTATTTGCTTCCTTGCGGCCACGTAATAAAAATAATTGATTCTAAAGTTCATGGCAAGGAGTGGTAATTTCCACCCCAAACCTACATAGTGGCTAGCAGTGCATAAAGAAAAGGAATCTACAGTTATGACCTCAACATCTAGCATTTTGGCTTCACATGCTAACACAATAAATATAATAACTTTACAGTGGTAAAACTAAAGCTGCACGTTTTCAGATTAAGGTACATTAAAAAAATCCGTTTTCTGTCTAGGCTGTCTGTCCCCTTTAGCTGAGTTAACCTTTTCTGCTGCCTTCAGCGAGGCGGCAGGAGGAAACTATATTATATTGCTCACCAGGCCTGTTCTCATGGTCAAAGAGGGAGAAGCCATTATATTAAACTACTAGCCAATAGAGCAATTATGTATATAATTATGTCTCAATTGGAAAATAGCAGGAGTTTGGTTTCAGAAGCTTATATATAGATTGGAACTGGGTTCCATCAACAGTGAGTCATCCAGGCCACATCCCAGTGCTGTGTGCCTGTAACTGGACTCATAATCATTCGATCAATCAATAGATTTATAGAGCGCTTCTTGCCACCTGTGAGAGGGTATCCAGGCGCTGGCAGGGTCCTGTTGATTAGCCAAATAACCGGGACTTCAGGGGCTTTCGTAACTCTGAAAAAGATGAAAAAGTAGCTCGTTCCATGTATTTGCTGCTAGGTAGGAGAAGGAGCGACCTCCGCATCTGCTATGCTGGATGCGGAGGGTGAGGGATAGAGAAAGGGACACAGAGCAGAGGTGTTTGGTGGGCTGATGGAAGTTCAGGCGGTGGTTCAAGTAGGCCAGTCCGCAGTTGTGTAGGGCCTTGTATGCATGGGTCAGGAGCTTCAACTGCCATCTTTTCTGTACAGGGAGCCAGTGGAGTTCTCGGAGGTAGGCGGTGACTCGTAGATCTACAAAAAAGTGACAGATGGAATGTTTGCGTTAATCTCTGCAACCAGTAATGCCGCCAAGCCTCATTCCAGTCCAATATTTGCTACCTGCCTTTTGTGACACAGTGAGCAAACCATATACAAATCTACCATGGCTTTGCTCTAAATGGACAAGTGCAGCCCAATTTGTAAAGCAATGTCCTCAACAATTGTGAATACAAGCTAACCTATATCATATTCATCTTCCTTTGGCCTCATCAGTGAGGTGCAGCTTGAGTCCCACCATGTCAGGGCATACTCGATGCACTTGGGGTGGTATGTACAAGGTAGCGGCAGAGCGTGTCGTTAGCCTCCTTGCCTTAACGACACACTCCGCCACTTCTGAAACGCAAGGCTGCACCATATTTACAAGAATGTGGTGCATCCTTGCGTTTCCCCCTGCGATGGCGCTAAGTTTAGCAACTTAGCACCAACACAGGCACCCTTGCACTAGAGTGCAAGTGTGTCTGCGTGCAGGGGAGGATTGTTTGTGTAGGAAGGTGTCCATTCCTGCACATAAACATTCCTAAAATGCCATTCCGTCGCTTTCATGTGTGCTGCTTCATGCAGCACACATGTAAGTGACAAAATAGATTTTTTTTTTTTTTTTAAAAGGTTAGTTTATATACAGGAAGGGACACCTGTACATAAACCATTGCATTTTGCTTTTTCCATGTGTGTTGCACAAGGCAGCACACATGGAAAAAGCAAAAACGAGGAGAAATAATGCATTTCTCCTCATTTTGCCAACTTAAGACCAGGGTTTTCCTGGTCTTAATTTTGGCGCTGCCTCCTATGTACTCCACCCTTGTACATAGGGAGCAGCGTCAAATACAATGGGTGTTGCGGTGGGGCGCCCACCACAACACCCACCTAAACATAGCGTAAAAGGGGGCCTTATTTACAAGGCAGCGTTAAGCCACGTTAAGTGGCTTAACGCTGCCGTGTACAATAGGCGCAGCTCCTATCGCCACCACAACGTAGGTAAAAGTGACGTTGTGGTGGTGATAGGGGCTTGTACATAGGCGCCATAGTGTGTTGCATTTAGAAATACAAGAGATTGTGTAGCCACTTGTAAATACTGTGGGTCACTTTCACATTCATTATATTTTGTAATTTGCTTACTGCTCCACTACCGATGGACCAGTCTTAAGCAAAGCAATCTTGGTTCTGGAAAACTGTATCCTTTTAAGGCGAAACTGTTCTCAGGCTGTCTTGAAGTATTGCAGTCTTCTCAAAACAAGCCACCTGATGAAACAAATGCAATCGCTTCTGGGTTTAATGGCATCATGCATGTTTAACAGCAATATCCAGATCACCAGTGGTGCTAATGTTTAGAGAGATAGGAGGACAGCTCACCTGACATTCTCATGAAGCTTCCTGTGTTGGTGCCATTCGTGATATCTCTTTTGTGGAATGGGCCTCTATTAAGATTTTCTAGTTCAGACGACAGTGGCCGATGCTTCCCTGATCAGTTGGGGTACTCGTATGGTTCATCTGTAGATTACAGGGAAATGGCCTTCGAAGGCAATGTTTCGTATCAGTCTTCTACAACCAAGTGCTGTGCCCCTAGTTCTGAAGTCTTTTCCTTTTGCTTACAAGACTGACTCCATTCTCGTTTAGATGGACAACAGAACCACTATCAATTATTTGAACAAATCAGGGGGAATGAGAACCAGAGCATCGTCTCAGGATGCTGAGTCCACTTGAAAGTGTTTGATAGCCAGGAACCTGAGAATCGCAGTAGTTCATCTTCCAGGCATCCAGAATCCTCAAGCAGATTCCATAATATTTCATGAAAACCACAAGTGGGTTCTAAGAGGTTCTGTCTTGCGCAACATCTTCTGCGACTGGGGTTTGCCTCAATTTGATCTCTTCGCAAGCAAAGATCACAAAAAATACCCAGACTTTATACCCTCATTCTGCCAACCAGGAACAATGGGGAATGCTATATTGATCAACTGGTATTGGAAGTTTCTTTTCACATTTCACTGATTCCTCTGGTACCAGTGGTCATCATTAAGCTGACATACTTGAGGGCCAGGATGATTAGAATAGCGCCTGAGTAGCCCTGATTGCTCACAGACTTCCTTCATCTGTTGGAGCATCACCACAGGATATAGCCATGCAGGGCACATCTCCTTCACAAGTTTTGGGGCAAGATTCTATATCCCAACCTACCATTTTTGAATTTTAAAACCTAGCTTCTAAATTCAGTCATTATAGACACTAAAGCCTCTTTCGTGAAAAAACTGGAGATTCTAAAAGAACGAGAGCTTCACACTCCTTCAAATGGAAGAGATGTAGCATTTGGTGGATGCAATAGAACTTTAATTCACCTACTCGTACCGTGTCCCTACCTCTTCCACTTTACTGGGTGATTGTTGATTGAGTGAAATACTATGTGCTGTGCTAGTTTACAGATCGGTTTATGCATTGAGAGAGAGAGAGATGATTAGGAGAGAGAGAGAGAGAGAGATGATTAGGAGAGAGAGAGATATGATTAAGAGAGAGAGATATATGATTAGGAGAGCGAGAGAGAGATGATTTAGTAGATGGATGGATCGGAGTGCCTCAAGTCTGTATCGACGCTCCACCCCTAATTAATTAAGGATGGTCGATGAACAGGAAAGAGAGAATCCTGAGCTCTAATGCTGTCTGGACCATTAAGAAAACTTGCAAAACAAGACTTTTTCAGTTCTCAGTATTTGTATATTTATTCAAGGATCATTACGGAAAGAAAATGTTGGTTAATGAAGGGAATTTGCATAAAACAAAATCATCATAATGCAATATGCGTGTTAGAGAATAAACAAGCTCAGCACATCTTGCAGTCAACCAAGTTAATAACGGTGAACAGTAAAGAAGCATAAAGACAGAAAGGACTACACACATCTAGCCCTCTCTACTCACACAGCGATAAATGCCTAACAGGAACGTCAGAAAAGGCTGGCTACGACATGACTGTGTTTAGGTCACACGGATACCAGGTCTGTAATTAGCCATTCTGGGGCGTATCTATGTATCTAAATCTGTCCATAACAGATTTTTGTCCCTGGAAGTGGGAATAATCTTGGGAACCTGAGAATACCTTTTTTCACGTGGTTCTCTGCTATTCTGGAGAAGAACGCAGTCACATGTATCTGCTTCCCTGAGCAGGTGTCGGTTATGAGCATGGAGCAGGTTGGGGCAGGGTATGCATATGTGTTCAGGGAGGGAAGCATTGCATGCTCCTCCAGTGATTTTGGAGGCAGTCGGAGGGGGCCGGACTCTGTTGATAAACATGTCCCCTGCCCCGGTCTGTCAGTGCTTTTACTGTGTGAACATCTGCACCCAGTAAAGTTGGGCCCGGTGTTCCAGCACCTGGTAAATCCAGGTGCAGCTGGTGGTGTGGTATCCTCCTCGTTATACTGCTCTTCCTGCTTTGTAATTGAATCCCCACGTTTTGTGATAACAACCTATACACGGCTTAATTTAGGGCCCCTCAGTGCTCACGCATTGGTACTATGCAAAAACAACAGTTGATGGACAGAATGCAGAACAATGTCATACATTCACCCCAGTACAGAGATCTGGGCCTAAATCCATCATTTTTTTGCTCACCATGCCATTCCAGTTTGAACCCAGCCATATGCAAATCAGTCTTGACCCTGTGCCTAATGGGAACAGTCCAGCCCGAATTGCCAAGCCAGGTCCTCCCTGGACTGGAAACAAGCATCCTAGGACCGGTTTTGGGGTTTCACCCCTCTTCAGCCAGGATAGCTTGATTCCAGTGGCATGGAGAGCACGGGACCCACATTTGGCAGGCTGTCTCCCTTGCTCACTTTGCCACTGGATTCAAGCTAGCCTGCCTGAAGAGAGCTGTTTGCCCGAAACCAGTCCCAGGATGCTTGTTTCCGGTCCATGGAAGACCTGGCTTGGCAGTTAGGGCTGAACTGTTCCCATGAGGCATAGGGTCAAGACTGATTTGCATATAGCTGTGTCTGAACTGGGGTGGCAAAGTGAGATAAAGAATGATGATGGATTCAACCCAGATCTGTGACTGGGGGTGAGTGTTTGAAAAGTTTCAGCACACCGTCCATCATCTCCTTGTGTTTGCTTTGTTTACTCATGGTACTATGCAACTATTGGTGCATGTACTGTTCTTTCAAAATATACACCGGTAAATACTCTAAAAAAAGGCATGTAGAAGAAGTAACACACCAGACCACAGGACGCACCCGGCCCTCACGGTCCACGCTGTTGGTTTCCTCCGATGATGGACAGTTATTCCTTCGATGTTATCAACTCTGACCTCTTTCCAAACCACTCCAAAGGGACAATAAGGCAAAATGAAGTGGCTTTATAAAATACATAAAGCAGCCTGTCTTGTTTTTTGTTTGGAGGTACCTGTTCTACTTAACATTCAATAGTCATTGGTAATTACAATGCACATCTTAGAAAAGTAGTTAATATGACATATTCCGAGTATTCATTTTTAATTGTTTTCTGCAGCAATGTCATTGAAGAATCTAGAAGAGCAAAGTGGCACAGCTGTAACTCAATTGGGATCCATGCTGTTTACAAGACAAGTGTCTGGAGCAAGGTGAGCCTTAGAAGTATTAACTAAATGTATTAGAATCTGTGGCCCTTATGCAAGGCGTATGTCTTTTTGACTGCTGCAAAGGCATATTTTTCAGGCAGTGCCTGGCTGGACAATATTTATTTGACTGTGTTTTGTTTAGAGACTACTTTTATTCCAGCTAATAACTTCGTTATTTACCATATTTTGATTTAGAATTTGGATTTTAGGACTATCTTACAAGTCTTTTAAAGTATATCTTTGCTATTTATGTGCAAGTTGTAAATGGAGCTAGGATCCTCGATCCACGGAATAATAGGTGAAGAATGTTTACCTGCATGGAATTTCAGTATATATTATTTGTAAGTTTGCGGTTTCTTTCCCCTGCTCATAGGGAACACGTGTTCTCCTTTTATAAAGTGATTTCATGTCTCTGTACGAGTGTACATATAGTGGTGCTATTGCTACAGGAACAGACCTGGCCAAGGCGCCCTTTTTGTTCAGCCTGTTATAAAAGACTTTTTTAAAGGTCTGCTAGAATTCTCCTGTTTGCTGTCTGTAGATACACCTGTTTGGGGCAGGTTGTGGCTACAGCCACCATAGACAAATGGCTTCATGAACTGCACCAAGTTTGCCACATCAGCCTTCATAGCTAATACACCGCAGGTGGACATCTGCGAGGCACCAACCTGGAAATAATCCCAGACCTTCTGCAAGCATTACTGTCTAGATGGTTAAGCGAAGGCCGGTGCTGCCGTTGTTGGTGAATGATCTATGGCGATGATGCTGTAATTCTTTGGCCACTTTATTGGTAACTACTGCTTTGTAATATATAGAAATAGAATGTGAATCTATGCAAAAAGAAATTAGTAGCAAATGGTATGTTACTAACCTATAAATAAGGTTCTTCATAAGTGGAAAATAATGTTGCTATCCTATAATTATTATTCTTCAGCATTGGATCTTCCATAAAGTCACATGCTTGAATAATTCTTTTTTTAGGTAACCCCAGAGCAGTCTAATAAAAGCAGTGTAAGAAATGCATTTGCTGTGTGATTTGAATTTTTTCCCCTGAATTTCCAAATCTTGATGGTGCAAGCTCTTCAAACTGCTAAAGTTTCTGGCAAAGCTGAAAAGAAATAGTTTTCAGGTATTCGACAGACACTAATAAGAAAAAGAAAAATCCTTATTCTGAACCTTTTGTACATCTCAAAGTATAGCTAATTAGATGCCGACTGGCCATAAATTTAATTTGGCAGTCACATGCTGGTCAGATTGCATTTACGGCTTGGGGCTTGTTCTCTGCTGACCCAGTGGCCCTTTACTGTAGGTGCCCACATTCCTCCTTGTTGGTATCTTGAAAGATAAATAGATCTCTGAATCTGTTTTTATCTGCTGCGCTCTGTTGGACTTGGCCCTTTCTGCATGGTCATCCCCAAACCTTTTCACTGCACCTCTGGTTTTCTGAACCTGTGTTTGTTGGCTTTTTGAGCTCTGTGTACCTTACCACTACTAATCAGTGATAAAGTGCTTGTGCTCTCTCCCCAAAACATGGTAAAGTTGGCTTATTCCCAATTGCCATGTTTAATTCACTTTTAAGACCCTAGTATAGTGGTAATACATGTACCCTGGACCTGTAATTTTAATGCTACTAGTGGGCTGAAGCGCTCATTGTGCCACCCATCACATAGCCCTCTAACCATGACTCGGGCCTTTCAACGCAGAGCCTGTTCGCTCCTTTCTGAACTGCCATATCGGCCAGGTAAGGTAACCCTCTTGCCAGGCCTAACCCTTACCTCTTCCTACATGTAAATCACCGCTAACAGTAAGCCCTGTCAACCTGCAGGGCAGGGCGCCAGGTATCTATGGGACAGGGCATGTACTTTTTAGTTTTGCATGTCCTGTTAGTAAAAATCTCCCAAAGCCATTTTTCACTACTGCGAGGTCTGTCTCTCCCATATGCCAGCATTGTTTTTATCTTATTACCTCGATTTAAGAGTAAGTCGTGACAGGGGAGAAATAGACATTTCGAGTTTGGTGTCACTGAACTCCCAATCTAAAATCACAACTTATAGCGAGGTTGGATTTTAGATTCCAGTTTAGCAAACGCCACTTTGAGAAAGTTCACGTTTACACGCTTAACCATTTGGTGGCACTTCCTGTCTACTGAATATGCCTGTCTCTGGAGTGGGTGACAACTAGCTTCGGGCATTCCTGCCAGACCACCACACATCAAGGGAGAGTAGGTATGCCTGCGTGGCCATCTGCATTCAGATGGCCCATCCCAAGGAGGATGGGAGGGAGGAGCTGACACACGTAATAGGACGGTGTCCTGTCCCCACCCAAAGGATTTATTACCCCTTGTAGTGTCTGGAGCCAGGTCAGGAAGGAGGGAACCTTTGTGGACTTCAAAGCTTTCTCCCCCACTTCAAAGACACTGCTGGGTATATGTACTCGACCTCTGGTACTAACAAACCTGTACACTTCTGGAGCTGTGGCCACTGTGCCAGACAAAAGAGCCGCTGTGCCGCCGAAAAGACTACACTTCCAGACTGCTGCTTTGCTGCATTCTTCTTTCTTGTCATGCTGAGCCGCCCTGCAGCCGGTTTGTCTGACCAGGTGAGATGTTCTGGACAACATCACTTGAACACAGAGTGTTTCCAAGTGCTTTCTTGCTTGCCTCGTTGCCCCATGCTCAGGGATATCAAAGACGTTAACCACCTGCATCTGTGCCTGGACTCTAAACAGTGGGTGTGTCTGCCCTGCCAAGTGGTGCCATCCTAGTCTTGGACCTTTGAAAGTGAGGCCTTAAGATGCTCGAACTCCTGAACTCCACATCGGATTTGGCTTTAGAAACAGTTTACCGACAGAATGGTTGACTCTGCAATAATTAAAAAAGGGCTATAGTTACAGGTTGTAATATACTGGTATAAAAGCGATCTCCCTCAACCTAAATCCAACTTACTTTAGTTATTCATGTTGGAAACATCCATTGTTCAAACCCCAAGCGGGTTGTGATAGGCCCCTAAAAACGAGATTGTGACAGGCAAAAAGTTATATTGCAAACAGTAAAAAATAGTGAAATATGCACGTAAAAGACAAAAACCCGAGTACGTCTAAATTAAGACTAACCTAATTAGCCTCTAGGAACTTGTTGTATGGCAGCCTGTTCATGAGCCCTCATGGTATTATACACGGCGGACGCAACCTCCCGTTACTCAAAAGATTTATTTCCAGCTATAATTATGACCGAAATATGGCTAACCCATTTAGCCCTTCAGGAGTAATCATATGGAAACCCATTACGGAGACCCCATAATACAAAAAACGGTGGGCACCACCTCCCGTGAAGCATGAGATCGGCTTGGCTTTTAACTCTGTCTGCCGATCCATACCATTTCACTACACCAGAATATGTAAAACGGAGAGAGTGTCAGTAACAACATAAACATGATCAAAGTGCTGATGGAGAGTTCACCCGTACTACTCACCACGTAAAGGGTTCTAGGATCCTGCAGCGTAGGCTTAGATTTTTCCGCTCGGTGAAAGGCGATGTACGCGCCACTAGCTTCCATTTAAATGGTACACTACGTGGGACAAAACCGGAAGTAATCGCCTCCGTAGACTGCCGGATGTTGTTAGTCACCTTTTTACTTTCACGTCTCCTATCCCATACGGAAAACTGTGTTGTATGTCGCGGCCGTTTTAACAACGCTTTTTATTGATCAGGAAGGCAAGGGCTGAAGGCCCCTGTAAACCCAGGGGATCTGCCACATAGTAAATAGCAACAACTCTTGACATTTTTGCCATATAGAGGAACAATGGAGAGCTATTCATACATCTATCAAGAAAACCCCCCTCCCCCCTACACCCAACCCCCTCCCCCGGACCACACCACCGCCAGACACCACCAGAACCATCTTTATACAATTAGAGCTCAGCACCACGCTTGACATTCAAATAGGCCCCAAGTCTCCATCCGCAGGAACCGGTGCAAGGAAAATGCCCCTATAATCAGCCCACCGCTTCCAGATCTTGAAGTGTTTCCGAGGACACCCGTCGCGGCCATTTTGAAGAGAATACTATTGACTGAAAATGTATGTAAACAATTTATTTCATAAGAAAACTACCACTGCTAATCATATAGTCACTGCAGTCTAGTAAAGCGAATTACCAACAATAGTTGTATGATGGTGACGCAAAAAGAAATATACAATTTATTGTATCTAATCCGTGAGCAACATTATAATCAAATATAACCAGTAAATCTGTTTACTACAATTAGGTGCGGACCATAATAGAAAATTTTGTACCATAAATATAGGTATATACATCAATGTGTCATGAAAACCGGTATTTACAGTGACATATTCGGGACCGAACCCCCCCCTCCCCCCCCCCCCCCCGAGTGATACCCCAAATAAGACATTCCAGAAAGTAGGTTGTGCCTAAGGACATGTTCCACCACCAGTTCTAGTTTTGAAAATTAAGATGAGAGACAGAAAAGAGAAATGATTTGAACAGAATACAATCAATCTATTATATCATTTTTCCAAAACAGTCATCTCAGATAATTCAAGCATTGCTGTTCAGTTTGATATTACTATTATTCTACATTACCACACAGAAAAATGCAGCCATTGATATTTTCACATTTTGTAATCATTATACAGTTAAAAGTCAAAAGTCAACAAGTGACATTAGTCACAGATCCGAATTTTTCAAGTGATAGCAAAATGATGATAGACCTAACACAATATTCCTTATACAGAAGAGTATATCCACTAATCAGCAAGTGTTGTTAGGTCAAAATTCTCATTCGGTTAGAAATACATGTAGTTCCTTATCAAAATTGAGCCCCATCTCCACGGCCCGCAATTTGATAATCCACTGTGTCTCTGTTCTCCTCAATGTCAAAGATCTATCCCCCCTCGGGGGCCACTCTGTGTATGTGCAATCCCATGAAACCTTATTTTTCTGATATCTTCCAGAGTATGGTTTTTGTTGAAATGGACGGCCAAAGGGTAACTGCAATTATTATTACGTACTGCCCTTATGTGTTCCTGTATCCTTTCTCTAGGGGTCGGATGGTACTGCCCACATAAATGAATCCGCAACTGCAAATAATGCAGTAAACTACATAGTTCATATTGCAGTTAATGAATTGCTTGATACGATGTCTAATAGCTGTGTTGTATTGAAAGTCAGATATCTTGTTCTCTGCAAATTGACAAATGCTACAGTTGGCACATTTGAAAAAAAACCAAAGGTTTAGATGGTAACCAAGAGGCCCCTTGCTTAGGGGCAGATAGCTAGGACATAGGAGTTCCCTCAACGTTGTGCCTCTTCTATGTGACACAGTTGGTTTGTTGGAAATGTATTTCTCTACTGATTTGTCTAGTTTTAGGATGTGCCAATGTTTCAGAAGGATATTATAAATTTGGTGACTGTGTGTTAAAATCCGTCACCAAAGCAATCTTGCGTTCTTTGGTTTTTTGTCTGCCTTTATTTCCTGACTTAAGTAGGCATGATCTTGTTTTCCTCTGTATTTTATTTCAATGCACAATCTAATGTTACTTGTGAGTATCCTCTATTGGTAAATCTCGCCTCCAATTTTTTAAGTTCCATAAGGAAAACTGAGTCTTCGCTACAATTCCTTTTTAGTCTTGTCATCTCTCCAAAGGGAATTGCATTTATTTGTGACTTTGGATGAGCACTGCTTGCGTGTAACACAGAGTTGCAAGCTGTGGATTTTCTGAATAATCTAGAATTTCAAAAACAGAGGCTTGCATCATTGACTGGGGGACTTTGCTGGCGCCCTGCCTTACCTGTGTTGCTGCCGCCGCTCCTGGGCCCTTCACGCTGCGTGTCGCCGCCGCCGCCACTACACCTTGCGGCCGAGAGCGGGGGGAGTCTACAGCTCCCAGGCGCCTTAGCGCCCGTTGACGCCACCCACGCGCCCGGAGGCGAACAAAAGACCGCAGCTCCCTCGGGGGAGCGGGAATTTCAAAAACAGAGGCTTGCATCATTGACTGGGGGACTTTGCTGGCGCCCTGCCTTACCTGTGTTGCTGCCGCCGCTCCTGGGCCCTTCACGCTGCGTGTCTCCCCTGCCGCCGCCACTACACCTTGCGGCCGAGAGCGGGGGGAGACTACAGCTCCCAGGCGCCTTAGCGCCCGTTGACGCCACCCACGCGACCGGAGGCGCACAAAAGAACGCGGCTCCTTCTGCGTCGCGGGACGCGCGCGGGCGGCGCCGGGCTAAGCCCGGGCAAAGGGCGGGCCCTCTGAGGCCCTCAGAGGACCAAGGAGACCGGACTGGGCCATTTTCCATTCTGCTGCACCAGGACGTTACCCGCACTCGCTCTTGCCCATATTGATTAGTAAGTTGACTGGATTATACGAACATTGACATATGCTAATCTATGCGTTATAGTTGTTGCCTACCATTTATTTCATATACATTTGTTGCTCTGCTGTATTGGGTAAACGCATCAACTGTAACACTTATCATGAGTCTGTCCGCCTCTAAAGAAAAGCCTTTGGGGAGAGGATACGCTAATCAAGGGACATTGGATAATTTTGTTATCAGACCTACTACAGAAATAGATAAGGTCATGGCTTTAGACGAATTACGGGCTGAGAGACGACTGTCTGTGGAACATGTAAAAAACAGCCGATTATTCCTTCACTCTTCACAGGTAGCGATGTCATCACAACTCAGTATATCTCATGGAAGACGTGGCCATGATGCTTCCTTTGGTGATGGCACGCCTTTACTTCTTAGAGACATTACACCTCCGCCAGATCCAGACAACGAGCATATCGTCATTTCATCCCCTTTTTTGAACAACACTAGCTGAAAGGGACGTCTCGCCGGATGATTCATTATCCCCAGTGCAGATTGTCCAAAATGCAGCTAAGATTTTGGAAAGTTCTCGATCACAAGGTTCCATATTAAAAAAAAGGAAGAAGAGGGGGCCTTTATCAAAAAAAGCTAAGCCCAAAAATAACACTACAACTGTTAAATCTAGCAATCCTATAACAAAAATTCCAATACCAGATACACACAGTGCTTCAACTGAAACACTAGACACTATATTACTGGAGAATATTGGGAAATTGATTAGATCTATCACCTTACCATTAACAGAAAAATTAAAAACAATAGTCCGACAATTGGGGAACCTAGAAAAGGCAATTGAGGAGATTAAGGAGGGAACCAAGGAATTAGCAATGTCTTTACCAGTCCCTCCACCGATTGTATCGACCTTAAGCAATAATAATCAGAAGGGACTGATTGCTAGAGCTACCAGCCCGGCAAAACTAAACATCCAGCACACGATGCCTCCTCAAAAAACATGTACAGATGTACTACTCAAAGATAAGGAGGCAGAGGTGGCCATGAAATCTAATACTCAATTAAACCCTAAACAAAGTACTGTAACACACACTGAGTGCGAAGATTTGGTAAGGACACCTACTCAAAAAAATCCCAATCCAGAAGCAGTCCCCCTGGTGGTGGTTCTAACTGGAGTCCCTCCCTTAGAGGACGGAAAAAGAGAAGACCATAGCCAACTAAAAAACAAAGTTATATTTTGGCTCAGGCAGAAACGTCCTCTTCCCCCAGAGATTAATGGAGAAATCCTTCTTGTTAGGCGTCTCTCCTGGTTAGGAAGTAGAACAAAAGACATCATGGGTGACATTATAACAATCAATTTTAGAGATAAAAGAGCAGTAAGACACATTCTAAATTGCCCTTCTCTTAAACCCTCTAATTCAATTGAGGTACGTGACTTGACCTACTTTTATCCCAGAGTACATTTCTCTGTTAAAAATAATCCGAGCTTACTAATTCAAAATCAGGATGGGCGCAATAGTCCTCTACCACAACGGCAGGACATTTATCCCAGGCCATCCTACAATCGTCAAAATGACTGTGTTACTTATATGCTACAACACCCAGAGGAACATTTAAGGCCCCCTTTTCTAGGTCAGAGAGATCACTACAACTCTTCTCATCAATATAGGAATAACGCGGTAAGGTCTTTCGCAGAGGATTACAAACACCGCACTGCACCATCTCACCCTCAGCCTAATTGTTTAATAACTCCAACTCATTATCAGTTCGGTCATCCAAGGTCTTATTTTCAACAGCAGGAGTATCATCCCTGTCCTTCACTTTGTCATCAGGATGATTACCTCTTACCTCTTTATAATCACTATGCAGAACTGACAGACCTAGAAGGAGTGGATTGACTGAATTTATATGGAGTAGAAAACAATGACATTGATAGATCTCAAAAGGTGCCCTCTATTACCATGGAGGACAACCCTAATACTAATTCTGTTACGCATACGTCTCAGGATTTCAATCCAAAGTTTACCCAGAACCCTTTATTACCTATGGATTTATCATCTAATTGCATAATCTTAAATAAAACACAATTTACTCCAAACATAGAACAGAATCCAAATCTCTGTTTCGTTCCTAGTTCCCAGACATGTCTAGGAGAGGGGACATAATCTCAAGTAGCAGTCTTATTTTGGAACATAGCAGGTCAACGCTCTAAGATTACCAATGATATATGGAGGAATTTCGGTCCAAGGTTTGATGTCTTAGCACTTCAAGAGACTTGGACTGTTGAACCGATACACATGGTAGGTTACAAAACTTTCTTTTCTTCTGCCCAACCTTCCGTCTCAGGTAGAGCGAAAGGAGGATTATCAATTTACATTTCAAACCTCCTAAACACAAAGAAAGTAGTCCTCATGAATCTCGATCCAAACATCCAGATTCTTAGGCTGACTTTAAATAATGGGGATAGCTTCATCATAGTGAATTTCTACAATAACCTCCCTGAGGCTGAAACGATTACTGTGGTATCTCAGATGCGGTCCACATTAAAAATCAGAATGACGAAGAAAATAAGTGATGCGGTGACTATCTGGGGGGGGGACTTCAATCTTGGTCCATGCCACTTTATTGATCATAAGAACATATGTGGCATTTTGGATGAATTTGATAATCCAATACCACATTTCAGACACTCAACCTTAGGTAATTACCTAAATGAAACTTTATTTGATCTAGAGTTGGTTCAGGCAAACATCAGGAATGAAAAGAATCAAACTTTGGCTCCCACATTTCATGGGAGAGGGTGTTCAACAACCATAGATTACATTCTAGTTTCACATGTTGAGAGGACTAAAGATGCTGTTTTCACCAGACATTTAGTCCCGCTCAGTGATCATTATCCTCTTAGTATCTCTCTCTCTCTGACTTGCAAACAAAAAAGAGGTTTGGGTACCATTCTATCACAAAATAATTTAGCGCTTACTAGACTGAATGGCTATGCACTTAAATGGGGGAATGTAGAACCTATGGAGGTGACTAAACAAGTGATTGCGAGGGCCAACTCATCCATTATGAGTTGCCTTAACCCACACTCAACCCACTCAGAGGTTATTGCAAGCGTCGGATTAATTGTTACGGCAATCAACGAAGTATTGTGGGTGGAAACAAAACATGCTCCAAAAAAACAGAAAGGTTGGTTTAACCATGATTGCACGGTTGCATATTCTAACTTAAAAACGGCGTTGAGAAAAACAATTAGGGTACCACACGAGATATTAACACTCAGGAAAGCCTATAATCATGTTCTAAGATCCAGGAAAAAAGAACTAAAAACCCAGCTTTGGGAACAATTGCATGAAACCTGTTCCCAAAAAAACATGGCAGCTTTCTGGCAAGTGGTAAAGTCCCCTTTCCTAAATGACAACATACATCAAGCTAAATTAGATCTAGCGATTGAGGAAAAGGAATGGGTTCTATATTTTTCCAAAACTTTCTCGGCAGGTAAGGAGTCATCTGAACTCCAGGACTTAGATTATCTGAATCCTAATTCTCCGAATGAACCATCCTCAATTTACCCTATTGACCTACAGTTCTCTCTGGAACAGACCGCCTCGGCCTTGAATGCAAGCAAGAACGGGAAGGCACCGGGCCCAGACGGTGTTCCTATCGACCTTTTTAAAGACAAAGTGGACCTCTGGATTCCTATTCTAACCAGAGTCCTAAATGCAACTTGCAATATGGGGCTATTACCATCTTGGTCAAAATCCGTACTAGTCCCCATTTTCAAGAAAGGTGATCGGGACTCAGTATCCTGCTATCGCCCAATCTCTCTTTTAGACTCCCTGGGCAAGATGGCAGGTAGAGTCATTTTAGAACAATTGCAAGATTGGGCTGAGAAAACTAGGATCATCTCAGATCTACAGTATGGGTTTCGCCAGGGCCTGGGGACCATCGAGCAGTCCATAAATCTTTCGCTTTTGATTGACAAGTATGTGCATATTAAAAAAGGAGATCTGTATATGGTTTACGTGGACTTGTCAGCCGCGTTTGATTGTGTTTCCCACTCCAAACTCTGGGTAATATTGGCTGACATGGGGGCCCCTTTGAACTTGCTTACATTTGTTAGGGAACTTTATGCTAATGCCACTGCTCGAGTCCGTTATGGGGTGGGGGGGGGGAGTTGACGGACGCATTTCCAGTAGAAAAAGGGGTTAGGCAAGGATGTGTCCTAGCCCCTTTTCTTTTTACATTGTATACAAACGCTCTGGAAAAAGAGATGCTGAAGGGATCCCAGGATCTCCCGATGATAAACAAGCGCCCAATACCTGCACTACTTTATGCAGATGACTCGGTCATATTGGCCCGTACCCCCCGTGAACTTCAAAAAAATCTGAATAGATGCTCCACATTCATGGCGAGTCTTGACCTGAGGATAAATATAAGCAAAACTTTTGTCATGAGGTCAAGTTCCTCCCACACAAATGCAAACAAAATGAGGGGTATCTACCTGAATAATCAAAAAATAGCTTCCACCCATACATACTCTTACTTAGGTATAACAATGGACCATAAATTATCTTGGAAAGCGGCAGTGGAAACTCGAAGATTACTCTTCCTGAGAACAGTCACAGCACTTCTCAACTTCCTTAGGAAATTGGGAAATAGAGCTCCAACTGAAATCATTCAGATCTATAAAGCTAAATGCTTATCAGTGGCTTTATATGGGGCTGGTCTTTGGGGTTTTGCGAATACGGATCCCATCCAGAAAGTTGAAAACTCCTTTTTGAGGTCTCTCCTTTCAGTTCCGGGGAGTACGGGAACTTTCGCTTGTCATCTTGAATTGGGTCTTGTACATGTGGCGGACCTAGCAAAAGTGGAGCCACTTTTGCTATGGCGTAAAATATGGTCATCAGATAAAGCCACCCTCTCGCAGTCGCTCCTGTTGGACTGTCTAGCCCTGGATAACGCTCATAGGTCTAAGTGGCTGCGGCATATTGCAACCTTCCTCCATGATTTGGGCTGGGAGAAGTATTTTTACAATCCTACATCAATATGTGAGGTGCCGAGAAAGATCTTAAAAAAACTAAAGCACTTGCCCATCTGGAGGAGATGAGACTATTGAGCGAAATTAGCAAACCATCTGTTACTCATAGTCTAATGATTCAATCGGTACCAACATTGCAGCCCTATCTCACTCTTAATATGACAAGCTATGAAGCGCTATCTATTGGTAAGACTCAGGATGAATATCTTCCATCGAATAATCGCTTTCCCAGTACAAAACAACTGGGCTAAAATTTTACCTGTTTGTTCTTGTGACCTTATTTCCCCACAATCAACTCTCCACACTGTCCTTTTCTGTACATTTTTTGCAGAAATTAGGAAAAAATTGCTTTGAGGCGCACTGGCCACAGACCATGTCGCCCAGCTTTACTCTTCTTGCAGATGTTGGAGGGAGATCTGTTGGTATTTACAGTAGCTAGTTTCTTGAAATCTATTGTTCATCACCGAAAGACCTTAGATCAAAGAGCTATTGAGTCTACCTAATGTTACAATTCTGATAATTTTAACGTCTTTGGTTGTCTATATAGAAACTTCTTGTAAGATAGAGATTTTTCTTTTAACTTGGAAATAATCTTGTTCCTTTTTATATTTTAAAGAATTGTAATTTTATTGAATGTTTTTATTGTATGCTTTTTATGATTTATAATATAAATCGAAATAAAGTAAGATTGTTTCTAGATTATTCAATCAATCAATCAATCTTATTAGCTTGTATATATAGAACTATATCCAAGAATTCTATTTCCGATTTGCTGATCTTGTGGGTAAATTTTAAATTATATGTATTGTTGTTTAGATGTTCCAACAAGTTTAGGAAAAATCGTTCGCTGCCTGACCAGATGATAAAAATATCATCAATGTAGCGGCCCCAATACATGATGTGTTCCGTGCGTTTAGTGTCCGACAATTTCCATAGGTGTTGTTGTTCAAAAACACCTATGTAAAGATTAGTATAGGACGGTGAGAATTTTGAACCCATGGCAACTCCTATATCTTGTCTGTACCAAGTATCCTGATGTAAAAATACGTTATTCTCCAAAGTCAGACGCGTTAGATCTAACAGCATCTGAGTATGTTCATAGAAAGTGGCATCTCTATGTGAAAGGCATTCTGTTAACGCCTGTATACCCTTTTCCAAGGGTATACAGGTGTATAATGAGCAGACGTCCATTGTGACAAAAGAAAAATCTTGGGTCCATTCTATGTCCGCTAATTTACTCAGAAGATCCCCTGTGTCCCTAATGTAAGAGGGAAGGTTGTGCACTAGGGTTTGTAAAAAGACATCTATCTATGCTCAGTAGGGGAATTAATACCAGAAACTATTGGCCGACCCTGTGGAAAAATGCCTGGCTTATGTATTTTAGGTAAAATATATATACAAGGTGACCTCGGTGTTGGATTAAATAGATATCTGAACTTAACATCTGTGATTTGACCCTTTTCCTGCCAGCCTATGAGTCTAGTATGTATCAAAGATGTAATATCTTTTAGCGGGTTGCCTTTTAGTTTAGTATAAGACTGTTCCCCTATTAGTTGTCTTTCAATTTCTTTAATATAGTCAGCATTTCGCATGATGACTTTTCCCCCCTTATCAGCTTCTTTAAAAATCACGTCTGGATGGGCTGCTAATTTCTTCAGAGCTTTATTTTCTTCTTTGGTTAGGTTGTAGTTTATATGGCCATGGTTTGTATGGTATCTGTCCTCTAGTTTGTATAGGTCAGATGTCACCGCCTTGTAAAAGGTGTCAACCAAGTTGTCTGATTGCAATGTTGGAGTGAAAATAGATTTACGCTTAAGGCCACCGTCCACATTTAGATCTGGCATGATATCTAGGTCTAAAAGAACATCAGTCATGGATGGTGGTATATTGGAGCAATCATATAAAGATAACAACAAATGTATGTCCTATATTTCTTTTATTGTTTTGTTACAAGGTATAGAGATGGAATTCCTAAAATACACAGGTACAGGTTGATTTTCAAAGAATTTTTTCCATTTTAATTGACGAACAAATTTAAACAGATTCACATGTATACCCGTGAAATCTGGTAACTTAGTGGGACAAAAGCTTAAGCCCTTACTAAGTACATTTGTGCCATTTTTAGAAAGAACAAGATCAGACAAATTCACAATAGAAATATTTCCGTAACATTGTTGGTACATAATGTTTACCCTAGCTCACGAGATGGACTCAGTTCTTCAGATTCCGTGATACTGATCTGATGGTGGCCCCTGCCCTTACGTTTGTGTTTTGACCTCCCCCTCCTAGTTTTCTTGTGGTTTGTTGGCCATAATTGGTCCGATTGTCCTTCCGAAATCTTGCCATCTCCTCTAAAAAGAAGAGTTCGCTGTGGATGATGAACCTGTAGTTGGAGATTCCATATCATCCTCATTAGTAATTTCACTGTGTATGCTGGAGACATCCGATTCACTAGTGGATGGCATAACTGTTGGTATACTGTTGTTCTTGATAGGCACAGTCTGTTTTGGTTGGGTATCATCAAATCTTTTAGCAAAAGTGAAAACTCTTCCACTTTTATAGTCCTTTTCATCTCTTTTTTGTTTTCTCATTTTCTTCTCCTTGAGCCTGCTCCAAAAGATCTTCAAGTGGATCCCCACCGAGTCCAGAAAGATGGTTACCCTTACACTCATCAGAAGCAAAATCAACTACGGCAACGCTCTGTACACCTGCATCACCAAGAAACTCCTCAAGAAACTGCAGAACATTCAGAACGTCTCCGCTAGACTCATCCTCAACATCCCCTGCCGCAGCCACATTACCGGCCACCTGAGACACGCCTACAAAGCCTTACACGAAGCAGGGCCTGTGTACCTCGACCACTGCCTTGCATTCCATGCACCCACCAGAGACCTCTGCTCTTTCCAACTGGCTCTGGCTACTGTCCCACGTATCTGCAAGACCACAGCTGGAAGAAGATCCTTCTCCTACCTCGCAGCAAAGACCTGGAACACCCTGCCTCTCCATCTCAGGCAATCACGGTCACTGCCTCAATTCAGGAATGACCTCAAGAACTGGCTTTTCGACTGAACCACGGCTCCTTCGTCGGGCCAGCAGCTTTGTGCCTGTCCCCCCGGCACCTTGAGACCCTTACGTGTGAGCAGTCACACTTTACAAGCCACCTGATTGATTGATTAATTCTGTGTGCAGTCTGGCCCCTTGCACTTAGAGTTTTCATTTGCTCTCGGCCTCTTGGACTTTTTTCCCCTTCCTGGTTTTGTTCTGGTTTTTCTTTTCACTTCTCCTTCCTTTGCACGTGCTGCCCTTTCCCTCCAGAGGTATTGAGTGGTTTGGGTTTTCTGGTCCAAGTCTCAAATTTGTACGCTTGCTTGGCCTATTCTTCTTTTTTTTTTTCTTTTTTACTTGCGAGTCTCCCTTTTCAGTTGGGACTGATTGTGTGGCCACTGTGTTAGTAGTTTGCTCTGTCAATCAGGGATTTGTAAAGCGCGCTACTCACCTGTGTGGGTCTCAAGGTGCGGGGGAGGTGCAGCTCCGATTCAGCCAAAGAGCCAGGTCTTGAGGCTCTTTCTGAAGGTGTGCAGAGTGGGAGAACGTCTGAGGTTGAGTGGGAGCTCCTTCCAGGTTTTTGCCACAATGTAGGAGTAGGCTCTTCTGCCTGCTCTGGCTCTGCAGATTTGCGGGGTTTCGGTGAGGGCATGGGTGGCAGACCAGAGGTTTCTCTTGGGTACGTGAAAGGAGACTCTTTCGTTTAGGTATTGGGGTCCGATGTCGTGTAGGGATTTGTAGGTGTGAGTGAATCGCTTGAAAGTTACTCTCTTCTTAACGGGGAGCCAGTGGAGGTCTCGTTGATGCTGGGTGAAGTGGTCATGTTGTGAGATGCCGAGGACGAGTTTGGCAGCGGTGTTCTGGATGGTATGGAGTTTTCAGAACAGGGATTTGTTGATTCTGGCGTAGATGGCGTTTCCGTAGTCCACTTTGCTGGTTATGAGTGCGTGTGTGACGTTTTTTCTGGATTTGGGGGGGATCCATCTGAAGGTCTTACGGAGGGCGTTGAAGCACGTGGAGGAGACGGTGTTGATCTGTCGGGTTATGCTGAGGTAGGAGTCGAGTATAATGCGGAGGTTGTGGGTGTGGTTCATAAGTGTGGGGGGGGTTGCCGGATGGAGTTGGGCCACCAGGTGTTGTCCCATGCTGATGGGGTGGGTCCGAGGATGAGGACTTCTGTCTTCTCCGAGTTGAGCTTCAGACAGCTGCTGCTCATCCAGGAAGCAATGTCTTTCAGTCCTCCCTGGGAGCTGAATCTGGTGGTGTGGGGTTCCTTTATGAGGGACAGGATGAGCTGGGTGTCATCAGCGTAAGATACTTTGAAGAGTCCATGATGTTTGACGATGGTGGCGAGGGGAGTCATGTAGATGTTGAAGAGCGTGGGGCTGAGCGATGATCCCTGGGATACTCCACATCTGATCTCTGTGGATTTGGAGAGGAAAGGCGGGAGTCTGATTCTTTGGGCTTGGCTGGTGAGGAAAGAACTGATCCAGTCGAGGGCGGTTCCCTGTATTCCGGCGTCAGGGAGTCTGGCGGTGAAGGTGCGGTGGGAGACTGTGTCCAAGGCTGCAGAGAGGTCCAGTAGGATGAGGGCTGCCGTGTGGCCCTAGTCAAGGAGTGTGTGGATGTAGTCTGTGGCGGCTAGGATGGCGGTCTCGGTGCTGTGGTTGCTGCGGAACCGGCATTGGGAAGAGTCGAGGATGGAGTTGGCTTTGCTGAAGTTTGTGAGCTTGATTTTGACGATCTACTCTCTGACTTTGGCCGCGAATTGGAGGAGAGAGATGGGTCTGTAGTTTTTTAAGTCTGTCGAGTCTGTATGAGTTACTTCTGAGTATACTGGTTTGAGTTTGACCAGCATGATTATTGCTCCTTTTTCTGCTTGCTTTTTCCCCCTTAAGGCAGTAACTGTGACGAGGAAGAGGGACGAAAGGGTAACTCTCTGATTATTTATCTTTAATCTTCATTACACCAAGTCCTGTTCCTTCTTGCCACAGTCCTACTTCCCTACTCCACCATTCCTCCCCCATCGTAACTCCACACCCCCGCCCACCTTTACTGGTGGTTTCAGTGTTATTGATCTGGTGGTTTCTGCCTGTTTTATGACTTTCTGTGGGAAGTTCACCCTGTCATATTTGTCCCCGTTACAAGGGTTGATAGGAAAGAGGCCGAGGCAGCTAAAGATTATTGACAATGTTTTTGTAGGATTAGGCCACTAAGGAGCTTGTCTGAGCAGGGTCACCCCGATAAGTATGTACCTCGAAGAGGGCTCCTTGTAAAGTTGATAAATAATCATGGCAGCTACGTTAGTCATCTTTGAGTTTGAAAAGCTAGTTCATTTCAAAATTGATCCAAGCCTGTTAACATTGGCGGGGAGATTGTTTTAGTTTTCTCTGGTGCCACATCGTAGGAGACTGCCTCGTATGCAAAGCTAGAGCCTTGCCACCCGTGCCATGTTTTTATGAACTTGAATATAGTTAATGAGATGGCCTGAATCACCTGTTTTCACTGAACGTTGTGCTCCTTGAGCTAGCACCAGTTTGGTAATTTCTGCAACAATACAGTTATCTCCTCCAGTCTTCTTTTTGGGCTCTCTGTCATGTGAAAAGGAGCCATGACTCAAGAGACAGTGTCTCAAGTTGTTCAGGATGCCCCTCTCCACCCTCAACAATGGGAATGCATAGCGTATTAGGCGGTGCGGGTCTGCATATATGGTTTATGCCATTCTGTTCTTTCATGTGCATTAATTCTAAACATAGGTATTTTAAGCAGACCCAGAGGACCGTCTTATTGCATCGGCTCTTCGAATGAAGCTATGAAAATCTAGAACTTGACTATGATTCATGTTCAGAAGACCCAGAAGATGACGCTCTACTGTAGCAAATCACAGGGTTTGACCTTTGCACTGAATTAATGTTTGCCTCAAACTGTTTTTATTATTACACTTGCTCCCAATAGCATGTTTATTGGCCCACATTTATTTCACTAGGGTGGTGTAAATATATATGGGTATATTTATATGGTATATATGCGTATGTGCAGAGTGGGTTGTGCTATTTATTACCTCTGTTGAACGTGGGGAGGGTGCTATGATTCATGAGACAGTTTGTGTCATGTTGTCCCTGTCCTTCCTCAACAATGATAATAAATAACATATCTGATTTATGCTAGCTGTTCTCTCATATGTATTCGTTATACATACAGTTATTAAAGCAGTTCCAGAACACACTCTCCTTACAGCAGTGAAACACTGAAGAGCAAGAGGTTGTACCTGAGGAATCTCCTCTATACTGTGGGAAGGACATGGGATTTGACGTGTGCACTCTAGTAATATCTGAATCCGAGTTTGTGAGAAATTGGGTTGTTGTTTGAGGTGGATGTGGACCCTTTTCAAACAGCCGCATTCCTTTTCAGGGATAACCACAAAAAGTCACTAAATTAACCTGTGCTGAACTCTGGTAGCTTGGCGCAAAATTACTCTGGCTGAACTTGGATGCAAGGTTTAAAATACTTATGCAGCACACAAACAGTAATAAGGTAAAAACACAACAAGAAATACCCCAGACTCATTTACAAAAATAAAGTAAACAGTAATAAATTATTTGATGCCAAAACAATAAAAATCCAATCGGTAGAACCGGGGATATCAAATTTCAGAGGGGAAACATCCGGAACACCGAGGCCAGAGCCACGATTTCTGGAAGCCCGCAAGCCGTATGACTTTGCCTTAACCACGCACATGCGTGGTTAAGGCAAATTTGATCTAGTGTTTGGGTAGAGAGGCGCGTCGGAAAGCGAACAGGACTGGTAAGAGGGCTTTGGAGACGTTTTTAGAGGGTGACGGGTTCGGGGTAGTTTTTAGGGGGTGGGAGGGTTAGGGGTAGTTTTAAGGGGGTTCAGGGTAGTTTTTAGGCGGTTCAGGGTAGTTTTTAGGCGGTGGGCAGTACAGGGTCGTTTTTAGGGGGTGGGGGAGTACAGGGAAGTTTTTAGATGGTGGGGGGGTCGGGGTAGTTTTTAGGGGGTGGGGAAGGTTCAGGATAGTTTTTATGGGGTGGGGATGTTTCTGGGTAGTTTTTAGGGGGTGGTGTTAAGGGTAGTTTTTAGGGGGTGAGGGTTCAGGTAGTTTTTATGGGGTGGGAGGGGATTGGGGTATTTTTTAGTGGGTAGGGGTGTTCAGGGTAGTTTTTAGGAGGCTGGGGTGTATCTAGGGCTTAAGGGGAGAGGGAGGGGGATGGTAACATTAGCCATGGATAGCTGTTTACCATGCATACCTTTAGCACAAACCTTTGTGGTAAAGGAATGCGTGGTAAAGCAATTTGTGGTTAAGACGTGGTCGTTGTAGAGACCGCGTTGTAAAGGTAGGCGTTGTAGAGGAACTCGTTGTTCCGGCATACAGCCATTTTTAAAGATGTAAGGTAAGTATAGCAGCTAAAAGCACAAAGCGCCACTCGCTTCTATATGGTCATGCAAGACCAAGTGAAAGTCACAAGTTCAGGCCGATCACAAGGGCGTGCAGGCCGGATACAGGGACCAGGTTAGTCCTTTTAAAAAAAAAAAAAAAAAGTTAACTTCTCAATATCTGTCACGAAGAGTCCATCGAGTTTGTGGTGGAGGGGGTTGCGATGGGCAGGGAGAGCGTTGTGGATGGTCATGACTGTAGCGTGAAGAGCAGGGCTGAGGTTCTACAAATAGGTGTTATTCTTACCCAATTAGTACCACTAAAATTACCGACCCTAGAAGGTTGAAGGTTTGGTAAGGCCTAAACGGAATTGAAGCCTGTAACTTTCTGAGCCATTTATCTATAAAGTAACATTATTCAAAGTTACTCCTATGCTTTTTTTCTGTGTTCAGTATTACCTGGTTGAGCCTATAGATGTGTTGTGGTCGCAAGGCAAGCCTCGTGTTTACCTTAATATGCTATAGAAAATACCTGCATAATCTTCCATTTTATTAACGCTGTACGTATCCGTTCACCTACAGGCTCTTGTATTTTTCTTGAATATTGCTGCTATGATAACTTGGCATTGCCTCATAATTAATTGTACATATTCTCGTTTCCTCCGCAGAGTCGTGCCTCGTGAGTCCGTGCAGACCGTGAGCGGACATACCTTCACCGGCTTCATGTCTCACACCGATCACTACCCCTGCGCGTACCTCAACGCCGCCTCCGCCGTCGGAATGAAGAGACACGACGTGGATTTATTCTCCAAAAGACTCGAGCGGTGCCTCAGGGACTTACGGAAGGAGAGAAATTCCGCAGGAAATGTACTTGCAAGTGGAAATGCTGAACAGACTACAGAATTGCACATGGGGGAATTATCGGAAAGCTTACAAGATGTTTTACCAGCGGAAACAACGGACGAGCTCTCCTCTGCCGGAGCCCTGTAAAATCCCTGCATCCGCGTCACCGAGTGCACAATTCAAGAGCATTAGTCTGTGGAAACGGCCAGCAGAGGGGGTGGACGGCGCGGCCTTCTGACACGGATGGGTTTGAATCTCGCCACTTTGGGGTCGGTCATGAGTATTGCACTGCTGGCCGCATGTGTGAAATTACTATTAATTTTTTTAAATCTCAGTGCAGTTGCCAATAGATATGATGGTTGCTTAAATGAAAGTGGCGTTACAAATGTCTCGGTAGTTTCGGATTGAGTGCATTTAGCCTGTCTGTATTACCCTCTTACCCACCTCACCGGGATTGCAGTACACTGGTAGGTAGTTTGATGAACTACGACAGCTGTGCAAAAATTACGATTCCACTTCTTTAGTTCGCCAGTTTTAATCCCTAAATCCTCTCAAGCAACAAGAGGTAGGTCTCTCCATAGTAGGCACTGTGCGTGCGTTTCGCTTAAAAAATGACTGCATAAAAACTTTAAAAAATATATTTTTTAATTTTCAGTGCAAGTATCCCTGGCTGTTGGTGAAGGCAGTAAAGAAGTTGAGCGGTGCGACTAATAATCAACAGAGCATGTACCCTGACAGCAGCTTTCCACCTTGTAGGACTCGGCTAGAGAGAGTAGTCCTAGAAAGAGCATCTTTGGAATGATAGATGTCTGTAAATGCCATGGCCGCCCCATGCTCGAAGAAAGCGGAAAAGGCTGGGCAGTGCAATCTGTACAATAAAGACTTTCAACAAACCGATCCAGTATTACTCTTCTGTTTGGGCCCCTGTAAAAAGGCACTCAATGGGAGTGTTAATCAAATTAACTAACCGTAACCTGTTCTCATCAGGAAGGAATTAAAAAATATATATCCATAGCAGCCCATGAGCCACAGTTGTCAAAGTTGTATCAGTTAAACCATTGAGCTCCCCAGGAATTATTTCCCCTTTTTGATCAGGCCGGACATATTGTGACAGAACTTTAATTCATATTCGGGGCATTATGCGATTATGAGGCCGCTGCGTTTTTTGCATTATTTTGGACCTGCTGCATTTACCCAAATAAACCATAATCTGCTGCATAATCAGCAGATTTTAACAGAATAAAAATTGTTTCTAGCTCAAGCGATTCAAAAGTTACGAAAATCGCAGTGACGTGTTGCCGCGCAGTGGAAGGTTCTTTGCAAAGGTTGACTGGTCACCTTTCTGTTGTGTATTGCTATGTTTGGATGTAAATCTGAGGTGCAACCAATGCCCAGGCAGTCTTAACTAGTGTAACAAGCATTGATAAATGCATTAGGTTTCACCTGTAGGAATAAAAATAAGTTAAAAGTTGTGGGGGCAGTGTATGGGTGCAGGGGGAATGATGTGAGTGCTCTCTGTGCAAGGTGAGTGGGGCATAAATGAAAGTTGATAAGTGAGTGCAGGGTGAAAGGGCCTTAATGCCTGGTGATTGATGTGTGTTCAGTGCAGAATGAAAATTATGTGAGTGTACAGGGTGAGAGGTGTTACCTTGTACAAGGTAAGAGGTGTGCGAGTATAGGGTGAGTGGTATGTTAATAATACAAGTGCATGATGAGCATTTGAGTTCAGGGTGATAGATGTGGGTGGAGGGAGAGAGCAATGTGAGTGCTGGGTGAGAGGTATGCCAAAGGTGTGTGAGTGCAGAGTCAGCACTGTGTGAGTGGTGAGTGGGCAGTATCTGACTGCCAGCGCAATGTCAGGGTGACTGTGCAGAGTAAATGGCGGGTGAGTGTGTAGGGTGAGCGGTATCTGAGAGTAGGTTGAGGAAAATAAGGGATCAGAACGAGGTAGAATAGGTTGAAATGTGTACATGCTTCACAGAAGCATTTGTCGGTACATACAACCTCCAAGCGTTTAGAAGGCTTCAACTGTAACTATGTGACTGGAGAGCACATCCCCTGAGCAATCACTGGAGATCCTGGGGTACTCTATGTGAAACCCAGGGGGAGGCTGAATGGGTTCTCTGTAGCTCCCTTAAACAGATCCATGGTTTTTAGTCATGTGTTCTGGGATTTGAAGTGTCACATGTCTCCATACAGCTATGGCCTACAATTCCCAGGGTGCTCCGATACCACTAATGGCGAACGGCGTGTGATGACGCATGTGGCAAGGAGACAGCTGGCAGCTGTGCTGCAGGTAAGCCCCTGAGGCATCAGCGCATTGGTGCATTGTGCCTGCAGAACTTTGCACAGATAACCAGAGAGCGAGTGTCTTAGGTCTTTGTGTTACAAGTATTGCCCTCTGGTTACCCTGCCGCCATTCGACAAAGTGCTGCCCGTGGTCTGTGCCTGTGCAATCTGTGTCCAGAATAGCCTCTTCTCGACCTTTTGGCTAAGATCAAGTGTAGTATCTATTCTTATCAGTTTGAAAGCGTAATTTTTGCGCTAGTAAAACCTGATTTTGAACAGTATTATGACTTTGACTTTTGAAGTGAGTAAATTAGCTTTATGCTAATTTATGCACATTTTGCATTCGGCCCACCGCCATCTTGACCGAGCAGGAGGAGGGGCACCAACGTGCTGCTGTCTGTTTGTTCCCTAGGAACACAAAATAGAACCCCCAAGGACCTGTGGTCAGCTTTAGAGCACCGGTAACGTTGCGCTCCCTACAACTCTCTTTCCTGACGTTTGGGTGGACTAATGCTGGAGGCCTAAAACACCTCCTAACACCCTTCACAGGCCTGTACTTCACCCAGACCTCTGGCAAGGGGATACATGCTTAGGTGGCAACACCTATAATCCTGCTTGAGCTCTAGGGTGTGACTGGACAGTGTTTCTTGCACTGCAGACTATTTTGGGCTGCTGGGAGACACCTCATGTACCCAGGCAGAAGATCCAAGGTGAAAGCGGTAAAGCGGCGGTAACCCCAAAAATTACTGGTAAGACCCAAATCCCCCAAAATGGGAGACGATAGGGACAGTAGCGCCCCAGTGACCATCCCAGACGACATCCCCCACCGGATGCCCAGAAGCCCAACCCCCAGCCCGCTGGGGTGGGAAGCAAGGCGGCAAGTAAGACTGCACCTGCAGAACCAAGCACCAGCGCTGGGAAGGCTGCTGCCCCGAAGGACCCAGGGCCAAAGGCAGGTGCACCTGAAAACTCCAATGCTGCCAAACCAGGGAGCGGGGGAAAGGGCGACTCAGGGACCAGGCAAGGGACACCCCCGAACCCTTCAATGGGTACAATGTCTCCCACCGGTACGCCCATGTCATGCGGTGGGAGGTGAAATACAAGGAATTTCCCAGACTGGACAGGGTCTTGTTCTGGAACAAGGTCCTCAAACCAGCAGGGGTACCCGTGGCGGAGGTGCTGAGCTGCCAGGCGTCCTCGGCAGGCATGATTTTCCTCCTCAGCTTTATCACCCAGGCCCTCTTCAGGGAGTACTGGGACTTCTACCAGGGGAAGTAGGAGACACCCTACAGCATCTTCAGCCTGACAACAGGATGGGCGCCAGCGACCATGGAGAAGAGGGTAACGGTTGAGATGAACAACCCCTGCATCCCAGACAGAGACATTGCGTCGCTTCTCCAGGGGTACGGCACCATCATGAACGGACCCACCAAGGTCAGAGACGTTAACGGATTGTGGAACACGACCTGGCGAGCAACCATCAACTTCCACAAAGACCCTGCAGGGAGAGACGGACTGAAACACCCACCAGCAAGCTTCTACCTAGGAGCCGACGAGGGGAGGATCGGGTACCTGGGACAACCTTTTACCTGCAGGAAGTACAAGGCTGTGGGTCACTTTGGAAAAGACTGCCCGAAGAAGGTCTACAGGATCTGCAAACGAAGTTGGCACAACACAACCCAGTGCACCGGCAAGAAGATGTGCAACTTCTGTGGAGGAGAAGGCCACACCTACTACCAGTGCTCCAAATCCGACAAGCCAAAGACGTACGCAGCGGGAGGCCCCCCAACCACAAGGGGCACCAGACCAATGGTGGACCCATCTGCCAGCGCCAAGATAAAAGACCTCCTGTAGACCGACAGGAACAAAGCGGACAAGACACCGGAACCAACCAGGAAGGTCGAGCAGAAGGACCTAGCCCTGAAGATGACGCCACCCCAAGGATCAGGCCCAGCACAAGCCCAAGAGGGACCCGCCGCGGAACCCACTACAGTGGAGGAACCACCACCCCCAATGGAGGAGGAACAAGCAACGGGACCCCAGTGCCCCAATGGAGACCCCAAGGAAGGAGCATCAGACGCCCATCCAACGGAGAACCAGAGGGACCTAAACCCAGAACCGGGTGTCAAGACAGGAGGGTAAGAAGAGGCGAAGGCCCCAGCCAAGGCAAAGGGTGACAAGAAGAAAAAGAACAAGAAGTCCCAGCCGGAAGACAGCGGCGACAGCAGCGAAGAGGACAAGCTGGTTTGAATGGTCCCAGACCAGGTCTCGGAGGCTGTGGGACGAAGGAAAAAAGGAGAAGGAAGAGAAAGAGATGACAAGGAGGCCGACCAGGCCAGGAGGAGGGACGGGGTCACACCAACACCGACCAACAGCAAGGCCACTCCTGACACCAGCAAAGGGGGTACAGGAGGCCAGACCCACCCCCTGAACACCAGGAAAAGAGTGATGCTCAGGAAAGATGACTTCTACACCTGGAACAAGATCATTAAAGCCCAGGAACACAAGGAGATAGAGGGCGACTACATCACAGTGGATACCGGGACAGAAGACAGTGAAATGAAGGACGACAGAGACCCCCGACCAACTCCGTAGAAGCTGTCAGACAGGACCTGAAGAGGCTGCACCGGACGCTGGAGCAGTGGAGGACGAGGATGACTAAGTGGGACAAGACGAGTGCGTCGAAGTCCCAGAGGCCACGGTGGAGATCTCCATCAAGATTCCAGAGACGTCCGCACCAGAGACAGAGGGCCTACAGGCGGTTCAGCACCCAGCGGTCTAGTAACCCCCTACAGAAAGGTTCAGAAACTAGACACTGACTGCAAGCGCTGAGACAATGGCTATATCATTGTTCACCCTAAACGTCAGGAGTGTGAAGGATCAGGTTAGGTGGGTTGGCACATTGCGCTTCCTGGCCGCCCAGAACCGAGATATCTACTTTCTGCAGGAATGCGGAATTTGTATGCCCAGTTTGTACAGCCAGCTTGAACGGCAGTGGATGCACGGGCTATCTTTTTGGTCTGGAGGTAACGATTGCAAATCATCTGGAGTGGCCATTCTAATCAAGGGGAAGCATTTCACTTTGGACAAGGTCACTGAGCAGGTCAAGTGCAGAGTGCTGGTCGTGGACGGCTCGTGGGCCGGTGAGCTCGTTAGGCTGATCAATGTCTATGCCCTCACAGAGAAGAATGAACGACTTTAGATGTTCAGGGTGCTCAGGATGCAACTCATGACCTCTAGAACCATTCTGATGGGGTGGTGATTTCAACTGCATAGTAGAGTTGGATGGATGCACTGGGTCAGGCTCTGCAGGGATGGATGCAACGTCCAGGCTGTTGGTGGAGATGATAGGTGAGGCGTCCCTCCAGGATGTCATTGGGAGCATGGGGCCGAATGCCAGGAACTTTTCCTGGAGTAGGCCGGACGGATCTGTGCGTTCACGGATCGACTTCCTTTTCACTTCCCCAACAGTAAAGCCTGGGCAAAGCTCAATGGTCGCTGTCCACTTCTCCGACTACAAAGCAGTCAGTTTTGAGGGGGAACTTATAGGGAAGTTCCCCTCTGGCCCAGCATTGTGGAAGCAGAACTGCTCTTAGTTTAAAAACGAGGAGTTAGTAGTGAACCTCAGAACCTTGTATGTAAAGTGGAGGGACATGAAGGACCTCTTTCACTCCACCAACGAGTGGTAGAAATGGGTGAAGGACAGGTTCCGGAGCTTCTTCCAGGATGCAAGCAGAGCTGCTGCATGGGAAAAGAAGTTGTTGTTCAGGAAGCTGCAGAGCAAACTGCAGCAACTTTACAAACTCGAGCTCAGGGGATGGGACGTGGATGACGACCTGAAGGAAACCCGAAAAGGGCTCACAGAGCTCTTTAGGGAAGTATCCGAGAAAATCATCTTCCGGACCAGAACCGAGAACCTCGAGAAGGACGTGAAATGCAACTCCTTCTTCTTTTAGAAACTTCACTTAGCCCACACACCGCTGGTAGAGCTTCGGGACTCGGAGGGCAACCTCCAAAGTGAAAAAGAGGAAGTCATGAGAGTCGTAACCGACTTTTATGGCAAACTCTACTCACCAAAGTTGTCAGAGAGAACCCAGGTGGATAGTTTCCTGGAGGGCATCTCAAAGGCACTGGGTCCAGAAGAGAGAGAGGGCCTGAACATGCCCTTCACCCTGGAAGATCTGCACTTGTCCGCCAAGACCTCCAAGAGAGGCAAGACACCCAGGAATGGCGTCTCCCAGTGGAACTTTGTCAAACTGTGGGACCTAATTGGGTCGGACTTGCTGGAGCTCAGCGAGAAGATGGTTGGCAAGAGCAGTATGCCGCAATCCCTGAGAGAGGGTATGATAACACTCTTGTACAAACGGAAGGGAGAGAGAGAAGACCTCAAGAACTGGAGGCCCATCTCTCTCCTCAATGTGGACTACAAGATTCTCGCGAAGGTGATGGCCAACTGCCTAAAGAAAGTGATAGCAAAGATAGTTCACCCTGACCAGTCCTATGGGATACCGGATCGGCAAATTGTGCACAGCCTGGCCCTGGTCCAGGACACGATCGAGTACGTCAAGGGCCGAAAGGTCCCGATGGCCTGGGTCAGCCTGGACCAGGAAAATGCGTTTGACCGCGTTTCCCATGAGTTCATGGACCAGACACTCGGAGCGCTTGGACTGGGAGACTTCTTCTGCGATGTGGTGACCACAATGTATAGACACATCTCCAGCACGGCGTTGGTGAATGGCTGGGGAACCGACCCGTTCCCCGTCCTGTCGAGGGTGAGGCAGGGCTGCCTGCTTTCCCCCCTCCTGTTCATCTGCATCATTGAGCTCCTCGTCAAACGTATCCGACAGAACAAGAAACGAGTGAAGGCACCAGGAAGCAGGTGACAAGGTGAAGTGAAGTGCTCCCTCTACATGGGCTACGTCTCAGTCTTCTGCTCGAATGGACCTTCTGTGAAAGAGCTGGAGAGGACTTGTATCAAGTTTGGGAAAGCATCAGGAGCAAAGATCAACAGTGCCAAGTCAGAAACCCTACTCTTCGGACACTGGACCCCCCACCTGAAACCCACTGCCATTCCCCATCAAGCAGGACTTCCTGAAGATCCTTGGAGTCTGGTTCGGCGGAGACGGTGCAGCGGAGAAGACATTTGAAGAAGGACTGGTGAAGACGAGGCAGAAGCTGGGACTCTGGAGCCTCCGGAAGGTGACGATCGAAGGGGAGTCTGTGGTCCTGCGGAACGAGACCCTGCCAGTGCTCCAGTACCTTGCTCAAGTGTGGCCTGTGCAGACCAGAACAGCCAAGGCCATCACGAGAATGATCTTCTACTTCATCTGGAGCTCGAAGATGGACAGTGAAGAGGGCGGTGATTTTCAAGACCTGAGGCAAGGGAGTCCTGGACATCGCCACAATCCTGAGGGGAATCTTCGTGTGCCACTGCGTGCGGAACACCCTGAGGACCGAAGATGAGATCCATGTCGGCCTTCTGATGGCACGCTTCTTCCTGTTGCCAACATGGAGGCGCCTCAGATGGCAGAGTGGGTGAGCGCCATCTCGTACAACTGGGAGATCCTGTGGTTCTACAAGGAAGTGGAGACATTGTGAAGGAGTTTAGGTTGGAGGGTGCCATATGGCCCCCTAAGCTTGTCCAACACCAGATACGTGCAAGGGACATCAGCCAGCCGATCAGCGCCCTCCCCTCTGCCACAGTGGACCAAGTGTGGGGAAACGTCGCATCCAAGCACCTGATGAACCAGCACATACACATCACCTAGATGGCCATCCAAGGAGGACTTCCCAGAGAGCCTTCATGCACGCAAGAGGACTCAACCGATATAAGTCCTGCCCAAGAGGGTGCACAGTGAATGAGAAGACATACCATCTGTTCTGGAAGTGCACGTATGCACAGGACCTGCTGAAGGCCCAAGGCATGGAGCTTAGGGCCTGGATTCCTCCTTCATGCATTACCGTGGACTCTGTGATGTATGGTTTGTTCCCAGGGACACATGCACTAGGGGACCCCCAGGGTTGCTGGAGGCTCCTGTGCTGATTTTAAAGATGTTTCCAGAAACCGCCTGGTAATAGGGAAAAAGAAGACATCAACCCTGGTGTGCCGTAAGATGATTTACAGCCTCCTGCTTGACTACGCTGCACTGGACGGATCAGATGACGACGACGATGACTGATGACCCAAAGGGGTCCCCTTGTACGCTTACACGGGGGGGGCCTGGAGGGGCCACTAACCTGTTTTTGTCAATTTTTTAATACAGGTGGAGTAAATGTAGTTATTTACTGTATGTATTTGACTAACGTGACCTTTTCCCTTCACAGGTAAAAGGTCAATGGGATAGCTTGCCCACTTGTTGCCAAGTGTTACCAATGACTGACAAATAAATGGGGTGTTGTGGAAGGTGACGATTGATGTATCTTAACCAGAACCGACACCCTGACATGAAAAAAAAAAATCTCTATCCCGAACCTGTAGTGTCTGTTGAACCTGTAAAATAGTCCTTCCCAGATGTTAACTCCCTGTACTCGAAGAGTTTACTGCCAGAGGCCTGTGTAACCTGGGAGGTAGCTCTACTGTAGAACTGATGAGCCCATTAAGCAGGGCTCTAAGTGGGCCGGGTCTCACTGGTGCTGAGCACCGGCAGTTATGTTTAAAGAGGAACTCGAAACTGGTCTCTGTCGGGCTCTGTTTTGTGCCCTGGCACAGGCGGTCTGTTTTTTACCGCACTGCAGTAACAGCAGGCATATCGATGTGCGCTGCTCACACTGCTCACTTCTCACTAGTGGAGAAGTTACAGCATGATGTCATGCCAGGTGAGCGTTAGGGTAAGGGAAATCCTTAAAGAGAGTCATTTTCTCTCTGGATTTCCCTTCTCTTTTTGAAACTCGGGAGCAGCTACATTGTTGTGGTGTCACCAGGGCTTTAAGTGGAAGCTTTTGCACTTATTATATACGAAGCATAGTTGCTGCTTATTAATCTTATGCAACTAACAACCATTGACAAAGCCAATAGTCTGACTTGTTGTAGGTATGATGTTACTTGTTGTATCATATATCTGGATGCAATGGCAGAAACAGCAAAATACAAGTTGGGCGGCACACTATGCTAAGCACAGATTTTTAGCTTATGTGCAACGCCCTTAATTACTTTGGCCACGCCCCTTTGAGAGACCCCCCAGTTTTTTTTATCCCACTTAAAGCCCTGCCATTAAGTATATGAAACACAAAGTAAAGTTATCTGAGACCTGTGCATGTTTCCTCTGTGCAACTTGGGGGATAGCTCTGCTGACATGGGTGTGCGTTTTGTATACCCAGAGGCATAACTCTTCATTCTGCAGCCGGAGTTTGTGAGGGCTGGGTAGCGTGAGAGATAGATATGTTACCTGTGTCTATAAATATGTGTAAAATGAGACCGTACTGCCATCCCCAGCACTTACCTCAGGAGCTGGAGGACCACGGGGTGTACACCGGGGATCAGGTGAAGTTGCTGCCAGTCCCTGTTTTGAGGTGAAACTCACGGAAGCAGAGAGGCCGCAAGCGCCGTGCAGGAGAAACCTAAAAACTGCAAAGTGCTTAACCTGACACTAAGATGGCTGCCACGCAGTGTAAAGCTTCACTCATAAACGGGAGCGTTCTGTCATTCGAGTAATGTGAGCCGAGAATCTTATATACTGAAAGTGACATCGATGAAGAGAACAGCTTTGCTTAAACCTGACTGATCATTAAAATGGCATGTGGTGACATCTCACTTCATATCAAAATTGTAGATGTCAAATCACGTCAGTTAATGTGTGAATTCAAATTGCAAAGCAAAGTTTGTCTGTCAGTGTCTTCTAATGCACAAAATCAGTAGTTTTATGTCATTAATGCACGTTTTAATTTGGTCGTCCGGTTTACCCATGTACAGAAAACTGGCCTTGGTGTGCGCGCTGGAAGGACTTTGGTGAATGACAGTGTTTCAACAGCAAGTACACTCCTCTATAAATAGTTTTCTTATGAGTGACACTAAAACGATTGCAATGCTTTTAATAACAATAATTTGCAATGCAATAGGTCTCGCATTTGTGAGAGTTTGAGTGATTGGCATTGTAAATGATAATAACTTAAATTCTCGCAATTGCGAGACCTATTGCATTTCAAATATTTGTTGATTCCAAGCACCCCTTGCCACGCCTGCACGTTAATAAAGACCAGACCCATTTATACGAGCTGGTTTAAAGAAAGGGGGTGGCCACCATTAAAGTGAAAGCGTAGTTTGGGGCGCTTTTACCAAAAAAGCATGTGTTTGAAAAAAATATGCTTTTTTGGTTAAAAAAAAAACAACCCAAACAGCACTTTCATTTTAATGGCTTAGGTGCCCCTTTCTTTAGATGCAGATCGTCTAAAGAAAGGGGCGTGCCCTTCATTAACATGCAAGCGAGGCATGGGGTGCTTGGAAACAACAAAAATAAGAAAGTGAATAACGAGTAAAAAAAAAAAAACAGCCACCCTTGGCGCCGCAAATAAACCAAAGGCCCGGCCGCCACGGTGGCGTGCTGAGCCATAAAAAAAGAAAATTCAAGCATTAGGAGAGGGCGTGTCCACAGCAGGCAGGTGAAAACAATTTAAACGAAATAGTGCTCGGAGGCTGTAATTAAAGCCTACCGAGTAACAACACATGTAAGAGGGCCAGTCCTTATGGGAGATTACAAGATGAGACAAGGCGGTACTAAGGAGGGACTACTAAGGCTATCGACAAGTGAAGAGCCAAAGTTTACAAAGGACAATGACACGTCAATCAAAAATAAGGACGGAGAGTGGGAGGAGCTTCAAATCGATACCTGAATACAGCATGCATCACAGAGCAGCGCTGCCCAAGCCAGAGCTAAAAATGTTGTGGAGGTGGCGACGTTGTCAAGTGAATGACTACACATATCATTGAAGGAATTCATGCGGTTGCTACAGGCACAGGAGGGCAACACCCCTCTAGTTGAATCCCAGTATCTGAGTTGACTAAGTTGAGGGCTTCAGCTGCCTTTGAATAGGGGTCCCTTGCCCCATTCTAACATCAATTCTGGGATCCCCATATATGTAAAAAGAAAATGATTTTTAAAATTCAGTGGAGTAACAGTCCAGCATTTCAAGGGGTAATGAGTTCAGATATTCCGCCACTCTTTTTCTCAAAGAAGAAATGTAATATTTTAAGCAAAACGTGGAACGCAAGAAAGTGTATTGGAATATTAAATATAAAATAATGTACCAACTGGAGCAACGAGCCTAGTTGAAAAAATTATCACTTTAATAATAACTAAACATGAATCGACTGAATTCTTCAAAATGATCATTTAAGTAGCACCCTGGTGTTCTTTGACAATACATAACCCTCTGTGAAGACCCCAGCTCCAAAATATTAGATAATACATAAGAGGCAAATAAGTCTGCTTCAAATAATAATGAAGAATTCATTATTCTATCCCCAAGATGGAATGTTTTCTTTGATTTTGCCCAGATTGCTCCTTTAAAATCTCATCACAGTTGCTTATTTTGAAGGATTGTCTCCGAGGTCAGTGCAGTGTCACATCAGATCATATAAAACAACGGGTTATGCCAAATTACTGTGCCCGCCACAATTTACAGAACAAGCCCTCAGTTTGAGGCAATCTGGCTCCACAAAGTAAACCAGATATATAGCACTTCCTGCAAGACAACACTGGTCCAAGCTCTGCTGAAGTGAAGATTTTCCCACTTTGAAAAAAAACACTTTAATCACACTTTCCTCACTGCGGTATAAGATACATGAGGCGGTGACTCATAAAAGACATTTCTGATGCAGCTTCTCTTTTGTGCGAACTAAACAGGAGGGTGAAAACATCCAAAGGGACTGAATGAATCACATTTATGGTCATTTTTTCCCATTTTCCAATTATCAAAACAGTTCTCAAAAGAAGGCTATTAACTCATGTAGTGTTACTGTACATGGTTATGAAATCAGCTATTCCCAAGCATATAAACGAATATTGCTTTGTTTCACATTAAAAATATACTCGCCGCAAGCTCTCAACATTACCAAATACAAGAGAAGCAATGCTTTAAAAAAGTAACAATTTTTTTTTGACGTACTGAAACAAGACATACTTCTCAGAGCAGTGACTTCACTCTGTACGTTCACAGAACATGGAGCCTGAGGAGAAATGAAACGTGTGTGTCGATTAGTTTCTTTCCAGGTGTGTATTGAGCACCACAGAACATGTGTAGTTGAAGCGCCCACGGCAGCTGTTGATCGCTAGATGCTACTGGGTGTGGAAATGCTGGGCAGGGCTGGGAGAGATGCTGGCTCTGCTCCAGAGGTGTGATCACTAGCAGTGCAGTCTGAGAGGGGGCGTGGAGGGCAAATGATGGCTTGGTTCGTGAATGAAGGACTGGCAGCACCGCCATAGCAGCAGCGGCGGCGCATGGCACAGGAGCAGCGCCAGCGCCTGACATGCCCCGCACCCCCAGACACTTGCAAAGTCAGTCTGGCGGGTGCCCCAGCGGCACCTGAATGTTATGGTGCATTATTCCCTGGCAGAAACCCCAGGGGCACATTAATGTTATGAAATGTAATGCGCCTCTCTCAAAAGCGCGCATCCCGGCCAGGCAACATGGAAGTGCGGGTAGGAGGGTTGCACATCACGGAAATACAAGCATTTGCAATGCAATAGGTCTTGCATCTACGCAAGTTTAAGCAATTAGTATTGTAATTTTTATTTATGTTTTAAAAACTAAAACAAATAAAAGGTCCGGTCATTTACAATGCCAATAGCTCAAACTCGCATAAATGCGAGACCTACTGTATTGCAAATGGTAGGCATCACGGACATCGGGAGGGAGGGGGGTTTAAGAAGGCACAGACAACGGGAGGAGGGAGTGCGGGCTAAAGAAGGCACGGACAACAGGAGGGAGGGCGGGGGGGTAAAGAAGGCACGGACAATGGAAGGGAGGGGGGGAGAAGGCACCAAAGCACGTCATGCCTGCAGTAAGAGAAACTGGATAAAGAAAATAGTGCTTGAAGACTAAATAACAGGTACTGTGTAAAAACCGAAGTATAAGGGCCTGTCGCCATGGGAGGTGACAGATAAAGAGGAGGCGGTACTAAGGAGGGACTAACAAGCCTATTTATGAATCAGAAGCCAGCATTTAGGACGGACAATGACACAAACTAATGGCAAATATGGGTGGAGAGTAGGCGGGGCTTCTATTCCCTACTCCACTACAACAAGTCTCGCAGAGCAGCGCATGTGCGCTGGCTCTAGGCTCGACCTAAAAATATAGAAGTTTAGATGCTCACTATCCTAGAATATTGTTTGCTGCTGAGAAGTGTCTGGATTCGGTCATTAAAATATCGTACCTGTACTGAGAAGTGCTGGCATTGGATATGTTACAGAGATGGTGGAATACATTATCATACAGAACTTGAGGAATCTTCAACCACATTTGACTAGGACGTACCTGTAACAGTGTTAGGGACCTCATTGGCAACATTTTGCAAGGTCTGTCGTCGGGGGAAAAAATACTGCTCCGCTAGTGCAGTGGATAAGTCGATAATATACAGCAGTGCTGATGGTATTATAGAGCTACCAATGAAACCTTGGATTCATTCGAGCATCAAGAATGTATGGTAAGAATGCCGTAGAAATCCTCCAGCTAGAAATCACTTGTTGCAGCCACGACTTTATAGACAGGATAGTTTCCAACAGCAACTTATGCCACCGCAATTAACGTGCCACTTATGCAGTTGCATAGAAATGCACTGATATGCATAAATGAATCCTCACAAAGAGAGTTCTGACATATGTTAGGTCCTATACGGAACTTCTTTGGTGGAAAACGATATGCAAAAGCTGTAACCAGGCGCTGCATCTACGAGGGCCAGATAACCTACACCCTGAATATACAGGGATGCAAGCACCTCACAAAGAGGCATGCATCCATATGTCTAACACCTTTAAACGTCCGCTAACGATTACACACCTCATACAGCCTGCATGTGACTGGGATACGGTGGGTGACTCCAGGCTGGAGTCCATGGTGGAGGAGGCAGGTCTGCCGCTGGCATGCTATGAGGAGGACACGAAGGGCAGGGGCACCGGCTCTTGTGGCAGGGGCGGGGTTGATGCTGGTCCTGGATGAGATGAGTACGGGCTGCTGGCTGGCCTGGGCCCTCAGCTGCTATCCCCAGCACTTAACCTCAGGAGCTGGGGGTCCCCCATGGTGTTGAACCAGGTTGGGTAAGTTGCCTTCAGTCACTGGAGGTGAAATTTGTGGGAGCAGAGAGGCCGAAAGCTGAGCTGTGAGGCCTGCAGCCTGGTCTTCACCACCTTCAATCGAGCATGTGATGGTTGCACCCACAGTGCCTCCACATCTGGGGAGAGACATGGGAACACACAGTGGGAGGCCACGAGCCCTGCATGGCTCTGCAGCCAGACAGCAGACGAAAAGCACAAGACATTAGCGCACACACAACCCACTCTCACCTTAATGACATTACAGAAAAACAGAAGATAAAGGCATGTGGTCTCGTGTGAAGAGCTGTAATTAAAAAAAAAAAAGTTCCTGAACAGTTCTGACATATGTTAGATCCTGTACGGATCTTCTTTGGTGGGAGTCAATATTCAGAAGTTGTAAGCAGGCACTGCATCTATGAGGGCCATATAACCTACACCATGAAAATACGGAGATGCAAGCACCTCACAAAGAGGCATGCATCCATATGTCTAACACCTTTAAACGTCCGCTAACGGTTACACACCTCATACAGCCTGCATGTGACTGGGATACGGTGGGTGACTCCAGGCTGGAGTCCATGGTGGAGGAGGCAGGTCTGCCGCTGGCATGCTATGAGGAGGACACGAAGGGCAGGGGCACCGGCTCTTGTGGCAGGGGCGGGGTTGATGCTGGTCCTGGATGAGATGAGTACGGGCTGCTGGCTGGCCTGGGCCCTCAGCTGCTATCCCCAGCACTTAACCTCAGGAGCTGGGGGTCCCCCATGGTGTTGAACCAGGTTGGGTAAGTTGCCTTCAGTCACTGGAGGTGAAATTTGTGGGAGCAGAGAGGCCGAAAGCTGAGCTGTGAGGCCTGCAGCCTGGTCTTCACCACCTTCAATCGAGCATGTGATGTTTGCACCCACAGTGCCTCCACATCTGGGGAGAGACATGGGAACACACAGTGGGAGGCCACGAGCCCTGCATGGCTCTGTAGCCAGACAGCAGACGAAAAGCACAGGACATTAGCGCACACACAACCCACTCTCACCTTAATGACATTACAGAAAAACAGAAGATAAAGGCATGTGGTCTCGTGTGAAGAGCTGTAATTAAAAAAAAAAAAGTTCCTGAACAGTTCTGACATATGTTAGATCCTGTACGGATCTTCTTTGGTGGGAGTCAATATTCAGAAGTTGTAAGCAGGCACTGCATCTATGAGGGCCATATAACCTACACCATGAAAATACGGAGATGCAAGCAAATCACAAAGAGGCATGCATTCATGTGTCTAACACTCGCCTTTAAACTTCAGCTAACGTTTACACAACTCAGCCTGCATGTGACTGAAAGCAAACATGCCTGTACACTAGTGAGAAGCCTTACAAGTGGCCGACAGAAGAGTGTTAGTTTGTTTTTGAAGAGATAAGCTGCTGGTACCAGAACTGCAGGTGCCGTTTTCGGTTTGGGATTCTGGTGAGACTCCCATCCATGGGAAAATCTGCTTGGATGCGGTGGGTGACTCCAGGCCGGAGTTTTTTGAAGGAGGCACGGCTGGGGCTGACATGCTATGAGGGCAACACGGAGGGTGGTGCACCTGCTCTTGCCGTGGCAGATGCGGGGTGGGTGCTGGTCCTGGGGATGTCCGTGTGAAGAGCTGAATAATCCTGAACAGAAAGCAAAATAGAGCAAGCACTGTACATGCAAAACCCTAAAGAAATTGTTTCACAAAAGTGGATGGAAACAGTACTTTGGCAACGGGAAACTGATCAGAGAAGCACATGAGGAACAGCAGGCAAAAGTATGCTGCAGCCAATAGAAATGGAGGAAAAGTAAGTGGCAAGCACATAACCAATAAAAAGCAAGGGGGCGGGATGTTAGCCCCTTTTAGGATATATTTGTTATAATAGATTTCACAAGCACAGCACAAGCAAAACCTAAAAATGACAAAATAATTAATAGAAAACGTGCCGCATTTCACCACATAATTGGCCGTTTTTACTGCACAATTTAGTCAACCTACTGCATAATTTTGCTCTCTCCTGCTGCATAATTTCAGTGGCTCTGTTGATGGTGCACTTCGCTGCCAGTGGTGAGTCCCCCAATCCCCAAGTGTTATTGCTTTCCTGCTGAGGAACAGACTAGCAGACCTATGTGAATGGGAGCGTGTTGGTTGGAGTAACCTATATATAGGGGAGAAATGTATTTTGAGTGGTAGCTGGAAAAATGCTGCAGTCATTGGGCTTAGGACTTGACTCAGTGCAATTCTGATAGTGTATGTGAGTTATTGGTGCTAAAAGGGTTTTAGGCAAGATTAAGACGAAGATTGGGTAGAGCTGAAGGCGGCTGGTAGCCATGTGCTGCAAGTGTGGATGTTGAGCTATGTTAATGGACTCATGTTGTACCTGAATGCCACATGTATGTCGTAAGTGGCACTTACTGCTAGGAAGAAGGATCTTCCATAGAAGCTTAGGAAGTGGGTATGGTGGCTCACTACATCTGTGTGTAGCAGTGTAGAGGTGCAGCTATGTAAAGGTGGTGTGCGTGAAGGCCAACAATATGTTCTGTAATTGCAAGGGCAAACTGTGTGGAGGAAAATAGTATATTGGTATAAATAGTGTTTGTGATAAATCTTGCGGTAGTGCAAAGGTACAGATCCCCTGCCTCCATTACAGTCTCAACATTTTAAAACTGAAATGTCTAGAGAGCTTTTCAAAAGGCCAGTTGAGGAATATTTCTGATTCAAACTGGAAGAAAGTTCCACAGTTTTGCTGCTTGTGCAGAGAGTGTTGAGTTAGTATTAAGGATTTACATTTACAGGTGATCGTTTTTGAACAAAGCTGTATCTTTGCCATAGTTTCATTACAGGACAGATTGTGGTCCAATAGGGTCCAAAGGGTCATTAACAACCCCTGAATCCGTATTTCCCCATCTGCTTCAGGTGAGTGAGTGGGTAGAGATGGGCAGCAAGTTCAGCACTCTGGACCCTTATTCTAGCACTCATGATGCATAGAGGATTTTTTGTGTTTGAAAGCTTTATTGATCAAATTGAAAGTAAATAAAAATATCAGCAAAAACACAGGAAAATTCAAAGATAACAATATAACAAATAGGATAGCTGATACCTGGAATAAAAGAGTAAAAGCAATATAAGGCATTTTATATAAGGGGAGAGGAAGGGGAAAAGAAAAAGAAAAGAAATTAAAAAAGAAGAAAAGAGAATATTAACATTCTAATAAAAGAGCATAAGAAAGAAAAACAGTGAAACTAGAAAAAATACTATAAATAAAACAGTATAAATTGTCAAGGAAGTAAACAAATATAATAGATTAATCAGGTGAAGGACAGAGGTGGTACATTTTAAGGGGGTTTAAAATTTTCAGAAGTAGTATGTGAAACATTCTTTAAAACCATTTGGTCCAAATAGGCTGTGAGGGGCAACCAGAAAAGTTCTCTATTAATAGTTGGGGTACACAAGGAGGCGAAGGCAACATCTAGTCTATGAAAATGGCAGAGTATTCCACCAATTATGTATGGAAAGCTGTGTGAGGTTTTTCCAGTTAGAGGAGATGTGTTGAAGGGCACGAGCAAGCATGAGATCAAAAAGACCACGACAATGTGGCGAAAGGTCTAAAGAATCAGATAGGCTACCAGCAAAGTGGATAGGCATAGAATAAGGAGTGGAAATTGCAAATAAATGAGATGTAGGGCCAAACCTTCTCCCAGAATTTAGAAACTGTAGGACAAAGAAAAAAGAGATGAAAGGTCAGCATTAGAAAAACCACAAGTCCAACAATTAGAGTCAGAAGAAGCAGGGGAAAGGTCCAACGTGATAAAGAAGCAGGGGAAAGGTAAAGCCTATGATAAAGAAGAACAGAGATTGGGTAAGAGAAGCGGAACGAGAAATTTTTAAGGATCTGGACCAGATCATATCCCAAGAATAAATAGACCATTCACATCCCAAATCAGATTCCCAGGAAAGTTCTAGTTTAGATTTAACACGATCTGGATTAGGGGCCGAGAAAAATGTATAGATTAAAGAGTCTTTAGGAAGAGTAAGAAGTATTTTGAGGAGAGGATTTTGAATAGCAGAAGTGGATGAAGGAGGAAGAGAATAGTATCTGTCGAGAATAGTTGCCATAAGAGAAGTGAAACTCTGCCAAAAGGATCGAGGACAATGAAATAAAGATTGAAATTGGGGAAAAGAACAAGGTGAAACTCCATCAATAAGCTGTTTAACCCATGAGATACCTTTTAATCTCCAAGCATTCCAAAAAATGGGTCTGTTGTTTAGAAGAACAAGTGAATTGTGCCAAATAGGAGTATCTAAAAAAGATTCACGGGAAATAACAATGGGATGAAGTAAAGGTTTCAATAAGGAGCAAGTATATCTGAACAAGGGGAAGGAGGTGTGAGAGGTTTTGGCGGAAAAATGTAGAACCTCATCAAAGGAGAAAGGTAACAATAAGATTTGTTCATTGGATAACCAAAGAGGAGTAAAGGCAGAAGGGTCTGACATAAGCCAATAATTTCAGTCTTATCTGAATTAATTTTGTACCCAGAAACTTGCTAAACTCAAGTAATAAAGAAGGGATAGAAGTTTCAGGATCAGAAATAAATAAAAGAATATCATCTGCATAAGCTGAAAGTTTCAATTGGCAACCACCATAAGGAAAACCGGAGATGGAATTGTTGTTGCAAATAGAAGTCAAAAAAGGTTCAAGGGCTAGAACAAAAAGAAGTGGAGATAAAGTGCAGCCTTGACGAACACCACGTTGGAGAGATAAGACGATACACGACCATTAACCAGGACCGAAGCCTTCGGATTAGAATATAGTAAGGAAACCAGGAATAGAAAATTAGGACCAAATCCATGCCAACGTAACGATGCAAACAAAAAAGACCAATCGACTCTGTCAAAAGCCTTCTCTGCATCAACAGAGATAGCCGCCAGGGGAATTGAAAGAGAAGAGACTTTATTTAAAACGGCAAACTACAGACCAATTAGTCTCATCGACGCCATCCAAAAGATCATGGGGCGTCTGATTCTTTATAAGATACAGTCTTGGATGGAAGAGGAAAACATTCTTTCCCCGCTTCAAGCTGGTTTTCGTCCCTTTATAAGCACTATAGACCAGGTCTTCCGGTTTATTAACATCTACTGGAAGACCGTAGTTTTGGGAAAGGGAGCCCTATACGTGGTATTTGTTGATCTGAAGGCGGCTTTTGACCTGGTGCCGCGACGAAGGTTGTGGGACGTTCTCAGTAATTTAGCTATTCCTTCTGATTTGCTGTCCTTGATCATTCGTCTACATGAGGACAATCACGCACGAGTCAGGTGGGGCACAAAAGGCGAAGTCACAGACTCATTCCCGGTTGCAAGGGGTGTACGGCAGGGTTGTGTGCTTGCACCTACGCTGTTTTCACTCTTTGTAAATGGGGTGGTTGACTTCCTTCAGGAGTTCCCCACCGATGCTCCTGTGTTGGCAAACGAACGCATACCAGTCCTCATGTTTGCGGATGATACCTTGATGGTATCCAAGACCCCCAGTGGTTTACAGAAGGCCCTGAGTAGATTCGAAGCTTTTTGCTCGTCTCGTGGTCTGATAATAAACACAGACAAGACAAAATGTATGTCCTTTAACGAAAACAAGTCCTTCCGGGGTAAGGTTTTTATGAACAATGTTCCTCTGGAAAAAGTAGATGCATTCACCTATCTGGGGGTTTTACTTCAGGCAGACATGAGCTGGGCTAAGCAAATTAAATCAGCTACCCTGAAGCATAAGCAACAGACAGGGATTCTGGTAGCTAACTTTAATACCTCCTTCACCAAACCGATCAGCCCATTAATGGAGATATACAGCCTTAAAGTTTTAAGTTCTACCCTTTATGGTGCCGAACTTTGGGGGTTCCAGAATTTATCCACCTTAACTGTAGCGGAAAATTCTTTTTTGCGAAAGACTATTGGTGTCCCCCAAAGTACTCCTATGAGCCCACTACTACTAGACATGGGTAGGAAATCTATAAGGGATTTGGCCAACCTCCGCCCCCTCCTATATTGGAGAAGACTATGGTGTACTATGGTGTACGCCAGAGCTCTCACACTATACTAAAGGCTTAGAAGACGTGATGGACTCTGATCACCACCACAGGATCAAATGGCTGGGGGAAATATGATCACTGTTGGCCAAATTAGGCTTAAGTGATCTTTGGGAGGACCCCCAAAATGCTTCTTTTCCCTCAAAGAAGGTCCTAAAGGAGTTATACTGGGACCTGATAATGGTTACAACGCGTACTAAGGGTGTATGTCAAGAATTGTCTGGTAGGTTCCTTGAGATAAAATCTAAGCCCGCTTTAGAAGATTATTGGGACTTTATCGAGAAACCACATGACAGGAAGTTATACTTCCAACTGAGGATTGGCACCCTATCCGTAGGATCATTTAATGGCAAATGGGGTGGGGTTTATAAGAAAGTTTGCCCAAAATGTATCGATAAAGATGAATCCATTAGCCACTTGTTGTTCTTTTGCCCACTATATAAGAAACCTCGTGCAAAATGATTTATACCTATCTGCAAGATTTTGGGTTTTAAGAAGCATGATGAGGCCCTGAGAATACTCACAACGGATCCCCTACAGCCTATAGCAATAGCCATGGCCAAATTCCTAGGTTGGGCTTGGTCTATTAGGTCCAGGGCGTTGTCCCAGTGTGTTTAATTAGTTTGGCCCTAGTATTTTGGGGCAAGCTATCTTCTGTCGTCTTTGGTCAAGACTTTTTAATCAAACAAGGGGTTTTTTATCATTCACAGATGAAGGGAATGTTCCCTTTCCCATTTTTATGTCCATTTATTCGACAGTCACTAAGTTTAATCTTTTTTTAATGTTTTTAGAATTTAGAATATTTATGTCTTAATAATATTGTATGTATGTGTTGCTTTTATGACAATACTGTCGAATAAAGCTTTTGGAAATGGAAATGGAAATTAAAACGTTGAGAAAGAGACGGGAATTATGAGAGGTAAGTCTATCCTTACCAAAACCACATTGTTCCTTACCAATGAGATGGGGCAAAAGGGGGTCTAAACGTAAGGCAAGCAATTTAGCGAACAATTTGTAATCCACATTGACTAAAGAGATCGGGCGATCATTTTTACAGAATTGAGGATCACAACCTTCTTTAGGAATTAGGCAAATAGTGGCCTCCTGAAAAGTACCATCTGTCTTACCAGATGAATAAAATGAGTAAAAAAGCATTAGAAGGCGAGGGAGTAATAAATCCGAAAAGTGCAGATAAAATTCAACTGAGAATCCATCTGGTCCAGGCGATTTTCCTTTAGTGAGAGTATTTAAAGCTTTGGAAAGTTCATTAAGGGAAAGGTCTGCTTCAAGATCAAGAATATTAAGATGGGACGTAGAAGGGGTAGAAGGCTTATCAAGATAAGTTTGAATAAAAGAAGGGGTGGGGGAGATTCTGGGGGTATAGAGATTTTGATAAAAAAGCTTGAATTTATCAAGAATATCCTGATCCTTATGAAGAAGAGAATTATCGGAAGAGTAAATGGAATCAATAAGAGTACGCTCCTTACGCGTTTTGAGGTAATTAGCGAGAAGTTTCCCTGATTTATTGCGACCGCCATAATAACGGGCGCTACTGCGAAGGGGTATCGATTAAGCATTGTCGGTAGTGGCTTTATTAAATGCAAGCTTAGCTCGTATGAGTTTCGGTGAGATGGTTTTCTTTGACGATATGTAAACTTCATGCTCCAAAAGCTTAATATGAGCCAATGTAGTTTTCCGGTGCTGAAGAAAAACATTTCTTTTTCTTAGAGACAAAATCAATAATAAAACCTCTTGCGGTTGCTTTAAAAGAGTCCCAAATAATGTGGCGTAAGGTACCAGAGTCGCAATTAAGCAGAAAGAATTCATTTGCAAAGGAGCGAAAAGAGGAGGAGAAAAGGGGATCAGTAAGAAGGGAATTATTAAACCGCCATTGAGAGGATTTGGGATGGGGAGGAAGTAAATCAAGGTCGTCACAATTGGGGCATGATCTGAAATAACAATGGGCTCGATAGAAGAAGACAGTAGATTTTGAGACAAAGATTGAGAGAGAAATATATAGTCAAGACGGGAAAGAGAAGCATGAGGAGGAGAAAAAAAGGAATAGTCAAGCGTATCAGGGTGGGAAAGTCTCCAAGAGTCAATAAGGTGTGTTTGAGAGATAGTGTCAAGGAATTGCTTGTGGGACTTATGAGGAATAAAACGAACTGTAGACTTACGATCGAGAAACGGGTCAACGATCTGGTTGCAATCACCTCCCAGGATAAACATATCATCTCTAAATTGAATACATTTTTGTGTAATTACAGGCCAAAAGGAACATTCAGGTTGTGTAGGGCCATAAAGATAAAGAACAGTTAAAGGCACAGAGTTAATTAACAACTTAGCTAATATCCATCTACCTTCAGTGTCATTTTCTTGCAATATAACTTTACATTTCAATTTCTTATGACATAGAATGACAACACCATTTTTTTTATTAGTGGATGGTGAGAATAAGTCCGTACCCACCCAGCTTCTTTTTAGTTTAAGTGACTCAACTTCTGTAAGATGAGTTTCCTGTAGAAGGACTATATCAGGATTATACGAAGCCAGGTGGGAAAGGATTCACTGTCTTTTAATAGGATTAATAAAACCTTTTACGTTCCAAGAAACAACTCTGAATGCAAAAACGATAAAAATGTAAAGGGAACAAAGTCAACAATGATAAAAAGATATAAACGAATGTCAAGAAAAAGAAGAGGATGATGAGAAAGAGTGTTACTCGACATGCCTCTTGTGTACTGGCTGGGATTCAGGGACAAAAGTGGCCAGGTTCTGCACTTTTTAGACGCTCCCTTAGTGTGTTTAAGTAGAAGGAGTTTATCCCTGTTCCCTTCCTTAAATAGTTCCCATTGACAGGAAACCGGTGCTTGGCTTTCAGAGTCTTTGATTCCAGAGTCCACGCCCTTCCTGTTCGAGTTTCTGGTTTCTTCGTTGGTCCCTGAGCTGTGCCCTGCTGAGTTTCTTGATTCCTGAACCACTCTCTGCCCTTCTCCTAGTGTGAACCCTAGTTCAGGCAGTAATCTGTTTACACCTATTTATCCCTTTTTTGGGAGTTGTATCGCGGTCTCGTGTAATTAACGCGACCGCGTTTGTTTGCAACTTTGCTGCTTATTACCTCCCGCCCGCTTTATTTTGTTTTTTAAGGAATCGCTGTCGCGTGTCAGTTTCCTTTAGAACGCGACCGCGTCTGTTTGCAACATTGTTGCTGTGCACCTTCAGCGCTATTTTTCTTTCATTGAATCGCGGTCGCGTGTAAGTTATTAAGTACGCGACCACGTCTGGGTGCAACATTGTTGCTTTGTCTACGAAGCTCTGGTGGAGCGATCTCAGTCTTAGCGCCATAAGCGTGAGCTAGAGTGCGGGCGAATTCATTATTACTAATATTCGCGCACGCCGCGCTTAAAGTGCGATCACAGATATTTTTGTTCATGCGCTGTGCGCGCTGTTGAAATTCTTTTGAGGATCCTCAATTTAATTTCTAGATCCCTATGATGTACGTAGGGGTGATTCTCTATTCTAAGCCCTTGAATATCCTTTCGGAATATAATCTCCTAGGTTACTTCTAGAACTACTACTTGTAGCCCTCACCTGTACCCAATCATTTTATCAAGTGGTGTTTCACCTTCCCTGCTCTTGTTGTCTAAGAGTATTTACCTGCTCAACGAATCCCACAAAGACCCTGCTGAGTCACTTCTTAAAGACTATTGAGATGTCCAGTGGGTAAGAGGGAAAGCGGGGGCACACTGAGCATGAGCACCTGATTGTATGTTACTTCTGTATAGAAAGGTTAACCACTATCAATATTTTTTTGTTGTCTTTTGCTCCAGGTTGTTCTCTGCGGTGCCCATCAGAAAATGCCCCCTGGGGAGTGCTTCCATACCTTGTCCCCACATCTCTCAGGGCCTGTTTACGGCTAGTGTGTATATAGGTTCACGCCTTCGTGGACAGGTCTCAAGAGAGTGGGGGTATTATCGTCGTTCCTGTGGATTGGGGCTATAGATTCACACTGGTGGGTCTAGCAGGCGACAAAGAGTAAGCAGAGAGAACGGGATGAAGAAGAGAGAGGAAACAAAAATTAAAAAGTTATATGAAGAAGAGGAAAACAAGAATAAGAAGAAAGAAAAAAAACAAATCCAAGAGAAAAGAGGAAAAAAGAGGGAAAGTAGGTAAAGGGAAAAAAAGGAGAGAAGCAAGAAGAGACAGTACATATCCAAAAAGGATGACTGAGAGTAACATACCTGAGGGGAACAAAGAAGGGATAATGGGGCAGCGGGGACACACAACAAGACAAACCACCTGAAGCTGGACCGGACCAGGACAAGGAGGAGATAGGGAGGGCACCATGTGGATGGAAGGGACATAAACAGATCTATATGGATAGAGAAAAAACATTAAAAGAACATTTAGGGAAAGAAGACAATCAGCAAACATGCAATGAGAAGTATGAGGAACCTGAGAAATGTATGCGCTTAAAACGTGCAGTTACTAAAAGTAGCCATGTTTGATTTTGATATGTCACTTTAAAAATGCATGGGTGAAATAATCCATATCTGGCACCAAGATGACGAAGAGGAGCACGAAGATTCAGGAACTCTTTTCTTCTAGATGCCATAGCATTAGAGACATCTTGAGACAAAAACACCTTCTGTCCCAGCCAGGAAATTTGACGTTTGGCACTAGCTGCAGGGAGGACTGAGAGAAGATCCGTAAACTTCAAAAAAAGAATGATGACGCCACGTAGTTTAATTGGGGTTGTTGATGAAGATAAACGGGGGCCAAGTCTATGAGCTCTTTGAATGCTAAGAGAAGTAGTGGTTGGCATGTCCAGACGTTTTGGAAGAAAGGAGGAGAAGAACGTCACAGTATCATCACCCTCCAAAGATTCCGGTAAACCATATATGCGTAGGTTATTCCTCTTATTTATGTTTTCTAAATCCTCAGTGTGTTGTTGAAGACTGAGAATCTTTTTTTCCAAAAAGGAGATTCGTTGAGAATTAACCTGTATCTCTGAGACTTGCTGCTCGACCAAAGCAACTCTGTTATCCATTGTTGACCACTTATCCTCAAGAAATTGCATTTTATTGTTAGTTTCCTCCACAAACGGCCGCAAAGCGCGTATTTCCTCCAAGAGCAGTTCCATTGAAATGGGAGATGGAGGTTTGTCAGGAGATGGAGGATCGTGTTTCAAGCGCTTAGATGAAGCGGTAGACGGTGAGGATTTGCTTGAGGTAGATTGTGTCGAGGAAGTACGGGCAGAGGGTACCCCAGCCATTGGGCCTGTATTAGAGGAGGAGTCTGATGATGAGGAAGTTGGAGGTACTGCCAAAGAAGTACGCTTCGATGGTACAAAAACAAATTGCGGTTTGCGCAACTTTCCCATAGATAGCTGTCATTTAGCGTGAAAAAAATATAAAAAATGATGGACAGTTGAGTGAAGGCAACGGGATCAGAGAAAACCCAAAGAAAACTGTCCAGAATTTAAATGACAGAGGCCCAAGAATAAAATAGTCACAAAAATGTATGAAGCACCATCAACGGTGAGAAGAAAGGTGTTAAAATAACAGTGATCGTGGTGACCAATGAAAACCAAGAAAAAAGTTATTGTCCTGTTGAATAAAAGGATACAAAGTGATTCACAAAAGTCAAATATTTCTTTGAGAAGGCAGCAGTCCAAGCAAGCGAGGAAAACCGCCAGACACATGCAGAGAGTCAATGAGCAGAGATAGAGGTGTACTGCTTGAAGGAGAACAAAGAAAAAACAGGCGTTCTTGTCGAGAAGCAAGTATCAGGCGAGAAGGGAGGTAAGCTGACCATGAGCAATGGGAAAAGACTTATAAAGCATGTTGGAGTGGGGGTTTATAGCTTGTGCCACATATTGAAAGGAGAGCACAGCCTAGCATAGTTTAGCGTCGCGTTGCGCTGGAATTCATGAACAATGTCCTGAAGAGGAAGCAGCACACAGGGTATCAAGCCATTTGGAAACATGAGGCAAAAATAGCAGCTGGTACAAAGCCTGATTGCCTGCCGTGACACGGAGATCGTTTACCGAAATGCGCGCCTAAAATGGAGGCCGTACTAAGGTAAACAGCTTCGCGGCAAAATGAGGATGAAGCGCGATGCGCGCGGAGGTGCAAACTGCTCACCAGAGTCCCCAAGCATTCCGGTTCATGATATTGTAAAATTCGATGTTGAGACCTGACGGGAAACGCACCGGCGAGATGAAAGTGCGTCCCGAGTCGGCGGAGCGGGTCCCTTAGGCGGCCATCTTGTCGGGCGCCTTAGCCACGCCCCCGAGTAGAGGATTTTAAGTGAGCGTTCCACTAGGAGTAGGACAGAAATGAAGAAGCCTGGGTGAGAAGATAATACGCAAGAGCAGTGAGGGCTCCAGAACCCCACAAACTTACCACTGCTTCCCACTTCAATTCACTTCTGTCTGGGATACTTCGAGCGTGGGTTGGTGGAAATGTATGAATGCAAGTTTAAAAACGGAGAAGGAATATGAAGTTGTAACTCAGGCTAGGTGTAAGCAGTACAACTGACCCGGGGGTCTGGGTGATTTAAGTCGAAAGGAGATGAAATATAGTTTTACAGATTGTGGAGTGAGGCTTGGGAGGAGAGTTGGAAGACTAACTCTTACTTATGGTTATCTTGTGAATTTGGAAGGTATTGTGTGTCAGGAATGTTAAAGTTTCATGAGTCAAAATAACTTGGGTTAGTGTCTTTACACGTATGTACTATAACAGAACAGGAAAAGTATGCATGACTGTTTTGGGCGGCCCGAGAGGAGCAGCCTAACAGTCATGTGCACTTAGGAGTGGGCAAACCACTCCTCCCCAGTCCTGCTCCGAGTGCAGAGCAGCCTTGCCTATCCGCACAGGACACATAAAATGATAATAACTCAAAGTTATTACCATTTTGTTTCCGTTACTTTGCACTGCTTAAAAGCAGTGAAGCGAAGCTCCTCCGCCATAGCGGAGGAGCCGCCACTGGGAATTCTTTGTCAATGAGGGACTTCCTGAAGCTTTCAGCGACTGACAATGGGGTGCAGTTGGTGAAGTGAAGTCATTTTTGGGGGTTAAAGGAATAAAGCTCCTTAGGTTTTCAGTTCAATATTCTCATGGAATGCGGTTTTGTCTCCTGTGTTCCCCTGCATCGGTCTAGCCTCCCCTAAGCCCAAACTGGACGTGGTTGGGTTTTCTCAAGTGCCGCTTATAAAGTGCCGTTTTCAACAAACGTATTCTTGATTTATTTTTTTCCTGACAATAGCTGTACCAGATTCCAGACTGAGATGTCGCTTCCAACGTTATTGTGGTATGCTTTATTTCTATATTATATTGTTGTACAACGTTGTCACTGTTCTCTTGTTGTTTGCCAACACAGTATTTTCTTTTAAGAATGAAGAAATGTAGCATCCTTCAATGAAGATTCCTGGAAAAATTGTCTGTTGTGACATTCTTTATTTGGAGCATTCTGACTGGAACCTTTAGACTGTGTCCTAGGACCGTTTTCTATCTGGTGGTCCCCATCTCGTTTGGTTTAAAGTAATATATTTCTTATACACCATCTATCAGCAGCCAGCTTCATCACTTGTAGCTCTTCTGAGGTTCCCTAGCCTTTGTGTCTGATCATGCCAATGGGGACTCACCATAAGGTTAAGAACTCTTTAAACACTGCCACAGACACAAGTAAAATCCATGAGCATACAAATGGACTGCACATCTACCACATATCCTAGGTTTGTGTTATAGCCAATCCCCAAGTAAAACCATAGATCAGTGCTTGGGTTGTCTGGGATTCTATGGTAGGGAGGCAAGCTCACAAAGGTAGTGTAGGAGATCTTTCTCCATACCAGTTGCCTCCCTTTGCCAGTGTGCAATTTGGCCACAGAAAGGACCAAAGTCCATGCCTGCATTCCTCAGTGAACCTTATGAGAGGTATTTCCCTGTTTCTCTGGTATGACAAATGGTTTCCTAATTAAGGAGAAACATGATGAGCCTGAGGGAGCATTTATATTACTTGACCTGATCCAGACTTTGCCTCAAAAAAGATAGATCCAAGTCCCGTTCTCAGCATTAAAGGATTTTGATTGCTGCCCAACAAAATTGTGTCTTGGGACCTACTAATCTCTGATCTTCAACTCTGATTTAAGGATCAATGGCAATCCAATCTCAGAGTAGCTTGCGTATACATGTGCTTGTGCCTAATCCTGGTTCCGTATGTGTTCAGCTGCAGTGTCGGTGCACTAACCATTGCTGGGTCATCACCTCCAAGTTGATGAATTTGTTCCCAAGATTCCATTTTATCAATCTAGCAGATTGATCCAGTTTCATTACAACTTGGCTTATTGTTACAATGGGTCAGCCCACCCTATGGCACTTGGCACCAGGGCAACACCTTTTGCTGGCTACTGTTTGGGCCTTTCTCTATTTCTAGCAACCTCAGTGGGAAATCGCCCTAGTGAGGATGCTATCTTCCAAAATCCTCCATGGCATCCTCAATGATGTGATTGTGTGAATAGGGCTTTAGGAATGGACCACATCGCTGCCCAAATGATCCATTTTACTGCTTCAAGTGGATTGTGCTTAAGGTGGCACCTGAAATTTGTGAAAACGTTCGCTGTTTCCTATTATTAACAGTAGTCGATACCCCCTCCCTTGATTGGAGTTTCTGGCTCCGTGGGGGGCTGACTCTGGGCCTCTTCATCCATGTGATGATAGGGATGTTCCTGTGTGCCTTGGTCCCCTCTTGCATGTCTCCAAGCCCCATGGAACCTGTTTGCGCCCCATCTGGGTTCCTGGTTGCGGTTCCTCCTCTGGTGCCATATGTCCACTTTCCCCTCTTGAAACGCATCTGCTGCTGTGTGAAAAAGATTCTGGCACTGAGAGCCCTGCTTGTTGATTCTCCACTGGTACCAGTGCTATTTCCAGCCCTGCTGGTGCATACCCTGGCCCCACAAACCCCCAGTGGTGCCTGGAGAGCAACTGGTGCCCAACTCTAAAGCTATCCTTCAGAGGTCGAGAAGAGTGGTCTAAAGGGTAAGGAAGAGAGGTATGGGGAGGAGCAGCAGGACGAGTCATGCCAACAATAATGGCGTATGATACACAGCAGGTTTTGCGCTGATTCGGACCCCATACAGATGCTGAACTCTATACAGCATGACAGACAATAGCAGTGAGAGGAATAGTTTACTGCCACATCCATCTTTAGACACTGCAGAGTATTTAGCCTTACAAACCCTGATTATTGTACAACACAACAGGATTATACTATTCAAACGTTCAGAGACCGTTCTCCGTGCCCACATCAAATAGAAATTCTTTTACTTCATGTACACAGCATCACACACTAAACTACCTGACTGTAAAGATGAAAAACTCAGTCCAGCAGGGTAAGCTTGCACCGTGCCTGAAGGAACGTTTCTTATCCTCTGCCCCTCCTTTGTGGAATTAATTCCACAGTCACTGCCCACTCCCCTCAGGCAGCCTCCTCTACTTATAACCAGTAGAACCTTTCCATCCAAGCACTATGCTAACTTCCAAGAGACAGGGCCCTTGGTTTCGTCTCATGTTAACCCTTTGCTCGAGTTTACCAAATCCATCACTCTTGTACAGTTCGCTATTCTAGAGCCAATGCTTTTTCTTTTTCATTTAGATCTTTTTATATGTATATTTACTTGAATCATCTTTATGCTTGCCTTTTACTAAACATTTTGTATGCATATTTATTGAATTATCTTTATGCTAGCTTATCATTAAACATTGTTAATAGTGATTGTGTCTGTTATCATTGAGTGTGCCACTTAAACTGCAGTATACCAAGTGGTGGATGGAATGCTTGCGTTATTCTCAGCCCTTGGTAATTAGTCGGGCCGCATCCCACTCCATCATTATTTTGAACACCATGCCACCTCAGTTTGGACCCAGCCATATGCAGATCAGTCTTAACCCTGCTCCAATGGGAACAGTCCAGCCCCAACTGCCAGGCCAGGTCCTCCTCCAATCAGAATTCAAGCAACCAAGGACCGGTTTCACTCTAGTTAGGTCTTATCAGCCAGGTATAGTTTGATTACAGTGACGCAGTGTGTACAGGGCCCACGTCTTGGCATACCCGTCCCACTTGGGGTAAAACACTAAAGTATACCAAAAAGAGGCTGGGTCCAAAGTGAGGTGGCATGGTAAGCGAAAAACAATGGATTGCAATGTACCCCATAGTGATTGCCAGTGGTTGAGATTAATTTAAGCCATACATCCATCGCCTTGTTTTGATGCCCTAATGTGACCGGTATACCCAGGCATGGGTCACGTGATCAGTGTGCCACTGGTACCAAGCTACACTTTGCTGATGAGCCCTAGAAAGGGCAAAACCAGTCCTGGGTTGCTTGTGTTTCAGTTCAGGGAGGACCTGGAGTGGTAGTTTGGGCTGGACTTTTCTCACTGGTGCATGGTCAAGATTAACACTGATTTGCATATGGCTGGGTCATAACTGAGGTGGCATGGTGAGGGAAAAACATACTGTATTTCGTTCATTTAGTATTGTCAGTTCTAACCCAGTGCAAGACAAATGGGATAATGCCTCTTTGGATAAAGTCTTGATAAAGTTTAGGCATGGTAGAGAGCTGCAGACAAAGATATGGTGTTGGCTCACAAGAGAATGCCATGGAAATGGAGTATAGAGGTCAGATGTGTTCAGTATGTAGTTGACAAGTACCAGAAGTGGATATCTGCTGAAGGAATAGGGGTGCAGAAGTATATGAGTTCTGCATGTTGTATATGCCTATGCTGTTGCAGATCTTGTCCATTTTGTTGAAAAAGAAACTGTTGATGTTGGATAACGTCTCAAACTAATGGCCTTTGAGGTGGTGGAAGTGGCGATCTAAAAAGTTTGTTTTAATATTACTTATGTTACTTTATGTTGCATCATCATGCAACACTCCTGGACATTACATCCTACAAACATGTATGACTGAGACTGCAATAACGAGGGCATCATTTGTAACATGCACATTCCAGGCTCAGGTGTCAAATGTTGTGAACCCGTTTAATTAGAGAGCATGTTTCCATCTGCTTTGAGTCATCACTGCCAGCCCCTATTGCTTGCCCCATTATTTCATTTTTAGGAAAGTGTATTATGTAAGGTTGTAGTTTCGGTGAGTTTTCAATGGATGACAAGTTTATAAGATTTTAGTTTAGGTGTTTGCGAATTCTTAATAATCTACTATGTCCACACAATTACGTACAGCACAATAACCTGCTTAGTTTCCTCCATATGTCTTAAAGACATGTACCCCCATAGTACCAATGTCCCATTGCTCAGTAAAATTATCCACTCCTCTCTAGGAAAAGGTTTGCATTATGTGAGTACCCTCAATAAAACAAAAATACATTTAACACAGTTTTCCTGGCCCATTTTGCTGGTTCAAAATGGACAAGTCATTGGCAAGCATGTTTGCCAGTCTCTTAAATAACACACACGTGTATACATTCAATTGCTTTGAAAATATCAAGAACCCCTTGTAAGGAGAATTGAGCAATTCCTAGGACAGAGCAACAACTATTGTGAAGTATAAATTCCTAGGCAATTAGAAAAAGGTAAATTTCACAAAAAATTTATTTTTATAAAGCAAACAAACAATAAATAGATTAATTAAACACAGTGTACCAACTCATAATTATACAGAAAAATTACTTTCTTTATTGCAATAGACAGCGAGTCAATAATATCCATGAAATTAGAAGGAAATGTAAAATATTTCCATTACATACAAGACTACATCATGAATAAGGTATTTAAGTACAGAATGGGTACAAACCAATTCACAGAAGCACAATAAAAGACGTTAAAAGATCAATTTCGTAGCAAGAGAAATGTTTTCAAAATACATATATATCAATTCTTAAAAACACAATATAACATAAAAAATAATCTTGCAGCAAAGGATCAGCTTCTACGCGCGTTTCGGCGCACTAGCGCCTTCGTCAGGAAAGCCACACAAATTTCCTAAAATCAATTCAGAGGTATACTGGTATTACTTTCACAATTTCAGACATTATAAACAGACAGATAACTTCTAGTTAGCTCTTCAAGAAAAAGACTCGGTACAGTAGTGTGAAAAAGGAAAATAAAGTAATAGGGAAAATTAGAATAATGATGAACTGTGTTATAAACATCATTTCATTGACATTGATTTAAGAGTGCTGGGTGATTGATAGAGAAAGCACTATCCCCAAGATACAGAATTGCAAGGAAAGAGAGTGGGTGTTCAAATTCGACAATGGGTGATAAAGAAAAAGTGGCAGAAAGATGAACTAGAGGGAAAATTGGCTTACTTCTAGTTGAAAGATAAAAATCTCTTAGATCTGTAGAATTGTATAGACGATAAGTATATAACTGAAAAAAGAGAATCTAAAGTGAGTAGACTGGTAAATTACGGGAATATAAATCTTGTTATGCTGAGTAGGCATGGGTCTAAAAAATATAGAGAGATACCTTATAGTCTTTATATTCATTGACCAAACGTTTCAGATGAATACGGCGACTATGGATGAGGGATGAAGATAAAAAAGCCAAGAGAACGTATATCGTCTATGGAAAAATTATATATGTCGCATGTCAATTAATCAATATCTATATATATATCAAAGGTCATTTATAGAAATAAATGACAGGTGCCTAAGATATAGACCAGGGGATAAGGATAGTGCTACCTACCTGACTAGAATGTCAATGGATGTGACATAAATGGTGGATTCAATATTTATATCCGTTTTGTTGAAATGCAGATTTTATCTCTTATCTTTTTGGTCCCAAGCTGTGAATTATCAAACAAAGGAGACCTTCAATTGCTCCATGTTGCTTTAATAAGATAAGCAGATCTAATACTTCCACTTAATTTAGAAGTCACCCGCAGGACCATGGAGGAGGGGTCACAAAGAAAAGAATAATGTTGCAAGCTGTATGTGTAAAGTTGTACTTTTTTTGTGCTGAAAGCAAGTCCTAAAAGCTAGGCACCTACACATGCATAATGCTAGACCTTCTCAGGGGGACTTTCATCCAATAGAAAACCTCTAAGTTTATGATTATGTTTATGGTCCCAACCTAATTGCATGCTTGACGGATATTTGCAATGGTTAAGCTTTTTTTGGAGACATAGTTTATTGATTTTCATAAACATGATGCCTAGGACATTAACATATTTACGTTATTACACCACTGTTTGTACAGCCTTAAGACAGTAATCTTTACTCTACATTATAATGTATACATACTACCATCTGTGAAATTATAACAGTTACACAATTAACAGGCATTAATCCAATTTGTCCTATTATTAGCAGTATGGCTAATCTTATAACCCGTCATTAACTTATTTTAACGCACCCACTCCCACCCCCCAGTGTTTATAGCTAAGTAAAGTGTGTCACCACCCGTGTTGTTGATCTGGATGTAATATTTCTCGCCGATATTGTGTTCTTGTCCAAACATCCACTCCACGTGTCACTGTGTGCCATAGCAGCAATATGGTTTATTGTGTGCTCGGGGTGCTAGATGCGTGGTCTGTAGTTATACCTTTGAGCGTCTCCAACATTATGTCCCAATCCATGCATATTTGCTTTTTACGGAGACCGCGTGCCTCTTTCTGACGGATTATTGCACTTTCATCTCCTCCCCACCGTAGCACTTCATTGTGCCATGTATATATTGTGGGTGGCCTCTTCGATTTCCACCTCATAGTGATGGATCTTTTCACTAATATAATCGCAAGATCAAGGAAGCGGAGTTGGACCGTATGGGAGGACGAGCGCTTACGGAGACCTAGGAAACATTCCAAGATTGAGTCGTCGCTGCCCAAACCTGTGACTGTTTGTGTATGTTGGCATACCGCTACCCAGTACTCCCTCAAATGCAGACATGCCCATAGCATATGAATTAGATCTGCTTCCTCCAGTTGACATCTGGGGCAATGTTGCTGCGTGTGGGGATACATCTTCTGTAAGCGGTGTGGTGTGAGATAAGCCCTGTGCAATATCATGCACTGTATGAATTTACATTTTGCATTCCTAGTCACTTTCTTGGGATATTCTATTATGGTTGCCTATTCCCTATCAGTTATTTCACGTCCTACATCCACAACCCACTTAACCCGTAAGGCATCCAGGTGTATCGCCGTGTGAGCACGGATCCCTACGTACAACCATTTAATAAGGTGACTACCTTGTCCCATATAGTACAATGCTTTGACTAGTTCATGTGTTTGGGGCTCCTCCCTTTGAGGGGCCCAATGTTTTTTCACATAATGTAAGATCGATGCATGAATCCTGTATAAATGATCGGTACCCCGTTTTCCCGTTCAAAATTATCATGGTCCATCAATATTCCGGCATTGAAAAAAGCCCCAATTGTGTCCACACCCTCATCCGACCACGCCCGGAGCCTGTGGGCCTGCAGTCCAGTATGATAGCCACTGCAGCTGACATGCATAATAATATGCTCCGAAGTCCAGCACTCCAAGGCCCCCTCGACATGTTCCCAGTTTAAATTTTTTAAGGCTTATCCGCTTTCTACCAGGTCCCCAGATTAATTACAAGAGTGCAGTATCTAATGTTTTAAAAAGGGCTGGAGGTATTATGTAAGTTGGTGAAATAGTATAGGAGTCGAGGGAGGACCACCATCTTGGACACTGCTATGCGACCCATCGTTGAGAGCGGGAGCGAGGTCCAGAATGCTATGTTGGAGCTCAGCCCACACATGGCTTTATTCAGGTTGCCCTTCAACGTATGCACCGATTACCTATAGATCTGGATGCCCAGGTATTTAAAGGTGGCGTGGGCCACTGGCAGTTGGCACAAACCAAAGTCAATCCTTTCAGGGCGGGTATGGTTTTGAAAGAAAAAAGCAATGGATTTCGACTTGTTTATGGCAAGTCCAGATATATTTTCAAATGAGGCAAATATTCCAGGTATCGGATCCAAGGTGCCCAAGAGGTCCCTTGCATAAACTATTATGTCATCTGCATTTGCAGATATTAAATGTGTGGTATTGGCGGATGGTATCCCTACACGGAGAGCTTCATGAAATAATCTGAGTGCCAGTGGTTCTAAGGCTAGTACAAACAAGAGTGGGGAGAGAGGACATTCCTGACGTGTGCCTTTGTATATGGGTATTCTTTCGATATGTGTCCACCTGTCCTCACTCTAGCAGTGGGAGTGTTGTATAAGAGGCGTAGCCTACGAAGATACCCTGGGGGGAGCCCAAATCTCTCGATAGCCCCGAACATATAGTCCCATGACAATGTATCAAACGCCTGTCGGAGATCGAGTGCTATACAACCAGCATAAATCAACTGACCTGGATTAGTTGGCATTATGTGGTGCAGGCTCCGTATGTTCAAGGACTTGTTGCGTGCAGGTATGAATCCGCATTAGTCTATGTGTATTAATTTATATAAATGCGGAAAGAGTCTGTTAGCTAATATTTTACTTAGTATTTTATATTCAGTCACTAATAATGAGTGGACGATATCCTGTGATGTCTGAAGCGTCCCTTCCTGGTTTGGGAAGTGTGACTACTAGAGCTTGTTTAGTGGAATCAGGGAGTCTGCCTGATTCCAGTGAGGTTTTGTATAGGATTTCCAGTTGTGGGACTAAAATTTCTGAGTAAGTAGTGTAAAATTCTATCGGTAAACGGTCTAGTCCCGGTGTCTTATATCGCGGTAATCCATTTATAACGGTGTTTATTTCCATGCTCGTAATGGGGCCTTCCAAGCCGTCTGGCAAAGGCAGAGTAATCAGTGGAATATAGTTGTTCTTTCCATTTCTTTCACATTTTTGTCGCCTCCGATAATGTAAGTTTGGACTCCTGCAATAATACAAATTGCGCTTTGCGCCTAAGCAATTGTGCTTATACCCTGTGCCGTTTCTTCAGAGAACCCAGACCCTGAACATTCCATGTTATTAATGTGTATGTATTTAGTTTATGCATCATATGACCTATATGGTGGGAGGACCCGTGGACAGGACAAGGAACCAAGAAGTAGGGTGTGTCAACAAAGTTACTTTAGAACACAACAAACCCCAGCAAACTACTAGTACAAGGCCCAGCCGGTAAACTATGCTGGACCAAACCAAAAATACAACAACTAACATTGTGCTGCATTGAACTAGTGCATACGCACCTGGGGGTGTGTTGCTTACGCCAAGCACGATTCTGTATTTACCTATAGTAGCTCGAGAGAGCCCAGAGTATATCAAAGAAACATTACAATGCCATCTTAGTTACTGAAAAAAAAGATATGTATGTCCTTGAGAGCATGTGACAATAGCTCCTTAATACCATAAACGACTGTATAGATGTGGCTGCGGTTCTGCGTTCAACAGCCCAGGAGATCTTCAGCAGTTTGTGGTATTACTATGGGGAACAAGGCAACGCTGCCCTCCGATTCATAATGTTCAACTCTTCCCTCCGTGGAGTCAGAGTCCACACGCAAGGCAGAGTCCCTAAACATGGTCGCAGTGTCCAAGGCTTCGTCCCTGCTCTTTTACACCTGCTCGTTGGTGGGGATGTGGATTACCTTGGAGTGAGGGCCCTTGCCAGTGCGGCGCAAGCGTCGTCCTCGCATTCACATGGATTCACCAGGGTGTGTTTGGTGGATTGTTCCGGATACAGATGTTGGATCTGTCACTTCTATCCACTCCTCTACATCTTCAGGACTGTCAAAGAAGTAGGTTTTCTGGTCATATATAATTTTTAATCTGGACGGGAATAACAAAGCGTACTTGAGGTTCATATCCCGCAGTTTCTTTTTGACAGGCTGAAATGAAGATCGTCTCCGTTGGACCAGTAAGGTATAGTCTGGGTATAGGGATACCTGACAGTTCTCATATCGGATTTGGGGTCGCTCTCTTTCCCACTGGAGCAGTGCATCTCGGTCTCTGAAGTTCAGGATTTTGACCATTAACGGCCTCGGAGTGGCACCAACCTTAGGTCTCCCAGTGGGTATTCTATGGGCACGTTCTACACAAAAGAAGTTTGAAAGCCCTTCAGGAGCAACATACTCTCAGAACCATTGTTCCATGAATGAGATTGCATCAGTTCCCTCTGAATTTTCGGGAAGGCCTATGACGGTATGTTATTCTGCCTTGCTCTTCCTTCGGCATCCTCCACTCTGTCCAGGAGGCACGTGACTTGATGTTGTGATGTCTGTTCTTTATGCTGTGGTACAATTTCTGCCAGGGTTTCACTGCTGCTTTGCACCTTCAAGGCTAGCTTAGCATAGTACGCCTTGAGCAGTGTGAAACCTGCAAGTGAGCCAATCTGGACTCTCTGACCTCCATTAAAATTAAATCTAGTTTATCCGGGGCCGACGTTTCCACAGTAGGTGGCACACAGGAGAGTGAGGGGGGGACAAGTAGACTGTTCCAGTTCTTCAGCAGATTGCTAGCTAGGAACAGGGGCCTCCTGCATTTTTCCTCTTGGACGTCCCAGTGTGCACTATGCGTTGGCCACACTTTCCGCGCAAACACCACGGAGCTGATAGTATCGCCGGGACGACCGACTTGGGCCGTGTTTAGTATGGCCCATTTGCCACACACAGTGCTGGTATGTATTTGGTCTGATGTATGGATGAGAGGCACGCTCTCCACAGCACAGGATATAGTCTCATACAAGGGTCCGTTCACAAAGGCAGTCGAAGGCCAACAACCACTACAGTCTCTAGTAAAGCATGCATCGTTTAGTGGGTCATTCCAGCAATGCTATGCACACTAAGTGTGGTATCAGGCAGTGAAACTTGTATGAAGAGTTTATATAGTTTCTGTGACAGTGCAAAGTCCATCACAAATAGTGTCTCACTGTATGTCACATCAAGGAAGCAGCCTCACAAGTATCCACACTATGGGGCAGATTTATGCTCCCTGGCGCATCCCTGCAAATCAGCATGGATGCACCAGGGAAGATGCGTCACGCAAGTTTGCCCTTGCACCACCGCAGATGCGCCGCATTTACAATGCGGTGCATTGTGGCGCAAGGACAAGCAGATACGTGACGCATCTGCCGGCGTAAGGTTGGCACAGCGCTGAAGTTGCGTCGCAAACGCGACGCAACTCCAGCACTGTTCCAACCTACCCTATCCCTAACATGGTGGTCAAGCCTTACGCCTGCTTCAAGCAGGTGCAGGGTTTTGACGCATCAGCGTTGGGAAAGAGTCTGTTAGCTAATATTTTACTTAGTATTTTATATTCAGTCACTAATAATGAGTGGACGATATCCTGTGATGTCTGAAGCGTCCCTTCCTGGTTTGGGAAGTGTGACTACTAGAGCTTGTTTAGTGGAATCAGGGAGTCTGCCTGATTCCAGTGAGGTTTTGTATAGGATTTCCAGTTGTGGGACTAAAATTTCTGAGTAAGTAGTGTAAAATTCTATCGGTAAACGGTCTAGTCCCGGTGTCTTATATCGCGGTAATCCATCTTATAGATTTCACTGAGTCACTTTACAGGGGCGTTCCTGCGACGGAACGCCCCCCCTGAGTAGAAACGCCCACATGAAACCTGACGCAGGTTTCATGTGGTGCAGGGCTTTACACCGTGACGCATCTCCATAGATGCGTCACGATGTAAATGGGGCACAACATGGCGCAGGGTTTATGCCGCTGCTGCGTCACAAAAGTGACGCAACGGCGGCTTAAAAGTGGCGCAAGTCTGATATAAATCTGCCCCTGTATGTGTTGGGACCTCCAGATGAAGACTTGGGCTCTGGTGGGATATTGTCTCACTACAAGAGATCAGGGTTCATATGCTTCAAGGGCTTAAATAAGTTGCAATGTCATGAGTCACAAGGGCGCCAGTGAGAGTGCCCGGGTCAATCAGCGTGATGGTAACTCTGCAGGTGCATACATATGGCCCACACGGCCACCTCACCCGGTACCTTCTCTTTTTGCCGACTGCCGCAGCCTCTCCTTGTTCCGCCCGGCTCGCCACGACCTCCACGGAGTTCTCGGGAGGGGGGGGAAGGGGGAGCGTCTGATGTTCGCAGACAGCGAGGAGAGCGAGGTGGCTGCCCCGGAAGGCAACACGGTGTACAGCGTGTTGAGGAAATATGAATTTTGTGATCAGTTATGTCCCCTATCGTAGACCCCAACGGCTCCATGTGCATGCTATAAGTACATGTATGTTCCCTCCTGCTCCAGTTCTGAAGACGCAAATATATGTGCGTCCACCGTCAACATGTCCTCTTTCAGATCTGCCATGAATGGGTCAGATATTCCATTCCTAAGTATGAAAGGCCACCGACTTTATGTGGTTCACTTTCCACATTTCACAGATTCAGGCGAGTAGGCCCGAATTCTGTCATCAAGCCTTTTTCCTGCCTTCTGCCTCTGAAAGCTCCAGTCTGAGCCTGCATCTGTGACCATGAACTTTGTCTTACTCCCTGCGCGGCTAACGGTGCCTGATCCAGCCTGTCGCCTGCCAAAAACTGTATTTCACCTTCGAGATTATCTCCTTCGTTCCTCATCCGATGCATTCCTGTCTAGTAGTTTAGGTAAACATTCCTCCAGCTACCGTGCAAAGGGGCCAGGCCTCGCTGTCCTCATGCAAGTAATTCATAGCCCCGTTACCATGGAATATTCCTACCCCCTCGCATCTAGTGTAGACACTTAGACGCTTGTACACGCACTAACAGTCAGTATAGTCAGTATAGAATAAGATTCTATCCTAAGAGACCTTTCCTTTTGGATAACACAGTTCTTTAAACATAGGATATTAGATATGATTTGGGATTAGGTTGACATAACCCCAGACTTCTGTCTCCACATGTAGAGCTAAATGTCAAGTCCCCTTCACCCTCTAGTTGCACGTCAATCACACGTCATGCGGCTGCGTGCGCATCTTTGCCAAACATTTCTGCTGACATTGCAGGATTCTTTTATGGATCCACCCACTTGTGACATCATGTTTAATGACGTATTTTAGTTACACCCATGTTTACGCCTCTATTAGTTACGTATGCACAGTTTTTCTGTACTATCAGCTGTCACGCCTCTTGCATCTGTTTTACTGTAATGCCTTTTCTATAAAAATGATTACCTGTCAATAATATATGCTCCCTTCCTTCCTGAACTTTCGTGGTGATGGAATAGAAGGTCCACAATTCGAATTGTCTTCCTTTTTATAGGAATAAAGCATTTTAAAACCTCTAATACCACGGATTCTGCCTCTTATATTTACTGAGTTATTCTTAATAGACTTTACCGCATAAAAAATAGTACCGGTAACGAAATATTTACCACATAAATTGGCGCCCGAACAGGGACACTTTCTCATCTCACGCGCCGGCGGTGCGTTGCAGGCCCGGTCTCCTGCCACAGCTGAACGGACAAAAAACGCGTACCTGCAGGATTTCCTGTATCTCCCTCCGGCCAAGCGGGGACGACTGAGGCTGCGATCAACACCCAGACGAGGCGGTGAGAAGTGCGAAGTATCCCGACCAGAGCCTAGCTGAGAGAGCAAGATCCGAGGTATACAGAGTCCCACCGAGTTCCGAAGTTCCGAGTCCAGTCGAGTCCAGTCCAGTCCGGTCCAGTTTCAGTTCCGTTCCGAGGCCTTCCGTTCCGAGCTACCCGGTGAGTACCATTACCGGGGAGGCATTTTACGTGCACATAGTCTGTGCCGGTCAAGACGGGTTTGGGTACACAAATCCGGTCTGCACTGTTTTAGCAGTGTATCTGTACTGTTTAGCAGTATATATAGTAATATAGTATGTTTTGCATATAAATAAGTATTATCTAGTGTCAGTATAATGTCAGTAACTAGTTTTCTATTAGTTATCATTATTCGTAAAACTGTTAAGCGTTAAATGTTTTAAATACGTTCTATATATTGTGGTGTGAATGACTGTTCATTATTGTGTTTTCTTGTATAAAGTGTGTTCTAGAAACAAGATCTAAAAATGCCGCTCTTTTCGAAACTAAGACAGATCAAAACTAGAAAAGGTGTACTCGAAGAAGCCGTTCCCATTCCACCTAGGGATACTCCAGGATACTTTATGTATCATAAGCATGGTCTAGATGCCGTATTATTTCTTGATTTATGGGTGGACTACACAAAAGAATTACCAGAGAGTCAGAGATGGCCCGCAGCAGGGACCTGGGATGCAGATTGCATCATGAGAGTAGAAGAAGAATTATGGAAAAAGAAAGCCAGACAGTCACAGAAAGATGCCATTGAATTATGGCGTAAAGAATCATACAGACGTACAGAAAAAGCACACAGACTGGAAGAGAAAGGTAGAGAGAATTCAAATAAAACCCGAGAAAATCTATTACTTGAGGAAGGTACCCGAGTAAACTCAGAACAATTAGATAGACAAAGAAACGCCCTTATGAATGGTATGTATCCACTTCTGGCCGAAGGGTTACCTAAGGCTACTCCGGAAATACCAAAAGACTTGCCACCTCCATTGTTTCCGATAAAAGCACATCCCAAATCACATCCCAAAACAGCAAAGGACGTTTTTCTTTCCTCCTATTTAGATGACGCAGCTCCCGAGTATACTAATACCATACCACCCACACCGCTTGCCGATGGTGTTCAACACCAAGAGCATTCGTCTGTACCTCCGCAACAACAAGCTCCGACACACATTCCGACAAGCACATCTGTTTCTACCACTTTTCCCGCAACGACGGTTGCTGTCTCACCTTCAACAAATCCTTTCACGTCCAGCACCCCAGACGGTGCTACAGGAGGTACGACAGACATTTTTTCTACGCCACCCAGAGGAAATAAATTTTCCCTTAGAGAATTAGCACACCAACGTACGCCCAAACTAGCAACTCCCGACATGCTTAAGGAACTTCTAGTAGATTGTAGATATGATCCTGTGCCCGGTAAACGGGACGAAATGCTGCTGTCATCGTTACGTATTCGACGAGCTGCAATATATTTAACGAAGCTACCAGGAATGACTACACATTTAGAAAATATGTATCACTTTGTCCAGTCAGGGCGAGGTCCTGAAAGTATTAGCAGAGCCATGGAGTACCAGAAAGCGGAGGTACAGGGACAACTGTTACGTTTCCTCATAAACTGTGTAATCAGAAATCAAGACCGGCCTGGGGTAAATCCGGAAGAAATGCAAAAACTTGTCACTTGGGGCCAGAATATATCAGAAGGGAGACATGATAAACAGTTATGTATAGTCGCCATGTACCGAAAGATCCGCAAAGAAGTAGAACGAATACACGAAGAAAGATTAGAGGTAGACGCCGCTGACCTAAACACAGAAGAGGAGGAGCAAGAGTCAGAGCAAGTAGAAACGATAGCTTACGTAGGTAGAGGAAGACCCCATAATAATACTAGAGGCTCTAATGACCCGATACGTCCGATACGTCCAGAATATAATAGACATTTCCCAAACCCTATGTTAAATACAAAATCCCCCGAACACCTATTCCAAGCCGCTGATAAATTACTCCGAGATCGAAGGGGGTACCACATGCTCGATTCCATGGACGAACAAGAATTAGCCAGGTCAGCAGTACAATGGGCTGACAGTCCCAGCGACTACAATGATGATGTACTTGCACACACGTTTCTGAATCTAGACCCATATGAACAGCGTTTAGCTAGTATATACATGATTCAACACCTCCTTGTATTATATAAAAGCCAACACTCCGATCCAGGACCCTTACCTGACATATTGACAGAACTACTCACGAACATATGGAGAGGGTCAGGTACTGATTTGATTAAAGAAATACTAGAATCCCGAAACCAATATTTAAATTTCGTATGCCCAGAACACGTTCCAGTTCCCATTATGGGAAGAAAAATGTATCACATAGATAGACAGAACCCGTTACGCGAAGTACACCCAATTAGAGGTGCCGGTGATAATTTTACACGCGTATTTGTGTACACGCCTATAACTAAATTAGAATTATTAGAAATGAAGAAAGTAGTACCCAGCCATGACAAGGACCCAGCAGGTTTCCACCGTGAGATAAAAGACATGTTACTCATGGGAGAGTATACCTACCCCGACATTATGAAAATATTAAAAGTCCTATTACCCGCCGGTGTTTATGAGAAACTCAAAGAAAAGGAATGGGAGGTGGGAGACCAAAAGATAGATTGGACAGCATTAGAAAACGAAGAAAAGGCCCGAGCTGCAGGAGCAGGGCTTGGGGAAAAGACTACAGCACTAGCAGGATTACTAATACAGGTACTGCCACGTTTATTAACTACGAAAAAGGAAGACTGGGGTGCAATCTCAGCCTGTAAACAAAAGCCAGACGAAGACACTAGTGATTTCTATTCCCGATTTGAAAAATGTTTTGGTATAAATAGTGGCATAAAAGCCAGTAGTGAGTCATACCCACATCTGTTTGTGACAAAATTAGTTGAAAATTCTCTGCTACAAGTCAAGAATAGAGTATTGAAATTCGAAAGTACCTGGCAAGGTAATACCCCATCACAGATGCTACAGATGTTACAATATCACCACAATAGAATTAGAGAAGAACAAGAACACGAACAAAGACGTATGAAAGATACAAAAATGAAAATGCTTGTTGCACAGTCAGTTCCAGCCGATAGTCATCAAAAGGGTGATTCCGCAGGCCCTGCGAAAGGGACATGCAACTATTGTAAGCAACCAGGTCATTATATACACGATTGTCCAGTCCTGAAACATAATATTGCTACAGGTAGAACTCAAGAGAGACCACGTCCACCGAGACAGGATCAGAATCAACAACAAATTCCTCAGCATGCACAACATAGGTTAGCTCCGCAACAACTAGCTCCGCAACAGGGAGCTCCACAACAGACCATAGTACCACCACAAGCGCAGCCTATTGCTGCGACACAAGCAACGACACAACAGATGTATCAGTATGCACAAGCAGATTATCCCGATTATCAGCGATACTCATGAGATAGCCTAGAGAGGGAAGTTGGCTTACCCCTTATTGAGGTTCCTGTAGACCAAGAGGGACCTTATGTACATAGTGAACTATTAGGGGAAGACAGAAAGTTTTTACTTGATACAGGGGCAAGCAGAACAACTATAAGACGCAGTGAAGTTCCAGGGGCACCCCTCTCAGGCTCACAGAATATTTCCCTTGGATTCTCAGGAAAACTTATAATTAATGACGTAACACAACCTCTTCCACTTACAGTCGGTCCATTGACACGTACTACAGATTTATTGCTTACTAAATCATGTCCAGAAAACTTGTTAGGCATAAAAACATTGAAAGCTCTAGGAGCTATAATATGTTGTTCTCCGGAAGGAGTACGACTATTTTTACGTGACTTTAAAGGTCACTACGTGTCCAGAGACATGGATCACCGACTGCAGAATTTACCTACACATTTATGGGCACAAGGCCCCACTGATGTTGGTTGCATGAATATTACACCATATCGTGTCACACTAAAAACAGGAGTAATACTACCACGAATACGACAATACAAGTTACCACCCGATGCTGTTGTGGCTTTGCTGCAAATCATTGACGAGCTCATTGCACAAGGAGTGGTTGTTGAAACCGACTCCAACGTATGTAATTCTCCGATAATTCCGATTCTTAAAAGAACGGATCCAAAAGCTCCACCAGTATATCGATTAGTTATTGATCTGCGCGAATTAAATAAATGTATTGTACCACAATACACTGTGGTCCCCGATATCTCTTCATTGCTAACAACTATTGACTCAGAAGCAACGTTCTTCACTGTAATTGATCTCAAGAATGCTTTCTTTAGTGTCCCAATCGATCCGGAAAGTCAATATTTATTCGGATTTAGTTTAAATGGACGAAGTTTTAAATTTACACGCGCACCTCAAGGATTTACAGAAAGCCCCAGCATCTATAGCCAAGCACTGAAACGAGAACTTGACAGTATCCACATGCCAGTTAACACTGCCTTGCTTCAATATGTCGATGATCTGCTGATCACCGCCCGAAGCGAACATGAATGTGAAACAGCGTCACTGACGGTTTTAAAATTTCTGGCTGACAAGGGGCACAAGGTGTCCCCTTCTAAGCTGCAATTCTGTGTCCAGCGAGTTGTTTACCTTGGGCACTCGCTGTCCAAGGAGGGAAGGCAGCTTACATCCGACCGCATCCAGTTAATCGCTAACATGCCACCACCCAAGACACAAAAGGAGGTACGGGCTTTTATAGGCCTCACTTCATACTGTAGGCAGTGGATCCCTCAATATGCATTTCTAGCAAAACCACTCATCCAGTTGACAACACAGGAGGCAGCCACATCGACTGTCCTCCCTTGGACTCAAGAACATACACACGCCTTTGAAAGTTTAAAGAAAGCTTTATGCCAAGCACCTGTTTTAGCAACACCATGTTACAGCAAACAGTTTACACTCTTTGTTACAGAACGCGAAGGTACTGCCTTGTCAGTACTCACTCAGGAACAAGCAGAATCACACAAACCATGTGCTTATTTTTCTAGTACATTAGATCCAGTAGCTCAGGCTCTTCCTGCGTGCCTGAAATCGGTGGCAGCAACAGCTTTAGCAATCAGACAAAGCGATGCCATAGTGTTAGGACATCAATTGACAGTACAAGTACCACATGCAGTAGAGGTTCTCTTGAACCGCACACAAACACAACACTTGACTATAGCGAGACTCACCGGTTACGAACTGACATTATTTCAGCCACACATAGAAATCAGACGTTGCAATACGTTAAATCCTGCCACACTGTTACCAGTGAGCGGAACAGATCCATTGGCACATGATTGTGTTGAAGTCATCACTATCACGACGAAACCCAGACAAGACTTGACAGATATCCCTTTGTCGGATCCAGACTTGACATTGTATGTAGATGGGTCATGTATGAGAACAAGTACAGGAGAGCTAGTGGCCGCTTACGCAGTCACAACAGACACTGAAGTCATTGAAACAAATCGTATTAACACTTTGTCAGCTCAAGCAGCAGAACTCACCGCTCTGACACAAGCCTGTATTCAAGCCACAAATAAAAAAGTCAACATATACACAGATTCACGTTATGCCTTCGGAGTCGTCCATGACTTCGGCGTACTATGGCGAGAGAGAGGTTATTTAACTTCTCACGGTGCCCACATCCAACACGGACCCCTCATTCAAGCCCTATTAGATGCGATTCATCTACCCACTGCAATATCGATTATGAAATGCAAAGCCCATACAAAAGTTACCGATATTGTTTCTCAGGGTAATGACCTAGCTGACAGAACAGCTAAACAGACTGCTCAGAATCAGACTCACACAACTGACATGACAAAGACAATAGTTCCGACACCAACACATTGCATGACAGTTAAGGATCCCGCCCTTGATGTAATTGACATACAGACACATGCTACACCAGAAGAAATAAAGAAATGGACTGAATTAGGAGTGATCCAAACAGATCAGGGATGGATGACGAAGGAAAAATCTATATGGTTTCTTCCCGACTCAATGGTCCAAGTCATCATTAACACAATACATAGTCCAGCGCACCTAGGAGAAAAAGCTATGCTAGACAGTATTCAACACATTTGGTTCAACAAGCACTTGCGAGCCGCAGCTAAACAAAAGGTTCGTACCTGTATGATATGTTGTCAGTTTAATCCAGGTAAAAGTATCCCCGTAGAACAGGGTGGATTTCAAACTCCCGATCATGCTTTTGAAGTCCTCCAGATGGATTATATCCAGATGGAACGATGTCGAGGATTCAAATATGTTCTCGTAGTTGTCTGTGCTCTTTCCCGTTGGACAGAAGCATACCCGGTTTCAGATTACACTGCCCCGACTACTGCCAAACAGTTAGTTCGAGAATTCTTCCCACGGTACGGTTTACCACGTGTTGTCTACTCAGATAACGGCCAGCCGTTCTCATCCGAACTAATGAAACACGTTTCCCTTCTATTAGGCTATCAATGGAAGTTTCACTGTGTCCGACATCCCGAGGCAGCAGGTCTCGTAGAACGCCATAATCAAACTTTGAAAATTAGATTGTCCAAAATATGTAGAGAAAAAGGAGTCGATTGGATAGTAGCCTTACCAGTTGCGCTCTTTTACATGAGAATGGTAGCACATTCTCGAACAGGGCTATCCCCGTATGAGGTGATCTTCGGTAGACCACCAAATATGTGGGGGACGCCTATACCTCGCAAAATCACTGACGTTGACTGTAATATGCTGACAGATTACCTGGCTTCCTTGATGTCTGCACTACAATCTTGTCGTTCACAGGTATCCGCAGCTTTTCCCGACAATACTGAGGTGAAGCCCCATGACGTGGTTCCTGGTGACCTGGTGCTGGTCAGGAACTTTGACCGGAAGACCCAACTGGATCCTAGGTGGAAGTCACCGAAGTTGGTTCTACTCACCACAAGGACAGCCGTGAAAATCGAGGGAAGGAAAGGGTGGTTGCACTCGAGTCATATCAAGAAATTTTATGGACTACCATCCAATGTAGATACTCAACCCTGTATTCCCTCACAAACAGACTCAAAGCTCCCCTTGGTTGAGCAATCGAACTCAGAAATTTATAAACTAAAATTGAGGTCTAGTAAGTCAGACAATTTGATTGTTTAAGTCCTCTCCAAGGTGAATCGGTTGAATTTGTCCCTGACATATATCCTCTAGACCGGAATAGAGAAAGAAATCATCAGATGCAGCTCAAAAAGCATGCGTATTGTAAATCATTTCGTAGTCACTGTACAGTAACATTATTAATTTTGTTTTTTCTAAGTCTTCTGATCATTATTTTCAGCATACTATTGCATATGTATTACCCTATTCTTAAACATGCTTACAATATAACTGCAGAACATTCTTTTAGCGAATTACCTCCGCATGAGTTGTCCTATAGATTTGCGCTGCGCAACAACACATTTATTAGTATGTTACATCATTCCCATCAAACCAGCAATGCCACAAATTGTTGGATATGTGGCCGACTCCCTCCCTATCAGAACTATAAGGGAGTTTTGCCCCTCTTTCCATATCCGTTCACACACAATGGCTCCTGTGGAGCATGGTTTAGTTTGATTAATACCCTAGATTCAAATTCCGCAGTTTATCAAGACAACTGGGTATGGGGAAACCTGAACCTAGTTTTGCTTAAAGTCTGCTACCCTAACAAGGAGGGACTCCCCAAAAGAACAGGAACTGATCTAGAAAATGAAGTATATGGATTAGGTAATTTTACACTTAACCTCATGATCCTGAACGTTGAATCTGAAGCTACACCAATCTTGCCCGCCATGTCAGTATTCCCAGTAAAAGGGGAATTATGTATAAGAAAGAATGGTTCCATACACATGGGTCATAGTAAATGCACCACTGTAATAAAATTCAGTGATCAAGGCAAGTCTACATTTAGAGCTTCCCATCATTCCTACTTCATATGTGGCCAGACCGCATATATATGTCTACCTTTAGATTGGGATGGTACCTGTTACATAGCATTCCTTCTGCCACCTGTTTTCCTAGCTCCTCCTGATTATCATAGAAATACCCATTTAGTACACAATAGACAACAGAGAGATCTCCCAATTGTTGATTACACTGAAACAGCATGGGAAAAATACACAGATTTCAATAAAGGATTCTTTCCCTATATAGGTACAGTCACTAATAGTAAACTGATACGTAGATTAACCAGAACCCTTGAAGCAGTAGTGAATGAGACTATTTCCGCCTTAGGCAATTTAACAGAAGAGCAGTCTGCTATGCGGATTGTTGTGCTTCAAAATCGTCTTGTTCTTGACGTCATCCTGGCCGATAGGGGCGGAGCTTGTAGGGTCATCGGATCAAGTTGTTGCATTTTCATACCAGAAAATTCGCCGTCAGTATATAAGGCCATAACTCGCCTTCATAAGATTGTAAGCCAGATACACCAGAGTCCAGGCACCTGGACTTGGTCCGGTTGGTTCTGGGGCGTGTTGTCAGCCTGGGGATGGAGAATATTATCCTTCCTAGGTATTGGCCTCCTCATACTATTCAGTTGCTGCTTATGTCTACAATGTGGGCCAGCGATTTGTGGTCTGTGTGCCACTGGTTCACTTTCCACATTTCACAGATTCAGGCGAGTAGGCCCGAATTCTGTCATCAAGCCTTTTTCCTGCCTTCTGCCTCTGAAAGCTCCAGTCTGAGCCTGCATCTGTGACCATGAACTTTGTCTTACTCCCTGCGCGGCTAACGGTGCCTGATCCAGCCTGTCGCCTGCCAAAAACTGTATTTCACCTTCGAGATTATCTCCTTCGTTCCTCATCCGATGCATTCCTGTCTAGTAGTTTAGGTAAACATTCCTCCAGCTACCGTGCAAAGGGGCCAGGCCTCGCTGTCCTCATGCAAGTAATTCATAGCCCCGTTACCATGGAATATTCCTACCCCCTCGCATCTAGTGTAGACACTTAGACGCTTGTACACGCACTAACAGTCAGTATAGTCAGTATAGAATAAGATTCTATCCTAAGAGACCTTTCCTTTTGGATAACACAGTTCTTTAAACATAGGATATTAGATATGATTTGGGATTAGGTTGACATAACCCCAGACTTCTGTCTCCACATGTAGAGCTAAATGTCAAGTCCCCTTCACCCTCTAGTTGCACGTCAATCACACGTCATGCGGCTGCGTGCGCATCTTTGCCAAACATTTCTGCTGACATTGCAGGATTCTTTTATGGATCCACCCACTTGTGACATCATGTTTAATGACGTATTTTAGTTACACCCATGTTTACGCCTCTATTAGTTACGTATGCACAGTTTTTCTGTACTATCAGCTGTCACGCCTCTTGCATCTGTTTTACTGTAATGCCTTTTCTATAAAAATGATTACCTGTCAATAATATATGCTCCCTTCCTTCCTGAACTTTCGTGGTGATGGAATAGAAGGTCCACAATTCGAATAGTCTTCCTTTTTATAGGAATAAAGCATTTTAAAACCTCTAATACCACGGATTCTGCCTCTTATATTTACTGAGTTATTCTTAATAGACTTTACCGCATAAAAAATAGTACCGGTAACGAAATATTTACCACATAAATTGGCGCCCGAACAGGGACACTTTCTCATCTCACGCGCCGGCGGTGCGTTGCAGGCCCGGTCTCCTGCCACAGCTGAACGGACAAAAAACGCGTACCTGCAGGATTTCCTGTATCTCCCTCCGGCCAAGCGGGGACGACTGAGGCTGCGATCAACACCCAGACGAGGCGGTGAGAAGTGCGAAGTATCCCGACCAGAGCCTAGCTGAGAGAGCAAGATCCGAGGTATACAGAGTCCCACCGAGTTCCGAAGTTCCGAGTCCAGTCGAGTCGAGTCCAGTCCGGTCCAGTTTCAGTTCCGTTCCGAGGCCTTCCGTTCCGAGCTACCCGGTGAGTACCATTACCGGGGAGGCATTTTACGTGCACATAGTCTGTGCCGGTCAAGACGGGTTTGGGTACACAAATCCGGTCTGCACTGTTTTAGCAGTGTATCTGTACTGTTTAGCAGTATATATAGTAATATAGTATGTTTTGCATATAAATAAGTATTATCTAGTGTCAGTATAATGTCAGTAACTAGTTTTCTATTAGTTATCATTATTCGTAAAACTGTTAAGCGTTAAATGTTTTAAATACGTTCTATATATTGTGGTGTGAATGACTGTTCATTATTGTGTTTTCTTGTATAAAGTGTGTTCTAGAAACAAGATCTAAAAATGCCGCTCTTTTCGAAACTAAGACAGATCAAAACTAGAAAAGGTGTACTCGAAGAAGCCGTTCCCATTCCACCTAGGGATACTCCAGGATACTTTATGTATCATAAGCATGGTCTAGATGCCGTATTATTTCTTGATTTATGGGTGGACTACACAAAAGAATTACCAGAGAGTCAGAGATGGCCCGCAGCAGGGACCTGGGATGCAGATTGCATCATGAGAGTAGAAGAAGAATTATGGAAAAAGAAAGCCAGACAGTCACAGAAAGATGCCATTGAATTATGGCGTAAAGAATCATACAGACGTACAGAAAAAGCACACAGACAGGAAGAGAAAGGTAGAGAGAATTCAAATAAAACCCGAGAAAATCTATTACTTGAGGAAGGTACCCGAGTAAACTCAGAACAATTAGATAGACAAAGAAACGCCCTTATGAATGGTATGTATCCACTTCTGGCCGAAGGGTTACCTAAGGCTACTCCGGAAATACCAAAAGACTTGCCACCTCCATTGTTTCCGATAAAAGCACATCCCAAATCACATCCCAAAACAGCAAAGGACGTTTTTCTTTCCTCCTATTTAGATGACGCAGCTCCCGAGTATACTAATACCATACCACCCACACCGCTTGCCGATGGTGTTCAACACCAAGAGCATTCGTCTGTACCTCCGCAACAACAAGCTCCGACACACATTCCGACAAGCACATCTGTTTCTACCACTTTTCCCGCAACGACGGTTGCTGTCTCACCTTCAACAAATCCTTTCACGTCCAGCACCCCAGACGGTGCTACAGGAGGTACGACAGACATTTTTTCTACGCCACCCAGAGGAAATAAATTTTCCCTTAGAGAATTAGCACACCAACGTACGCCCAAACTAGCAACTCCCGACATGCTTAAGGAACTTCTAGTAGATTGTAGATATGATCCTGTGCCCGGTAAACGGGACGAAATGCTGCTGTCATCGTTACGTATTCGACGAGCTGCAATATATTTAACGAAGCTACCAGGAATGACTACACATTTAGAAAATATGTATCACTTTGTCCAGTCAGGGCGAGGTCCTGAAAGTATTAGCAGAGCCATGGAGTACCAGAAAGCGGAGGTACAGGGACAACTGTTACGTTTCCTCATAAACTGTGTAATCAGAAATCAAGACCGGCCTGGGGTAAATCCGGAAGAAATGCAAAAACTTGTCACTTGGGGCCAGAATATATCAGAAGGGAGACATGATAAACAGTTATGTATAGTCGCTATGTACCGAAAGATCCGCAAAGAAGTAGAACGAATACACGAAGAAAGATTAGAGGTAGACGCCGCTGACCTAAACACAGAAGAGGAGGAGCAAGAGTCAGAGCAAGTAGAAACGATAGCTTACGTAGGTAGAGGAAGACCCCATAATAATACTAGAGGCTCTAATGACCCGATACGTCCGATACGTCCAGAATATAATAGACATTTCCCAAACCCTATGTTAAATACAAAATCCCCCGAACACCTATTCCAAGCCGCTGATAAATTACTCCGAGATCGAAGGGGGTACCACATGCTCGATTCCATGGACGAACAAGAATTAGCCAGGTCAGCAGTACAATGGGCTGACAGTCCCAGCGACTACAATGATGATGTACTTGCACACACGTTTCTGAATCTAGACCCATATGAACAGCGTTTAGCTAGTATATACATGATTCAACACCTCCTTGTATTATATAAAAGCCAACACTCCGATCCAGGACCCTTACCTGACATATTGACAGAACTACTCACGAACATATGGAGAGGGTCAGGTACTGATTTGATTAAAGAAATACTAGAATCCCGAAACCAATATTTAAATTTCGTATGCCCAGAACACGTTCCAGTTCCCATTATGGGAAGAAAAATGTATCACATAGATAGACAGAACCCGTTACGCGAAGTACACCCAATTAGAGGTGCCGGTGATAATTTTACACGCGTATTTGTGTACACGCCTATAACTAAATTAGAATTATTAGAAATGAAGAAAGTAGTACCCAGCCATGACAAGGACCCAGCAGGTTTCCACCGTGAGATAAAAGACATGTTACTCATGGGAGAGTATACCTACCCCGACATTATGAAAATATTAAAAGTCCTATTACCCGCCGGTGTTTATGAGAAACTCAAAGAAAAGGAATGGGAGGTGGGAGACCAAAAGATAGATTGGCCAGCATTAGAAAACGAAGAAAAGGCCCGAGCTGCAGGAGCAGGGCTTGGGGAAAAGACTACAGCACTAGCAGGATTACTAATACAGGTACTGCCACGTTTATTAACTACGAAAAAGGAAGACTGGGGTGCAATCTCAGCCTGTAAACAAAAGCCAGACGAAGACACTAGTGATTTCTATACCCGATTTGAAAAATGTTTTGGTATAAATAGTGGCATAAAAGCCAGTAGTGAGTCATACCCACATCTGTTTGTGACAAAATTAGTTGAAAATTCTCTGCTACAAGTCAAGAATAGAGTATTGAAATTCGAAAGTACCTGGCAAGGTAATACCCCATCACAGATGCTACAGATGTTACAATATCACCACAATAGAATTAGAGAAGAACAAGAACACGAACAAAGACGTATGAAAGATACAAAAATGAAAATGCTTGTTGCACAGTCAGTTCCAGCCGATAGTCATCAAAAGGGTGATTCCGCAGGCCCTGCGAAAGGGACATGCAACTATTGTAAGCAACCAGGTCATTATATACACGATTGTCCAGTCCTGAAACATAATATTGCTACAGGTAGAACTCAAGAGAGACCACGTCCACCGAGACAGGATCAGAATCAACAACAAATTCCTCAGCATGCACAACATAGGTTAGCTCCGCAACAACTAGCTCCGCAACATGGAGCTCCACAACAGACCATAGTACCACCACAAGCGCAGCCTATTGCTGCGACACAAGCAACGACACAACAGATGTATCAGTATGCACAAGCAGATTATCCCGATTATCAGCGATACTCATGAGATAGCCTAGAGAGGGAAGTTGGCTTACCCCTTATTGAGGTTCCTGTAGACCAAGAGGGACCTTATGTACATAGTGAACTATTAGGGGAAGACAGAAAGTTTTTACTTGATACAGGGGCAAGCAGAACAACTATAAGACGCAGTGAAGTTCCAGGGGCACCCCTCTCAGGCTCACAGAATATTTCCCTTGGATTCTCAGGAAAACTTATAATTAATGACGTAACACAACCTCTTCCACTTACAGTCGGTCCATTGACACGTACTACAGATTTATTGCTTACTAAATCATGTCCAGAAAACTTGTTAGGCATAAAAACATTGAAAGCTCTAGGAGCTATAATATGTTGTTCTCCGGAAGGAGTACGACTATTTTTACGTGACTTTAAAGGTCACTACGTGTCCAGAGACATGGATCACCGACTGCAGAATTTACCTACACATTTATGGGCACAAGGCCCCACTGATGTTGGTTGCATGAATATTACACCATATCGTGTCACACTAAAAACAGGAGTAATACTACCACGAATACGACAATACAAGTTACCACCCGATGCTGTTGTGGCTTTGCTGCAAATCATTGACGAGCTCATTGCACAAGGAGTGGTTGTTGAAACCGACTCCAACGTATGTAATTCTCCGATAATTCCGATTCTTAAAAGAACGGATCCAAAAGCTCCACCAGTATATCGATTAGTTATTGATCTGCGCGAATTAAATAAATGTATTGTACCACAATACACTGTGGTCCCCGATATCTCTTCATTGCTAACAACTATTGACTCAGAAGCAACGTTCTTCACTGTAATTGATCTCAAGAATGCTTTCTTTAGTGTCCCAATCGATCCGGAAAGTCAATATTTATTCGGATTTAGTTTAAATGGACGAAGTTTTAAATTTACACGCGCACCTCAAGGATTTACAGAAAGCCCCAGCATCTATAGCCAAGCACTGAAACGAGAACTTGACAGTATCCACATGCCAGTTAACACTGCCTTGCTTCAATATGTCGATGATCTGCTGATCACCGCCCGAAGCGAACATGAATGTGAAACAGCGTCACTGACGGTTTTAAAATTTCTGGCTGACAAGGGGCACAAGGTGTCCCCTTCTAAGCTGCAATTCTGTGTCCAGCGAGTTGTTTACCTTGGGCACTCGCTGTCCAAGGAGGGAAGGCAGCTTACATCCGACCGCATCCAGTTAATCGCTAACATGCCACCACCCAAGACACAAAAGGAGGTACGGGCTTTTATAGGCCTCACTTCATACTGTAGGCAGTGGATCCCTCAATATGCATTTCTAGCAAAACCACTCATCCAGTTGACAACACAGGAGGCAGCCACATCGACTGTCCTCCCTTGGACTCAAGAACATACACACGCCTTTGAAAGTTTAAAGAAAGCTTTATGCCAAGCACCTGTTTTAGCAACACCATGTTACAGCAAACAGTTTACACTCTTTGTTACAGAACGCGAAGGTACTGCCTTGTCAGTACTCACTCAGGAACAAGCAGAATCACACAAACCATGTGCTTATTTTTCTAGTACATTAGATCCAGTAGCTCAGGCTCTTCCTGCGTGCCTGAAATCGGTGGCAGCAACAGCTTTAGCAATCAGACAAAGCGATGCCATAGTGTTAGGACATCAATTGACAGTACAAGTACCACATGCAGTAGAGGTTCTCTTGAACCGCACACAAACACAACACTTGACTATAGCGAGACTCACCGGTTACGAACTGACATTATTTCAGCCACACATAGAAATCAGACGTTGCAATACGTTAAATCCTGCCACACTGTTACCAGTGAGCGGAACAGATCCATTGGCACATGATTGTGTTGAAGTCATCACTATCACGACGAAACCCAGACAAGACTTGACAGATATCCCTTTGTCGGATCCAGACTTGACATTGTATGTAGATGGGTCATGTATGAGAACAAGTACAGGAGAGCTAGTGGCCGCTTACGCAGTCACAACAGACACTGAAGTCATTGAAACAAATCGTATTAACACTTTGTCAGCTCAAGCAGCAGAACTCACCGCTCTGACACAAGCCTGTATTCAAGCCACAAATAAAAAAGTCAACATATACACAGATTCACGTTATGCCTTCGGAGTCGTCCATGACTTCGGCGTACTATGGCGAGAGAGAGGTTATTTAACTTCTCACGGTGCCCACATCCAACACGGACCCCTCATTCAAGCCCTATTAGATGCGATTCATCTACCCACTGCAATATCGATTATGAAATGCAAAGCCCATACAAAAGTTACCGATATTGTTTCTCAGGGTAATGACCTAGCTGACAGAACAGCTAAACAGACTGCTCAGAATCAGACTCACACAACTGACATGACAAAGACAATAGTTCCGACACCAACACATTGCATGACAGTTAAGGATCCCGCCCTTGATGTAATTGACATACAGACACATGCTACACCAGAAGAAATAAAGAAATGGACTGAATTAGGAGGGATCCAAACAGATCAGGGATGGATGACGAAGGAAAAATCTATATGGTTTCTTCCCGACTCAATGGTCCAAGTCATCATTAACACAATACATAGTCCAGCGCACCTAGGAGAAAAAGCTATGCTAGACAGTATTCAACACATTTGGTTCAACAAGCACTTGCGAGCCGCAGCTAAACAAAAGGTTCGTACCTGTATGATATGTTGTCAGTTTAATCCAGGTAAAAGTATCCCCGTAGAACAGGGTGGATTTCAAACTCCTGATCATGCTTTTGAAGTCCTCCAGATGGATTATATCCAGATGGAACGATGTCGAGGATTCAAATATGTTCTCGTAGTTGTCTGTGCTCTTTCCCGTTGGACAGAAGCATACCCGGTTTCAGATTACACTGCCCCGACTACTGCCAAACAGTTAGTTCGAGAATTCTTCCCACGGTACGGTTTACCACGTGTTGTCTACTCAGATAACGGCCAGCCGTTCTCATCCGAACTAATGAAACACGTTTCCCTTCTATTAGGCTATCAATGGAAGTTTCACTGTGTCCGACATCCCGAGGCAGCAGGTCTCGTAGAACGCCATAATCAAACTTTGAAAATTAGATTGTCCAAAATATGTAGAGAAAAAGGAGTCGATTGGATAGTAGCCTTACCAGTTGCGCTCTTTTACATGAGAATGGTAGCACATTCTCGAACAGGGCTATCCCCGTATGAGGTGATCTTCGGTAGACCACCAAATATGTGGGGGACGCCTATACCTCGCAAAATCACTGACGTTGACTGTAATATGCTGACAGATTACCTGGCTTCCTTGATGTCTGCACTACAATCTTGTCGTTCACAGGTATCCGCAGCTTTTCCCGACAATACTGAGGTGAAGCCCCATGACGTGGTTCCTGGTGACCTGGTGCTGGTCAGGAACTTTGACCGGAAGACCCAACTGGATCCTAGGTGGAAGTCACCGAAGTTGGTTCTACTCACCACAAGGACAGCCGTGAAAATCGAGGGAAGGAAAGGGTGGTTGCACTCGAGTCATATCAAGAAATTTTATGGACTACCATCCAATGTAGATACTCAACCCTGTATTCCCTCACAAACAGACTCAAAGCTCCCCTTGGTTGAGCAATCGAACTCAGAAATTTATAAACTAAAATTGAGGTCTAGTAAGTCAGACAATTTGATTGTTTAAGTCCTCTCCAAGGTGAATCGGTTGAATTTGTCCCTGACATGTATCCTCTAGACCGGAATAGAGAAAGAAATCATCAGATGCAGCTCAAAAAGCATGCGTATTGTAAATCATTTCGTAGTCACTGTACAGTAACATTATTAATTTTGTTTTTTCTAAGTCTTCTGATCATTATTTTCAGCATACTATTGCATATGTATTACCCTATTCTTAAACATGCTTACAATATAACTGCAGAACATTCTTTTAGCGAATTACCTCCGCATGAGTTGTCCTATAGATTTGCGCTGCGCAACAACACATTTATTAGTATGTTACATCATTCCCATCAAACCAGCAATGCCACAAATTGTTGGATATGTGGCCGACTCCCTCCCTATCAGAACTATAAGGGAGTTTTGCCCCTCTTTCCATATCCGTTCACACACAATGGCTCCTGTGGAGCATGGTTTAGTTTGATTAATACCCTAGATTCAAATTCCGCAGTTTATCAAGACAACTGGGTATGGGGAAACCTGAACCTAGTTTTGCTTAAAGTCTGCTACCCTAACAAGGAGGGACTCCCCAAAAGAACAGGAACTGATCTAGAAAATGAAGTATATGGATTAGGTAATTTTACACTTAACCTCATGATCCTGAACGTTGAATCTGAAGCTACACCAATCTTGCCCGCCATGTCAGTATTCCCAGTAAAAGGGGAATTATGTATAAGAAAGAATGGTTCCATACACATGGGTCATAGTAAATGCACCACTGTAATAAAATTCAGTGATCAAGGCAAGTCTACATTTAGAGCTTCCCATCATTCCTACTTCATATGTGGCCAGACCGCATATATATGTCTACCTTTAGATTGGGATGGTACCTGTTACATAGCATTCCTTCTGCCACCTGTTTTCCTAGCTCCTCCTGATTATCATAGAAATACCCATTTAGTACACAATAGACAACAGAGAGATCTCCCAATTGTTGATTACACTGAAACAGCATGGGAAAAATACACAGATTTCAATAAAGGATTCTTTCCCTATATAGGTACAGTCACTAATAGTAAACTGATACGTAGATTAACCAGAACCCTTGAAGCAGTAGTGAATGAGACTATTTCCGCCTTAGGCAATTTAACAGAAGAGCAGTCTGCTATGCGGATTGTTGTGCTTCAAAATCGTCTTGTTCTTGACGTCATCCTGGCCGATAGGGGCGGAGCTTGTAGGGTCATCGGATCAAGTTGTTGCATTTTCATACCAGAAAATTCGCCGTCAGTATATAAGGCCATAACTCGCCTTCATAAGATTGTAAGCCAGATACACCAGAGTCCAGGCACCTGGACTTGGTCCGGTTGGTTCTGGGGCGTGTTGTCAGCCTGGGGATGGAGAATATTATCCTTCCTAGGTATTGGCCTCCTCATACTATTCAGTTGCTGCTTATGTCTACAATGTGGGCCAGCGATTTGTGGTCTGTGTGCCACCTCGTGTATCCCACATCCAAGTTGTCGTTCGAGATCCCGGAAGAAGAAAGAAGAACAAATGATGCTATATGAACAGATCGATGGATTGATGAAGATCGATATCTCCTAAGGGTCCGAAGGGGACAAGGAGGGAATGAGGAAATATGAATTTTGTGATCAGTTATGTCCCCTATCGTAGACCCCAACGGCTCCATGTGCATGCTATAAGTACATGTATGTTCCCTCCTGCTCCAGTTCTGAAGACGCAAATATATGTGCGTCCACCGTCAACATGTCCTCTTTCAGATCCGCCATGAATGGGTCAGATATTCCATTCCTAAGTATGAAAGGCCACCGACTTTATGTGGTTCACTTTCCACATTTCACAGATTCAGGCGAGTAGGCCCGAATTCTGTCATCAAGCCTTTTTCCTGCCTTCTGCCTCTGAAAGCTCCAGTCTGAGCCTGCATCTGTGACCATGAACTTTGTCTTACTCCCTGCGCGGCTAACGGTGCCTGATCCAGCCTGTCGCCTGCCAAAAACTGTATTTCACCTTCGAGATTATCTCCTTCGTTCCTCATCCGATGCATTCCTGTCTAGTAGTTTAGGTAAACATTCCTCCAGCTACCGTGCAAAGGGGCCAGGCCTCGCTGTCCTCATGCAAGTAATTCATAGCCCCGTTACCATGGAATATTCCTACCCCCTCGCATCTAGTGTAGACACTTAGACGCTTGTACACGCACTAACAGTCAGTATAGTCAGTATAGAATAAGATTCTATCCTAAGAGACCTTTCCTTTTGGATAACACAGTTCTTTAAACATAGGATATTAGATATGATTTGGGATTAGGTTGACATAACCCCAGACTTCTGTCTCCACATGTAGAGCTAAATGTCAAGTCCCCTTCACCCTCTAGTTGCACGTCAATCACACGTCATGCGGCTGCGTGCGCATCTTTGCCAAACATTTCTGCTGACATTGCAGGATTCTTTTATGGATCCACCCACTTGTGACATCATGTTTAATGACGTATTTTAGTTACACCCATGTTTACGCCTCTATTAGTTACGTATGCACAGTTTTTCTGTACTATCAGCTGTCACGCCTCTTGCATCTGTTTTACTGTAATGCCTTTTCTATAAAAATGATTACCTGTCAATAATATATGCTCCCTTCCTTCCTGAACTTTCGTGGTGATGGAATAGAAGGTCCACAATTCGAATTGTCTTCCTTTTTATAGGAATAAAGCATTTTAAAACCTCTAATACCACGGATTCTGCCTCTTATATTTACTGAGTTATTCTTAATAGACTTTACCGCATAAAAAATAGTACCGGTAACGAAATATTTACCACAGTGTCAGAGAGGACGGTGCCCAGCAGCGAAATGGAGGGAGCAGTCAGAGGCCCAGTCGGGCGGGATGTGCACACGCAGCGGAACCACAGAACAGCAAACTGCATTTTACAGCACCGGAGCAGGTAGAGACTGAGGTCCCATGCAACAAGGGGGAGGGAGATGGGGGAGCCGGGTGTAAGAGTGCTGGTGTGCTACACAAATGACCCAGGCACCGTCGATTTTGAAGTGATTTATTTATTTATATAATGAGACCGAGCGCTGGGAACACTCCCGTCTGCTGGCTCCGTTCGTGCCGAGTGCCGGCCAAGAGCGCGCGAAGCCACGCCTCTTCCCAGCCTGCACCGGGCACTGGAAACACTAGAGCGTATCTCTACATATCTCCCCCCTTTATTGCACTTTACCAAAACCAACTGTAGCTCCACATATTTAGTCTTACTTGGTGTTCGTTTCATAGTCCTCAAACCTTCTTGGCATCTTGATCTTTCTGCCGGATCTCGTACAGTTCTGTCCTTTCACGGGTACCTCCTTTTCCCTGCTAGTAGGGGATTCTCCTCTGGTTGCACCTTCTCCTTGTTCTTCTTTTACCTGAATCCCTGTTTCCATGAAGCGATCTTGCCTGCTCCTTGCACCTTCTCTGCTTTTACTTACAGTCTTCCGGCTCTGACTTTCCCCTCCTTCCCCTTGGGGTGTTGGGGTTGGTTACTCCGCTGCTTGCTATTCCTCTCCTCCCGGTTCGTCGTCCATTGCCTGGCTCGGTGTTCTTCTGTCCTCCGGATCTTCCCACTTCATGACCCTGTTACATTTCGCCATTCTGTCTTGCGACCATACCTTTCCATCACTCAGTAAGGCTGACCTAGTGTATGCTTCTATCACCTGCAGCTGCGGGCTGAATTTACTTTCTCCCTTTCTTTTTAGCGTGGCATGCTTTACTCTTACCCATTCTCCCTTCTCCAGGGTCACACCTTTGGTGTTTCGGTGTTTGTTATAGTACTCTGTGTATATTGCCTGCACTTTGTTCAGGTTACGCCTCACCACCTCTGGTGACCATTTGCTTTGTACCATAAGATGTTTCCACGCCACATTGTCCTTCGTAAAAGGGTCTCGCCCTCTTAGTATCTTGAACGGACTGTACCCTGTGTTGGTCGGAGTGATGCGGTACGCCCAGAGCATGCGTTGGAGTTCCTTCTCCCACTGCAGCCCCGCGCTGATAGCTGCTTGTATGGATCCCATTATCACCCGATTGAATCTTTCTGCAAGTCCGTTCCCCTCCGGCTGGTAGATTGGGGTGTGTTTGACTTCAATTCCATTCCTGGACATGAAGACGTTCTAGCGTTCGGAGACAAATTGTGGACCGTTGTCACACATTATTGCTTTGGGTATTCCTTCTCTCAGGAACGTGGCTATTAGGAATGCTAGCACTGTCTCTGTGTCGGCACTCTTGCATATATCTACCTCTGGCCATTTAGAGTATCTGTCCACTGCCACTATGAGGTACTTGGGTACTCCTTCCGCATTTAGGACCGGACCAAGGATGTCCACAGAAAGCGTTTCCCAGGGGCTTGACATCTCTGGGAATTTCCCCAGTGGTGTTCGTAATAAGATTTGCGTCTTGTCATCCCTGTTGCACTGTTCACATATCCTGACGTGTCTTTCTACTTGTGCATCCATGGCTGGCCACCAGTATGCCTGCTTCGCTTTCGCTTTAGTTTTCATGATTCCCAGGTGCCCCTCGTGTAGGATGGTTAGCAGATGGTTCACAAGTGAAGTCGGAGGAACTACTTTGTCCCCTCTCAGTAGAAACACCGGATTGTCTCCTATGGACAGTTCTTCTCGGATCTCCCAGTACTTCCTCAGCTCGCTGTCTAGATGCCTTTTGTCAGGCCACCCTTGTGTCACATAGCTTTTAACAATGTTTATAGTTTCGTCCGCTGTGTACGCTTTTTCCCAGTCCTGTGTGCTGACAGCTCCTTCGTGATCCTGCGTGACTGCTACCATGTACTCCTCCCATTCCAAAGGTTCTCGCTCTCCTGCAGGCTCCATGGCGGCTGCCCTGCTTAGGAAGTCTGCTACCTTGTTTTTGGAACCGGGGATGTACTCCACCTCATATATGTAGTCCAAAAGCCGCAGGCTCATTTTTGCAATGCGTGGTGTCGCGTGTGCATGTCCACTCGAGGTCAGTACTTTCACTAGTGGCTTGTGATCGGTGCAGAGTAGAAACTTCGAGCCCCACAAGTACTGCCTGAACCTTTCCATGGCCCACACTGTAGCTAACATCTCCTTCTCTATGACACTGAATTTTTCTTCGTTCGCCGCTAGAGCTCTTGACGCGAAGCTGACGGTAGTGACTTCTCCACCTCGGCCTTTCTGCATCAGGACTGCCCCCAGGCCCTTGTCACTGGCATCCGTGGTTAGGATAGATAAAGCTTCTTGATCGAACCCTTCTAGGGGAATAGCCGTGCAGATGTCTTGTTTTACGCTCTCGAATTCCTGTTGCTCCTCCTGCGTCCACTTGAATACGTTCTTTTCTTTCAGGAGTTGCCTTATGTGGTGCGTTTTGGTCGCGAAATGCGGGACAAACTTGCTGTAGAACTCAGCCATGCCTAAGAAGGAACGGACATCTTCCTTTCTTGTCGGTGTGGGTGCGTCCTTTATGGCCGCCATGTTTGCCCTTTTCGGTTCTATACCTCTTCCGCTGATCTTGTGACCCAGGTAGGTCACCGAGTCGACTCCAAACCTGCAATTCTGCCCTTCCGCCGTTAGTCCATTTTGCGCTAGGATCGCTAGTACAGTGTGTAGCTTCTTGTCATGGTCTTCTTGGGATTTCCCCATGACTAGGATGTCGTCCTGAAAGTACTGGACACCTTCCACCCTGTGAAACAACTTGTGCATCAGTTTTTGGAACACTGCTGCCACCGACGCTAGGCCGAACGGCATCCTTAGGAACTTATAACACCCAAGTTGTGTGATGAACGACGTCAGGTGGTTGCAGGTAGCATGCAATGCGATTTGGTGATAAGCTGAGGTGAGATCTATAGTGGAGAACCACTTTACCCCCTTGGTCATCGCTAACATCTCGTTTATCTTGGGCAGCGGGAATTTATCTACTAGGATGTTCTTATTGAGCTCCCTCAGGTCCACACATAGTCGCACCTTCCCATTTGGTTTCTGGGCCACCACCAGTGGCGCCAGCCACTCTGCGCTCTCGATCGCTTCTATGACTCCGTTAGCTTCTAGCCGTCTCAATTCTCCTTGTACTGCCTCCCTGCTTCTGAACGGAATGTTTCGGGCCTTATGGCTCACTGGTTTCGCTCCCTCCTTGAGTCATATTTTGTGCGTGAATGTTGTCATCTTCCCTATGACTCCTTTAAACACCTTGGGATACTCCTCCGTCCACTTGCCCTCACCTTTCATTTGGTTAGGGTCTATTAGCAGTACTTGTTTGGAGCCTCCTGGGTTGAGTTGTATCCCCAGGTTCCCTTGGTCTATCCACCCAAGTACCGAGGGTCCTTTCTCTGCTACGTACAGCTTCCCGTCTGCTCTACGTCCTTCAAACTCGAACGTCAACTTCCGATACCCTACCATGGGTATGGGCTCTCCAGTGAACGTGACTGAGTGAATGTCTGTAGGTAGTAGTTTGCCCCCGACTGTGGGAGCGAATTCATTTTCCCATTTGGCTCTTTGGATGATCGTGTATGGGGAGCCCGAGTCTGCCACTATGTGCACTTGTACGCCTCCAATCTTCATCCGTAGCTCTGGTTTCTTGGTTCTTGTGCAATTCACTCCCAATACTTGATCATCGATGCATAGGACTTCGTCCTTTTCGTCTTCTTCTTCTTGGGGTTCCCCCTCCCCTTCTGGTTCTTGTGCCACAAACTTCACTTCGGCCCTGTTGCTCTTGCGCCAGCATACCCTTTCGTAGTGCCCCATTAAGTTGCAATATGCGCATTTGGCGCAAAACGCAGGACAGACTTTGTCGTTTCCTTGATGTGATTGGCTGCCGCACCTGTAGCACATTGAATTCCGTTCGCCCTGTGGCTTCTGGTTCTTCATGGTCTTCTGAGGAAACCTCTTTTGGTACCTCGTGCCGCTTGGCGTCTGCTGTTTCGGAGCTTCTGGCCTGCCTCTGTCTGTTACCCTGCAGACTGGCGTGCGTTCGCTGCCCTCTCTTTTGGCCGCTTCTGCGCACCGTTTAGATAATTCAGCTTTCTTCACTAACGCTACCACTTCTTTTAGCGGGGCATCCCTGTTGACCCATAGTTTCTCCTGTATGGCTGTGTTGGTTGTGTGCATGATGATCTGGTCCCTGATGAGTTCGTCGTGAAGCGTGCCGAATTTACAGGTTATTGCCATCTTCTGTAACGCTGCGACATACTCATCTATGGACTCTCCTTTGTTCTGTTTTCTCTGGAAGAAATTGCACCTGTCTATGGCCATGCACACCACGGGCCTGTAGTGCGCGTCTAGGTCTTCCAGTGCGTGTTGGAATACTTCTGTATCCGCTGCCGGTCTGGTCTCCTTCACTAAGCTGTCGTATACCCTGATGCCCCCTGGACCTAAGTTGTGCAGTAGTATTTTCTTTTTCCTTGCACTCGAGAACTCCCCCTCGCCTTCTTCTTCTAAGGCTTCCATATAGTTCAGGAAGTACCGTTTCCAGTCTTCCCAGGGCATTGCCGGATCTCCTCTTTCGGGTAGGAAGGGCACTAAGTTGGTGAGGGACGTCGTTTGCACGCACATCCTGCCTCTATCGCCCTGGGCTGCGCTTCCCCTGTCGTCCGTCTCTGGTGGACTCCCTGGAGCCTGTCTCTCTCCCGAGCTGCCTGCTTGCGTGGGCGAAAGGCTGCCTCGCCCGCTCTTCGACGGCCCCGGGGTCGCCAGGTCTGTCGCGCACTTCTTTCGTGGGGTCTGACGCGCTTCAGGCAGCACCCTGTGCTGTTTCGTTGCCGCCTAGCCCCTCCTCCTGCTTCTCGCATCGCTTGGAGCACTTCTAGGCCTTAGGTTTCTGTGCTGCCGGTGATGCTTCTCCCAGGGGTGGGCCCTTGCATGGGCGCGCCCTGCGCCGTGGTTAATTGCCTCTACTGTCCGGCCCGGTCTCCCCTTGCTTATGGGGTCCCCTCCTGTGGCTCTCACCTCTGCTCGTATTCGGCTGCTCTGCTCGTGGTTCCTTCAGTGAGCTGCACGCGTGGGTGCCTGTAGCTCTCCAGACTGTCCTCCCCATCAGCCGGTGGTGCCAGTGCCCCTCTGCCATGCTCGGTCTCTCCACAGGAGGCGCCTGGGTTTCCCTGGTCTTATCCGATCCTCGTCGCCATTGTAAGAGAGCTGGTGTGCTACACAAATGACCCAGGCACCGTCGATTTTGAAGTGATTTATTTATTTATATAATGAGACCGAGCGCCGGGAACACTCCCGTCTGCTGGCTCCGTTCGCGCCGAGTGCCGGCCGAGAGCGCCCGAAGCCACGCCTCTTCCCAGCCTGCACCGGGCGCTGGAAACACTAGAGCGTATCTCTACACCGGGGAGGGTAGAACACTGCACCTCCGATGGTAACGGCACCAGCGCAGGCCTCTCCTCCTAGCACCTCTGGAGTTGGTCTGGTGCAGTTCACAGTTTTGGGGGAGGGATCCGCTTCCATCCTCACTGGTGCACGATTTTCCACCCCTTCGTCCGCAGGAAAGACGGGCCGCTGGATGTTAACAGTACAGTGGGGTGCACCCCACATGGCTACAGTGGTCTCACTGCAGTGCGCCTTCCGAAATGCAGTGGCGTTGTCACAGCTTCAGCAGGCACCGGCCCGCGGCTATAGTGAAGTACCGGGTTTTTAGAACCCAGCGGTGCAGGGGAACACACCCTAAGACTTCGGATTCTTCCTGTTTCAGACCCACAGAAACACGGAGTCTTCTAGGTGAAATCAAAGATAGTCTTTATTTGCTGCAGACCAATCACAGATATCCGAGAAGTACAACACGGTGTATGTTCTCAGGAGACTGCTCCTGAACCAAAAACCAGTCTTTACTTATATATACAAAATTACGCTTTGGGGGCAACACCGCCCCTGTTTTACAAGTGGTCATTCACATATTTTAGTTTGAAAGGAACAGCAGAGCCATAATGACAATCCCACATTTCAGTTCATTAAGCATACAGTCATTGTACCCAGCGAGGCTCAGAACCCTCATCAGATAACAGCAGACCCCAATAAAACGGGCACCTCCTGCTCGTAAAACAAGCCATAAAGTAGGAAACAGAGTCAGGTGTGAAAACAGTTTAGTCAGGGATCGTGTGCGAACAGGGGCTTTATGATGGGTCGAGCCCTGATGCTAATCACATTAGGCCGCGAGAAAGGAACCGGCCGGACAAAATCGACCTCGGGCAGCGGAGTCGGCTTGCACAGGTCAAGGAGAAGTCACAGAAGGTGTACGTGTCCTTCAGGCTTAGGCATGGCCTTAGTGCGCAGCCTATGTGAGGGCAACCACAAAATGGCTACTGTTCTAAAATGGAACCCAAAGGGTTCGATATGTGGCATCGTATGCACGGTGAATTCATCAGTGAAACATGACGAAAACACTCACACATACCGCGTTGCTCATTTGCGGTTCGCTGATATCAAAATTGGCATAGTGGGACAATGCCACCTACACGGCTCCGATTTTTACAGTACCACAGACCCTCCTTTTGCCCTTACATAGGCAAGAACTATACTAATCTGAGTCCAAGTCTATATTCATAAAGTCATGGAGATGTTGCTGTAGCATCATCCTATTGCTTAGCTCATCCTTTGATATAGGTTTCCTTACACATGATGTAACACAGAGGCTACACATTACAGGGGCACACTGTATACATAAACAGAACAGAAAAAGGATGGCTAAAATCATTCCAATGACTATTAGAATCTTCCATCCCCAAGCTGATATCAGTCCCCAGAACCACCCCATCATTGACCAATCTCCTTTATCTACGTGAATGGATTTGGAAATCTTATGCAGTTTGGAAATGGCCTGGTAGACTGTCGGAGCGTTATCTGGTATAAAAATACAACAGCTCGATTGGATGACCTTGCATACCCCACCACGGTCTGCAAGTATGAAGTCTAGAACCATACGGTTCTGCAACGTCATCAGGCGATCCGCTTGAAGCTCAGCTGTCAAGTTACCAAGGGCACTGGCCGTTACATTAACAGTGGATTCAACTACACGGGTCAGTTGTCTCAGGTTCCGACTATTGACCATTGGTCCCCAAAACGGCAGGAAACCCAGGAAAAAGTCTCCCGCTTCCTGACCGGCAGTATCTTCCTTACTAACAACGCCTCTCACAACTCTGGTCTTGTGATAATCAGAGGCGGCAGTAAATGTTGGCGGTAGCAAATTCGCAACATAGCACGTGCCCGAGAAATCAGGGGGCAACCATGTATATGCTCTATCATTGCAGACAAAGTATGTACCCTTGGCAGCCAAAAACGCAGGGGAAAACTGTGATGGAAAAGTGTATGTTTCAGTACAGTTACTTGTCCCTAGTTGAGCTCTTGGATTCTGACCATTACCTTGTAGACAGAACCGACCTATGTGGGGTACGACCCAAATCGGAGATGAACTTTTGCGCTGTTTTTCACCCAAACTGATGCTATACCCATTCGCGTTCCAACCTACATAAGCTCACAACTCATCCTTGGGAATAGATGTATATGCATCGATATCTCTACTCATATCGGCAACTCCTTTCATCAAGGCTTTATTATTCGAGTTAGGTCTAATGGAGCGCGGTGGTCGCTGGGAGTAGGTTTCAAGCGCCCATGATGAACCATTATAGCTAAATGGCAGTACTAGATATGGGATGCCCTTATTAATGGTGTGCGGCATCAAACCACACACCCAGCAGTTTGTTGTATTCATAACTAGTTGGTGCTGGTGTAGGAGTTGAATGAACGAATTGTTTACAAATTCAGCACGTCTAGCTTGTTCGTGTTCTGGCAGAGGGTGGAAAGAGTGTTGGATAACAGTAGGAAGAGGTGTGGGCTGTACAGTGGGTGCAAATGACACTTGGAAAGATAATAATACACAACCTACAGAAAACATCATTATGCTAGATAGTACAAACAGACATAATAGTACAAAACATTTGCTTTTCATTATTTTACATATTCTGCTCTTGAAATTTATTTCCTCGGTGGGCCTCTTCATCCTGAAAAACTCCATCCTCTAATCGTGCTGCTCGCAGCGGATGAGTATCTTCTGCTAAGGAGTACACCTGTTAGTTCAGGGAACGCCCTAGACCAACCAGAACCGTCGATCTAGCGTCTTCGGCTTGTACCCCAAAGTCTTGGCACCGCGACCCTGCAGCTGAACCCGGATGGTGGTTTGAAAAACAAAAAGTCAAAAAGTTTCTCAGATGAGAGAGCTGCACTTTTGAAAATATCAAAGGAAAAGAATTTCTATTTGTCCTTAGTTCTTGGCCTCAAATTGTACCTGTTTCTGCCAGGTACTGTCTGGTCTTGAAACAAGAGTTCAGGCTCTGTGGTATCCAATCGAATTGATGGCGATACAGCTTCTTGCAGACTGTCGTCACTTTCTCGCTCTGTATTTGTCCCCTTTACACGTGCATCGCTAAATGGCACAAAGCGAGGCACAGTCTCAGCCTCGGAGTCAGCGATCCCCTCCTGGACCCACCGATCATACGGTAGGGGCAAAGGGATCCTCTTACAATGCATGCCGTGTATCCAATTCTTTTTCCCTTTCACTCGAACTGCTGATCTTGTCGATAGCAGGACTAGGTGGGGGCCGATCCAACGGGGCTCATCATTCTTTGTACGTTGAAAATCTTTAATTAGCACCCACTTTCCAGGATTAATAGGGTGTCCTGGAGCTTCAGAGGCCTGGAGCAGAGTATCGTGAACCTGTTGGTGTAAGACACGCAATTTAGCCGTCAATTCATACAGGTAATCAAGCAGTACTGGATATTCGATTTCACTGAACTTTGTCGGCCTTGGCACTCCCCATACATTGGCCGGACGGCCAAACACAATCTCATACGGACTAAGTCCCACTCGCGAATGCACAGTCATTCTTGTTGATAGGAGTGCTAAGGGCAGAGCGTCAGGCCATTTAAGACCGGAGCTCGCCTGAATTTTGGCCAACTTAAGCTTCAAGGTGCCATTATAGCGCTCTACTAATCCAGCTGATTGGGGGTGATTTGCAGCGTGAAACTTTTGCTTAATGCCTAGTCCCTCACACACATCCTTCATCACTCAGCCTACAAATTCACTCCCGTTATCACTCCATACCATCCTTGGCATTCCAAACCTAGGGAAAAATTCTTTAACTAGGGCTTTAGCTGTGGATAAGGCAGTATTGTCTTTTAGGGGATATGCTTCTATCCATTTTGAAAAGGCACAAACAACAACCAGTACATATTTCAAATTGTTGCATCTTTCCATGTGGATGAAGTCTAGTTGCAGAACTTCAAAAGGATATGATGGAGGCGCAAAATGACCAGGTGGAGTTGGGGTTCCCCTACTAGGATTGTATTTCAGATATACCATGCAATTTTTGACTACATTCTCTGCACATTTAGGGATTCCAGCATTCTGCCATACTGGAGCCAACAACTTACAAATCCCTTTCACACTGATATGTGCCATTCCATGCGCCATCGTAACCACTGGAAGCACATATGCATCAGGTAACAACCATCGCCGGTGTTCTGACAAATCAATCCAACAACCGTTTTCATCTAATTTACCCTTACTCTCTTTCCACATACTTAATTCTTTCTCTGTGGCTTCAGCTTGAAGGGATTTCACACTCTCTATCGTGTCTTCACACATTCCAACATCACCAACCCATCTTGCAGGGCCTGCAACATACATTCGGGTTGTCACATCTTTTGCTGTTTCTTTCGCGGTTTCGTCAGCAAATGCATTACCACGCCCAACATCATCGGTAACCTTCTTGTGTGCGCTGCATTTCACAATCGCAACTTGTAATGGCAAGGTCAGCGACTCAAGAAGATCATTCACTAACTGACCATTCTGAATCTTAGCTCCATGCGAAGTCAGGAACCCACGTTCTTTCCACAAACGCCCAAAACTATGGGCCACACCAAAAGCGTACTGACTGTCAGTATATATGTTCACTTTCATTCCTTTCGACAACACGCATGCTCTTGTGAGTGCAATTAATTCTGCTGCTTGAGCCGAATTATGTGGTATGCATGCAGTTTCAACAATCGTGTGCAGAGTCGTGACAGCATACGCAGCAGTCGTATCACCATTCGGAAGCTTGAAGCATGAACCATCCACCCATAAGGTACCATCCCATTCAACCAGGGGAGTATCTTTAAGATCCACTCTCCCTTTTGTTTCTTCTTCTGTTCTGAACAGACAATCATGCTGTTCAACCTCATCTGTGTCTGCTGAAATTGGCAATAATGTGGCTGAATTCAACGTATTGCACCTCTTTATGTGTACATGACTTGCTAGCAGCGTCAACTCGTAACTTGACAATCGAGCATTAGTTAAATGCTGTGTCTTGGTCCTGTTTAACAATGTGTCCACTGCATGAGGAACCATTACAATCAATGTGTTATTCATCACTAGTCCAGCAGACTGTCGAATAGACGCAGCTGCTGCCGCTGTAGCTCTTAAACAACTTGGCAATGCCCTCGCTACAGGGTCCAAAGTCGATGAAAAATACGCGCATGGGCGCGGTCTGTCTCCAAAAGGCTGTGTCAGTACTGACAATGCACAACCGTCCCTTTCATAAACATACAAGGTAAAAGGCTTACTATAGTCGGGGGTACCCAACACAGGAGCTGAACATAATGCCTTACGTAATTCCACAAAACTTTTCTGACACTCCTCAGACCATGGGACAGGATTTGGTATATCTTTATATGTTAATGCTAGCAATGGTTTTGCCAATAAAGAAAAACTCGGGATCCAGTGCCTACAATATGAAGTAATGCTCAGGAAAGCACGCACTTCTCTCTTTGTCTTTGGCACGCTTAATTGTGCAATGGCTTGGATTCTTTCTGGGGTCAGCTTCCTTCCCTCCTTCGAGGAGAGATGACCTAAATAGGTCACCTCTTGGCGACAATATTGCAGCTTAGAGAGAGACACTTTGTGATGGAAGGTAGATAAATGACGCAACAATGATGATGTAGCTCCTTTACAAATCTCCTCAGTATATGCGGCGATTAGCAGATCGTCAACATACTGGATAAGGGTAGCACCTTTAGGTAAAACAAGGGCATCAAGTTGTGCTTTTAAAGCCTGACTGTATATTGATGGGCTTTCACAGTAGCCATGTGGAGCGCGTTTAAAACGGAAGCTTCGACCTCCTAAACAAAAGCCAAAAATATCCCTGCTCTCCTCTGCAATCGGGATACTAAAGAAAGCATTCTTCAAATCAATTACTGAGAACCAAGCAGCGGAAGCTGGGATCATAGTCAACAAGTCGGTTATATCAGGGACCACTGGAAACTGTGGCACAACAACCTTATTGACCTCTCTAAGATCGATCACAAATCTGTAAACAGGTGGCTGAGAAGGGTCAGTACGTTTTAAAACAGGCAGAACCGGACTATTACAAACGTTGCCTCTTGTCTCTTCAATGACATCCTTCTCAATTAAATCATAGATAATTGCTAACAACGCTTTTTCACCTTCCTTAGAGATCTTGTACTGGGGAATGCGTGGCAATTTGACATTGGCTTTTAAAGTAACAACATACGGCGGTATTTCCAAAAGGCCCACATCATTAGGGCCAGTGGCCCAAAGGGCATCAGGAAGAGACAACAATTCAGCTGGTAGTTCATTCTTTGACAAATACATGGGAGAAATCACTTCTTTACCCAGCATAAGTTGTACTCCTGAGGGGGAACAATATAATGTCGCATGTAATCTCTTTAACAGATCCAATCCTAACAAGTTCTCATTACATCCTGTCGTTAGGATGAGGGGTGCTTTCAGCTCACAAGGTCCAACAGAAAGGGCCATAGGACTTGAGATCGGGTTCCTAACCGGGGCGCCAGAAAAACCTACGGAAACATTCATTTCGCCAGACAAAGGCGCGCCAGGGAGTTTTGAGCGCATAATAGAACACTTTGCAGCACCAGTGTCCAGCAGAAAGGGCTCTGTTATACCCGCTGTAGTCACCTTAACATACGGTCCGCTCTGATCCACTGGCACTGAAACAACTCCCTCTCTCTGACTATGGCTGTCCTAGTAATCATTCCCTTCCGTATTATCATCCTCTGCATAGTAGTCATTATTAGAGTACTGCGCTGTCTTGCCAGTCGCATTGGCTTGCTGATCAAAAGTATTCATCGTATTTTGAGGCGGAAGAGGTCGCGTGTTCTGGGGAACAGTTCCACGTCCTCTACCTCTTGGGGCTTGCTGGCCACCTCTACCTCTTGCGCCATAAGCATTATTTGTGCGCTGCAACAATCTAAGACAATTATTTTTAAAGTGGCCCTCCTCCTTGCAATATGAACATTGATCGGGACCGATAGGGACACGTGGTTGATAATACCCATACATTTGCTGATTATTCTGGAACTGTTGGGGTTGCTGATAGATACCCTGTGTTTGCCTATAATTATTCTGACCTGCACGTGGCGGATAAGCCTGCTGTAAAAGAACCTTCGTTGAATCTGAAGCTACACCAATCTTGCCCGCCATGTCAGTATTCCCAGTAAAAGGGGAATTATGTATAAGAAAGAATGGTTCCATACACATGGGTCATAGTAAATGCACCACTGTAATAAAATTCAGTGATCAAGGCAAGTCTACATTTAGAGCTTCCCATCATTCCTACTTCATATGTGGCCAGACCGCATATATATGTCTACCTTTAGATTGGGATGGTACCTGTTACATAGCATTCCTTCTGCCACCTGTTTTCCTAGCTCCTCCTGATTATCATAGAAATACCCATTTAGTACACAATAGACAACAGAGAGATCTCCCAATTGTTGATTACACTGAAACAGCATGGGAAAAATACACAGATTTCAATAAAGGATTCTTTCCCTATATAGGTACAGTCACTAATAGTAAACTGATACGTAGATTAACCAGAACCCTTGAAGCAGTAGTGAATGAGACTATTTCCGCCTTAGGCAATTTAACAGAAGAGCAGTCTGCTATGCGGATTGTTGTGCTTCAAAATCGTCTTGTTCTTGACGTCATCCTGGCCGATAGGGGCGGAGCTTGTAGGGTCATCGGATCAAGTTGTTGCATTTTCATACCAGAAAATTCGCCGTCAGTATATAAGGCCATAACTCGCCTTCATAAGATTGTAAGCCAGATACACCAGAGTCCAGGCACCTGGACTTGGTCCGGTTGGTTCTGGGGCGTGTTGTCAGCCTGGGGATGGAGAATATTATCCTTCCTAGGTATTGGCCTCCTCATACTATTCAGTTGCTGCTTATGTCTACAATGTGGGCCAGCGATTTGTGGTCTGTGTGCCACCTCGTGTATCCCACATCCAAGTTGTCGTTCGAGATCCCGGAAGAAGAAAGAAGAACAAATGATGCTATATGAACAGATCGATGGATTGATGAAGATCGATATCTCCTAAGGGTCCGAAGGGGACAAGGAGGGAATGAGGAAATATGAATTTTGTGATCAGTTATGTCCCCTATCGTAGACCCCAACGGCTCCATGTGCATGCTATAAGTACATGTATGTTCCCTCCTGCTCCAGTTCTGAAGACGCAAATATATGTGCGTCCACCGTCAACATGTCCTCTTTCAGATCCGCCATGAATGGGTCAGATATTCCATTCCTAAGTATGAAAGGCCACCGACTTTATGTGGTTCACTTTCCACATTTCACAGATTCAGGCGAGTAGGCCCGAATTCTGTCATCAAGCCTTTTTCCTGCCTTCTGCCTCTGAAAGCTCCAGTCTGAGCCTGCATCTGTGACCATGAACTTTGTCTTACTCCCTGCGCGGCTAACGGTGCCTGATCCAGCCTGTCGCCTGCCAAAAACTGTATTTCACCTTCGAGATTATCTCCTTCGTTCCTCATCCGATGCATTCCTGTCTAGTAGTTTAGGTAAACATTCCTCCAGCTACCGTGCAAAGGGGCCAGGCCTCGCTGTCCTCATGCAAGTAATTCATAGCCCCGTTACCATGGAATATTCCTACCCCCTCGCATCTAGTGTAGACACTTAGACGCTTGTACACGCACTAACAGTCAGTATAGTCAGTATAGAATAAGATTCTATCCTAAGAGACCTTTCCTTTTGGATAACACAGTTCTTTAAACATAGGATATTAGATATGATTTGGGATTAGGTTGACATAACCCCAGACTTCTGTCTCCACATGTAGAGCTAAATGTCAAGTCCCCTTCACCCTCTAGTTGCACGTCAATCACACGTCATGCGGCTGCGTGCGCATCTTTGCCAAACATTTCTGCTGACATTGCAGGATTCTTTTATGGATCCACCCACTTGTGACATCATGTTTAATGACGTATTTTAGTTACACCCATGTTTACGCCTCTATTAGTTACGTATGCACAGTTTTTCTGTACTATCAGCTGTCACGCCTCTTGCATCTGTTTTACTGTAATGCCTTTTCTATAAAAATGATTACCTGTCAATAATATATGCTCCCTTCCTTCCTGAACTTTCGTGGTGATGGAATAGAAGGTCCACAATTCGAATTGTCTTCCTTTTTATAGGAATAAAGCATTTTAAAACCTCTAATACCACGGATTCTGCCTCTTATATTTACTGAGTTATTCTTAATAGACTTTACCGCATAAAAAATAGTACCGGTAACGAAATATTTACCACAGTGTCAGAGAGGACGGTGCCCAGCAGCGAAATGGAGGGAGCAGTCAGAGGCCCAGTCGGGCGGGATGTGCACACGCAGCGGAACCACAGAACAGCAAACTGCATTTTACAGCACCGGAGCAGGTAGAGACTGAGGTCCCATGCAACAAGGGGGAGGGAGATGGGGGAGCCGGGTGTAAGAGTGCTGGTGTGCTACACAAATGACCCAGGCACCGTCGATTTTGAAGTGATTTATTTATTTATATAATGAGACCGAGCGCTGGGAACACTCCCGTCTGCTGGCTCCGTTCGTGCCGAGTGCCGGCCAAGAGCGCGCGAAGCCACGCCTCTTCCCAGCCTGCACCGGGCACTGGAAACACTAGAGCGTATCTCTACATATCTCCCCCCTTTATTGCACTTTACCAAAACCAACTGTAGCTCCACATATTTAGTCTTACTTGGTGTTCGTTTCATAGTCCTCAAACCTTCTTGGCATCTTGATCTTTCTGCCGGATCTCGTACAGTTCTGTCCTTTCACGGGTACCTCCTTTTCCCTGCTAGTAGGGGATTCTCCTCTGGTTGCACCTTCTCCTTGTTCTTCTTTTACCTGAATCCCTGTTTCCATGAAGCGATCTTGCCTGCTCCTTGCACCTTCTCTGCTTTTACTTACAGTCTTCCGGCTCTGACTTTCCCCTCCTTCCCCTTGGGGTGTTGGGGTTGGTTACTCCGCTGCTTGCTATTCCTCTCCTCCCGGTTCGTCGTCCATTGCCTGGCTCGGTGTTCTTCTGTCCTCCGGATCTTCCCACTTCATGACCCTGTTACATTTCGCCATTCTGTCTTGCGACCATACCTTTCCATCACTCAGTAAGGCTGACCTAGTGTATGCTTCTATCACCTGCAGCTGCGGGCTGAATTTACTTTCTCCCTTTCTTTTTAGCGTGGCATGCTTTACTCTTACCCATTCTCCCTTCTCCAGGGTCACACCTTTGGTGTTTCGGTGTTTGTTATAGTACTCTGTGTATATTGCCTGCACTTTGTTCAGGTTACGCCTCACCACCTCTGGTGACCATTTGCTTTGTACCATAAGATGTTTCCACGCCACATTGTCCTTCGTAAAAGGGTCTCGCCCTCTTAGTATCTTGAACGGACTGTACCCTGTGTTGGTCGGAGTGATGCGGTACGCCCAGAGCATGCGTTGGAGTTCCTTCTCCCACTGCAGCCCCGCGCTGATAGCTGCTTGTATGGATCCCATTATCACCCGATTGAATCTTTCTGCAAGTCCGTTCCCCTCCGGCTGGTAGATTGGGGTGTGTTTGACTTCAATTCCATTCCTGGACATGAAGACGTTCTAGGGTTCGGAGACAAATTGTGGACCGTTGTCACACATTATTGCTTTGGGTATTCCTTCTCTCAGGAACGTGGCTATTAGGAATGCTAGCACTGTCTCTGTGTCGGCACTCTTGCATATATCTACCTCTGGCCATTTAGAGTATCTGTCCACTGCCACTATGAGGTACTTGGGTACTCCTTCCGCATTTAGGACCGGACCAAGGATGTCCACAGAAAGCGTTTCCCAGGGGCTTGACATCTCTGGGAATTTCCCCAGTGGTGTTCGTAATAAGATTTGCGTCTTGTCATCCCTGTTGCACTGTTCACATATCCTGACGTGTCTTTCTACTTGTGCATCCATGGCTGGCCACCAGTATGCCTGCTTCGCTTTCGCTTTAGTTTTCATGATTCCCAGGTGCCCCTCGTGTAGGATGGTTAGCAGATGGTTCACAAGTGAAGTCGGAGGAACTACTTTGTCCCCTCTCAGTAGAAACACCGGATTGTCTCCTATGGACAGTTCTTCTCGGATCTCCCAGTACTTCCTCAGCTCGCTGTCTAGATGCCTTTTGTCAGGCCACCCTTGTGTCACATAGCTTTTAACAATGTTTATAGTTTCGTCCGCTGTGTACGCTTTTTCCCAGTCCTGTGTGCTGACAGCTCCTTCGTGATCCTGCGTGACTGCTACCATGTACTCCTCCCATTCCAAAGGTTCTCGCTCTCCTGCAGGCTCCATGGCGGCTGCCCTGCTTAGGAAGTCTGCTACCTTGTTTTTGGAACCGGGGATGTACTCCACCTCATATATGTAGTCCAAAAGCCGCAGGCTCATTTTTGCAATGCGTGGTGTCGCGTGTGCATGTCCACTCGAGGTCAGTACTTTCACTAGTGGCTTGTGATCGGTGCAGAGTAGAAACTTCGAGCCCCACAAGTACTGCCTGAACCTTTCCATGGCCCACACTGTAGCTAACATCTCCTTCTCTATGACACTGAATTTTTCTTCGTTCGCCGCTAGAGCTCTTGACGCGAAGCTGACGGTAGTGACTTCTCCACCTCGGCCTTTCTGCATCAGGACTGCCCCCAGGCCCTTGTCACTGGCATCCGTGGTTAGGATAGATAAAGCTTCTTGATCGAACCCTTCTAGGGGAATAGCCGTGCAGATGTCTTGTTTTACGCTCTCGAATTCCTGTTGCTCCTCCTGCGTCCACTTGAATACGTTCTTTTCTTTCAGGAGTTGCCTTATGTGGTGCGTTTTGGTCGCGAAATGCGGGACAAACTTGCTGTAGAACTCAGCCATGCCTAAGAAGGAACGGACATCTTCCTTTCTTGTCGGTGTGGGTGCGTCCTTTATGGCCGCCATGTTTGCCCTTTTCGGTTCTATACCTCTTCCGCTGATCTTGTGACCCAGGTAGGTCACCGAGTCGACTCCAAACCTGCAATTCTGCCCTTCCGCCGTTAGTCCATTTTGCGCTAGGATCGCTAGTACAGTGTGTAGCTTCTTGTCATGGTCTTCTTGGGATTTCCCCATGACTAGGATGTCGTCCTGAAAGTACTGGACACCTTCCACCCTGTGAAACAACTTGTGCATCAGTTTTTGGAACACTGCTGCCACCGACGCTAGGCCGAACGGCATCCTTAGGAACTTATAACACCCAAGTTGTGTGATGAACGACGTCAGGTGGTTGCAGGTAGCATGCAATGCGATTTGGTGATAAGCTGAGGTGAGATCTATAGTGGAGAACCACTTTACCCCCTTGGTCATCGCTAACATCTCGTTTATCTTGGGCAGCGGGAATTTATCTACTAGGATGTTCTTATTGAGCTCCCTCAGGTCCACACATAGTCGCACCTTCCCATTTGGTTTCTGGGCCACCACCAGTGGCGCCAGCCACTCTGCGCTCTCGATCGCTTCTATGACTCCGTTAGCTTCTAGCCGTCTCAATTCTCCTTGTACTGCCTCCCTGCTTCTGAACGGAATGTTTCGGGCCTTATGGCTCACTGGTTTCGCTCCCTCCTTGAGTCATATTTTGTGCGTGAATGTTGTCATCTTCCCTATGACTCCTTTAAACACCTTGGGATACTCCTCCGTCCACTTGCCCTCACCTTTCATTTGGTTAGGGTCTATTAGCAGTACTTGTTTGGAGCCTCCTGGGTTGAGTTGTATCCCCAGGTTCCCTTGGTCTATCCACCCAAGTACCGAGGGTCCTTTCTCTGCTACGTACAGCTTCCCGTCTGCTCTACGTCCTTCAAACTCGAACGTCAACTTCCGATACCCTACCATGGGTATGGGCTCTCCAGTGAACGTGACTGAGTGAATGTCTGTAGGTAGTAGTTTGCCCCCGACTGTGGGAGCGAATTCATTTTCCCATTTGGCTCTTTGGATGATCGTGTATGGGGAGCCCGAGTCTGCCACTATGTGCACTTGTACGCCTCCAATCTTCATCCGTAGCTCTGGTTTCTTGGTTCTTGTGCAATTCACTCCCAATACTTGATCATCGATGCATAGGACTTCGTCCTTTTCGTCTTCTTCTTCTTGGGGTTCCCCCTCCCCTTCTGGTTCTTGTGCCACAAACTTCACTTCGGCCCTGTTGCTCTTGCGCCAGCATACCCTTTCGTAGTGCCCCATTAAGTTGCAATATGCGCATTTGGCGCAAAACGCAGGACAGACTTTGTCGTTTCCTTGATGTGATTGGCTGCCGCACCTGTAGCACATTGAATTCCGTTCGCCCTGTGGCTTCTGGTTCTTCATGGTCTTCTGAGGAAACCTCTTTTGGTACCTCGTGCCGCTTGGCGTCTGCTGTTTCGGAGCTTCTGGCCTGCCTCTGTCTGTTACCCTGCAGACTGGCGTGCGTTCGCTGCCCTCTCTTTTGGCCGCTTCTGCGCACCGTTTAGATAATTCAGCTTTCTTCACTAACGCTACCACTTCTTTTAGCGGGGCATCCCTGTTGACCCATAGTTTCTCCTGTATGGCTGTGTTGGTTGTGTGCATGATGATCTGGTCCCTGATGAGTTCGTCGTGAAGCGTGCCGAATTTACAGGTTATTGCCATCTTCTGTAACGCTGCGACATACTCATCTATGGACTCTCCTTTGTTCTGTTTTCTCTGGAAGAAATTGCACCTGTCTATGGCCATGCACACCACGGGCCTGTAGTGCGCGTCTAGGTCTTCCAGTGCGTGTTGGAATACTTCTGTATCCGCTGCCGGTCTGGTCTCCTTCACTAAGCTGTCGTATACCCTGATGCCCCCTGGACCTAAGTTGTGCAGTAGTATTTTCTTTTTCCTTGCACTCGAGAACTCCCCCTCGCCTTCTTCTTCTAAGGCTTCCATATAGTTCAGGAAGTACCGTTTCCAGTCTTCCCAGGGCATTGCCGGATCTCCTCTTTCGGGTAGGAAGGGCACTAAGTTGGTGAGGGACGTCGTTTGCACGCACATCCTGCCTCTATCGCCCTGGGCTGCGCTTCCCCTGTCGTCCGTCTCTGGTGGACTCCCTGGAGCCTGTCTCTCTCCCGAGCTGCCTGCTTGCGTGGGCGAAAGGCTGCCTCGCCCGCTCTTCGACGGCCCCGGGGTCGCCAGGTCTGTCGCGCACTTCTTTCGTGGGGTCTGACGCGCTTCAGGCAGCACCCTGTGCTGTTTCGTTGCCGCCTAGCCCCTCCTCCTGCTTCTCGCATCGCTTGGAGCACTTCTAGGCCTTAGGTTTCTGTGCTGCCGGTGATGCTTCTCCCAGGGGTGGGCCCTTGCATGGGCGCGCCCTGCGCCGTGGTTAATTGCCTCTACTGTCCGGCCCGGTCTCCCCTTGCTTATGGGGTCCCCTCCTGTGGCTCTCACCTCTGCTCGTATTCGGCTGCTCTGCTCGTGGTTCCTTCAGTGAGCTGCACGCGTGGGTGCCTGTAGCTCTCCAGACTGTCCTCCCCATCAGCCGGTGGTGCCAGTGCCCCTCTGCCATGCTCGGTCTCTCCACAGGAGGCGCCTGGGTTTCCCTGGTCTTATCCGATCCTCGTCGCCATTGTAAGAGAGCTGGTGTGCTACACAAATGACCCAGGCACCGTCGATTTTGAAGTGATTTATTTATTTATATAATGAGACCGAGCGCCGGGAACACTCCCGTCTGCTGGCTCCGTTCGCGCCGAGTGCCGGCCGAGAGCGCCCGAAGCCACGCCTCTTCCCAGCCTGCACCGGGCGCTGGAAACACTAGAGCGTATCTCTACACCGGGGAGGGTAGAACACTGCACCTCCGATGGTAACGGCACCAGCGCAGGCCTCTCCTCCTAGCACCTCTGGAGTTGGTCTGGTGCAGTTCACAGTTTTGGGGGAGGGATCCGCTTCCATCCTCACTGGTGCACGATTTTCCACCCCTTCGTCCGCAGGAAAGACGGGCCGCTGGATGTTAACAGTACAGTGGGGTGCACCCCACATGGCTACAGTGGTCTCACTGCAGTGCGCCTTCCGAAATGCAGTGGCGTTGTCACAGCTTCAGCAGGCACCGGCCCGCGGCTATAGTGAAGTACCGGGTTTTTAGAACCCAGCGGTGCAGGGGAACACACCCTAAGACTTCGGATTCTTCCTGTTTCAGACCCACAGAAACACGGAGTCTTCTAGGTGAAATCAAAGATAGTCTTTATTTGCTGCAGACCAATCACAGATATCCGAGAAGTACAACACGGTGTATGTTCTCAGGAGACTGCTCCTGAACCAAAAACCAGTCTTTACTTATATATACAAAATTACGCTTTGGGGGCAACACCGCCCCTGTTTTACAAGTGGTCATTCACATATTTTAGTTTGAAAGGAACAGCAGAGCCATAATGACAATCCCACATTTCAGTTCATTAAGCATACAGTCATTGTACCCAGCGAGGCTCAGAACCCTCATCAGATAACAGCAGACCCCAATAAAACGGGCACCTCCTGCTCGTAAAACAAGCCATAAAGTAGGAAACAGAGTCAGGTGTGAAAACAGTTTAGTCAGGGATCGTGTGCGAACAGGGGCTTTATGATGGGTCGAGCCCTGATGCTAATCACATTAGGCCGCGAGAAAGGAACCGGCCGGACAAAATCGACCTCGGGCAGCGGAGTCGGCTTGCACAGGTCAAGGAGAAGTCACAGAAGGTGTACGTGTCCTTCAGGCTTAGGCATGGCCTTAGTGCGCAGCCTATGTGAGGGCAACCACAAAATGGCTACTGTTCTAAAATGGAACCCAAAGGGTTCGATATGTGGCATCGTATGCACGGTGAATTCATCAGTGAAACATGACGAAAACACTCACACATACCGCGTTGCTCATTTGCGGTTCGCTGATATCAAAATTGGCATAGTGGGACAATGCCACCTACACGGCTCCGATTTTTACAGTACCACAGACCCTCCTTTTGCCCTTACATAGGCAAGAACTATACTAATCTGAGTCCAAGTCTATATTCATAAAGTCATGGAGATGTTGCTGTAGCATCATCCTATTGCTTAGCTCATCCTTTGATATAGGTTTCCTTACACATGATGTAACACAGAGGCTACACATTACAGGGGCACACTGTATACATAAACAGAACAGAAAAAGGATGGCTAAAATCATTCCAATGACTATTAGAATCTTCCATCCCCAAGCTGATATCAGTCCCCAGAACCACCCCATCATTGACCAATCTCCTTTATCTACGTGAATGGATTTGGAAATCTTATGCAGTTTGGAAATGGCCTGGTAGACTGTCGGAGCGTTATCTGGTATAAAAATACAACAGCTCGATTGGATGACCTTGCATACCCCACCACGGTCTGCAAGTATGACGTCTAGAACCATACGGTTCTGCAACGTCATCAGGCGATCCGCTTGAAGCTCAGCTGTCAAGTTACCAAGGGCACTGGCCGTTACATTAACAGTGGATTCAACTACACGGGTCAGTTGTCTCAGGTTCCGACTATTGACCATTGGTCCCCAAAACGGCAGGAAACCCAGGAAAAAGTCTCCCGCTTCCTGACCGGCAGTATCTTCCTTACTAACAACGCCTCTCACAACTCTGGTCTTGTGATAATCAGAGGCGGCAGTAAATGTTGGCGGTAGCAAATTCGCAACATAGCACGTGCCCGAGAAATCAGGGGGCAACCATGTATATGCTCTATCATTGCAGACAAAGTATGTACCCTTGGCAGCCAAAAACGCAGGGGAAAACTGTGATGGAAAAGTGTATGTTTCAGTACAGTTACTTGTCCCTAGTTGAGCTCTTGGATTCTGACCATTACCTTGTAGACAGAACCGACCTATGTGGGGTACGACCCAAATCGGAGATGAACTTTTGCGCTGTTTTTCACCCAAACTGATGCTATACCCAGTCGCGTTCCAACCTACATAAGCTCACAACTCATCCTTGGGAATAGATGTATATGCATCGATATCTCTACTCATATCGGCAACTCCTTTCATCAAGGCTTTATTATTCGAGTTAGGTCTAATGGAGCGCGGTGGTCGCTGGGAGTAGGTTTCAAGCGCCCATGATGAACCATTATAGCTAAATGGCAGTACTAGATATGGGATGCCCTTATTAATGGTGTGCGGCATCAAACCACACACCCAGCAGTTTGTTGTATTCATAACTAGTTGGTGCTGGTGTAGGAGTTGAATGAACGAATTGTTTACAAATTCAGCACGTCTAGCTTGTTCGTGTTCTGGCAGAGGGTGGAAAGAGTGTTGGATAACAGTAGGAAGAGGTGTGGGCTGTACAGTGGGTGCAAATGACACTTGGAAAGATAATAATACACAACCTACAGAAAACATCATTATGCTAGATAGTACAAACAGACATAATAGTACAAAACATTTGCTTTTCATTATTTTACATATTCTGCTCTTGAAATTTATTTCCTCGGTGGGCCTCTTCATCCTGAAAAACTCCATCCTCTAATCGTGCTGCTCGCAGCGGATGAGTATCTTCTGCTAAGGAGTACACCTGTTAGTTCAGGGAACGCCCTAGACCAACCAGAACCGTCGATCTAGCGTCTTCGGCTTGTACCCCAAAGTCTTGGCACCGCGACCCTGCAGCTGAACCCGGATGGTGGTTTGAAAAACAAAAAGTCAAAAAGTTTCTCAGATGAGAGAGCTGCACTTTTGAAAATATCAAAGGAAAAGAATTTCTATTTGTCCTTAGTTCTTGGCCTCAAATTGTACCTGTTTCTGCCAGGTACTGTCTGGTCTTGAAACAAGAGTTCAGGCTCTGTGGTATCCAATCGAATTGATGGCGATACAGCTTCTTGCAGACTGTCGTCACTTTCTCGCTCTGTATTTGTCCCCTTTACACGTGCATCGCTAAATGGCACAAAGCGAGGCACAGTCTCAGCCTCGGAGTCAGCGATCCCCTCCTGGACCCACCGATCATACGGTAGGGGCAAAGGGATCCTCTTACAATGCATGCCGTGTATCCAATTCTTTTTCCCTTTCACTCGAACTGCTGATCTTGTCGATAGCAGGACTAGGTGGGGGCCGATCCAACGGGGCTCATCATTCTTTGTACGTTGAAAATCTTTAATTAGCACCCACTTTCCAGGATTAATAGGGTGTCCTGGAGCTTCAGAGGCCTGGAGCAGAGTATCGTGAACCTGTTGGTGTAAGACACGCAATTTAGCCGTCAATTCATACAGGTAATCAAGCAGTACTGGATATTCGATTTCACTGAACTTTGTCGGCCTTGGCACTCCCCATACATTGGCCGGACGGCCAAACACAATCTCATACGGACTAAGTCCCACTCGCGAATGCACAGTCATTCTTGTTGATAGGAGTGCTAAGGGCAGAGCGTCAGGCCATTTAAGACCGGAGCTCGCCTGAATTTTGGCCAACTTAAGCTTCAAGGTGCCATTATAGCGCTCTACTAATCCAGCTGATTGGGGGTGATTTGCAGCGTGAAACTTTTGCTTAATGCCTAGTCCCTCACACACATCCTTCATCACTCAGCCTACAAATTCACTCCCGTTATCACTCCATACCATCCTTGGCATTCCAAACCTAGGGAAAAATTCTTTAACTAGGGCTTTAGCTGTGGATAAGGCAGTATTGTCTTTTAGGGGATATGCTTCTATCCATTTTGAAAAGGCACAAACAACAACCAGTACATATTTCAAATTGTTGCATCTTTCCATGTGGATGAAGTCTAGTTGCAGAACTTCAAAAGGATATGATGGAGGCGCAAAATGACCAGGTGGAGTTGGGGTTCCCCTACTAGGATTGTATTTCAGATATACCATGCAATTTTTGACTACATTCTCTGCACATTTAGGGATTCCAGCATTCTGCCATACTGGAGCCAACAACTTACAAATCCCTTTCACACTGATATGTGCCATTCCATGCGCCATCGTAACCACTGGAAGCACATATGCATCAGGTAACAACCATCGCCGGTGTTCTGACAAATCAATCCAACAACCGTTTTCATCTAATTTACCCTTACTCTCTTTCCACATACTTAATTCTTTCTCTGTGGCTTCAGCTTGAAGGGATTTCACACTCTCTATCGTGTCTTCACACATTCCAACATCACCAACCCATCTTGCAGGGCCTGCAACATACATTCGGGTTGTCACATCTTTTGCTGTTTCTTTCGCGGTTTCGTCAGCAAATGCATTACCACGCCCAACATCATCGGTAACCTTCTTGTGTGCGCTGCATTTCACAATCGCAACTTGTAATGGCAAGGTCAGCGACTCAAGAAGATCATTCACTAACTGACCATTCTGAATCTTAGCTCCATGCGAAGTCAGGAACCCACGTTCTTTCCACAAACGCCCAAAACTATGGGCCACACCAAAAGCGTACTGACTGTCAGTATATATGTTCACTTTCATTCCTTTCGACAACACGCATGCTCTTGTGAGTGCAATTAATTCTGCTGCTTGAGCCGAATTATGTGGTATGCATGCAGTTTCAACAATCGTGTGCAGAGTCGTGACAGCATACGCAGCAGTCGTATCACCATTCGGAAGCTTGAAGCATGAACCATCCACCCATAAGGTACCATCACATTCAACCAGGGGAGTATCTTTAAGATCCACTCTCCCTTTTGTTTCTTCTTCTGTTCTGAACAGACAATCATGCTGTTCAACCTCATCTGTGTCTGCTGAAATTGGCAATAATGTGGCTGAATTCAACGTATTGCACCTCTTTATGTGTACATGACTTGCTAGCAGCGTCAACTCGTAACTTGACAATCGAGCATTAGTTAAATGCTGTGTCTTGGTCCTGTTTAACAATGTGTCCACTGCATGAGGAACCATTACAATCAATGTGTTATTCATCACTAGTCCAGCAGACTGTCGAATAGACGCAGCTGCTGCCGCTGTAGCTCTTAAACAACTTGGCAATGCCCTCGCTACAGGGTCCAAAGTCGATGAAAAATACGCGCATGGGCGCGGTCTGTCTCCAAAAGGCTGTGTCAGTACTGACAATGCACAACCGTCCCTTTCATAAACATACAAGGTAAAAGGCTTACTATAGTCGGGGGTACCCAACACAGGAGCTGAACATAATGCCTTACGTAATTCCACAAAACTTTTCTGACACTCCTCAGACCATGGGACAGGATTTGGTATATCTTTATATGTTAATGCTAGCAATGGTTTTGCCAATAAAGAAAAACTCGGGATCCAGTGCCTACAATATGAAGTAATGCTCAGGAAAGCACGCACTTCTCTCTTTGTCTTTGGCACGCTTAATTGTGCAATGGCTTGGATTCTTTCTGGGGTCAGCTTCCTTCCCTCCTTCGAGGAGAGATGACCTAAATAGGTCACCTCTTGGCGACAATATTGCAGCTTAGAGAGAGACACTTTGTGATGGAAGGTAGATAAATGACGCAACAATGATGATGTAGCTCCTTTACAAATCTCCTCAGTATATGCGGCGATTAGCAGATCGTCAACATACTGGATAAGGGTAGCACCTTTAGGTAAAACAAGGGCATCAAGTTGTGCTTTTAAAGCCTGACTGTATATTGATGGGCTTTCACAGTAGCCATGTGGAGCGCGTTTAAAACGGAAGCTTCGACCTCCTAAACAAAAGCCAAAAATATCCCTGCTCTCCTCTGCAATCGGGATACTAAAGAAAGCATTCTTCAAATCAATTACTGAGAACCAAGCAGCGGAAGCTGGGATCATAGTCAACAAGTCGGTTATATCAGGGACCACTGGAAACTGTGGCACAACAACCTTATTGACCTCTCTAAGATCGATCACAAATCTGTAAACAGGTGGCTGAGAAGGGTCAGTACGTTTTAAAACAGGCAGAACCGGACTATTACAAACGTTGCCTCTTGTCTCTTCAATGACATCCTTCTCAATTAAATCATAGATAATTGCTAACAACGCTTTTTCACCTTCCTTAGAGATCTTGTACTGGGGAATGCGTGGCAATTTGACATTGGCTTTTAAAGTAACAACATACGGCGGTATTTCCAAAAGGCCCACATCATTAGGGCCAGTGGCCCAAAGGGCATCAGGAAGAGACAACAATTCAGCTGGTAGTTCATTCTTTGACAAATACATGGGAGAAATCACTTCTTTACCCAGCATAAGTTGTACTCCTGAGGGGGAACAATATAATGTCGCATGTAATCTCTTTAACAGATCCAATCCTAACAAGTTCTCATTACATCCTGTCGTTAGGATGAGGGGTGCTTTCAGCTCACAAGGTCCAACAGAAAGGGCCATAGGACTTGAGATCGGGTTCCTAACCGGGGCGCCAGAAAAACCTACGGAAACATTCATTTCGCCAGACAAAGGCGCGCCAGGGAGTTTTGAGCGCATAATAGAACACTTTGCAGCACCAGTGTCCAGCAGAAAGGGCTCTGTTATACCCGCTGTAGTCACCTTAACATACGGTCCGCTCTGATCCACTGGCACTGAAACAACTCCCTCTCTCTGACTATGGCTGTCCTAGTAATCATTCCCTTCCGTATTATCATCCTCTGCATAGTAGTCATTATTAGAGTACTGCGCTGTCTTGCCAGTCGCATTGGCTTGCTGATCAAAAGTATTCATCGTATTTTGAGGCGGAAGAGGTCGCGTGTTCTGGGGAACAGTTCCACGTCCTCTACCTCTTGGGGCTTGCTGGCCACCTCTACCTCTTGCGCCATAAGCATTATTTGTGCGCTGCAACAATCTAAGACAATTATTTTTAAAGTGGCCCTCCTCCTTGCAATATGAACATTGATTGGGACCGATAGGGACACGTGGTTGATAATACCCATACATTTGCTGATTATTCTGGAACTGTTGGGGTTGCTGATAGATACCCTGTGTTTGCCTATAATTATTCTGACCTGCACGTGGCGGATAAGCCTGCTGTAAAAGAACCTTCGTTTTCAACTCTTTTGTTTTCTTGTCTGTTCTATCCTTCTCATCTTTATCCCTATTCTCATAATACTGCGCAGTAGCCAGTATTTGCGCTGAAGAGGAAACGGCCCAAGAACTCTCCGAATCTTTTAATTTCTTACACAACTCTGGAAGCAAATTATGCACAAATTTATCAACAAATAACCGTTGGCCCCCTTCTGTACTCATGTCCTGACCACTGTGGTCGATAAATGTTTCTTCAAACCTGGTGAAGAAATCGGACACTGTTTCATCTTTCTTCTGTTTGCATGCGGATAATTTATCCCAATTTACACGTATTGCGGGCATTAAAGTTTTCATATAATTTATTATTCTACCAGGGAGTTCTGCTACCACGGGCTCAGGCTTGGCACCACCGACCTGTCTATTGTCCGCATTAATGATATTAGCCCATGTGTCACCTAGTTCTGCAGCATGATCTGCATTACGAATCAATCCCCACAAAGGCTGTGGAACAACATTTCCGAACAACATATCTATGTCAGCCAGGTTCATGACACACGATTCTGCAGTCTGCGATAACTCCTTATAATATCCTGCAGGGTTCTTACTGGGGTCAGGCAATGTCTGTTTAAGGGCTAATACTTCAGATCGTTTCCAGGGAACATGTACCCAAACACGCTGAAAATGTGGCAGAACAGGTGGAACAGCATTCGCATCACCAGGTCTCCAAACTGGAGGAACCTCACGCATCGGATATTGTCGCGCTTTTACCTGTTTCCCTTCAGGGAATTCCTGTCCAAACAACGACTGGTGACAATCCCCATTCCTGAAAGACAGCAGTGTCGCAACTGCTTTCTCAACATCAGAACCCACAATCGTACCTTTTCCAAATTCAAATCGCACTTGACACAACTCTTGTGGACTGGAGTCTAAATCTTTATCTTCCAATTCCTCGCATAGGATTTCACACATTTTCTCAAAAACGTATCACTGTTGTGGCGCTTCCCACTGATGAAAAACATTAACAACAGATTCTACATCATATCTAGAAGGATAAACGATCCATTTACGTGCCATGCGGTCCAGTTCTTCTTTCTCTCTAGAACCAGGTATTTGACTACGTAACTGCTTACGTTGTGGACCAGGGGTCGTAGTAGACGACCCAAAGAGGGGTGATATAAGACTAGTGACTGCACTAGCTATTCGTTGTCTTGCAGAAGGAGAAGTCGAGGCAAGAACCGGGGGAAAAACAGAGGGAAGGAAAACGGGTGCAGATACAGATACAGGGGTAGCAGCAGGTAGGGCACCAAGAGAGGCAGCTGATGTGCTAGGTAAAGTCGCAAGGGGCGCAGAAGTGGTAGGCAGCAAAATCGGCGGCCCTTGGGAAGGCTGTGCTACCAGGACAGGAGCCGGCTGAGGAGGAGCTGGCGGCTGCGGGAAAGCTTGCTGCGCATTAGCTGGAGGCTGCACATTTACGGGCTGTGGAGGCGCTGTAGCATTTTGCGCATAAGGGGGTGGCGAACTTAGCAAATGCAACATCAGGGAATCTTTCTCTTTCTCTTTTGACTCATCTTGTTGAAGGGGTGGCAAAACTGGGTAACATTTATCAATGACTAGTTTGCGTTGCCTTTGCAACTGCTCATTCATTCGGTCCTCTTCATTATCCTTAAACTGCAAAGCTCCTTGCATTATCGACATACCTCTCTCTCTTTTATTTTTCTTTGCTAATTTAATTTCTTTTTGTTTGGCTTCCTTTCGCCATAGGCGGAATGAATCAAACATTGCCGGCCGGGCTTTCTTCTTGAATAATTTAACTTCTAGGTTATCTAGGATCTCTGTGTCGAAACTACCATTTTGGGGCCATTTTAAAACACCATCCTTTCTGGTGTATCGGACCCATACTTCATTATACGTAATGGGGCCCACGCCATGTTTTACATGAAGCTCATAAGTTGGAGTTCCAATTGGAGGAACCGGACACTAATCCTCCAATCGGGAATCCCTTTTACAACCAAAACAAAACAAATTTCCAAATATACTAGAACCAGGCATCTTCGCTCACTAGTCTAGTTTCAAACTTCAAAGGATTATCGAATACGATAGTCTCGTGAATACACGAGTCCTCTGGCTTTGCCACTTGCAAGACCCAAATCAAAGCGATCCCGAAGGATACCAAACAAACTGGGATACGCTCCACTTATACTTAACTGAGGTATCGATGACTTCACCAGAAGACTCTCTCAATTGTTTCGCTCTACCAAATCGTCAAGGGTCCAAAACAGGGCGATTAATCAGGGCAGCAGTCCTTCGTAGCCGTCGGGACGCGGAGAACCTCGCAGAAAAGACTTTCGGACCACGTCGACATGCAGGGGTCGATGAAGTGGCGGCCTTCCTCCAGAATTTCCACACGAAGCTCCTCACGAACCTCTGGCTTGGACCGGTACCGCTGAAATCGCCCCGAGTTGGGCGCCAACTGAAGTACCGGGTTTTTAGAACCCAGCGGTGCAGGGGAACACACCCTAAGACTTCGGATTCTTCCTGTTTCAGACCCACAGAAACACTGAGTCTTCTAGGTGAAATCAAAGATCGTCTTTATTGGCTGCAGACCAATCACAGATATACGAGAAGTACAACACGGTGTATGTTCTCAGGAGACTGCTCCTGAACCAAAAACCAGTCTTTACTTATATACACAAAATTACGCTTTGGGGGCAACACCGCCCCTGTTTTACAAGTGGTCATTCACATATTTTAGTTACAAAGGAACAGCAGAGCCATAATGACAATCCCACATTTCAGTTCATTAAGCATACAGTCATTGTACCCAGCGAGGCTCAGAACCCTCATCAGATAACAGCAGACCCCAATAAAAAGGGCACCTCCTGCTCGTAAAACAAGCCATAAAGTAGGAAACAGAGTGAGGTGTGAAAACAGTTTAGTCAGGGATCGTGTGCGAACAGGGGCTTTATGATGAATCGAGCCCTGATGCTAATCACATTAGGCCGCGAGAAAGGAACGGGCCGGACAGGATCGACCTCGGGCAGCGGAGTCGGCTTGCACAGGTCAGGGAGAAGTCACAGAAGGTGTACGTGTCCTTCAAGCCTAGGCATGGCCTTAGTGCGCAGCCTATGTGAGGGCAACCACAAAATGGCTACTGTTCTAAAATGGAACCCAAAGGGTTCGATATGTGGCATTGTATGCACGGTGAATTCATCAGTGAAACATGACGAAAGCACTCACACATACCGCGTTTCTCATTTGCGGTTCGCTGATACCAAAATTGGCATAGTGGGACCATGCCACCTACACGGCTCCGATTTTTACAGTACCACAATAGGACTCCAAAGATTGTCCACTCCGTCGCCGCTGGGCCTCTCAAATAGCAGATGGGGCCGCTACAGCTGTTCCGCCATACATCCCTGGAATGCCAGACTCCGTAGGACTCAGTTCACAGTAGTGGGGCAGGATAAATGCAGACAGGCTCCGGAGCTTCCTCAAGCCACGTCCGCCATGCCTGGCAGATCGCCACGCCCCCCTGCAATGGTTAAGCTTTGACAATGCTTTGGGAGACATTCACCAATCTTTGTCAAAGCCAAACTATGAGTCAACTCAGACAGTGGACATCAACAACAGAGGATGGTGATATAATACTGCACTGGGGAGCGCATACACACGAGTTGCGAAGGGCACATAGACCGCGAGGAGGGCGGCAGAAGGATGAAGAGGTTACAGAGGGAACCACTTAAATCTCAATGCAACCTTCAATTAAATGCCATGGCTTAAGGGATAGCCCACCCAGCCAATGGCAGCTTGAATAAATGCCATTGGTTGAAGGGGGACCAGGCTGCCCTGGTATTTAGCAACCCCAGCATTTGTCAGCATAGGAGATATGCTCTAAATCAAATCTTTGGGTCCTTGCACTTTTTATAAAAACAAATTTGGTCTTGGGTAACATCTCTTTTATGTGTAACTCTGTTGTGCTAAAAGTTACTCTTTTTTCCCGTTACCAATTCCTGGAGCCCTCTTTCTCACATTGGGAGAATAACGGTGAGATGGATCAATTCTCCAGGGCGAAGAGGAGAAAACAGATTATGTTGCAAATCTAAAAGCTGGCACTGCATTTAAGAACAAAGAAGCTGAAAGAGTTTTCAGAAAGTTTCCTCCGTTCTGTCATCATCGATCTTTGAGCAGGTGGAAACCTAGAGAGTAACATTTTACATCAGCATTTTCAGTGCTTAGTTGCTGAATATAGCAAATGGGAATAGAAGGTGTGTTAAAGGCACACTCCTCTTGAAGGGTATGTTCAGGAATATATGAAACATTTCAGTGTTTCTTCATTTCATTAACGCCAAGAGAATGTTTCTTACAATCATCGTATCCAATGTTAACACGGGCTATGGGGTTGGTTGCTTCACAAGCCATATCTCTCTGGAAAGTGCGAGGACGTTATGGGTTGATAAGTTGGTCATCATTTTTACTTTTCGGTTAATCAGTAGTGTGCATGAAGGCAGACATGTTTTCAACACTGCAGCTCGCGCTGGACAGTGGCCTTTATTACGTGTTATTTTATTGTGCTTCTGGTAACTATGAGCACATCCTAGTGTTTGCATTGTCTGCTCAGCCCCCTTGCACCAAGAGAGACAAGGCCCAAATAAGTGCCATCGGCACTTTTCAGCACTGAAATAAAACCCTGGACTTCAGAGCTGCCCAATAGTCACTTGGTAATAGGTGCAATCATCGACTATTTTAGTAATGACCTTCATTAACATCGAAAGGGTGAAGTGCTCGGTTGCCCTCGTCGGGATTCGAAAGTGTGACCTGCAAGACTCTCAAATGATGTTTAGCTCACTGTGCAACCACCTTACATTGGGTCAATACATGTTACGTTATTTTCATCAAGTTTAAGAGCTGCTTCACAGGAGTGGCCTTTCCATACATTACTCAGTCAGGACGATGGACAGTGTCTGTTTATCAGTAATTCGAATCTTTTTTTTTTTTAAGCCTATCTTCTACAAGACTAATCATGGAGCTCTGCAGTGGAAATTTAGGTTTCGCCTCTCTGGTCTTTCAGTGACTCGTGACTTTGAAAGGAAGGGCCTCATTAAACTGCCTCTGTGGTCTCGCAGTGACTAAAGGCTGTGAAGGGAAGGGTCCCATTAAACTGCCTCTGTGGTCTCGCAGTGACTAAAGGCTGTGAAGGGAAGGGTCCCATTAAACTGCCTCTGGTCTTGCAGTGACTTGTGGCTTTGAAAGGAAGGGCCTCATTAAACTGCCTCTCTCGTCTTGCAGTGACTAGGGCCTGTGAAGGGAAGGGTCTCATTAAACTGCCTCTCTGGTCTTGCAGTGACTAGGGCCTGTGAAGGGAAGGGTCTCATTAAACTGCCTCTCTCGTCTTGCAGTGACTAGTAGATGTGAAGGGAAGGGTCTCATTAAACTGCCTCTCTGGTTTTGCAGTGACTAGTAGCTGTGAAGGGAAGGGCCTCATTAAAGTGCCTCTCTGGTCTTGCTATGACTAGTGGATGCTAAGGGATGGACTAGCAGCTGTGAAGGGAAGGGTCTCATTAAACTGCCTCTCTGGTCTTGGAGTGACTGGTAGCTGTGAAGGGAATAGTCTCATTAAACGGTTCTCTGGTCTTGCAGTGACTAGCAGCTGTGAAGGGAACGGTCTCATTAATCTGCCTCTCTGTTCTTGCAGTGACTAGCAGCTGTGAAGGGAAGGGTCTCATTAAACTGCCTCTCTGGTTTTGCAGTGACTAGTGGCTGTGAAGGTAAAGGTCTAATTAAACTGCCTTTCTGGTCTTTCAGTAACAAGTAGCTGTGAAGGGAATAGTCTCATTAATCTGCGTCTCTGGTTTTGCAGCGACTACCAGCTGTGAAGGGAACGGTCTCATTAATCACTCTCTCTGGTCTTGCGGTGACTGGTGACTGTGAAGGGAAGGTCTTACTAAATTGCCTCTCTGTGACTAGAGGCTATGGAAGGAAAGATGCTGTTAAACTAATGGGGTTCCTGCACATCAGTGGATGACTCTCTCCCCTTTAAAACGACATAGGGCTACGCACTGTCTCTTTTGCTTATTCTAATGCATGGCTGGTTGTGTCAACGGATTGAGCTTGTTATATGGCAGCCCTGATGCAGACATCTACTTGGATAGCCGTGCTAAACCTACTGTTAAAACCTGGAATTGCATCCAGTCTGCGCGCCTCTCGGTTACAAGCTGACCCTGCGGGCCAAGGCGCCTCATGTTGAACAACCCCGTTCAAGATGTTGCATCATAGCAGGTTTGTACAGTATCTACATTAATTGTGGGATATCTGTTTACATGTATAACATGTAAGTAAGTACGTTTATTTGCATGATTAATTAAAACCGTTGCGGCAACGTACATAGTAAAAAGAAAGTTCAACAAGGTTAGGAATAGAAAAGTAAACAGTGGCACGTTACAGGTTACCCAACATGCACTGCTTGCTAATAATAAACGTTAACATTTTTTATTTATGAGCTGACAGTGTATGTAAACTGCTATTTGTTTCCCCTATGTGCAAAATTAGGGACTTCACCCAATGTTTTACAATCTACTAAAATTGAAATAGCTGGGTCTCTTGACCTCTTATCAATTCAATTTAGTGGCAATGTACAAATTGCACAATGATGTGCAAAGTAGGCAACAGTTAGATCTATAAGTAAAACTATGTCTGTGCAAATTAGGCAGTTAATAAGCTAATTGGGTCGCAATAAGAAGTAGGCAACCGTTAGAATTATACATTTCATTATATCTGTGCAACCAAGTGGTGGAAAAGGTGTGCGTCAGTGGTTTCCAAACTTTTGACTCCTGAGGACCCCAATTGAGTAATTACTGGAAGCCGCGGACCCCCAAGCAATTTGTACAATATTCATTTCAAACATTAAAACAATAAATTAAAAAAAAGAAACACGTGTGCACACCAAATAAGTACTCAAAGTACTAAAGCTTTTTGTTTTTATATTGAAAAAATAGCAAAATAGAAAAATGTTCATGGGAAGGTTGGTGCTGCATCTCGGCGACTAACTTTTCAATGTTTGGTTTTGTTTCACAGTACAAGGCTCCTACCATGGCCGGACTGGAAACTGAAAACAGCACTGACAAATTGTTTCAGACCAGTCTCCGTACAGTGCACACCAAGTGAGTCTGACCATTACAAAGATGGTTTTGGTAGGGCTCTCCCCAAAGAACATTTGGGGAAAAATGGTGCATTCTACGACGCATTGATTTCCTCACTAGCACTCTCCAACAATGCCTCTCATCTCTCCATAGCCCCTCTTTGACATGTATTTCATTTGTTTTTATAGCACCTCTCATGCAAGTGTATGGTGTCAGAGCACTTCACATCATACACATAAATACAATGAATCATACATGTGTAAATCAGTGTATAGAAAATGTTAAATAAGCAAAGGGGTCTACAAGGAGTAGAATTCACATGTCATCCATAATGGTAGGCATTTTATAAGAGTGCTTGGTCTGGAGAAGCACAAACTCGGGATTCAGAACTTAACACAGTGGTTAGCGTTGATTTTAATAATAAGAATTATTTCTACCCAAACAAACCTTTTTAGCAGCATTAGGATAATGAAAGACTGGGAAAAACATACCTTACTAACTTGTACCATGCAGTTTGCATGCAGCTCTTTGATGGCAGTGCATAGCTCACTGTGCTAGTTTATGATTGTAACTTATGAACTGCACAGTAACAAAAGAATCCCTGTGACAAAAGCAGTAACCCACTGAACTATGCGTATAAAATTCAGTTTAAAAAATGCATGGCTCACATTCTTTGAAAATACACTCATCTCTCGCCAGAAGGTACATTAATCACCAGAGTTATCTTGACACTTTTATTGTTCCCCGAAAACTGCTGATTATACAAGGAACTATGCAGTGCTTTTACAACTGCTGCCTGCAGACCCTCTGAGAATGTGTCACAAAACCATGGGGGTCGCAGACCACAGTTTGGGAACTACTGGGTACCAGATAAAAATGTATTTAGATCTTTGGGGTCTAAGTTGAAAGATTAAGGTTTGCATCATGACCAGTGTGACAAAAGTTGGTTTTACCTAAGACAACAAAGACAGGTGATCTTGAAAGGTGGAATAGCACTTTCACGTAGCCTGGAATTATTAAAAGTAACTTATCCGTTGATGTTTGTCCAACTTCACATAAACCTCTGAAAGTGGGTTGCCTGCCGTACGCCGCTTCTGTCTTCAAATCTCTAGTAGCACCCTGTGGTATTTCACACCTCCTAAGCTTCCACTTCACTCCACAGTGGTATTCTTTCTTATCTGTCTCTGGTGCTGCATTTCTCTGATGCTGTCTGCACAGACCTCGGGTACCATTACCTAGTTGGGTCTTGGGAAGAGTGGTCCTGTATTTGAATGTTACGGTGCTGGAAATGTCGAATATTGTGTGTGGTTTTCCCAATGCCAGTTGCTGTTTGCCTGAGGGACCTCTCAGTACTACTCTGATTCACTGTTAAAGAAAGGAATTAAGCTAGTTCCTTGTGGTAAGTCCCCACCCCCTTCTTTGCACACACATTTTGACTCCTGTGAACCAATAAACAATGAGAACCCGAGGGAGGTGCCCTTTGGAAGCTGTTGTTTGGGTGAGTGGTGCATCCCCAGACTCTGGTGTGGAGTGGCTTGGGGTAGAGTGGAGTAGAGCAGTGTTTTGTACAGTGGTGTGCTGAAAAGTGGCATGGCAAAGAGTTTTATAGAGTGAAGTAGAGTGGTGTGGTATGTCATTAAGGGAGTAGAGAGTTTTTTTTGAGTGAAGTAGAGTGGTGTGGCGTGCCATGAAGGCAATAGAGTGTCAAAGAGTGGAAAGGGGTAGAGTGTTGTGGAGTGCCATAGAATTGAGAGGCATAGAGTTGAGTAAAGTAACTTGCAGTCACGGAGAGGGAGTTGCTTAGAGTGGGGTGAAGCAGATTAGATTGTTGGGGAGTGGTGGGGAGTAGTGTAGTAAAGTGGAATGGCATAGAGTGGATTAGGGTGCCATGGAGTGGTGTACAGTTGAGTAGAGTATCGTGGAGTGGCATAGAGTGTCATGGAGTGGCATAGAGTGGAATGAATAGAGTGGAGTAGTGTGTCGTACAATAGAGTAGAGTAAAGAGACATAGTGTTGCATGGATTAAGTTGCATAGAGCATTGCAAAGTGAAGTAAAATGTTGTATAGTGGCACAGAGTGGAGTAGTGATTAATAGAGTAGAGTGTCATATAGAGTGGAGTATCATGGAGCATAATGCCATGGAGTGGAGCAGTGTCACCTAGAGTGAAGTGTTGTGGAGTACAGCGATGCAGAGTAGTTTGGTGTACGGTGTATTGCTTTTGAGTAAAGCGGTGTAAAGTGCATTGGCGTAGAGTGCAGTGGTTTAGAGTAGAGCGCAGTGGCGTAGAGTGGTGAAGAGTAGAGTGGTGCAGCCTAGATTGTAGTAGCACAGAGTGCAATATTATAGAGTGTAGTGGCATGGAGTGCCGTGGTGCAGAGTAGATTAGAGTGGATTATCGTAGAGTGCAAAGGTGTGGAGTGATGCAGAGTAGACTGGCTTAGAGTGCATTGGTGTAGAGTGCAGCAGAGAGGCATAGAGTTAAGTGGTGCAGAGTAGAGTGCAGTGCTGCAGAGTAGAGTGGCATAGAGTTCAGTGGCAGAGTGTGCAATGTTGCAGGGTAGAGTGTTGTAGAGTGCAGTGTTGTAGAGTAGAGTGATGTAGAGTAAAGTGGCATAGAGAGCAGTGGTGTAGAGTACAGAGCAGAGTAGAATAGAGTGGCTTAGAATTCAGTGGTGGAGAGTGCAGTGTTGCAGAATAGTGGGCCGTAGATTGTAGGGGTGTAGAGTAGTGTAGAGAGAAGTGGCATAATTGACAGTGATGCAAAGTAGAATAGAGTGGTGTAGAATTCAGTGTTTCAGCATAGAATATTGTGGCATAGAGTGCAGTGGTGCAGAGCAGATTTCTGTAGAGTGCAGTGGCATAGAGTATTTGCATAGTAGAGTATAGTGGCGCAGAGTAAAGTGATGTAGAGTAGAGTGGCTTAGATTGGAGTGGCACATGGTAGCATAGAGTGGCGTGGCGTAGAGTGCAGTGGCGTAGAGGAGATTGTTTCAGAGTGGAGTGGTGCAGGGTAGAGTGCAATGGCATAGAGTACAGTACCGTAGAATAGAGTGGCATAGAATTCAGTGTTGTACAGTGCAGTGGCATATAGTACAGTGATGCAGTGGCGTAGATTACAGTGGTATAGAGTGCAGAGCAGAGTGACATAGAGTGCAGTGGTGTATATTAGAGTGCAGTGGCACATATTAGAGTGCAGTGGCACAGAGTAGAGTGGTGCAGACAGCAGTGGCATAGAGTATAGTGCTGCACAGTCAAATAGAGTGGTGTAGAGTGCTGTGGTGCAGAGGAGATTGGCATAGACTGCAGTGGCTTTAAGTTAATTGGTTTTGAGTAAAGTGGTGTAGAGTGCATTGGCATAGAGTACAGTGGTTGGAGTAGAGTGGCGTAAAGTGCAGTGGCATAGTGTAGAGCAGTGAAGAGTAGAGTGGAGCAGTGCAGTGGTGTAGAGTAGAGTGGCATAGATTGTTTGGAGAAAAGTGAAGTGGGGAGGGTGGAGTAGTGAAGGGTAGAGTGCAGTGGCAAAGTGTGCAGTGGTTCAGAGTAGAGTGGTGTAGCGTAATGTAGAGTAGTGTAGAATACAGTGGTACAGAGTGCAGCGGTGCTAGTAGATTATAGTGACGTACAGTGGATTGGCGTAAACTGGAGTGGTACAGAATAGAATGTATTGGTATAGAGTACAGTGTTGTAGAGTGGAGCGGTTCAAAGTGAAGTGGCCGAGACTCGAGTGGTGTAGACTACAGTGATGAGGAGTAGAGTAGAGTGCATTGTCATAGAGTAAAGTGGTGCTTAGTAGAGTAGAGAGGCAAAGATTGGAGTGGCGTGGAGTGGTGTAGGGTGTAGTGGCATGATGTGATGCAGAGTAGAGTAGAGTAGAGTAGTGTGAAGTGGAGTATGCTTGGTGTGATAGTACACTTCCATTACAGAAAATACATCATCAATTGAAATGACCATTAAATTTGCACAGAAATCCAGTTTTACTGATAAAAGTATACAGCGCACAAACAATGTGTGGAAATGTCACAAATTGTATTGCTTTGTTTTGATTGTATTAAACTATTTATTTCCACCGCACTTCAGAATTACCAAAAAGTGCTTTATTTGTGATTTCCTAATGTGGATACATTCTTAAATATCTGCACAGTTAATTAAACAGACATTTACATTTTATGTGCTAGAAAGAATAACATCCTACAGTCTTACTCCAGCACACCCCCAGTAGCCAACATGACTGTCACATAAATCCTCTCACTTTGAAGTCAGAGAAAGAAAAGTAAGCACCAAGCTCCTGCGGAAGGCAGACATGTGACCTCTGTCTTTGAATGCACAGCAAATGTAACAAGATCAGAACAAGACTAAACGGACTGTTTACAGAAATCGGACACTGGTGGAAGGATATAGCAAGCAAGAAATGTTCTATGGAAGGGACAAACCCAAGCTCAAAATCCAAATGCAAATAAAGCCAGCAAATAGATACCAAGCAAATGTCAGTTATAAACAGCAAAGCCAATGATAAGCAATCGTCAGAATGCATTCCCATGTAAGCTTTCCGAATGTCCTAAAGATGCCTTTAGCACACCAGACAACTGTGATACCTGGTAGGCTTCGACCTAAAAAGTATCAGGGAACAGGCGGAGTTTGTGAAGCTGAAGGGTGTATAAGATTGTAAGGATTATGATTGGGGGGGGGGGCACTAATGTATAGTGAGGTTATTTAGTCTCTAAATCATTTAGTTATGTTTTTTGGGTAATTGTAATGCGTACTTGTGTCATTGACACAGTTTTTTCAGTTGCGGTGGTGGCCTTACCTGCCTTGTCTCACACGACAAATGGAACTGAAGCAGAAAGTACTACTTTTCACTGCTGCTGGTTTATTATTGACTGCAGTAGGGATGTGTGTGTTGTGCCTGCACTATTAAAGGATTCTTTTTCTTCTTCGTCAGGGATTTGAAATAATCCGTCAACCAGTTTGTTTTTCAGTGCATCAAATATTGTGTGCTGTTTTGTATGGAATGTCATATATTAACCTCTTTAGTTAGGAAATATTGACAAGATATCGGTTGGCTGTTTCAACAATGCAGTTGTCCTTTTGTCATCTTATCAATGAGAGATCAGTTAGAGCTCTAACTCAGCGAGATAAGTATCAAGTGGGTGGGAGGTTGAACGCTGACTGCGGGGAGTGGTCTAGAGATCGAATCGAAAGGCACCACGTGGCATCATGGCCGAGATGCTTACCATCACTAGCAACCACTGTACCTTGAGCAATAATTATAATTCAGCATTCTGCCCCTGCTTCTTATAATGCCATGGAACTGCAATGGCATTTACTTTGGTAGAATCTGGTTGTGTGGCTACTACTGACAATATATTTTCACAGAGGTTTACATTTGTTTTGCTTATGTATTAATTGGTACAATTAAAGGTTGGTTGTGGCTCCACCAGGGGGTTTTCATACATAAACTTTGTTGCACTATTCTGTTTCTACTTCGCCCCATAGAATGTTGTCCCTCCTACCTCTTCTGGAGGTAGGAGGGACCCTGATCATATAGGGCCCTATGGGTGATCACCAGAGTTTTGAATTTAATTCGTGCCTCCACCGGAAGCCAATGCAAAGAGCGCAAATAGGCGCGCACACTACACCTGCAAGATATACCCAGCAGGAGTCTAGCAGCCGTGTTCTGAACAACCTGCAATTTGTTCAGGAGGTAGCCAGGGATGCCGGCATAAAGTGCATTGGCATAATCCAAGCGAGACAGAATTAAAGCACGGACCACCGTTTCTTTGGCTGGTCTAGAGAGAAAAGGCAAACACTTCCTCAAAGCTTTTAATGTGCCGAAACAAGACCCTGCCAGCTTTTTAACCTGAATGGAGAAGGACAGATTCTCATTGAACCAGACCCCCAGATTTTTTGCAGCCATACCCATAGCATTAGGCATGGGGAAGCCAGGAGGCCATTGCATCTCTCGGAAGTTAGCTGGAAAAGCACCATACAAGAGAACCTCTGATTTCTCCTCATTACATTTTAACTGTGCCTGAGCAAGCCAGCCAAAGATCGAAGAAAGACAATGTTGCACTGCAAGGACTGAGTCCACTGCCCTATCTCAAGAAAACAGGAGCTGGGTATCATCAGCATAGGCCATCACCCTAGCCCCCAGTGATTCCGCTAAATAAATCAGCGGAGTCACATAGATGTTAAAAAGAACGAGACTAAGGGATGACCCCTGAGGGACACCTGTAGCTACCTGCTGAGGCTCTAAAACACAAGGTGGTAGCCAGATCTGCTGTGAGCGGTCTTCCAAAAAAGATTTAACCCAATGCCAGACCGAACCAGAAATCCCAATCTCCGAAAGGCGGGTCAGAAGCAAAGAGTGCGGTACAGTGTCGAATGCCGCCGACAGATCGAGCATAACCAAAGCCGCTCTCCCGCCGGCGTCCAGACACCATCAAATTGCCTCTGTCACCTCCAGCAAAGCAGACTCCGTGCTAAACGAAGCACGGAATCCCGATTGAGCCGGATGCAACAGGTCTGATCCCTCAACAAAATTAGTCAACTGCTTGGTGACGACCTTCTCACAAACCTTAGCCAATCTTGGAAGCAGTGATATGGAGCGATAGTTTCCCGGTATCATTGGGTCGAGGGACGACTTCTTAAGAAGGGGAAGGATTTGAGCCTGTTTCCAAGATAACGGAACCCGACCTTCCAACAAGGACATATTAACAATTTTGTTGACTTCGAGATTAATCATGTCCGCAACCGCAGCCAAAAGTCTAGAGGCACAGGGATCGGTCGGAGAACCCGACTTCAGGGACGTAAGAATTTTAAGCGAGCAAGCTGGCTCAATAGGCTCAAAAATAGATAGAGTGTTCGTAGGAGTGGCGGTTAGCCAGCCCGACAAACAGCCCGAAAATAGCCGAAGTACTTGGAGTAAAGCTGGCTTGTATAGAGCAGATCTTATCCAAGAAAAATGTAGCAAGAGTGTTGCACCAAGTTTCTGAGACTGGTGCAGCTCGAGCTTGGGCACTCGGTGACATAAAGCTTTGCACGATAGAGAATATTTCTTTAGAGTTATTGTTGGCCTGATCAATCCGTAAAGAAAAATAGCAACTTTTGGCAGCTGCTATAGCGGAGTAGTAGCTTTTTTGTTTGGCTCTAAGTGACTTTTTTGCCGGGAGGCCATAGTTGCTAGCGCGCCATGCACGTTCCAGTACTTTACACTCATGTTTCAAGGCTTTCATTTCAAGGGTAAACCATGGTTTAGAGGGAGAATCTCTGGCCAACTTGGGCCGGCAAGGAGCGGAAAGAGCCGAAACAGAGGCAGCAATCCAATCAGTAAAGCTGGACAGTTTACCCTCAAGATCTTCCTGGGGAGTAGGCCGAGACGCAGCCAAAGCCATAGAAAACTGAGTAGGGTCAATTTTTCTAACAATTGGTGGATGATGGCAGTCAACCTGTCTAGCCTGCTGGGTAATATCCCAAGAGAAACAGACAAGAAAATGATCAGACCAGGATACCGGCAAAGGCTTAGCCACCAGAATCGGGAAATTAGTCTCAGTGACAAACAACAAATCCAAGGCATTGTCAATGACCAGATCAAACACATCCATATGATGCTTCCTTAAAGATCTAGCGTTAATAAGGGCCGCACTAATACGCAAGGCCCTTACAGCTCCCTTGGACTGCTGGTCAGGCGGCCTGGCCGGCATCAATGTAAACCCACACTCAGGACACACAGAGTCCAACTGAGGGATCAAGGAAAGGCCTCCCTGTGAACGACACAGGGGAGGCCGAAGAGACTTCAATAATTCCCCCTGTAATTGCAAGCGGTTAACAACCGAGGGCCCTGATCGGGTAGCATGATTGGCCCTGGCCGCTGAATCGGTGCGGACGGGCGCATACGGGCTTGCCTTTGGTGCGCCTTCGGCGCGCCCGCTGCGCGTCCGTGTAAAGGCCATTAAATAACGTTACCCAGGGCGGCGTGTAGCGTGCTGAGACTAGAGCGCTAACCGCCGAAGTCAAACGGCACAACAAGATGGCCGCTGAGACGAAAACTGGCCGCAGGAAAGTGCAAGTAAAAGGAAGAATGGAGTTTAACACACTCCGAGCTCAGGAGAGCTAGAATCAGTTTCAAACACAATTTTCGAAGCTCCCCTGTAAATTCCCAATCACGTTCTTGGTGGAAGCAATTTAAACACAATAGTAGGAAGCCCCCCAATAGATTCCCCAATAATAAAACAACAAAAACAAGGTTAAAAATCTTCGTATTTAAAAAGGTACAACTATGAAAACGGACCTTTCCAGAGCGCTACACGCCCGAGCACAGCCCCTTAAGTAACGTTACCCAGGGCGGCGTGTCGTGTGCCGAGACTAGAGCGCTAACCGCTGAAGTCAAACGGCACAACAAGATGGCCGCTGAGACGAAAACTGGCCTCAGGAAAGTGCAAGTAAAAGGAAGAACAGAGTTTAATACCCTCCGAACTCCGAGGTGTAATGCTAAAGCATGGAGATGTATATTTCGGTGTGCACTTCATTTCTCTAAACACAACTAATGCTTGGTGATTTTGTACACATGCAGATGGAAAATGTTAGGGATGTAATTAATTGCTTTTCACTGAGGTTTTTCATATGGAATTTGTAAAAGGATATGTTATTTTTATTTGTGTTGGTTGTGTTGTATGTTATGTGTTTGTTTGTGTGTGATGTCAAATGCCCTATAGTTTTCCGATTCATTCATATTTGTATTTTTGTAAGTGTGCATCAGCCATGTTAAAATTTTTACACCATGCTTTGTATGGATCTCTGTAAAATGTAATTGCATTTGAATTTTATGCCAAGTTTCTGAGAGGAATAGAAGGTCTGGTTCTTCCGATTGGATCAAGTCTAGTACATCAGCATGATGTTTCACTAAGGAGCGATAGTTAAGACTGAGAATTTTAAGAGTCTGAGGAGGGGGTTTAGCAACAGGGCCTTCACCTCCGCCAGTATACCCGCATTGATTGCAGTGGGGCAGCCCATCAGCAGGGCGTCCTGCCTGTTTAATAGAAGGGTTGAAGCTAGTTCTAAGTTGGAGAATTTATTTGGCAGAATATGCCAGTCTATTTGTCACCAAATCAGCAGAGTGCCTGGCGCCTGGCAACGTCCAGTGCGGATGGGCGCAGACGGGCTTGCCTTAGGCGCGCCTTTGCCCGCTGCATGCATCCGCTGCGTGTCCGCACCGCGACCGTCTTGAAAAGGTAGGGGGGCACAACTGGCTCCTCCCCGCCTCGCATCTGACAGGGCAAGGCCACCCAATCAGTGCAAAACATGTCGCTTGCGGCAGAAGGCCAAAAATTAGGAGGGTGAAACCACTGCAAGGAAGTAGCAAGAGCGCCGTGAAGGTAAAAACACAACAATGGCTAAAAACAATTCAAAGGACCCTGTCCCACACCACAGAAGCACTCACTCAAAGTAGTCGGTTTTAACGGATTCCTGAGTCCACACTGCGGCGGTCTTGAAAAGGCAGGGGGGCACAACTGGCTCCTCCCCGCCTCACATCTGATTGGCACTGCCAGATGGAGAAGTTTATTGGAACTCTGTAACCTGCAGGCAACTCTGCTCCTGTAAGGTCTCACTAATCAGAGGGAAAACATTGCTGTTAGATGTCTGTAGTTTCTCTGCAGAGTGAGTTATAGCTCAGTGATCAAATGTTTGAGCCTGTAAGATTAGTGAAGCCTCAGTGACAGCTTGGCTGTCAAATAGGTGAGTTCATAAAATCTGCTCTGTAACTGAGTGATAGATTTGTTGCAATAGGCCTTACAAATAAAATACTAGATTGATAATAGCTCATACCTGGGATGTTTTTCACTGAGGAGTTCTGAGTGACACCAAATAGACAACACATGTGAGGCTCAAGCTGCTATGATTTTACCTAAAACCCACGGTGAAAAACATCCATTATTCAGTGTTACCTATCTATAATTTTATGTTATATATGGCCCACCCACATCATCTGTCCCTACTTTGAACATCTGCCCCTACTTTGAAGTATTATGTAGGAAAAGAGAAGTCATGGGTAAGCCATATATAATTTTGCCTCTCCTCTTCGTCCCAAATGTGGAAAAAATACCTGGCCTTCTGCACTCCACTTATTCACAACAGGGAGCTTTAGAGGGAAAATGATAGCCCATCAATCATTTAAACAACAAAATTCTGGCTGTAACAGGCAATATCCATTTATTTTGAGTAGGACTGGTGTAGGGGGGTATCCACCTCGGCCAACAATTGTTTTCATCAATTACACAGTCAGATCCAGTCCTCATTACCCAATATTTTGATTATTTTATCAAAAAGAAATGTAAGTCAGATCACTCTTCACAAACATACCCTCAACAAACAGGTGTAAGTGTACCACAGAAAAATGTGCGTGAAAATGATAAAGTACCTCACGTGCGCAACACCAGAGGAGCTACTGGCAGGTTCTCACCAGCTTGCCCACGCTTTTATCATCATCGGTAACTTTCTCATATAGAAAGAAAAATTGTGTCCAGTAAAGAAAGTGTAAAGAGGTGAGAATAGTGATGAATATATCTTCAAATAGAAAAGACCCCGTGATATACAAGAGACAGTATGTCTCAAGAGACAGTAAAATTGAGCTAAGACTCACATTTATGGTTTGACCCTTTTTAATCCGAATAGTGAGCTTGCTCAACATTAAAAACACAGAATATTGTAAACCGATTCCATGTAGGCCAACATGTTTCATTGCCTGTATGTCTTTGCGGCAAATTCGTCAGGGCTTCGAGGTCAGCAATCACCTCACTAGAGATCTGACTTTGTATATCGAGTGACTGACAAACAAACAAACAAACCTAAATTGTTAAAATTAAAAACACCACCAGTTGCAACTTCCTTCAAAGCAGGTACTAATTTGTCAAATCACAGACTGATTGTAAAACAGATACTGTAATTGTAAAACACTATATTTACCAGGTGGCAGCCAAGGGCCCACGTACCAGCTCCCACCATGCCAAAGGGTGTGTACCTCTTACACTCTGACCCTTAGTAAACAGCACCTCCGTTGCTTAGAATTTATCTGTGGAAACATACATATCACCTCATTATGTCTGAAAGATATGAGGACGATGCCCATGAATCGATACATCACATTCCCCGTACTTGTGTTAAAAATCGTAATCAAGGCCTTTAGTTTCACTACTCAAGATCTCCGAACAAACGCCTTTGTTTGTTGTAATTACATCAATTGTCATGTGCGGAACGGACGTGTTGAACTCAAACCCGGTCCTTCTATATTCACCAATATGCGGTGTGTAATTAATCACCCCCATCCTTTCACGCTATACTGGCCGTACGTATTTAAAATCAGCCACTTCTGCTCAAACCCGAGCCTTCTTTATTCACCATTGGGCGGTGTGTAAATTATCACACGCGTTCTTTCACACTGTGCCCCTCAGCTCACATACTCTTACCGCATCCGTACGTCCGTCACACGTTATCTCATCCTGGAGTTTGGATGCGGAAGAGATTTCATTATTTAAAATACTGCAGCCGGAAGGAGGAGAATCACGTGCCCAACCCCCGGTCTCTGCGTATTGTAGTTTATCCAGTTGTTAATCTTGGCGCCCTCTTAGAATTGCAAATCTTCTCCCGATCACGCATTTTTCTTAAGCATTATGGTACCAATGCGTTTACCAAACTTATTCATATCATAGAGCGACTCATCTTTTTATGAATATTCTGCAAAGATTTTTTATATATGGACTTCTATCAATCTAACCATTTCGGGAAACAAATATGTATCTGAAAGGGGTTCCCATGAGGTTAGAGATCAACCATTTCACCATAGTTAAAATGAACACTCGCTGTCACTCTCATTATACTTGTGTGATGTATCTGGGATGTAATGTCTTATTGCCTCCCATCTCATATTAGAAATATCATTATATACGAGGTTCATTAATTCTGATTTATACAATAATAGTGTCATTTTGCACCTAATTTATCTCCATATAGTGCGAAAGGATGGGGTTGATTATTTACACACCGCGTATTGGTGAATATAGAAGAACCGAGTTTGAGTTCAACACGACAATTGATGTAATTAACACAAACAAAGGCGTGTGTTTGGAAATCTTGAGTAATGAACTAAAGGCCTTGATTACGATTTTTAGCACTAGTACGGGGAATGTGATGTATCGATTTATGGGTATTGTCCTCATATCTTTCAGAAAATTATGAGGTGATATGTATGTTTCCACAGATAAATTCTAAGCAATGGAGGTGCTGTTTACTAAGGGTCAGAGTGTAAGAGGGACACACCCTTTGGCATGGTGGGAGCTGGTACGTGGACCCCTGGCTGCCCCTGGTACATATAGTGTTTTACAATTACAGTATCTGGGGCTATGTCTCAGTCTGTGATTTGACAAATTAGTGCCTGCTTTGAAGGAAGTTGCAACTGGTTTGCTGCAAAGACATACAGGCAATGAAACATGTTGGCCTACTTTGAATCTGTTTACAACATGCTGTGTTTTTAATGTTGAGCAAGCTCACTATTCGGATTAAAAAGGGTGAAACCATAAATGTGAGTCTTAGCTCAATTTTACTGTCTCTTCAGATATACTGTTTCTTGTATATCACGGGTCTTTTCTTTTTGAAGATATATTCATCACTATTCTCACCTCTTTACACTTACTTTACTGGACACAATTTTCCTTTCTATGTGAGAAAGTTACCGATGATGATAAAAGCATAGGCAAGCTGGTGAGAACCTCTGGTGTTGCGCACGTGAGGTACTTCCTCATTTTCACGCACATTTTTCTGTGGCACACATACACCTGTTTGTTGAGGGTATGTTTGTAAAGAGTGATCTGACTTGCATTTCTTTTTTATAAAATAATCAAAATAATGGGTAATGAGGACTGGATCAGACTGTGTAATTCATGAAAACAGTTGTTGGGCCGAGGTGGATTACCCCCTACACCAGTCCTACTCAAAATAAATGGATATTGCCCGTTACAGCCAGATTTTTGTTTTTTAAATGGTTGATGGGTGGAGGGTGATCTGGCTATAATTTTCCCTCTAAAGCTCCCTGTTGTGAATACGTTGTGAACAGCGGATCAGCCGCGAGAGCTTCTATATAATTGATCTATGACACCAACCAGTTTGGCCTCCTTCTCATATAGCTGGTTTTGTGAATACTGATATTTATTATCCGTGCTTGTCTCTATCTGTGGAATTAACTATCATAAGTGTTCTTACTGTGGAGTATGGACAGGAACTGTTTAGTATTTTCAGATGGCCAAATCGCTTCTATATTTTCTTTGCTGTTCCCGGACTCTTCTCTTGGTAGCACCATTTCAGCAAGAGAAGAATGGGAGAAACTGAGCAACACTAAAAAGCGAGAGTGGCGTTGCACGGGGCGTTGATGACCGAATATGTTCGAGCAGGTGCCGCCCCAGCGAGCCTCTTGGGGAGAATAGAACCTAGAATATTTTTGGAGGATAAACAATTACGGGTGGACTGGCGCTATATTGCTAATAAGTACACCAGTGATTGGTTAATCTTGATTATTCAAACTGCCAAGAAATTAAGTGAAGAATTTTTTTTTTTTTTTATAACTTTATTTTTACCATTTCTTGCTCATACACAACCAGGTAAATCATCAACATAACTGCACAAAGTCAATGCAGCATTTTCAGTATTGATACACAACATGTCAGTATTTAACAACGAGGAACACAGTTAAGTATTTGCAATTTCCGCTCATCTCACCACAGACCCCAGTTCGTATATAAGTCCAAAGGCCGACAGTCCAAGCCACAAATACAAAGCGCTCAGCGAGACACGTAAGCTTAGACATCAATCTAGTTCAGGAGAAAGTTTACATCAAGCCACCCACATCCCCGTTCCACCTTCACGCCCTCACACCAAGAGTACAGAGCACATCAAGAACCCAGGAAAACCATCGCCATGTCACTGTATCACCCACCCAGTCCGCGAATGGGTCTAAAGGGCCCTGAGTCTAAAATCCATCCATTAACATGACATGTTCAACACCAGAATCTACGTGGGGGCTTCAGGGGTACGTAGCAGGAGATATTGTTTAAGTGGTTCCCATATATCCCTGGGTCTTGAGCTTCGGGGCAATGTTTCTGCATATATGGAGCTCTGATCCTGACTCTAGATCAAGTGAAGAATTGTTAAAAGAAATTCTAGAGTTGGAAGAAACCATAAAAAGGGATACAACTATCACTGACGCAAAGGAGCTGCTATTGCGAATCCAAGGGGATTTGGCAGATTATAAAAGTTATATGGTGAATCAAAAAATAATAGGTCTTAAAAGAAATCTTGAGAGGTACTCCCACGAATGCGCGTTCTCATATGTGGGGGACAAGTATTACCAGCCAGGGAACAAGCAGGCACCACAAGTTAGTTACCAGAGAGGTGGATGCCTACAAGTGAGAAGAACCCCTCAAAATTGGACTTTCGACAACACCTCTAGTGAAGAGGAGGAGGGTGCACAGTCATCTAATCAAGGGAGGGTAGATTTAATCCTCAGGCACAGTCCAACCAAGATCTAGGGGCATTGCTACGCTATTTTTTTAGGGCAGAATCAGCGGGGCAACAGAGGGGGGGGACAAAGAGGCAGAGGCCGTGCACGTCAGAATCAGGCTCAAGATCAGGCATGGCAGACTTACTCACCAAGGATAACCCGCAGTCGAGGCAGGACCCCGATGTAAACAATATTGTGGTAAATCTATCTGATCACCAGTTGACACCAAGTGGGTTGAGGGTCCTAAATAAAGGACTGGGGTATGTTTCGACCCCTCGCCGTGGTCCTTTTAAATGTAGGATGGAGTTGCAGAAGATAATGAGAAAGATCAAGATAAAAATATTTTTTGCTAACAAGGAAGCGGATCCACCATCATTGTTTTCTACTAACCTTCATCACCCCTCGCAGTTCTGCCCTCCCAGTTCCTCAGTAGGACCAGAGGTACTGGTGTTTGAACAAAGGGTACTTGAGTATATTGATGCATTGGAACAATCAGATAAACAGCGCACTTTCAATAACATGAGTCGCAATGATTGGCAGGCAATAAAGGCTTTGCAGGATAACGATACAATAACTATAAAGTCCGCCGATAAAGGCGGGGCTGTAGTTATAATGAACACCACCGACTATAATGCAGAAGTCATGAGACTCCTAGGAGTACGTGAGAATTATCAACCACTCCCCAGAGACCCAGTGGGTGAACTCCACGATATGATTAAATCCATGGTTACACAAGCTAAAGATAAGAAATGGATTACTAATAAGGAGGCAGATTTTTTGATTAACACCAAGCCCAGGACTCCGGCATTCTATATACTGCCTAACATTCATAAGGCCCAATGTTCGCCACAGGGACACCCGATAGTTTCGGGAATTTCGTCTGTCCTGGAACCCTTGTCACAATTTGCTGACTTCTTTTTGAGGGAGGCAGTACTAAAACAACCGTCCTATGTTCAGGACACGACTGACGTTTTGACTATTCTTAAAGATCTAGATTTGGATTCTACTCAGCAGTTTCTAGTTACAATTGACATTCAGTCTTTGTATACCAGCATACCCCAAGAGGCCACGCTGGTGGCAGCAGCACGTGCCCTTGGGGCACAGGATTGGTTTTATGATACCCCTCAGTCATTTGTGATGCAATGCGTAGAGCTGGCCCTTACTCGCAATTACTTCAGCTATAAGAACAAGCTGTTTTTGCAAGTGTCCGGAACATCGGCGCCCAGTCTGGCCTGCATTTATGTGGGCCAGTTTGAGGAACATTTCCTCCACCATCTGTCAAACCCCTTCCAGAGATAAATTTGCCTCTGGAAAAGGTATATAAATGATGTCTTGTGTATATGGTCCGACTCTGAAAGCTGTCTCCTTGAGTTCTTGGAATGGCTGAATGGCCTTGATAAATGCCTGAGGTTTACATGGACCATTAGTAAGCAACATGCGGTCTATCTTGATCTAGACATCACAGTGGCTGACAACAAATTGAGCACTAGTGTGCAGTAAAAGCCTACGGATAGGAAGTCGTTATCGCATTATCAATCGTTCCATCTGAGAGCTTTACGGGATAATCTCCCAGTGAGACAGTTTTTAAGATACTGTAGGAATTGTTCCACTACAAGTAAATATATGCAGCAGTCTGAAAATCTGGCTCATAAATTGACATATGGGCCTATCCCAAAAGGGTAGTGAATAGAGCGTTTAAGAGGGCTCGTAATACCCCTCGGGAAGCTCTCCTAAAAAGGAATGTTAAACAGCCTAGTTATTGTCTGCCAGTCGTTTTGACTTTTGACCCTCTGTCCTCGAAAATTCGTCAGGCTATAAGAAAACATTGGTCATTATTGTCAACAGCTGAGTACAAGATGCCACAGCCTAGGTTTGCGTTCAAGCGTGCATGTAATCTGAAGGACAAACTAGTGCACACGCGGCCTGTGCAACACACTAAGAACACATCCATTCTGTCTGGACACTAACCGTGTGGGAGTTGCTCAGTATGTGACCTGACTGAAAAAACTAGCAGTGTGCAGTTGGTGAGTGGAAAAACTTGGTATCTAAATAAATTCAGCAACTGCAACTCTGTTAATTTAATATACAGACTTACATGCCAATGCGGGTTACACTACATTGGTTTAACTTCACGCAAGATTAAGGTACGTATTGAGGAACATTTGAGCACCATAAAATATGGAAAATTGACCACACGATTGGTGCAGCACTTTTTCTTGAATATCGGCATCACCATAGAGCATTGAAATGGGTCATGTTGGAGAAAGTAGTGGGCGAGACAGGTAGTCTTGATAAGATACTGGCCATAAAAGAGGCCCGTTGGATTTTTTCTGAAAAAGCTGACCAGCTTGGTTTGAACGATCAAATTGAATGGAATAAAATCAGCATATAGTTCGATCAAGAAAGGGAGAATATTTGTGTCTAGGGCTATTTAGAAAAATGGCTTGCTTCCTTGGGTTCAGTGATATTGTGTAGACATATATTGTTACACCAAAATGAGTTCAAGAAAACAATATGTCTTGACAATGTAATATGGTTTTAATATAATTGAGAAAGGAACGATGTTGGTGCATTTGAAATATGAAGACACATTGATAAGAAGCAGAATGTGTCAAAATGTAAGTGCTTCTTATATAAAGAGAGATAGATAAAATGACACTCTATTATTGTATAAATCAGAATTAATGAACCTCGTATATACTGATGAGCATGAATGATATTTCTAATATGAGATGGGAGGCAATAAGACATTACATCCCAGATACATCACACGAGTATAATGAGAGTGACAGCGAGCACTCGTTTTAACTATGGTGAAATGGTTGATCTCTAACCTCAGTTGGTCCCCTCTGGAAACACCTTTAAGATACATATTTGTTTTCTGAAATGGTTAGATTGATAGAAGTCCATATACAAAAAATCTTTTTGGAATATTCATAAAAAGATGAGTCGCTCTATGATATGAATAAGTTTGGTAGACGCATTGGTACCATAATGCTTAAGAAAAATGTGTGATCGGGAGAACATTTGCAATTCTAAGATGGCGCCAAGATTAACAACTGGATAAACTATAATTCGCAGAGACCTGGGGTTGGGCACGTTACACGCCTACTTCCGGCTGTGGTATTTTAAATAATCAAATGTTTTCCGCATCCACACACCAGGATGAGATAACGTGTGATGCGGTGACAGCATGTGAGCTGAGGGGCGCAGCGTGAAAGAAAGCGTGTGATAATTTACACACTGCACAATGGTGAATGAAGAAGGCTTGGGTTTGAGCAATAGTGGCTGATTTTAAATACGTTCGGCCAGTATAGCGTGAAAGGATGAGGGTATTTATTTACACACCGTGTATTGGTGAATATAGAAGGACCGGGTTTGAGTTCAACACGTCCGGTCGGCACATGACCATTGATGTAATTAACATAAACAAAGGCGTGTGTTTGGATATCTTGAGTAGTGAAACTAAAGGCCTTGATTACGATTTTTAACACGAGTTATGTGATGTATCGATTTATCGGCATCGTCCTTAGATCTTTCAGACATAATGAGGTGATATGTATGTTTGCACAGATAAATTCTAAGCAACAGAGGTGCTGTTTACTAAGGGTCAGAGTGTAAGAAGTACACACCCTTTGGCATGGTGGGAGCTGGTACGTGGGCCATTGGCTGCCACCTGGTAAATATAGTGTTTTACAATTACAGTATCTGGGGCTATGTCTCAGTCTGTGATTGGACAAATCAGTACCTGCTTTGAAGGAAGTTGCAACTGGTTTGCTGCAAAGACATACAGGCAATGAAACAAGTTGGCCTACTTTGAATTGGTTTACAACATGCTGTGTTTTTAATGTTGAGCAAGCTCACTATTCGGATTAAAAAGGGTCAAACTATAAATATGAGTCTTAGCTCACATGTCTCTTGTATATCACGGGGTCTTTTCTTTTTGAAGACATATTCATCACTATTCTCACCTCTTTACATTTTCTTTACTGGACACAATTTTTCTTTCTATATGAGAAAGATACCTATGATGATAAAAGCGTGGGCAAGCTGGTGAGAACCTGCCAGTAGCTCCTCTGGTGTTGCGCACGTGAGGTACTTTCTCATTTTCACGCACATTTTTCTGTGGTACACATACACCTGTTTGAGGGTATGTTTGTGAAGAGTGATATTTTTTTTTTATAAAATAATCAAAATAATGGGTAATGAGGACTGGATCAGATTGCGTAATTGATGAAAATAGTTACCTATGATGATAAAAGCGTGGGCAAGCTGGTGAGAACCTGCCAGTAGCTCCTCTGGTGTTGCGCACGTGAGGTACTTTCTCATTTTCACGCACATTTTTCTGTGGTACACATACACCTGTTTGTTGAGGGTATGTTTGTGAAGAGTGATATTTTTTTTTTATAAAATAATCAAAATAATGGGTAATGAGGACTGGATCAGATTGCGTAATTGATGAAAATAGTTGCTGGCCCGTGGTGGATACCCCCTTACACCAGTCCTACTGAAAATTAATGGATTTTGCCCGTTACAACCAGACTTCTCCACTCCACCCCTACCACTCTCTGTGCTTTTCCTTTCCTCCCGAAAGCTGTGCTCCCTCTTCCCAGCTCTGCTCGAAAAAGGCTGTCACAGAGCCCCGCCAGAGCACTCTTACATTCATTTATGACATAACAGCAGTGGTTAAGAAGTTCTGATACTTACTATTGGTCCATCATAGCCCATGAGATCTGTGGCATACAATGTGTAGATCTTCAGAATTTCTGTAATCGAATGATAGGTTTACTGTGCACTACTCAGATGTATGTAATATGTGAGATAGGTTTCTGTTAGTTATATGATGCATGTCTCTGTATGATCTCTACAGCCCAGTGGGGGCAGCTGATTCTGTAACATGATGATTTGCTGCCTGATCCTGGAAGATAACTATCATCTATGGGGTGCCTTTTCTAACCATGGCTTCAGTTTGGCTGATGTTTTGACCTGATGCCCAAGTTTTCTGTCTAAGCCTATACGATCTATAACCTGTCCAGAGCCTGAGAGACCCTTGTAGTGTTGGATATCTTTGCTGCATGAAGTCTGAGTACTCTTTAACATAACAGTCAACTCTGGGGCCTGAGCTTATAATATCTGTGTAACAGGTTAGATAGGTGTGACCTACGAGATATCTTTTCAGCTCAAAGCTGACTCCTGTATTAAGATTGTTAAATCTGTAATAGCCCAATTCTCTAAAGCCAGACACTATTATATATAGGCTTTCCTGTTTTCAGTTTCTATTTTTGGTAAATTCTGGTGGTGTTTTTTCAGTGTTTTCCAGTGAATTCAATACCTTCAAAAAACAGTGGTTATCAGTGATTACCCATTTCCGCGCCATTAAAAACAACAGAAACAGTGTTTTTCCGGTGTTTATGCAACGTTTTGCTTTTATTATTGCTTGCTTTCCGCACTGATAATGCATGACATATAGAAAGTGTACGCACAGTGTATGTGAGGTACAAATACATTTTTACAAATCAGTACACCATAAAATACCTTCTTCAGTGAGTCTTTTGTCATGCACACTCACTCTTTCCTTCCCATGTAAACTTCTATCTGTGAAAAGGCCCTCTCAACATTGACGGATGCATGATTGTTTTACAGGAAGGAGCATGTGCTCCAAACCATCAAACCAGGGCCGCAGCAGGCTGTGGCCAGATCATGGCTCAGACCAGGGCACATGGGAAGGGTTCATCCACAGCAGAGGCAAGGAGGGGCCCTCAGTGAGCACCATACGGCTGTCCTACTCTAGCGACAGCTCTTGCGCATGTTTTACCAAATGTTTTTGCTCCCGAATTCTCAATTCACCTCTTGATTGCAGTAACATTATTACTGCTGGGGGCCCTATCCCCCAAAGGTAATGCCCAACTGTAGATTAGGGCCTCAGTAGGGTCTGTCTACAGCATGCACCTCTACCAACCCTGCGGTCATACACAACAGAGTAGCTACTTACTCGATGAACCAGAAAGCACCTTGGGGCCTCTACAAGAGGTAGGAGAGCGCTATGGCAGCACGATTGCAGTGATATGCTGAATTTGTAAGAGCAATATCAACATATGCCTCTTAATGTTCAGTGGAAATTGGTATTTTGTGCTCACTTTGTGACTGCATCAGCTTTGTAGAGCTGCTGCCAGACCGCTAAGATCACAGCATAGTGCTACCTGACTCTGAATACCAGTCTCAGGTAGCTCAGGGAGTGCAGCAGACCAGTCAGCAATGTATGCCTGATGGTGCTGACATAGTAGCTACACCACACAAGGCCTAGTTGGATCCCTAGTCTGTCTGATTTTCTGACACATTTCAGCTGGAGACCGCTTTGCTAATGTAGTCCCTGAGGGTACGCCAAGTGTCAAAGTACTGTGCAGAGCGACATTATATGGTCTTTCCATGACTGGGTTGGTACGATCACAATCTAGTACCACCTGACTTAAAATCCTTGTTCCTCATAGAGCTGAGACAGGAGTGAAGTCAGCATAAAAACACCCACTCTATGCACAGGCCCACAAGTGAGGCACCAGCTATCTCGTTCAAACATCTAGTCTTCTGGGTTTTCTGTTGCCGCCAGAGAGGCTGTTTGTTCCAGGAATGGACCCTGATAGAGGCTGGTCAAGGAAGAGGGTTGACAAAGATCCGACCATAGTTGCCAGATGTGTGTATGAGCTGAAAATGGATAATACATTTGGAGTTGTTCAGTGCAGGGAGCTCCAAAGAGATGCAAGGCACTGTGCCAACAGATCTAGATTCAAGGTACACCATTAACATATATAAGCACTCTGCCAACAGATAAAAAGTGTAGCAGCATATGAAAGGTGCATTGCTACAAATACAAAGGCTTGTTACGGCACCTCATTTGTTGATGCCAGAAGATGGAGTGGTTAGACATCGGTAGCAGCCACCACATCCTCTCAAGGAACGAGTCAAGTACTGAGAGCTCCGAGACACTCCTACCCCTCTGCGGTCTCGGTGGTGACTGCTGGAGGGTGGACAGCATCACTCACACGCTTTATCACTGAGGCCTTGTGAGAACCACTTGATGGGGATTCTGAAATCCTACTTTGGGACAGAAAGTGGCAAGTGTTCTTTCAAAAAACTAGCCCGCTTGGCCCATAACCAGCCCACCCACAGAACCTTCCTTCTTCCCCTCGCCTATTTATGCAGCTTTCTGGAGAGATTTGCCTTCGGTAATTATCAAGTGCAGTTAAAGGAAATGTAAATGTGTGGGGGCGGGGCTGTGGTCTTTCTTTCTAAGTGGTGCTGAGCAGCCAGGCTGTTAATTTTAAAATTGTTAAAAGGCACTGAGCCACCTCTCTGTTAAAGGAAGAGGGAAGGTTTGTGCTCCACACCCCCCAGCGCCACTCAAAGGGATAGCATAGGAGACAGAATTTTGAAACCAAACTGTGTACATAAAGGCAAAATGTGCGTGTGAAATGGGTCCACGGTTGCAGCTTGACAGCCACCTGCCCCATAATGCCCTTCCTGTAAGCAATAAAGCGCCCCTTTTGTGACTTTCCCTATATTTGAATGTACCCCTTTTCAGTGCCCTTATATAGAATGTGCTGCTTTTGAGGTTTTCTCTTTAGCTATGAAACAGCTAGTTTTGTGCTCTGCTTGCGTGTTATAAAGATCTTCTTTTGGGGTTGCCAGCATATTGTTTAGCACTCCTATTATGACCTAGCCATATTTCACAACTAACCCCCCAATTCTTATTTACGTGGATATTGTGAGGTACTCCCTTTTGTGACGTGCCTCGATGCTACAATGCTCGCCTAAGTGACTTGCTTATATGTTGCACTACACCCCTATTTTCTGACTTGCGTGTTTATTATTTTTTTGTAGTAGGGATTCACTTCCCTGCTGTGTTTGTATGTTTGGCTTGTGTGTATACTCTGAGGCCAATGCGGCTATCTGCTTAATGTGGCCCTGAGGACGCCTCAAGGTACTATAGAATGTACAGATGTCAACTTAAATGTACCAAAGCTCTGCCTGCACACGTTATTAATATTTCCTAACCTCAGGTTTTTATTAATGCGGCAAAAACAGGCGAGGTTTATATTGAATTCTATTTATATGAGAGGCAGGGGATAAAAACAAAATACAAAGAATGTTGAAATACTGAGCCAACCAGTATTAACCGTACATGCCAACCCTCCCGATTCAGATGGGAGACTACCGATTTCAAGGCTAGTCTCCCGCCTCCCGATTCCTGCAAGCAAAACCCCGATTCCTCTGGGTTTCAGCAGACAGGGCTTGGTATTGCGTAACTTGTTAATTCTTCCAGCAATAGTCAGAGTGGCGATGCAGGGGTTCTAGAAGGGGTGAAAACCCAACTAAGCCCCATTAACAAGCGAATGGTCTTTTAAAGACCTGTGAAGTACTCGGGGGCGGCTGTGTGTGTGCCTGGGCTGCCACACAGGTGGGGTGGGGGGGGGGGTTGGTATATGCACTGCCAGCAACCTGCCAGGCCAGTGAGTACAGAACACTTGCATCACCCTCTCTCTGCCTGGCATTGCGCTCCATGCTTCTGAAAGGGAAGAAAAAAACGTGCATTTGCGTTTCAAATGTCCAGTCCTGCAGCAGCACACTTCCAAAGCCCATACATGACAGTATCCCGATTCAAGGCCCCATTCTCCCGATTTTCTTAATAAAATCTCCCACTTTGCGCTTCTGAAATGTTGGCATGTATGGTATTAACAAACATGTTAAACCCTCCTTCTTGTAAAACGTACATAAGATTGATGAAATGCTGAGCTAACCATTACCAACTAAAACATGCTTTGCCTTCCTGGAAGACGTAGATAGACTGCTGAAATGCTGATCCCACGATGCATAACTAAAAGGACCCATCCATACCGCAGGACGAGCATAAGCAGCTGAAATGTTGAGCCAGTTTTAACCACTGAATCACGTTGCACCTCCCACAAGACGCACTAGTGCTGCAGCTGTCTTTGTCTCGAGCCAGCAGCCCAAAGAAGTATCCTGGCCAGTGAGGCGAGCCGAGGGATTCCTTAAATTATCTGATTAATTTAATGACCTGGTCACCTTCACATAAGGTTGCATCCCAAACCGGTCCTAGGAAGCTTGTTTCTGGTCCAGGGAAGGCATGGCTTGGCAGTTTGGGCTGGACTGTTCCCATGAGGCACAGGGTCAGACTGATTTGCACATGGCCATGTCTGAACTGGGGTGGCAGAGTGGGCTAAAAAATGGTGATGGATCAAACCCAGATCTGTTGACTGGGTGTGAGTGTTTGATTGGTTCTGATGCTCCGTCCATCACCACCCCCTTTTGTACTGCTTTGTTTGCCATAAGTTGGCAGGGTATGCTCAGACGTGAGACCCTTGCTCACTTTGCCACTGGATTCAAGAAAGCCTGGCTGAAGACGGCTGAAATGCCAGAAACCGGTCCTAGGAAGCTTGTTTCTGGTCCAGGGAAGGCATGGCTTGGCAGTTTGGGCTGGACTGTTCCCATGAGGCACAGGGTCAGACTGATTTGCACATGGCCATGTCTGAACTGGGGTGGCAGAGTGGGCTAAAAAATGGTGATGGATCAAACCCAGATCTGTTGACTGGGTGTGAGTGTTTGATTGGTTCTGATGCTCCGTCCATCACCACCCCCTTTTGTACTGCTTTGTTTGCCATAAGTTGGCAGGGTATGCTCAGACGTGAGACCCTTGCTCACTTTGCCACTGGATTCAAGAAAGCCTGGCTGAAGACGGCTGAAATGCCAGAAACCGGTCCTAGGAAGCTTGTTTCTGGTCCAGGGAAGGCATGGCTTGGCAGTTTGGGCTGGACTGTTCCCATGAGGCACAGGGTCAGACTGATTTGCACATGGCCATGTCTGAACTGGGGTGGCAGAGTGGGCTAAAAAATGGTGATGGATCAAACCCAGATCTGTTGACTGGGTGTGAGTGTTTGATTGGTTCTGATGCTCCGTCCATCACCACCCCCTTTTGTACTGCTTTGTTTGCCATAAGTTGGCAGGGTATGCTCAGACGTGAGACCCTTGCTCACTTTGCCACTGGATTCAAGAAAGCCTGGCTGAAGACGGCTGAAATGCCAGAAACCGGTCCTAGGAAGCTTGTTTCTGGTCCAGGGAAGGCATGGCTTGGCAGTTTGGGCTGGACTGTTCCCATGAGGCACAGGGTCAGACTGATTTGCACATGGCCATGTCTGAACTGGGGTGGCAGAGTGGGCTAAAAAATGGTGATGGATCAAACCCAGATCTGTTGACTGGGTGTGAGTGTTTGATTGGTTCTGATGCTCCGTCCATCACCACCCCCTTTTGTACTGCTTTGTTTGCCATAAGTTGGCAGGGTATGCTCAGACGTGAGACCCTTGCTCACTTTGCCACTGGATTCAAGAAAGCCTGGCTGAAGACGGCTGAAATGCCAGAAACCGGTCCTAGGAAGCTTGTTTCTGGTCCAGGGAAGGCATGGCTTGGCAGTTTGGGCTGGACTGTTCCCATGAGGCACAGGGTCAGACTGATTTGCACATGGCCATGTCTGAACTGGGGTGGCAGAGTGGGCTAAAAAATGGTGATGGATCAAACCCAGATCTGTTGACTGGGTGTGAGTGTTTGATTGGTTCTGATGCTCCGTCCATCACCACCCCCTTTTGTACTGCTTTGTTTGCCATAAGTTGGCAGGGTATGCTCAGACGTGAGACCCTTGCTCACTTTGCCACTGGATTCAAGAAAGCCTGGCTGAAGACGGCTGAAATGCCAGAAACCGGTCCTAGGAAGCTTGTTTCTGGTCCAGGGAAGGCATGGCTTGGCAGTTTGGGCTGGACTGTTCCCATGAGGCACAGGGTCAGACTGATTTGCACATGGCCATGTCTGAACTGGGGTGGCAGAGTGGGCTAAAAAATGGTGATGGATCAAACCCAGATCTGTTGACTGGGTGTGAGTGTTTGATTGGTTCTGATGCTCCGTCCATCACCACCCCCTTTTGTACTGCTTTGTTTGCCATAAGTTGGCAGGGTATGCTCAGACGTGAGACCCTTGCTCACTTTGCCACTGGATTCAAGAAAGCCTGGCTGAAGACGGCTGAAATGCCAGAAACCGGTCCTAGGAAGCTTGTTTCTGGTCCAGGGAAGGCATGGCTTGGCAGTTTGGGCTGGACTGTTCCCATGAGGCACAGGGTCAGACTGATTTGCACATGGCCATGTCTGAACTGGGGTGGCAGAGTGGGCTAAAAAATGGTGATGGATCAAACCCAGATCTGTTGACTGGGTGTGAGTGTTTGATTGGTTCTGATGCTCCGTCCATCACCACCCCCTTTTGTACTGCTTTGTTTGCCATAAGTTGGCAGGGTATGCTCAGACGTGAGACCCTTGCTCACTTTGCCACTGGATTCAAGAAAGCCTGGCTGAAGACGGCTGAAATGCCAGAAACCGGTCCTAGGAAGCTTGTTTCTGGTCCAGGGAAGGCATGGCTTGGCAGTTTGGGCTGGACTGTTCCCATGAGGCACAGGGTCAGACTGATTTGCACATGGCCATGTCTGAACTGGGGTGGCAGAGTGGGCTAAAAAATGGTGATGGATCAAACCCAGATCTGTTGACTGGGTGTGAGTGTTTGATTGGTTCTGATGCTCCGTCCATCACCACCCCCTTTTGTACTGCTTTGTTTGCCATAAGTTGGCAGGGTATGCTCAGACGTGAGACCCTTGCTCACTTTGCCACTGGATTCAAGAAAGCCTGGCTGAAGACGGCTGAAATGCCAGAAACCGGTCCTAGGAAGCTTGTTTCTGGTCCAGGGAAGGCATGGCTTGGCAGTTTGGGCTGGACTGTTCCCATGAGGCACAGGGTCAGACTGATTTGCACATGGCCATGTCTGAACTGGGGTGGCAGAGTGGGCTAAAAAATGGTGATGGATCAAACCCAGATCTGTTGACTGGGTGTGAGTGTTTGATTGGTTCTGATGCTCCGTCCATCACCACCCCCTTTTGTACTGCTTTGTTTGCCATAAGTTGGCAGGGTATGCTCAGACGTGAGACCCTTGCTCACTTTGCCACTGGATTCAAGAAAGCCTGGCTGAAGACGGCTGAAATGCCAGAAACCGGTCCTAGGAAGCTTGTTTCTGGTCCAGGGAAGGCATGGCTTGGCAGTTTGGGCTGGACTGTTCCCATGAGGCACAGGGTCAGACTGATTTGCACATGGCCATGTCTGAACTGGGGTGGCAGAGTGGGCTAAAAAATGGTGATGGATCAAACCCAGATCTGTTGACTGGGTGTGAGTGTTTGATTGGTTCTGATGCTCCGTCCATCACCACCCCCTTTTGTATTGCTTTGTTTGCCATAAGTTGGCAGGGTATGCTCAGACGTGAGACCCTTGCTCACTTTGCCACTGGATTCAAGAAAGCCTGGCTGAAGACGGCTGAAATGCCAGAAACCGGTCCTAGGAAGCTTGTTTCTGGTCCAGGGAAGGCATGGCTTGGCAGTTTGGGCTGGACTGTTCCCATGAGGCACAGGGTCAGACTGATTTGCACATGGCCATGTCTGAACTGGGGTGGCAGAGTGGGCTAAAAAATGGTGATGGATCAAACCCAGATCTGTTGACTGGGTGTGAGTGTTTGATTGGTTCTGATGCTCCGTCCATCACCACCCCCTTTTGTACTGCATCCCTCTGTGTAACATGAGCCCCGATTTCAGTAAATGCCCCAAGGGATTAACTGAACCGAAGCCATCGTGCTGCGTACGGTTCCTTTCCTAACACCAACACGGAGCCAGCAGCGATTCCAAATTAACAATTTGTGAACTAGCACTGTAGTGTCCGGCGAGACACGTTCTTGTGTCCCGCAGGAAGTTGCACTTCCAGCCACTCCCTTGAGGGCTGGTCACACTGCACCCCACACCCATCCATCACGGGTGCCAAGAGTGACGTGGCCCCGCTAATAAAAAGGCCCGGGTGCACGTGCTCGCGGCCAGTTTCTGTACTGCATATCCAGTGTCAGTGTCCCTCCTTTCAGCACAATGTGGGCCTGAGGCCCAACACCACATTGGCGATGAGGCGGGCAGCGGATCCCGCGGACCGGCCGCTCTGCGCTTCATCGCTCCCCGTGAGGGAGAAAAGGAGCCCCCAGTGCACCATTCCCCGCCACCCGTGACAGAGGTGAGAATTATGCCCCTCGCGTCACCGTGTCACCACCTCCTGGTCCTGAGGAGACGAGCGCTGCCTGCACAAAGCCCCGTGCCAACACGTCAGCCGTGACTGCACTGCGAGGGCCGAAGGAGCCGGCCGGCCTCGGCAGCGTGAAGGGGTAGACACCCCCCTGCGAACTCTGGAGCGCCCATGGGCAGTTCTCCGCGTCTGCACTGCGTGCGGAGAGGGAAGACACTACTCCCAGCTACCACCCGAGTCCCCGGATAGCGCCGACTTCCTGGTGACACTCGAAACGTGCCCGCGAGTGTAGTAAGCAGACCGCGGCGACAAGATGGCTGCCACACAATCCGCAACAGCAAGAGGGCCTGCGAACCTTTGGCAGCACAGCGCCTCCCATACCCTGCAGCCCCGCTCGCACCCACCTGCTGAGCCTCCGGTTGCCTGCGCGCCGGCAGCATCCGTGGACCGACGCTCGAGCAGCGCTGAGTCGCTGCGGGTCATCTCGCTGGCACCGTGGGAGGGAGTAGTGGGCGGATGCACCCGCCGCCACCGCCGAGAGCACAGCGTAGCCCGCAGTGAGGAGTGGCAGGGTGCCACGACCCCAGCTGAAGCATGGAGCGGACCCGTGGAGAGCGGCGGCTAGCCTGAATTGAGCGAGAGGAGCCGCAGCGCCACCTGCTGGTCTCACGCCACACCGCTACCCCTACACAGCAAGAACGCTGCATGACGCGGCCCTCGGTTCAGCGTGAAAAAGATTCGCCGTCCCAGCCTCTCCAGCAGCAATCCGGAGCGCTGGGCGGCGCAATAGTGATGCGGCCAGAAAGGAAGAGTTTCACCGTCCCAGCCCCTCCAGCGGCAATCCGGAGCGCTGGGCAGCGCAATGGTGAAGCAGCCTGCATGACCCACCTGCCCTGCACCGCACAGAGGAGCGAGACGGGAGTAAGCCCCAGGACTTCATGTTCTCTACGAACCACAGCCCCCAGAGCAGTCAGAAGAAGGCCCGCAGCTTCCAGAAACAGACTGCTGAGGGCCTGGAGACTGACACCCAGCGCTGCCACCAGGTGGTCACTTGAGACACGGCACCTTCCTACAGCCTCAGGAAGCAAGCACAGCACGACAAGGCAATAGGACAGGCTCAGGACCTGCAAAGACAAGGGCCCCCCCCAGCCCAGGTCACCACTCCAACAGAGTCGCCTATACTGCAGCATCAGATTCTCATGTCCCACACTGCAAGGGCACCCTGTTGCTGTCACCAGGGGAGCATGGCCTTTGCACCTGCCTGCATCACCCCACAAGAACGCTGAGAGGCTTGGGTGAGTGCCAAGGCGGGGGAAGAGGCACCTGCGGTAACTCCACCCCAGGTAGCAAGACAGGCACTGCGCAGAAGCCGGCACAGCTCCCACAGCACCCAAAACCTGCAGCACCCAGGGCGATCCACCGCGACGACCACAGCGCCACGTGGTGGCTCCCCAAACGCCACGCGCAAAGGGACGGACTGACTGCCTGGCCAGAGCAAAGCAACACTGTACCGCACGGACCAGCCGCACCGGGACCCCACACAGTATCCTGCCAACCAACTGGCAACAGCACTCAGCAGATCTCCAGGTGCGCCTCACCATCACCAGGAAAACTGCCTGCTCACGCCCAACAGCTAAGGTGGACTATACCAGGCACAGCAAGAAGTGCCCACAGAGAAGTCAGCTCGGAGAGCGGTCCTCGGTACCCCGCAAACGTAAACAGCCAAGACGCCTTTGAAGACAGCGGAGTCTCCAAGTAGCTGTCACACTCAAGAGACCCCAAGACACCCCAGGCTGCGCCAGCGTAAACCAGCACAATAGAGGCATGAGCACTGCCCACCACATCTGCAAATTACAGAGAGAGACTGGCAAGCCTCGCAAAGAGCTGCAACAGACTCAGAGCTTCACACGGACAGCCACCACTAGCAGAAATGGACAACCAGCCAGGAAAGCGACATCTCCAGGGAACTGCCCCCAGCAACAGCGCGAGAAAGACTGGTACAGAGTATGCACCACACGTGACTGCCCAACGCCACCGCTGGTGAAGAGGTTGCATCACCCGCTCCTACTGGTGAACAATATATATGAACAATGGTTCCAAAGGGAAAGCAGTTACTTACAGTTGAGATAAATCAAATTTCACAAAACACAGCATTAGTAGATCTACCAAATAATCAATATTAAACAGTGAATAATAATTCAAAAAAACCACAATAATTTATTTTTTGATTTTCATATGAATTTCAACTCATTTATCAACTCATTTGAATATGGGCAAAAATGAAAAAGGCTGTATATATAATAATATTTACAGAGAAACGACGCAGTGACAAAGTGAATAAGGTGACTAAGTGTAATAGTGAAAATGTGAATATTTACAATGAATGTACGTGATTATCAATAAAATACACAAAAAGTTTTTGCAGAATTTTTTGCAAAAAAGTCCTCAGCTTAATTATGGATAGAAAATAGACCTTGTAAGGCACATGTCCTAACTTTTCTGTATATACAAGGAATTCCAATTGGTACGGGACTGTAGAACCGTCAACGTTTCGACCCTATATCAACCAGTTGTTGTACACAGTCATATCGGGTCTTCTTCAGGACCCAGGAGGTGTATAACAGCCTAAATTGTAGGTGATAAGACAAATGTCCACCAGTATGTCGCAGTTGCCACTCGATTTCAATCGGAAGGGACTACCAGGATCGTAGTAGATCTTGATTCGTCTTCGTCTAATTATTTAATCTTTTTCATCTCTTTCCATTCTGATTACCGAGACCTGACTTCAGGGTAGATACTTTGCGTATAGTACTGCAGGGGGCACAGTCATCAGGACACAAGTTCAACTGATGTATTCCGGTTGTTTCTCTTAGTCAAGGGGAGAGAAACAACCGGAATACATCAGTTGAACTTGTGTCCTGATGACTGTGCCCCCTGCAGTACTATACGCAAAGTATCTACCCTGAAGTCAGGTCTCGGTAATCAGAATGGAAAGAGATGAAAAAGATTAAATAATTAGACGAAGACGAATCAAGATCTACTACGATCCTGGTAGTCCCTTCCGATTGAAATCGAGTGGCAACTGCGACATACTGGTGGACATTTGTCTTATCACCTACAATTTAGGCTGTTATACACCTCCTGTGTCCTGAAGAAGACCCGATATGACTGTGTACAACAACTGGTTGATATAAGGTCGAAACGTTGACGGTTCTACAGTCCCGTACCAATTGGAATTCCTTGTATATACAGAAAAGTTAGGACATGTGCCTTACAAGGTCTATTTTCTATCCATAATTAAGCTGAGGACTTTTTTGCAAAAAATTCTGCAAAAACTTTTTGTGTATTTTATTGATAATCACGTACATACATTGTAAATATTCACATTTTCACTATCACACTTAGTCACCTTATTCACTTTGTCACTGCGTCGTTTCTCTGTAAATATTATTGTATATACAGCCTTTTTCATTTTTGCCCATATTCAAATGAGTTGATAAATGAGTTGAAATTCATATGAAAATCAAAAAATAAATTATTGTGTTTTTTTTGAATTATTATTCACTGTTTAATATTGATTATTTGGTAGATCTATTAATGCTGTGTTTTGTGAAATTTGATTTATCTCAACTGTAAGTAACTGCTTTCCCTTTGGAACCATTGTTCATATATATTGATGAGGCCCAGGTTCCTTGGGTTATAGGGTTACCCCTGTGTGTTTAACTCTTGTCCTACTGGTGAACAGGCACCACCGCAAGCCACACCACAGGCACACTAGTGCCAGAAGAGAGTGCCCAAGGAGAACACCGAGGGCACGTGGTCCGAAGCGCGCAGAAGACCACACCAGTGAATCCGACAACACGGGCAGGCGCCCGGGAGATAGAGGCATCTCCGCAACGAAGCAAGGCTGAACGCAGCACAGAGAGCGACCACGTCCCCACTGCACCAGCGAAGCCCCGCAGTGGGCTGAAAGCAACACAGGGTCCTCCTCAACACTGCCTCAAGATGGAGTCGGTGGTGACCCACGACAGGCAAGAAAGGAGTCGCACCCAAAGCGGCCCGAAAGCGACACAGTGTCCGCGACACAGTGTCCTCCTCAACACAGCCTCAAGATGGAGTCGGCAGTGACCCACAACAGGCAAGAGAGGAGTCGCACCCGCAGCGGCCCGAAAGCGTCACAGTGTCCGTGACACAGTGTCCTCCTGAAGATGGAGTCGGCGGTGACCCATGACAGGCAAGGAAGGAGTCGCACACTCCACGTGGCGGCCGCCACAGCAACAGGCGCTCCAACGCCAGCGACACGCGACTGGACGTCACGACGCCCAGCAAGCAGAGAGCGCGCCGGAGCGAAGCAGAAGCCGGCGCCGTGACAGCGCCGCCTCGAGGTCTGAGTGCAACGTCCTCGAAGAAAGAAGAGTGACAGCCCTGTCACCCTGAAGAACCGGAAGACACAGGTAGACTGAACAGACCAGCAACATGAGAAGACCAAGGACTCACAGCAAGCCAAGAGCTCACCCTAACACATCCGACAGCCACCAAGGCGGACCACCGTCCCTGGTCACAGCCTCACGGGAGAACCGAATGTAAGCTGCAGCAGTCACGAACCACGTCTCTCCCCAACGCTTCCCTGGGTGAACGGCCACTCCCCAAGTGTCGGCAGTCCAAGTCAAGTGGCATCCCTGCCCCTGTCCGCAGATGCCACGGGTGAAGATCTGCTCTGAGTGTCCGTCCTCACACCGCCTCCAGATGGAGTCAGCAGTGGCCCCAAGCCAGGCAAGAGAGGATCAACACACTCTAAGGGCCAAACCGCCACGGACACTCAACACCAGCAAGGCAGAGGCACATGGCTGCCCAGGTCCATCCTGACATCCGAACTATACCAGCAAGTCATCACCACCTGTTATTCCGTCTCGCCACATGGCTGGCAACCATCACCACGCCAGCCATCAGCACTTGCGTCAAACACCACTCCCCGAGTACCCATGGACTGGAGTCCGAAACCGTTGCCACACAAGCCGACCAAACAAAATCAGAAGCCACCTGTGAACCTGGCCTACCCCGGAACCGCGGCAGCGAGTGCAAGTCTTGACCAAGACTCATCCACCCGTGAGGGTTGTGCGTGCGACCAAGCAATGGCTCCTCGGCGGTCCTGCAGCTGCCACCAGATGGGACACAAGCAGCAACCCCGACGACGAGCTTTCCCAGGCGGGAGAGGGAGGAGAGACTTTGCCCCACCATCAGGGTACCGGTCACGGCCCAGCGGTTCAATACGGACAGGCGGTCCCGCGACACCTTTGTGAATCCTCATGTGAGACTCCATCCATGGTCACGACGCAGCACACTAAAAAGAACTGTTAGAACCCACCACAGACCATCACCGACGTCAGTCAAGAGGAAGTCAGGCAAGACAGCAAGACATGGCACTGTCAGCGAACGAATGGTATGCAGCGGGCGTCTCCAGGCCAGCGGTTGTGTCCTGAGTCCCTCAGGTTAAATTACGGGTGCCCGCCGAGAAGATTCTGCTGCAAGCCAAGTTCACCAGCCCACGTCTGATGTCGTCCTGCCACCTGACTCGAGAAGCGGATGGACCCTGTGGTATTTAGTTAACTGTGTGTTTCTTCCACACAGGTTGGACTGACACTTTGTTTGTCCTTCAATAAAGTTGGGGAGGAATGTAGTGTCCTGCGAGACACGTTCTAGTGTCCCGCAGGAAGTTGCACTTCCAGCCACTCCCTTGAGGGCTGGTCACACTGCACCCCACACCCATCCATCACGGGTGTCACGAGTGACGTGGCCCCGCTAATAAAAAGGCCCGGGTGCACGTGCTCGTGGCCAGTTTCTGTACTGCATATCCAGTGTCAGTGTCCCTCCTTTCAGCACAATGTGGGCCTGAGGCCCAACACCACAAGCCCCAGAGCTTAAATGTTGCACAAATAAAAATAAAAAAAGAGTAGTGAATACGATTGTTGCATCAACAAAGAAATAGAGTGGTTTTAATTTGTAACAGAGCCATCAGTCGGGGGTTCAATCAAGTACCTTTCCTCAGATGTTAACGTTGAGGACTTTGCTCCCAGCAGAGAATGGAACCCCTGGAGGGACAAATGCGCCTCTCGTAAATGAAACTGGGGGCAGGAGAGGAGGAGACTCACTGCACAGCTACAAGCACTCCAATTAAGTGACCAGAAAGTAGAGCTGAATTGTGATCAAGGCGCCTGCTGCAGTTATGTGTGCATCCGGCAGGCCCAATTCGAGTTAGGCGAATGCATAGATTTTCTTTTGCCACAGGTGAGATTAGTCGGCATAGGACGGGAGCGGAATGGTGAGCAGCAAAGCTACAGACACTGGGAGGGGGCGGTATGAGCAAGCATGTCCAGGGATAGCAGGAGGAGGGGGGAAGGGAGCAAAGAACACCATGAACAGCGAGAGGAGGGTGAGATAGTACATTGGAATTACCGATGCATAGCTTGGGGGCTGTTTTGTACTGCTTTGGCTCCCTCAAGTGGCCAAGCAGTGCAACAAATGTAAAAAATCAGCGATACTCGGTTTAAACCGGGTCAGCTGATTTGCAGCCGGTAGGATAATGTTGAGCACAATCGGTTTTAACCGACTTCCGGACAGCCTAATTATATATCTACTGACCCAAAGAAGCTCAAATACTGAAAGTTTTGATATCTCTCCGAGTCCAGCCCTCCGCTGCAGCCATAGGTGGGACCTGGAGGTAGTACTATGCAGGACACTACTGGAGTTTCCACTCCTAAGTATTGTTCAAATCCACGCCAATATGCCTGTCCGCTATATAAATTATATAAAAGATAAGGGGTACAGTAAATTAAGCACTAGTGAAGATGAGACAACAAACAAGTATAGATGTATTTAGAAAAATGTTCTTCCATTGGCCATAAGTCATACAGTCAATGTGTTTGCTCTGGCAAAGGTCTATTTTCTTGAAAACTATTATCCTTTAAAAAGACTTTAGAATTCTTCATACCACAAGCCCTAATATGTCGCTTGTTTAACTATATTCCAATTTATATTAATTAATCTATTGTGCAAATACCACATCACTGATTCAAAAAGTCTGACACCAAAGTCTTTAAAAAGGTACTTTGTGTATGTTCACTAGTTAAAGTGACCACCTTGTACCATGCCAAGCAACCCTTATGGTGTGGTTGTAAGTCAACCTTTTCGGACCAGCTGCCCTAGTGGTAGCGTAGGCTAAGCAGTCTTTGAGGCTAAACTCGTGAAACGTGTTAAGCAAGCTGTTTTACCAAATGCAACCCCCTTTTATACCAATGAAAGGACACCACACAGATATATATTGAAAATATATATGTATTTATTTCTCAAAGTATCCCCTAGACTCTTTATGAGCACAGGAGCACAATTCGTTAAACAAGAATACGTTAGAATACACAGAAGTTGCACTTTATATGGATAGGCCCTGGTGGCCGCTCAAACCATATACTAAAATAGTGGTATAAGTACCACGAACAGAAAAGAGAAAAGGCCTAGGGCCTCTAGAATCGCTGGGCCTACAAGGAGCTAACTTCAGTTAGTGACCTGGAGGTCCACGGGTTGCGTGTGCAGAGCAAATAGTCACACGCGAGCTCCCATAGGTTTTCAATGGGTGCGTAAAAGTTACAAAGTTACTGCAAAGAGGATCTTCCGGGTGGACTATGAACTTAAGATTGGAAACACAGACACTAGAGATGATTCTCTACACTTGGGCACCGGAGTGCCAGATTTACCTCACCCACAGGAAGCGGGTGCATAGGCCTCGAAGTGCGTCGGGTTTCTTCTATCTGTTCAGTGGAGCCTGTGGACAAAGATGCTGCAGGCGGTCGGTCCGGAAGAGATGCGGTGGATCCAAGAGTGGATCGGAGTTGTAGAAGACCTGTAAGCAGAGGGGACAGTGTTCACAGTCACTAGCCAGTGACCAGCGTGGCACCAGGTGGGTACCAGGCGATGTCGGGTGCAAACAGGAAGAAAGGTGTAGCTTGTCTCTGCAGCCACGTGGTCCCTGAAGGTCAACGACATCCAGGAGTCGGTTCACGAGCTGTCCCACGCAGGCTCTCGCTGTCGGCGGTGTCGGCGACTTGATCGAAGCAAAAAAGCCTTGGCAAAAGCAATTGTTGTGGAAAACAAAATAAGCTGATGGTTCTGACCAGCAAGGTCAGAGGGACTGCTCCTTTGGAGGGGAGCAAGGGCCAGTCTGGAGCAACCAGGCCAGCGGTGTAGTTCTTGAAGTTCGTCGCCAAGATGGCCACTAGCCAGCGGGCCAGCAACCGGTTAGGCGCGTCGAGTGGCAAAATGCAGAAGGGCCCCACGCAGATCGTGGAGATGCTGGAGGGCTCACCTTTGGTGCAGATGCTGCTCGGGTATTGGGCTTCCCAGATCCCAAAGCACAACTTGGAGGGAGCCTCGGTTGTTGCGCTTGCAGCTTGTCGTGGTCTTTTCAAGATGGCTGGCTCCACGTGTCTCGGTGCCTCCACGGGTTCCTTCTTTTTAGGGACTGTGGATCGGGCAGTGAGAGGTCTGGAGGTCCAGGTCTTGTCAGTCTCTGGGCTCGGGCTCCAGCGGGAGGCGGCGGCAAAGCAGACGTTGATTCGCTGGATGGTGCTTGCGTTAGCAAGGTGGTCACTCCCTGACCACAGGGGAGATTGGCTTCAGTCCTCTGTGCGGCAGAGCGTCGAAGTTCCCGTCTTCTTCTTGTAGTTAAGTTAATTCCAGGATGTCTCAAGTCTTAGGACACAGCTCCTACCTTTATTCGGATTCTAGGGGCCGGACTACCTGCTAGGTCCCTCCCTAAGGGTGGGACCAGGAAGGGGGGTGGTTACACCCCCAATCCTTTGTCCAGCTCGCCCCAGGTCCAGGGCTGGTGTGCCCCAGGACCGGTTTGAACTGGCATATGCACCGAGGCTCCTTGTGAGCCTCAGGCATGTCTGGTTCCTTTCAAGGCCTACCTGACCAATACACAAAATCCTGTCTGGGGTGGTGCACGCACCTCCCCTGGCAGGAAACCCTTTGTCCACACCTCCCAAGCTGGAAGGACTCCCAGCAGCAGGAGGGCAGACTTGTGTCTGTGGTGGCAGCATCCATTTTGTGGAGCTGAGGCTATGTCTGATTTTACCCGGGTTTCAGGTACTGTACATGTCGTGTCCCTCTAGAAGGGTGGAATGCTAACCCCGTTGCCAGAATTGGCGAGGGGTTAGTATTCCAATTCGTATGACACCTTACTCGACATGTTTTGATAAAGCCAAACCAAAGATAGCATTTAACCGCGAGGTTCATAATGCACTTAAGAGTATATGGTATGACGATATCTGGAAACAGTAGAAGGAAGTTGTTCCGACCCCTGCAGACAGGCTCAGCTCATGCCAGAGCACCATCTCACATGGAACCAAGCACTCTGCCTTCAGGATTGTTAAGGCCTGCCATAGGAGTGACTTATAGGTTAACATGTGTCCCATTTTAAGGTTAGGTATAGGTATACTACACCTAAGTAAGAGGTGGTTACACCAACTTACCCCAGCTGAGTGATCAGCCAGTTGTGTCAAATTTGTTAGGCCAAGCCTGGGGTGGCATAATACATGCTTCAGCCCCTGGCAGGCCTTAGATACACCAATGCCCTGGGTACCTAGTGTACACTGGTACAGGGGCTCACAGGGTGATCCAACCAATTGGGTATGTACCTAGGGTACATGGAGTCCATTTTAAAGAGAGAACAGCCAGGCTGAGATCCTGAATGGCAGGATCTCAGGCCAACTAAGTCGAAAAACCAGCTAGACACTAGGCAAAAATTTGGGGGTAACCATAGTCAGATATCCACCTTCCTACAGTTGAGGACTTTGTTCCCAGCAGAGAATGGAACCCCTGGAGGGACAAATGCGCCTCTCGTAAATGAAACTGGGGGCAGGAGAGGAGGAGACTCACTGCACAGCTAGAAACACTCCAATTAAGTGACCAGAAAGTAGAGCTGAATTGTGATCAAGGCGCCTGCTGCAGTTATGTGTGCATCCGGCAGGCCCAATTCGAGTTAGGCGAATGCATAGATTTTCTTTTGCCACAGGTGAGATTAGTCGGCATAGGACGGGAGCGGAATGGTGAGCAGCAAAGCTACAGACACTGGGAGGGGGGCAGTATGAGCAAGCATGTCCAGGGATAGCAGGAGGAGGGGGGAAGGGAGCAAAGAACACCATGAACAGCGAGAGGAGGGTGAGATAGTACATTGGAATTACCGATGCATAGCTTGGGGGCTGTTTTGTACTGCTTTGGCTCCCTCAAGTGGCCAAGCAGTGCAACAAATGTAAAAAATCAGCGATACTCGGTTTAAACCGGGTCAGCTGATTTGCAGCCGGTAGGATAATGTCGAGCACAATCGGTTTTAACCGACTTCCGGACAGCCTAATTATATATCTACTGACCCAAAGAAGCTCAAATACTGAACGTTTTGATATCTCTCCGAGTCCAGCCCTCCGCTGCAGCCATAGGTGGGACCTGGAGGTAGTACTATGCAGGACACTACTGGAGTTTCCACTCCTAAGTATTGTTCAAATCCACGCCAATATGCCTGTCCGCTATATAAATTATATAAAAGATAAGGGGTACAGTAAATTAAGCACTAGTGAAGATGAGACAACAAACAAGTATAGATGTATTTAGAAAAATGTTCTTCCATTGGCCATAAGTCATACAGTCAATGTGTTTGCTCTGGCAAAGGTCTATTTTCTTGAAAACTATTATCCTTTAAAAAGACTTTAGAATTCTTCATACCACAAGCCCTAATATGTCGCTTGTTTAACTATATTCCAATTTATATTAATTAATCTATTGTGCAAATACCACATCACTGATTCAAAAAGTCTGACACCAAAGTCTTTAAAAAGGTACTTTGTGTGTTATATCAGCACATACATAGTGTCATGATTCACAAATTCATATGTAGAATATGTCTTCATTTATACAGTGTTGTTCCACAAGATCACTTAAGTCCTCCTTGCCTGTCTCAGTAAGGATTTAATTGACTGTTTTTAGGTCGAACCTAGCAGTGCGCATGTTGTCAGGTCGTTAGTAGTATCAAACCATGAAAGCCACTAACCTCAAAAGGCCGGCCAGCAGAGACGATGGCGTGAAGATAGTTCTCTTCCTCCCCTGGTCACAATCATACACAGAGAAACAAATAACACCCCTGTGCGAGGGAGCACCCCGGGGGACAAAGGGAAATGGAGAAAATAATAAACACTGCGGTTTCGGGTATAGCGTCCTGACTGCGCCTGGTCTGAAGAGTCACCAGCGTCTAGTCACTATCCTTCTTGGCTGGCTGCAAAAAGGGAATAAACAACAAAGAAACAAACGTGAGGTGGAGGGAAGTTAATATACCCAATCATACAACACTCCCCCCTACTGAATTCCAAGGAACCCTTCACTCACTTGATAAAACCACAATGACTATGGAGTAAGAGGAACTCAGGATAACTAAAACTTCATAAGTCGTCCACAGGAGAAGGTAGAAGAACCACCGGTCCAAAACAATCTCCAGGAATGGGAAGAGGCTTGTTCAGTCACAGCGCCTCCTGGTAATCGTTATTCGGGAGAGAGGCAGGCACGTGAGCTGCTGCGGTAACGAGTCAGTCTACAATCGCTCTTATAACTGCACTCGCTGTTCCCATCACAGCAAGTACGGACTCCACTACACAACAAAAGGTAAACAGCCCCCTCCAGTGTTCGGGTGGCTGCTTAATACAACAAAAATCTGGAGTACGGAGGTACGCGGTCCGTGCTACTTCTCCTGAAATGCCTAAATACCTGAGAAGGGCGCGACGCCTTTTCAAAATGCACAGGAGAACGAGAGCCTTCGTTGCCCAATCTCCAGGGAAACCGCGACGGGTAAATCCCTAGCAAAGAACTGCCAGCGGACTCCAACAGCTCGGCAATGACGGGAGAAGACAGCGCTCGTCCTCCAGCGGGGAATACCATCCACTAAGCGCTGCTTCTTCGAGATGAAACTGGTAGTTTGTCAAGCCCCGTGTACAGGAAGGGGCAGGGCTTTATAGACGGTAGAAAGGCAGGTGGCTCCTACCGTGGTGCGTGGGTCGCTTTCCCTTGGCGTGCTGGGCCTTGTAGTTCTTTAGGACCTGCGTTGTTTTGGGTGGCGCCCTTTTCCCTGCTGAACTCAACAGACATACATTACACAGCCTGAAGGGCATATACCATGCCCGATCCCGTTCCTGATCGCGACAGAACCCCCTCTCGAGGACCGCCGTCATGGCGGTTGCCGTGGTTTGCCTGGGTACTTGGCATGCAAACGGTTCAACAACTTAGGGCAGTGTAGGTTGTTGACGGGCTCCCACGTCCTGTCTTCCACTCCAAAGCCCTTCCAGTCCACTAAGTACTGCACTCGTCCCCTTACGAGTCTAGAGTCCAACAGTTCTCAAACCTCGTATTCCTCCTGTCCATCTACTTCTACTGGCAATGGCGTAGAGGGCAGCCTAATGCTGACCGAACAGGTTCGGAGCAATGACACATGAAACACGGGGTGAATGTTCCAAGTCTGGGGCAAAGACAACCTCATGGAAACAGGATTGATGATTTGCTCGATGCCATAAGTCCCTACGTACTTAGGAGCTAGTTTACCCACCCCTTTCAGATGTAGATTCTTTGTTTCCAACCACACCTTATCTCCCACCTGATAAGCAGGTTCAGGGGTTCTCCTTTTATCAGCGTGGTGTTTTTGTGCAGTTTGTGATGCCTTGAGCTGGCATTTTGCTTCAAGGAGCACCGTTCTGAGGTGGGTGTGGTGTTCCTGTATGGTAGGGTGTTTTGAGACTACCGGCCATTCGAAAGGGAGCATATTCGAATGGAACCCATAGAGGCAGAAAAAAGGGGAACATCCTAGCGTGGAATGTTCTGCATTGTTATAGGCGAACTCCGCCATCCAAATCAGTGGGTACCAGTCACTGGTATTTTGGAGGGTAAAGCAACGCAGGTATTGCTCAAGCGTTTGGCTGAGCTGGTGGATAATCGGTCTTCCACTCCCATGGTGTCCCATAACGCCCTCCAGAACCAAGAGGTGAATTGGATGCCCCGGTCTGTTATGAGTACCCGGGGTAGCCCATGGGATTTAACCATATGCTGGAGGAAGACAAAAGCTAGTTCGGCGGAAGTAGGTAGCCGTTTTAGTGGGATAAAGTGTCCCATTTTCGTCAAGTGATCTACTACTACTAGGATGGTGGTGTACCCTTCACAAGGTGGCATTTCAACAATAAAATCTATTGATACGGTGTGCCAAGGGATCTGAGGTATTGGTATCGGGCGTAACAACCCGACGGGTTTTGAATGGCTTGGCTTGCTTTGAGCACAGATGGCACAATTCTGTAGGTACTCCTTAGTGTCATTTCATAGGGAGGGCCACCAAAAGGATCTCTCGATGCCTGCAAAGGTTTTGTGTTCCCCAAAGTGTCCTCCCAACGTTGAATCGTGGGCCCAAGCTAACACTTGTAGTTGTTTCGCCGTTTGGGGTACATACAAGGCATGGTAGTGGTACAAAAGGTCTCTGTTCATTGTCCTATGTTCTGGGTCTTCTTGAATCCAGGCGTGACCATCCACGTGTGCCAAGGATGTCTTCAGGTCTTCTAGGAAGTCATTTGACGTGGTCAATGCTAAGGTTTTGTGCTGGAAAGCGTTTTCAGGGAAGATGGAGGGAGGTTCTTGAGGCTCTTCCTGTTCAGCTTCCGTGGGATCGCCCAATTGTGACAGTGCATCAGCCTTCCCGTTTTAGGGTCTGGGTCTGTATTTTATGATAAAATCAAAATCCGAGAAGAACAGCGACCATCGTAGCTGACGTGGTTTAAGTGCCCTAGCGGATTTTAGGTACAACAAATTCCGGTGATCTGTGAATATTTCAACTGTGTGACAAGCTCCCAGGAGATAGTGTCTCCATTCCTCACGCGTTCTTTTAATCACCAACTGCTCTTTGTCGGTGATGGAGTAGTTTATCTCGCTAGGGGTGAGCTTCATGGAGTAGTACGCCACTGGATAGAGTTATCCTGTGTCGGGGTGCCTTTGTGATAGTACGCCTCCTATGGCGAATTGCGAACAGCAGGCTGGGATCTGGATGACGCAAAATAGGAGTCTGGGAGAAACGGGTCTTCAACTCCGTGAAAGAACGATCCGCGTTTTGGTCCCATATAAAAGAGGCGTTTTTTCTTAGGAGGCGTGAAATCGGGTGTATTATCTTAAAGAAGTCCTTGATGAACCGTCTCGCGAACCCGAGGAAGCTCTGTACTGCCTTGACGTGCTGTGGTGCTTTCCACTGCGTGATTGCTTCAACCTTGCCCATGTCCATCTGAAATCCTTGTGCATTGATGACATACCCCAGGAAGGCGACCTCCGTAACGTGAAAAGGACATTTATCTAGCTTGGCGTACAGCGAATGTTATTGGAGTCTGTTAAGTACAGCCTTCACATGAATGACGTGTTCTTGGGGGGTTGAGGAATAAATGAGGATGTTGTCTATGTACATGATGCAGAAAGTGTCCAGCAAGCCCAGAAGCACCTCGTCCATGAAGAATTGGAACGCCGCCGGGATGTTGCACAGCCCAAACGGCATCACCTGGTATTCGTAGAGCCCGAATTTGGTCCTAAAGGCTGTCTTCCACTCGTCGCCGGTTTTAACTCTCATCAAATGGTACGCCCCTCGAAGATCCAGTTTGGTGAAGATTCGTGCTCCTTTCAACAACACCGGTATTAAAGGCATGGGGTATCGATTCTTTATGGTGACTTTGTTAATCGCTCTGTGTTCGATACATGTCCTCAATTCATCGCAGTCTTTTTTGGTGATAAAGAAGAGAGGAGACGAGGCTGGTGACAAGGAATGTCTAATGAAGCCAGAGGCCAGGTTCTCTTCGAGGTAATTCTTGAGATAACGGGCTTCAGGCTCGGTTACGGCATATACTCTGCTGCAAGGGATATCAGCTCCAGGTAGGAGGTCGATGCAACAGTCGTACGTCCGATGAGGTGGTAAGAGTGTCGCCATCTGCTTGTCGAATACCGGCCTGCAGTCTTTGTAGACTTCTGGTAGCGCTGTGGAGCAGCAATACCCAAGTTCTTCACATCCCTCTGCTAGAAGTTCTGCTTGTGTACAGGTGGATACATTCAGGTGTTTGAGCTGCTTGATGCATTGGTCCTTGCAATAGCCGAAGGTTAAGGAAACAGTGCGGTCCGCCTACCGGATAACAGGGTCATGAAGAGTGAGCCAGGGCATGCCCAGAATTAGACGGAAGTGTGGTGCGTCTATTAGGTCGAACTGGATAGTTTCATAGAGGTTTTCTCCGATTCGCATCGTAAGGGGAAAGGTATGGTACCTCACTGGTCCTGACATCAATGCTTTCCCGTCTACTGCTTTTACTATCTCAGGAGTTTTCTTGCTCTCGTACAGGACCCCAATGTTCCAGGCATACTGCTGATCAATGAAGTTTCCGGTGGGGACCGGAATCTAGGAGGGCAGAGAGATCAATTGAGTTCTTGTCGGACACCCACAAGGTGACACGCACATCCATATGAGCCACAGAAGGCTGAATGGTATTGGCAAGAGCTAACAAGATTGTTTTGGTTTCTGAACCCAAGACAGAGATCCCTTCCTGGCTTGGGTTTTTTAGTTTTCCGTTGTTTTTGGAGAAGTAGTAGCCTGCATCCTTAAAGTGGTCTGTCTTTCGGGGAGCTTTGCTCTTGCTCGACATTCCCTAATGAAGTGCCAGCTTTTCCCACAATACAGGCACAGTTTCTGTTGCCGTCTCTTCTCTCTTTCTTCTGTTGTTAGTGGGCCCCAAAGACCACCGATTTTCATGGGTTCCGATCCTTCAGGCTGCTATGGGTGTTCTTCGGAAGCGGGTTTAGGTCGGGGGAGGAAGAAATGGGAATCATTTCTACTTCTATCTCCCTTTCTTTCCTGTAAACGGTGATCCAAATGAACGGTGAGGTTGATTAATTCTTCACAGGTTGGTGGTAGTTGGACTACCTGTGATAATACGTCTTTCAGTTCTCCTCGCAGTCCCTGGTAGAACAGAGTAGTCCGTATTTCTTGGGGACAATTTGTTTCCACCAGGAGGCGATTAAAAGTAGTGATGTAGGTCAACAAGTCCTGTGACCCCTGCTGAAGTTGTATAAGTTCCCGGTCCAGAGACATCATGTGTGACTTCTGATCAAACAACTTCCTCATCTCCAAACAAAACGCCTGAAAATTGTGCAACGCTGGATCGGTATGTTCCATCAACGGGATTGTCCAGGTAGCGGCATTCCCCCCCATGTACGACATCATAAAGGAAGTTTTTGCCTCTTTGTCCTGAAATACTGTAGGTTTGCAGGGGAAGTGGAGTCTACATTGGTTAAGGAAGGTCTCAAACTTCTTAGGGTCCCCATAAAAACGTTTGGATGGTGCCAGAGGTATACCATGGTTCTGTATTACATGGACTGTAGGAGTAGACCCCTCAGGAGGTGTGGTTGCTGCTGGGACTGTAAAGAACCCTGGGCCCTGTGCACCTTCCCCCAGGACTGGTGTAGTAGTCGAGATTGGAGGGGGAAGTGTCCATTCCTTAATGTAAGACCCCTTCCCTGCTCCTTATCTACCAATAACCGTGACCTCCCTACGCAAGGTACCCGTTTCTTTTTTCAACTCCTGGTTTTACAGGCAAGAGATATGTACCTCCTGCTGCAGAGCCGCAAGGCTCTCCACCAGTGAGGCCATAACCGCATTGGTATCCATCGTCCGGGCTGGGCAACTACTTGAGCTTGACAATCTGTCAGGTCATTAGTAGTATCAAACCATGAAAGCCACTAACCTCAAAAGGCCGGCCAGCAGAGACGATGGCGTGAAGATAGTTCTCTTCCTCCCCTGGTCACAACCATACACAGAGGAACAAATAACACCCCTGTGCGAGGGAGCACCCCGGGGGAAAAAGGGAAATGGAGAAAATAATAAACACTGCGGTTTCAGTTATAGCGTCCTGAAGAGTCACCAGCGTCTAGTCACTATCCTTCTTGGCTGACTGCAAAAAGGGAATAAACGCCTCCTGGTAATCGTTATTAGGGAGAGAGGCAGGCGCGTGAGCTGCTGCGGTAACAAGTCAGTCTACAATCCCTCTTATAACTGCACTTGCTGTTCACATCACAGCAAGTACGGACTCCACTACACAACAAAAGGTAAACAGCCCCCTCCAGTGTTCGGGTGGCTGCTTAATACAACAAAAATCTGGAGTACGGAGGTCCGCGGTCCGCGCTACTCCTCCTGAAATGCCTAAATACCTGAGAAGGGCGCAATGCCCTTGAAAATGCACAGAGAACGAGAGCCTTCGTTTCCCAATCTCCAGGGAAACCGCAACGGGTAAATCCCCAGCAAAGAACTGCCAGTGGACTCCCACGACTCTGCAATGACGGGAGAACACAGCGCTCGTCCTCCAGCGGGGAATACCATCCGCTAAGCGCTGCTTCTTCGAGATGTGACTGGTAGTTTGTCAAGCCCCGTGTACAGGAAGGGGTGGGGCTTTATAGACGGTAGAGAGGCAGGTGGCTCCTACCGTGGGTCGCTGTCCCTTGTATTCAGGGCCTTGTAGTTAGTTAGGTCCTGCTTTTTTTTGGGTGGTTCCCTTTTCCCTGCTGAACTAAACAGACATACATTACACAGCCTGGAGGGAGTATACCATGCCCGATCCCTTTCCTGGTTCAGGATCACGACAATGCTGAATTGAGTGTATGGGTATTCAGCTCACCCATCACTTTTGATTGGCTCCTTCATGTGCTTTTCAAAAATCTTTTGTTGGTTTGTAGCTTACATTTGTCCCTCCTTTTGTTGGTTTGGTTACACCCTGGAGACTGCCCCTGTTAAATGCATTATTTCACAATGAGCCGTATAGGTTAGTATTGTGCACTACTTGTTTTGTTAGTTCCCTGCTCGGCGGTGCGCACTCCCTGCAGCCTCGCAGTGAAGCGCGTTTGTTCCTCAGACAAGCTGTTTATTACCAAAAAGCTGTGGTAATGCGTCAAAGGTGGAGGGAAGTTTTATAACATACCTTGCAGCTGATGGTACTTTCTGTTCGCAATGCTCCCCTATCCTTAATCTTGTCCAAGGTGCCCAGGGGAAACCTCTATTGCCTCTACCCACAGGATTCGGATGATTTTAGCAGCCAACTGCTGGTCCCTGCCTCTTCTGCCTCCTACAAGTTTCTTCTTGGTTGGGTCCTGTGCGGCAGCGGTTTCTTCACATGGACGGGGGAGCGTCCGCTGCGAGCTGCCCCAAAAAAATAAAATGGCAATCATTGCAATTTTATTTTTTAGCATGGAGCATGCTGTAGCAGCCAGCCTGCCCCAAGCCCAGAAACATATGGGGCATGTCCTCTACTGCCGATTGGCAGCAGAGGACAGGAGCAGTGGCAGGCTGGATGCTCCAAAGTGCGCATATCACTTTGGACGGCTTGCACTGTCACAATGACTTTGAAGCTCTCGACCTAGCTCTCCTAGATAGCTGGGTGGAGAATAAGTACAGGGCTAAAGGGCCTGAAGGAGCGTCCAGCCAGGATGCTCCTTCCAATCCTGGCACTACAGAGCAGCGCCATGATTTGTTAAGCAAGTCAGCTGGTCCCATGCTGCAGGAAAGAGGAAGATCAGGTCCGGAGTGAAGAGCGCAGTCAGATAAGTGGCTTTTATTGTGTGTTTTTTTTTGGTATGTGTATTTTGTCTGTAGTGTATGTTCCAGAAGTGGTTTGCCCGCCTCACCACTCCCAACAGCTGGCAGCCGCCACTGGTCCTGGGCCTGTATAATGTCAGCCTATGTTGCTGGTTGACCCGGGTCCTAGCTTTTGCAGTTCTTCCACGTCTTCTTGTTGGACCAAGATCGCATCGCCTCTCATCGCGGTCTGTTTCCAGGGCTGGCTACAATGGCTGCTCCCTTGGTAATGTTACTAGGAAGAGAGGATACAAGAATAAAGGAATATATCAAGTACAATAATTGGATGGACTTGTTTTTTTATACTGAGTGCGGATCAAACTTTTTATGTAATCCCTAGGCAGTGCTGCTAGCTACGTCTCTGATCCCAGTGGCAATTCCTCATTCTTAGTCCTCTAGACACTGCTGCTTCTCTGGTCCCACTGGTAATTTCTCTTTTTTAGTCCTCTAGAAAATGTTACAGCTGCTTCTCTGGTCCCAGTGGAAAACCTCATTCTAAGTTCTCTAGACAGTGCTGCATCTGCTTCTCTAGTTCCAGTGGTAATTCCTCATTCTTCGTCCTCTAGGCAGTGTTGCTAGTCATTTCTCTGTTCCCAGAGGTAATTCCTCATTTTTAGTCCTCCATGCAGTACTGCTAGCTGTTTCTATAGTCCTGTGGTTAATTCCTCATTCTAAATCCTCTAGACAGCGCTGCTAGCTGCTTCTCTGGTCCAGTCGTTAATTCCTCATTATAAGTTCTCTAGGCAATGCTGCTAGCTGCTTCTCTGGTCCCAGTGGTAATTTTTCATTCAAAGTCCTCTAGACAGTGCTGCTTGCTGCTACTCCGGTCTCGTTGGTAATTCCTCATTCTGCTTCTCTGGTCCCAGGGGTAGTTCCTCATTCAAAGTCCTCTAGACAGTGCTGCTAGCTGCTACTCCTTTCTCGTTGGTAATTCCTCATTCTAGGTCCTCTAGGCAGTGCTGCATCTGTGTCTCTGGACACAGTGGTTATTTCTCATTTAAGGTCCTCTAGGCAGTGCTTCTTGCTGCTTCTCTGGTTTGTTCGGTAATTCCTCATTATAAGACCTCTAGGCAGTGTTGCTAGCTGTTGCTTGCTGCTGCTTTGGTTGGCAGTGGTAATTCCCCATTTGACGTCCTCTAGACAGTGCTGCTAGCTATTACTCCCATTGACAATTCCTCATTCTAAGTCTTCCAGACAGTGGTGCTAGCTGCTACTCTGTAATTCCTCATTATAAGTTCTCTAGACAGTTCTGCTAGCTGCTTCTCTGGTCCCATTGGTTACTCCTCCATTCTAAGTCCTCTAGGCAGAGCTGCAGCAGTGTCTCTGCTCCCAGTGGCAATTCCCCATTCGTAATTCTCTAGGCAGTGGAGCAGCTGCGTATCTGTTTCTAGTGGGGATTCCTCATTCTTAGTACTCTAGACAGTGCTGCTAGCTACTTCTCTGAACCCAGTGGTAATTCCTCATGCTAAGTCCTCTAGACAATGCTGCAGCTGCTTCTCTCGCCCCAGTGCTTTTTCCTCATTCTTAGTACCATAGGCAGTATTGCTAGCTACTTCTCTGGTCCCAGTGCTTATTCCTCATTCTTAGTACCATAGGCAGTATTGCTAGCTACTTCTCTGGTCCCAGTGCTTATTCCTCATTCTTAGTACCCCAGGTACTGCTGCTATCTGCTTCTGTAGTCTTGTTGGTAATTCCTCCTTCTAAGTCTTACAGACAGTGCTGCTAGCTACTACTCTGGTCCCATTCATATTTCCTCATTCTAAGTATTCCAGACTATGGTGCTAGCTGCCACTCTGGCCCATCGGTAATTCCTCATTCTAAGTCCTCTACACAGTGCTGCTAGCTGCTTCTCTGGTCCCAGTGGTAAGTCCTCATTCTAAGTCTACCATACTGTGGTGCTAGCTACTACTCTGGTCCCATTATCAATTTTAAGTTCTCTAGACAGTGCTGCTATCTGCTTATCTAGTCCCAGTGCTAATTCCTCATTCTAAATCCTCTAGACATTGCTGCTAGCTGCTTCTCTAGTCTCATCAGCAACTCCTCCATTCTATGTCCGCTAGGCAGTGCTGAAGCTGTGTCTCTGTTCCCAGTGGTAATGCCCCATTCTTAGTCCTCTAGGCAGTGCTGAAGCTACATCACTGTTCACAGTGGTCATTCCTCATTCATAGTCCCCTAGACAGTGCTCCTAGCTGCTTCTCTGGTCCCACTGGTAATTCCTCATTTTTAGTAATCTAGACATTGCTGCAACTACTTCTCTGGTCCCAGTGGTAATTCCTCATTGTTAGTCCTCTAGACAGCTGCTTCTCTGGTCCCTGTGGTGATTCCTCATTTTTAGTACCTGAGGCAGTGCTGCTAGCTACTTCTCTGGTCCTGTCAGTAATTCCACATTCTAAGTCCTGTAGGCAGAGCTTCTAGCTGCTACTCTGGTATCATCAGTAATTTTTCATTCAAAGTCTTCTGCACAGTGCTGCCAGATGCTAATCTGGTCCTGTCGTTAATTCCCTATTCTCATTCCTCTAGACAGTGGTGATAGCTGCTACTCTGATCCCATTGGTAATTCCTCAGTCCAAGGCCTCAAGCCAGTGCTGCTAGTTGCCTCTCTGGCCCCAGTGCTAATTCAGCATTCTTAGTCCTCTAGACAGTGTTGCAGATGCTTCTCTGGTCCCAGTGGTAATTCCTCAGTCTAAGTCCTCTAGACAGTGCTGCATAATTTCTACTCTGGTCCCGTTGGCATTTCCTCATTATAAGTCCTCCAGACCGTGCTGCTAGCTGTACTGTGGTCCCGTCAATAATTCCTCGTTCTGAGTCTTCCTAACAGTTCGTCTAGCTTCTACTTTAGCCACGTCTTTAATTCCTCATTCTCAGTGCTCTAGGCAGTACTGCTAGCTGCTTTTCTGGTCCCATTGGTAATTCCTCATTCTAAGTCTTCCAGACAGTTCTGCTAGCTGCTACTCTGGTATCGTCCGTAAATCCTCATTCTAAGTCCTCTAGGCAGTGCTTCTAGTTGTTTCTTTGGTCCCAGTGATAATTCTTCATTCTGAATCCTCCAGACAGTACTGGCAGCTGGTACTCTGGTCCCGTCTGTAATTCCTTATTCTAAGTCTTCCAGACAGCCAGCTGCTACACTGGTCCCATTGATAATTCCAACATTTTAAGTCTTCCAGACAGTGCTGCTAGCTGCTACTCTGGTCCTGTCGAAATTTCCTCATTCTAAGTCCTAAAGATAGTGCTGTTAGCTGCTACTCTGGTCCCAGTGGTAATTTCTCATTCTACATCCTCTAGACAGTGCTGCTAGCTGCTTCGCTGGTCTCTTCTGTAATGCCTCCATTCTAAGTCCTTTAGGCAGTCCTGTTCCCCATTGTAATTCCCAGTGCTGCAGCTACGTCTTTGTTCCCAGTGGTAATTCCTGCTTCTTAGTCCTCTAGGTGGTGCTCCTATTATTTCCTTGTTTTAAGTTTTCTAGACAGTGCTGATAGGTCCTACTCTGGTCCAATCGGTTAATTCCTCATTCTAAGTCTTCCAGACAGAGCTGCTAGCTGCTACTCTGAGTCTGTCTGTAATTACTCATTCTAAATCCTCCAGGCAGTGTTGCAATGGTGCAATGGTGCCTCTGGTCACACTGGTATTTCCCCATTCTTAGTCCTCTATGCAGTGCTGCAGCTCCTTCTTTGTTCCCAGTAGTAATTCCTCATTCTTAGTCCTCAAGACAGTGCTCCACCTGCTTTTCTGGTTCCAGTGGTAATTCCTCATTCCTAGTCCTCTAGGCAGTGCTGCTAGCTCTTCTGTCATCCTGTCGGTAATTCCTCCTTCTAATCCCTCTAGACAGTGCTGGTAGCTGCTTCTCTGGTCCCGTCGGTAACCTCTACATTCTATGGCCTCTAGGGAGTACTGCAGCTGTGTTTCTGTTCTCCGTCGTAATCCCCAAATCTTACTCTTATAGACAGTGCTGAAGCTAGCTCAGGCCCTGTGTTGTAATGCTAGCTGCTTCTCTGGTACCGTTGGAAATTCCTCATTCTAAGTCCTCTAGACAATGCTGCAGCTGCTTCTCTGATCCCAGTGGTATTTCCTCATGCTAAGTCCTCTAGACAATGCTGCAGCTGCTTCTCTGGCCCCGTTGGTTACTCCTCCATTCTAAGTCCTCTAGGCAGAGCTGCAGCTGTGTCTCTGCTCCCAATGGTAATGCTCCATTAATAATCCTCTAGGCAGTGCTGCAGCTGCATATCTGTTCCTAGTGGTGATTGCTCATTCTGTGTACTCTAGACAGTGCTGCTAGCTACTTCTCTGATCCCAGTGGTAATTCCTCATGCTAAGTCCTCTAAACCATGCTGCAGCTGCGTCTCTGGCCCCAGTGCTTATTCCTCATTCTTAGTACCCTAGGCAGTGCTGCTAGCTACATCTCTGGTCCCAGGGCTTATTCCTCATTCTTAGTATCCCAAGTAGAGCTGCCAGCTGCTTCTGTGGTCCAGTTGGTAATTCCTCCTTCTAAGTCTTACAAACAGTGCTGCTAGCTGCTACTCTTGTCCCATTGATAATTCCTCATTCTAAGTCTTCCAGACTATGGTAGCTGCTACTCTGATCCCATCAGTAATTCCTCATTCTAACAGTGCTGCTGGCTGCTTCTCTGGTCCCAGTGGTAATTTCTCATTCTTATTCTTCCGGACTGTGGTGCTAGCTGCTACTCTGGACCCATCAGTAATTCCTCATTTTAAGTCCTCTAGACAGTGCTGCTACCTGCTTCTCTGGTCCCAGTGCTAATTCCTCATTCTAAGTCCTCTAGACATTGCTGCTAGCTGCTTCTCTGGTATCGTCGGCAAATCCTCCATTCTAAGTCCGCTAGGCAGAGCTGAAGCTGTGTCTCCGTTCCCAGTGGTAATTCTCCATTCTTAGTCCTCTCAGCAGTGCAGCAGCTACATCTCTGTTCCAAGTGGTAATTCCTCATTCATAGTCCTCTAGACAGTGCTCTTAGCTGCTTCTCTGGTCCCACTGGTGATTCCTCATTTTTAGCACTTTAAACATTGCTTCAACTACTTCTCTGGTCCCAGTACTAATTCCTCATTGTAAGTCCCATAGACAGTACTGCAGCTGCTTCTCTGGTTCCAGTGGTGATTCCTCATTCTCAGTAGCCGAGGCAGTGCTGCTAGCTGCTTCTCTGGACCAGTCAGTAATTCCACATTCTAAGTCCTCTAGACGGTGCTACCAGTTGCTACTCTGATCCCATTTGTAAATCCTTGTTCTAAGTCCTCTAGAGAGTGCTGCAGCTGGGTCTCTGGTTTCAGTGGTAATTCCTCATTCTGAGTCCTCTAGACAGTTCTTCTAGCTGCTTCTCTGGTGCTATTGGTAATTCCACATTCTAAGTCTTCTGGACAGTGCTGATAGGTGCTACTCTGATCCCATTGGTAATTCCTCATTTCAAGGCTTCTAGCAAGCGCTGGTAGCTGCTTCTCTGGTTCCAGTGGTAATTCAGCATTCTTAGTCCTCTAGGCAGTGCTGCTAGCTGCTTCTCTGGTCCCATTGGTAATTACTAATTTTCAGTCTTCTAGACAGTGCTGCTAACTGCTTCGCTGGTCCAGTTAGTAATTTCACATTCTAAGTCTTCCAGACAGTGCTGCTAGCTGCTTCTCTGGTCTCGTCAGCAACTGCTCCATTCTAAGTCCACTAGGCAGTGCTGAAGCTGTGTCTCTGTTCCCAGTGGTTATTCCCCATTCTTAGTCCTCTAGGCAGTGCTGCACCTACGTTTCTGTTCCCAGTGGTAATTCCTCATTCATAGTCCTCTAGATAGTGCTCCGAGCTGGTTCTCTTGTACCAATGGTGATTCCTCATTTTTAGTACTCTAAACATTGCTGCAACTACTTCTCTGGTCCCCGTGGTAATTCCTCCTTCCTAGTCCTCTAGGCAGTGCTGCAGCTGCTTCTCTGGTCCCAGTGGTGCTTCCTTGTTCTCAGTAGCCGAGGCAGAGCTGCTTCTCTGGACAGGTCAGTAATTCCTCATTCTAAGTCCTCTAGACAGTCCTGCCAGCTGCTACTTTGATCCCATCGGTAATTCCTTGTTTTAAGTCCTCTAGAGAGTGCTGCAGCTGTGTCTCTGGTTTCAGTTGTAATTCCTCATTCTGAGTCCTATAGACAGTGCTGCTAGCTGCTTCTCTGGTGCTATCTGTAATTCCACATTCTAAGTCTTCCGGACATAGCTGATAGGTGCTACTCTGATCCCGTTGGTAATTCCTCATTTCAAGGCCTCTAGCCAGTGCTGCTAGCTGCTTCTCTGGTCCCAGTGGTAATTCAGCATTCTTAGTCCTCTAAGCAGTGCTGCTAGCTGCTTCTCTGGTCCCGTTGGCAATTACTAATTTTTAGTCTTCCAGACAGTGCTGCTAGCTGCTACTCTGGTATCATCTGTAAGTTCTCATTCTATGTCTTCTAGACAGTGCTGTAGCTGCTTCTCTAGTCCCAGTGGTAATTTCTTATTCATTGCTTTAGACTGTGCTGGCCCTTTCGGTTAATCCTCATTCTAAGTCCTCTAGGTAGTGCTGCTAGCTGCTTCTCTGGTCCCAGTGGTAATTACTAATTTTCAGTCTTCTAGACAGTGCTGCTAACTGCTTCGCTGGTCCAGTTAGTAATTTCACATTCTAAGTCTTCCAGACAGTGCTGCTAGCTGCTTCTCTGGTCTCGTCGGCAACTGCTCCAGTCTAAGTCCGCTAGGCAGTGCTGAAGCTGTGTCTCTGTTCCCAGTGGTTATTCCCCATTCTTAGTCCTCTAGGCAGTGCTGCACCTACGTTTCTGTTCCCAGTGGTAATTCCTCATTCATAGTCCTCTAGATAGTGCTCCTAGCTGCTTCTCTTGTACCACTGGTGATTCCTCATTTTTAGTACTCTAAACATTGCTGCAACTACTTCTCTGGTCCCAGTGGTAATTCCTCCTTCCTAGTCCTCTAGGCAGTGCTGCAGCTGCTTCTCTGGTCCCAGTGGTGATTCCTTGTTCTCAGTAGCCGAGGCAGAGCTGCTTCTCTGGACCAGTCAGTAATTCCTCATTCTAAGTCCTCTAGACAGTCCTGCCAGCTGCTACTTTGATCCCATCGATAATTCCTTGTTTTAAGTCCTCTAGAGTGCTGCAGCTGTGTCTCTGGTTTCAGTGGTAATTCCTCATTCTGAGTCCTATAGACATTGGTGCTAGCTGCTTCTCTGGTGCTAGCTGTAATTCCACATTCTAAGTCTTCCGGACATAGCTGATAGGTGCTACTCTGATCCCGTTGGTAATTCCTCATTTCAAGGCTTCTAGCCAGTGCTGCTAGCTGCTTCTCTGGTCCCAGTGGTAATTCAGCATTCTTAGTCCTCTAAGCAGTGCTGCTAGCTGCTTCTCTGGTCCCGTTGGTAATTACTAATTTTTAGTCTTCCAGACAGTGCTGCTAGCTGCTACTCTGGTATCATCTGTAAGTTCTCATTCTATGTCTTCTAGACAGTGCTGTAGCTGCTTCTCTAGTCCCAGTGGTAATTTCTTATTCATTGCTTTAGACTGTGCTGGCCCTTTCGGTTATTCCTCATTCTAAGTCCTCTAGGTAGTGCTGCTAGCTGCTTCTCTGGTCCCAGTGGTAATTACTAATTTTCAGTCTTCTAGACAGTGCTGCTAACTGCTTCGCTGGTCCAGTTAGTAATTTCACATTCTAAGTCTTCCAGACAGTGCTGCTAGCTGCTTCTCTGGTCTCGTCGGCAACTGCTCCAGTCTAAGTCCGCTAAGCAGTGCTGAAGCTGTGTCTCTGTTCCCAGTGGTTATTCCCCATTTTAGTCCTCTAGGCAGTGCTGCACCTACGTTTCTGTTCCCAGTGGTAATTCCTCATTCATAGTCCTCTAGATAGTGCTCCTAGCTGCTTCTCTTGTACCACTGGTGATTCCTCATTTTTAGTACTCTAAACATTGCTGCAACTACTTCTCTGGTCCCAGTGGTAATTCCTCATTCCTAGTCCTCTAGGCAATGCTGCAGCTGCTTCTCTGGTCCCAGTGGTGATTCCTTGTTCTCAGTAGCCGAGGCAGAGCTGCTTCTCTGGACCAGTCAGTAATTCCTCATTCTAAGTCCTCTAGACAGTCCTGCCAGCTGCTACTTTGATCCCATCGGTAATTCCTTGTTTTAAGTCCTCTAGAGAGTGCTGCAGCTGTGTCTCTGGTTTCAGTGGTAATTCCTCATTCTGAGTCCTATAGACAGTGCTGCTAGCTGCTTCTCTGGTGCTATCTGTAATTCCACATTCTAAGTCTTCCGGACATAGCTGATAGGTGCTACTCTGATCCCGTTGGTAATTCAGCATTCTTAGTCCTCTAAGCAGTGCTGCTAGCTGCTTCTCTGGTCCCGTTGGTAATTACTAATTTTCAGTCTTCCAGACAGTGCTGCTAGCTGCTACTCTGGTATCATCTGTAAGTTCTTATTCTATGTCTTCTAGACAGTGCTGCAGCTGCTTCTCTTGTCCCAGTGGTAATTTCTTATTCATTGCTTTAGACTGTGCTGGCCCTTTCGGTTATTCCTCATTCTAAGTCCTCTAGGTAGTGCTGCTAGCTGCTTCTCTGGTCCCAGTGGTAATTCCTCAGTCTAAGTTCTCTAGACAGTGCTGCATAACCTCTACTCTGCTCCCATTGGCAATTCTTCATTCTAAGTCTTCCAGACACTGCTGCTGGCTGCTACACTGGTCCCATCTATAATTCCAACATTCTAAGTCTTCCAGACAGTGCTGTTAGCTACGTCTCTGCTCCCAGTGGTAATTCCTCATTCTAAATTCTCTAGGCAGTGCTGCTAGCTCCTTGTCAGGTCTATGTAACCTCTATATTGTCAGCAAGCTTGCACAGGAGCAGAACAACGCCTAATTCCCAATGCTCTGCCTGGGACACCCCTGTTAGGTTGTCAAGTCTCCTATACAGGTATGTACCAAGGAGGGAAAGGGGTTGGGGATAAGAAGAGACAGCCAATTGGTAGGGCTCTGCTAGCTGGTTTCTTCTATCTTCTTTTTTGTTCAGTCTTTCTTGTTTTGAGCTGAAAACATAATAACAATTCTCAGTTATAACATTCTATTTCTATTTATTACTCATATATTCACCTTCTGTTATCAATTCTTACCAGTACTACTCTTGGCTATTGCCTCTCTTCTGTTGTGTTATTCTATTACACTGGTTGTTCAAAGCTTATAGTTTATTTACATGCGTTTATAACGAATTAAACATAACCTTGTTTTCTCTTGCAGGAATACATTTGACACCGAAATGAAGACTATGCAGTGCATTTCCTTGGGACAAGTTCTGGAAGGACTCAGGTAAGTGCAGAGTTAAATTCTTTTACAGTAGTCACTCTGTTTTCGCTAACTCCTATATAATTTTATAGTTCCCAATTAACTGCCCTAGTGACTTAGTCTAGGTAACTCAATAGAAATATGGTTTACAGAGTTTGTTAGTTCATACATTTTTCTTCTTTTAATATCCTCATTAGAATCCAGACTGAGCTCGAATACACGAGTCAGTAGATATATGTTTATTTGAAGACGCGGTGTCTAATTACAGCAACACCGGCGTTTCTTACTTCACCTAAGTTATTTGACCTGCCCGGAGAGCGAGGCGCTTCTCCTGACAGACCAAGCATGCGCAATTTCACAAACCTTCCCTGGGAACACGCCTTAGACATGCACAGAATAGACTGCCCTTCTCACTGGAAACACTTCCTCAAATAGAAAGACTGGCGGTACTAATACGATGCCCGTCGCCTCTACCCTTCACTAACTACCACAACGGAGAACAGGACCAAAGCTCCTTCTTCAGGAATCCTCTCAGGTGAAGTGCTCTTTAGAAGGTTAGCGTGCGCTTCACATTCCAATCGTGTTTGGAATACAAACACTAGAACGCTGCTAAGAGAGGTGAGTTGGCAGACATCTTTGAATTCCAGCGCTGCCAGCTCGTCCTCCAATTCCTTCCATTTAAGGCTAATACGCCTTTCTTGAGATGTTTGTATGTTAAGATACTACCAATTGTTGAGCTATGGTGAGGATACCTCCTGGGGATCCTGACACTCCTTCTCTGGTCTCTTCTCTAAAACCTCCATTCGATGTCGTCTAGGCAGTGCTACAGCTGTGTTTCTGTTACCGGTTGTAGTTCCCAATTCTTTGTCCTTTAGACGGTGCTGCAGCTACGTCTCTGTTCCCAGTGGTAATTCCTCATTCTTAGTCCTCTAGGTGGTGCTCCAAGCTGGAGTACTTTCCTCCCAGTGATAATTCCTTGTTCTAGGTCCTCTAGACAGTGCTGCTAGCTCATACTCTGGTCCCATCGGTTAATTCCTCATTCAAAGTCTTCCAGACAGAGCTACTAGCTGCTACTCTGAGCCCATCTGTAATTCCTCATTCTAAGTCCTCCAGGCAGTGTTGCAGTGGTGCCTCTGGTCACAGTGATATTTTCTCCTTCTTAGTCCTCTAGGCAGTGCAGTAGCTGCTTCTTTGTTCCCAGTAGTAATTCCTCATTCTTAGTCCTCTAGACAGTGCTGCTAGCTGCTTTTCTGGTCCCGTTGGTAACGCCGACATTCTATGTCCTCTGGGCAGTGCTGCAGCTGGCTCTGGCCCTGTCTAGAAATGCTAGCTGCTTCTCTGGGCCCGTTGGAAATTCCTCATTCTAAGTCCTCTAGTCAGTGCTGCACGGGTGTCTCTGATCAAAGTGGTAATTTCCCATACATAGTCCTCTACGCTGTGCTGTAGCTCCGTCTCTGGTCCCAGTGGTAATTCTTCATTCTAAGTTCGCTAGACAGTGCTGCAAGCTGCTAATCTCATTCCAGCTGTAAATCCTTGTTCTGAGTTCGCTTTGCAGTGGTGAAGCTATGTCTCTGATCTCAGTGGTAATTCTTCATTCTCAGTCTTTTAGGCTTTGCTGCAAGCTGCTTCTCTGGTCCCGTCGGTATTTCATCATTCGAAGTATTCCAGACAGTGCTGCTAGCTGCTACACTGGTCCCAGCGATAATTCCACATTCTAAGTCCTAAAGACAGTGCTGTTAGTTGCTTCTCTGGTCCCAGTGGTAATTCCTCATTCTACATCCTCTAGACAGTGCTGCTAGCTCCATCTCTGGTCTCTTCAGTAACACCTCAATTCTATATCCTCTAGGCAATGCTGCAGCTGTGTTTCTGTTCCCCATAGTAATTCCCAATTCTTAGTCCTCTAAACAGTGCTGCAGCTACATCTGTTCCCAGTGGTAATTCCTCATTCTTAGTCCTCTAGGTGGTGCTCCCAGCTGCTTCGTTGCTCCCAGTGATAATTCCTCGTTCTAACTCCTCTAGACAGTGTTGCTAGCTCCTACTCTGGTCCCATTGGTTAATTTCTCATTCTGAGTCTTCCAGACAGAGTTGCTAGCTGCTACTCTGAGCCATCTGTAATTCCTCAGTCTAAGTCCTCCAGAGAGTGTTGCAGTGGTGCCTCTGGTCACAGTTGTAATTCCTCATTCTTAGTCCTCTACGCAGTACTGCAGCTGCTTCTTTGTTCCCCATGGTAATTCCTCATTCTTTGTCCTCTAGACAGTACTCCAGCTGCTTCTCTGGTCCCAGTGGTAATTCCTCATTCCCAGTCCTCTACGCAGTGGTGCCTGCTGCTTCTCTCATCCTGTAAGTAATTCCTCCTAAGTCCTCTAGACAGTGCTGCTAGCTGCTACTCTGGTCCCGCCGGTAACACCTCCTTTCTATGTCCTCTAGGCAGTGCTGCAGCCTGCTCTGGCCCTGTCTTATAATGCTAGCTGCTTCTCTGGTCCCGTTGCTAATTCCTCATTCTAAGTCCTCTATACAGGGCTGCTAGCTGATACTCTGGTCCCGTTGGTAATTCCTCGATCTGAGTCCTCTAGGCAGTGCTGCATGGGTGACTCTGGTCACAGTGGTAATCCCCCATTCTTAGTCCTCTACGCTGAGTTGCAGCTGCGTCTCTGTTCCCAGTGGTGATTTCTCCTGCTAAGTCCTCTAGACAGTGCTGCCAGCTGCTTCTCTGGTCCCAGTGGTAATTCCTCATTCTAAGTTTGCTAGACAGTGCTGCAAGCTGCTACTTTCATTCCACCTGTAATTCCTCATTGTTAGTCCTCTTGGCAGTGCAGCTACCTGTTTCTCCGGTCCCATTGGTATTTCATCATTCTAAGTCTTCCAGACAGTGCTGCTAGCCGCTACACTGGTCCCATCAATAATTCTGTTTCCCTTAGTAATTCCCAATTCTTAATCCTCTAGACAGTGCTGGAGCTGTGTCTCTGTTTCCAGTGATAATTCCTCATTCTTAGTCCTCTAGGTGGTGCTTCTAGCTGCTTCTTTGCTCTTAATGATAATTCCTCATTCGAAGTCCTCTAGGCAGTTCCCCTAGCTCCTACTCTGGCCCTGTTGGTTAATTCCTCATTCCAAGTCTTTCAGACAGATCTGCTAGCTGTTACTCAAACCCATTTCTGTAATTCCTCATTCTAAGTCCACGAGGCAATGCTACTAGCTGCTTCTTTGGCCCCAATGGTAATTCCTCACACTAAGTCCTCTAGATAGTGCTGCTAGCTGCTACTCTGGTTCTATTGGTAATTCCTCATTCTAAGTCCTCTACACATTGCTGCTAGCTGCTTCTCTAGTCCCATTGGTAATTCCTCATTCTAAGTCTTCCAGACAGTGCTGCTAGCTGCTACTCTGGTATCGTTGGTAATTCCTCATTCTATGTCCTCTATGCAGTGCTGCTAGCTGCTTCTTTGTTACCCTTAGTAATGCCTCATTCTAAGTCCTCTTGGCAGTGGTCCTAGATGCTTTTTTGGTCCCAATGATAATTCCTCATTCTTTAAGTACTCTAGAAAGTGCTGCTAGCTGCTACGCTGGTCCCACCGGTAATTCCTCATTCTGAGTCTTCCAGACTGTGCTGCTAGCAGCTACTCTGGTCACATCAGAAATTCCTCATTCTAAGCCCTCTAGACAGTCCTGCTAGCTGTTTATTTGGTCCCGTCGGTAACGCCTCCATTCAATGTCGTCTAGGCAGTGCTGCAGCTTTGTTTCTGTACCAAGTAGTAATTCCCAATTCTTAGTCCTCTAGACAGTGCTGTAGCTGCGTCTCTGGTTCCGCCTGTAATTCCTCATTCTAAGTTCTCTAGGCAGTGCTGCAGCTGTGTCTCGGGTCTCAGCGGTAAATCCTCATTCTAAGTCCTCTACCAAGTGCTGCTAGCTGCTTCTCTGGTTCCAGTGGTAATTCTTCAATCTTAGTCCTCTAGATAGTGCTGCAGCTGCTTCTCTGGTCCCAGTGGTAAATCATCATTTTAAGTCCTCTAGACAGTGCTGCAGCTGCTACTCTGGTCCCAGTGGCAATTTCTCATTCTTAGTCCTCTAGGCAGTGCTGTTAGCTGCCTCTCTGGTTCTGTCGGTAGTTCCTCATTTTCATTCTTCTAGACAGTGCTGCTAGCTGTTTCTCTGGTCCAGTTGGTAATTTCTCATTCTAAGTCCTCTAGACAGTGCTGCTAGCTTCTTCTCTGCTCCCAGTGGTAACTCCTCAATCTAAGTCCTCTAGGCAATGCTGCAGCTGTCTATCTGGTCTCAGTGGTCATTTCTCATTCTTAGCTCTCTAGACAGTGCTGCTAGCTGTTTCTCTGTTCCCGTTGGTAAATTATCATTCTAAGTCCTCTAGAGAGTGCTGCTAGCTGCTAATCTGGTCCTGTTGGTAATTCCTCATTCTAAGTCTCTCAGACAGTTCTGCTAGCTGGTACTCTGATTCCGTTGGCAATTCCTCATTTAAAGTCCTCTACACAGTGTTGCAGTGGTAAATCCTCTTCCTTAGTCATTAGTGCTGCTAGCTGCTTCTCTTGTCCCAGTGTTATTTCTTCTTTCTTAATACTCTAAGCAGTGCTGCTAGCTGCTTCTCTGGTCCCATCGGTAAATCCCCATTCTAAGTCCACTAGGCAGTGCTGCTATCTGCTTCTCTCATCCTGGTGGTAATTCCTCATTCTAAGTCTTCCAGACAATACTGCTTGTGGCTACTCTGGTATTGTCTGTAATTTCTCATTCTTTGTCTTCCAGGCAATGCTACAAGCTGCTAATCTGGTCCTGTTGGTAATTCCTCATTCTTAGTCATCTAGGCAGTGCTGCTAGCTGTTTCTCTGGGCCTGTCGGTAATTCCTCATTCTTAGTCTTCTAGGTAGCGCTGCTAGCTACTTTTTTGGTCCCAGTGGTAATTCCTCATTCTAAGTCCTCTAGACAGTGCTGCCTATCTTCTACTCTGGTCTCGTTTGTAACCCTTCATTCTAAGTCTTCCAGACAGTACTTCTAGCTGCACTCTGGTCCTGTTGATAATTCCCCATTCTAAGCCATCCAGACAGTGCTGCTAGATGCTACTTTGATCCCGCCTGTTATTCCTCATTCTAAGTACACAAGAGAGTGCTGTTAGCTGCTTCTCTGGTCCCTATGGTAATTCCACATTCTACGTACTCTAGACAGTGCTGCAACTGTGTCTCTATTCCCAGTGGTAATTCCTCATTCTTAGTCCTCTTGACAGTGCTCCTTGCTGCTTATCTGGTCCCAGAAGGTATTCCTCATTCATAGTTGTCTATACAGTGCTGCAACTACTTGTCTGGTCCCAGTGGTAATTCCTCATTTTTAATCCTCTATGCAGTGCTGCTAGCTGTTTCTCCTGGTCCTATCTGTAATTCCTTATTCTAAGTCCTCTAGGCACTGATGTTTGCTGCTTCTCTGGTGCGTTGGTAATTCCTCTTTACAAATCTTCCAGACAGTGCTGCTAGCTGCTACTCTGTTATTGTCGGTCATTCCTCATTCTAAGTCCTCTAGGCATTGCTGCTAGCTGCTTCTCTGGTCCCGTTGGTAATTCCTCATACTAGGTCTTCCAGACAGTGCTGCTAGCTGCTACTCTGGTCCCAGTGGTAATTCCTCATTCTAATTTCTCTAGACAGTGCTGCTTGCTGCTACTCTGGTCCCGTTGGTAATTCCTCATTCTAAGTCAATCTAGGCAGTGCTGCAGCTTTGTCTCCGGTCACAGTGGCGATTCCTCATTCTTTGTCCTCTAGGCAGTGCTGCTAGCTGCTTCTTTGGTCCCAGTAGTAATTCCTCATTCTAAGTTCTCTAGAGAATGCTTCTAGCTGCTTCTCTGGTCCCTGAGGTAATTACTCATTCTAAGTTTTCTAGAGAGTGCTGCTAGATGCTATTATTGTTCCGTTGGTATTTCCTCAGTCTTAAGTCTTCCAGACAGTGCTGCTAGCTGCTCCTCTAGTCCTGTCAGTAATTTTTTCATCCTTAATCTTCCAGACAGTACTGCTTTCTGCTTCCCTGGTCCCAGTGGTAATTCCTCATTCTAAGTCTCCCAGACAGTGCTCTAGCTGCGTCTCTGCTCCCAGTGTTAATTCCTCATTCTTTAAGTCCTCTAGAGAGTGCTGCTAGCTGCTTCTCTTGTCCCATCTGTAACACCTCCATTCTACGTCCTCTATGCAGTGCTGCAGCTGTGTCTCTGTTCCCAATGGTAATTCCCCATTCTTAGTCCTCTAGACAGTGCTGCCAGCTGCTTCTCTGGTCCCAGTGGTAATTCCTCATTCTAAGTTTGCTAGACAGTGCTGCAAGCTGCTACTTTCATTCCACCTGTAATTCCTCATTGTTAGTCCTCTTGGCAGTGCAGCTACCTGTTTCTCCGGTCCCATTGGTATTTCATCATTCTAAGTCTTCCAGACAGTGCTGCTAGCCGCTACACTGGTCCCATCAATAATTCTGTTTCCCTTAGTAATTCCCAATTCTTAATCCTCTAGACAGTGCTGGAGCTGTGTCTCTGTTTCTAGTGATAATTCCTCATTCTTAGTCCTCTAGGTGGTGCTTCTAGCTGCTTCTTTGCTCTTAATGATAATTCCTCATTCGAAGTCCTCTAGGCAGTTCCCCTAGCTCCTACTCTGGCCCTGTTGGTTAATTCCTCATTCCAAGTCTTTCAGACAGATCTGCTAGCTGTTACTCAAACCCATTTCTGTAATTCCTCATTCTAAGTCCACGAGGCAATGCTACTAGCTGCTTCTTTGGCCCCAATGGTAATTCCTCACACTAAGTCCTCTAGATAGTGCTGCTAGCTGCTACTCTGGTTCTATTGGTAATTCCTCATTCTAAGTCCTCTACACATTGCTGCTAGCTGCTTCTCTAGTCCCATTGGTAATTCCTCATTCTAAGTCTTCCAGACAGTGCTGCTAGCTGCTACTCTGGTATCGTTGGTAATTCCTCATTTTATGTCCTCTATGCAGTGCTGCTAGCTGCTTCTTTGTTACCCTTAGTAATGCCTCATTCTAAGTCCTCTTGGCAGTGGTCCTAGATGCTTTTTTGGTCCCAATGATAATTCCTCATTCTTTAAGTACTCTAGAAAGTGCTGCTAGCTGCTACGCTGGTCCCACCGGTAATTCCTCATTCTGAGTCTTCCAGACTGTGCTGCTAGCAGCTACTCTGGTCACATCAGAAATTCCTCATTCTAAGCCCTCTAGACAGTCCTGCTAGCTGTTTATTTGGTCCCGTCGGTAACGCCTCCATTCAATGTCGTCTAGGCAGTGCTGCAGCTTTGTTTCTGTACCAAGTAGTAATTCCCAATTCTTAGTCCTCTAGACAGTGCTGTAGCTGCGTCTCTGGTTCCGCCTGTAATTCCTCATTCTAAGTTCTCTAGGCAGTGCTGCAGCTGTGTCTCGGGTCTCAGCGGTAAATCCTCATTCTAAGTCCTCTACCAAGTGCTGCTAGCTGCTTCTCTGGTTCCAGTGGTAATTCTTCAATCTTAGTCCTCTAGATAGTGCTGCAGCTGCTTCTCTGGTCCCAGTGGTAAATCATCATTTTAAGTCCTCTAGACAGTGCTGCAGCTGCTACTCTGGTCCCAGTGGCAATTTCTCATTCTTAGTCCTCTAGGCAGTGCTGTTAGCTGCCTCTCTGGTTCTGTCGGTAGTTCCTCATTTTCATTCTTCTAGACAGTGCTGCTAGCTGTTTCTCTGGTCCAGTTGGTAATTTCTCATTCTAAGTCCTCTAGACAGTGCTGCTAGCTTCTTCTCTGCTCCCAGTGGTAACTCCTCAATCTAAGTCCTCTAGGCAATGCTGCAGCTGTCTATCTGGTCTCAGTGGTCATTTCTCATTCTTAGCTCTCTAGACAGTGCTGCTAGCTGTTTCTCTGTTCCCGTTGGTAAATTATCATTCTAAGTCCTCTAGAGAGTGCTGCTAGCTGCTAATCTGGTCCTGTTGGTAATTCCTCATTCTAAGTCTCTCAGACAGTTCTGCTAGCTGGTACTCTGATTCCGTTGGCAATTCCTCATTTAAAGTCCTCTACACAGTGTTGCAGTGGTAAATCCTCTTCCTTAGTCATTAGTGCTGCTAGCTGCTTCTCTTGTCCCAGTGTTATTTCTTCTTTCTTAATACTCTAAGCAGTGCTGCTAGCTGCTTCTCTGGTCCCATCGGTAAATCCCCATTCTAAGTCCACTAGGCAGTGCTGCTATCTGCTTCTCTCATCCTGGTGGTAATTCCTCATTCTAAGTCTTCCAGACAATACTGCTTGTGGCTACTCTGGTATTGTCTGTAATTTCTCATTCTTTGTCTTCCAGGCAATGCTACAAGCTGCTAATCTGGTCCTGTTGGTAATTCCTCATTCTTAGTCATCTAGGCAGTGCTGCTAGCTGTTTCTCTGGGCCTGTCGGTAATTCCTCATTCTTAGTCTTCTAGGTAGCGCTGCTAGCTACTTTTTTGGTCCCAGTGGTAATTCCTCATTCTAAGTCCTCTAGACAGTGCTGCCTATCTTCTACTCTGGTCTCGTTTGTAACCCTTCATTCTAAGTCTTCCAGACAGTACTTCTAGCTGCACTCTGGTCCTGTTGATAATTCCCCATTCTAAGCCATCCAGACAGTGCTGCTAGATGCTACTTTGATCCCGCCTGTTATTCCTCATTCTAAGTACACAAGAGAGTGCTGTTAGCTGCTTCTCTGGTCCCTATGGTAATTCCACATTCTACGTACTCTAGACAGTGCTGCAACTGTGTCTCTATTCCCAGTGGTAATTCCTCATTCTTAGTCCTCTTGACAGTGCTCCTTGCTGCTTATCTGGTCCCAGAAGGTATTCCTCATTCATAGTTGTCTATACAGTGCTGCAACTACTTGTCTGGTCCCAGTGGTAATTCCTCATTTTTAATCCTCTATGCAGTGCTGCTAGCTGTTTCTCCTGGTCCTATCTGTAATTCCTTATTCTAAGTCCTCTAGGCACTGATGTTTGCTGCTTCTCTGGTGCGTTGGTAATTCCTCTTTACAAATCTTCCAGACAGTGCTGCTAGCTGCTACTCTGTTATTGTCGGTCATTCCTCATTCTAAGTCCTCTAGGCATTGCTGCTAGCTGCTTCTCTGGTCCCGTTGGTAATTCCTCATACTAGGTCTTCCAGACAGTGCTGCTAGCTGCTACTCTGGTCCCAGTGGTAATTCCTCATTCTAATTTCTCTAGACAGTGCTGCTTGCTGCTACTCTGGTCCCGTTGGTAATTCCTCATTCTAAGTCAATCTAGGCAGTGCTGCAGCTTTGTCTCCGGTCACAGTGGCGATTCCTCATTCTTTGTCCTCTAGGCAGTGCTGCTAGCTGCTTCTTTGGTCCCAGTAGTAATTCCTCATTCTAAGTTCTCTAGAGAATGCTTCTAGCTGCTTCTCTGGTCCCTGAGGTAATTACTCATTCTAAGTTTTCTAGAGAGTGCTGCTAGATGCTATTATTGTTCCGTTGGTATTTCCTCAGTCTTAAGTCTTCCAGACAGTGCTGCTAGCTGCTCCTCTAGTCCTGTCAGTAATTTTTTCATCCTTAATCTTCCAGACAGTACTGCTGTCTGCTTCCCTGGTCCCAGTGGTAATTCCTCATTCTAAGTCTCCCAGACAGTGCTCTAGCTGCGTCTCTGCTCCCAGTGTTAATTCCTCATTCTTTAAGTCCTCTAGAGAGTGCTGCTAGCTGCTTCTCTTGTCCCATCTGTAACACCTCCATTCTACGTCCTCTATGCAGTGCTGCAGCTGTGTCTCTGTTCCCAATGGTAATTCCCCATTCTTAGTCCTCTAAACAGTGCTTCTATCTGCCTCTTTGGTCTGTTGGTAACGCCTCCATTCTAAGTCCTCCAGATAGTGCTGCAGCTACATCTCTGTTCATACATCCACCATACACTCCGAACTAAAACACATAGGTAAAAGAGGTCGTCATTTACAACACCAATAGCTCAAACTCTCAAGAACGCTAGACCTATTGCACTGCAAATGCTTGTTTATATTTGGAGCCTTCGAAGCCTTTGAAAATTATCGATTGTATAAATGAACGAAATTCACCCAAACAAAGATGTTACTTTGTCATGAAGAAAATATTAATTGTACCCTCAGCTATCAACTTTGCATATTAAAATTGTTCGATCCATAAGCTCTCGTGCGCTGCTGCCTCGCAGAGACAAGGACGATATCATATAATCATGAAATGCCCTTCGTCTGGCTTACGCTCGTTTTGCCGACTATGCAAACATTGCTTCACCTTCATGCATTGAAAATCATTACCAAGCATCAGTCGCATTATCATTTGTCCCAGTGTGCTAAGTGATGCGCTACAGGTTTGGTCCTGTGGCGGCGCTTGTTAAGTCCCTCCCACAGCTGTTCGAGTATGCATGATCACAGGAGTCCCTCCCTCAGCACCACCCACTGACGCCCCGCCCCTCCCCGCCAAGCACCAGCACGCGCACCAAGCCAGCGAACTCCACACTACTGCCCACCTCCAGCTGGGGCGGTTTGTCCATTTTCACGATCGTTAAAGCTCTTTTTACTGTTTGTTGATTTTTTGGGGGGTTTGGGTTGAGAGAACCCCGAACCCTTGCAGAGCGTGTTTTAGACGCGAATCACAGTAAGCAACGGCCGACAGACGTGCGAGCCCTGCGCGTGCTGCTTCCGAGCACAGCAGCTTCAGGGCCAAGCTGTGCAGCCTTTTGCTGCTTTGCTTCCATTACAGAGTTAAAGAAAATGTGATTTACTAAAACGGCCGAGTCATCATCTCGCTGACAGCCCGCACAGGGAGGTTTTGCCTTGACACTGTCCCGCGTTCGTTGTGCATCACAAGCGTTGTCCTTCATTCATAATTGTTTAGGGACATATTAGACAGGTTCTGCAATAAAGAGATAAGACGGCAATCAATAGTTGTGATTGCTGCCGCCAGATGTGCCATCCTTGTTGAACCGGTGCCCTTGATGCTCATGGCTGGAATCTAGGAGGCAGCCACCGGAGATGTCCTTGTCAAGGTCTTTCAAATCCAATTTTACCCAGCTGATTCCCCTTTTGTGAAATTTCTACCCCGGCATTTACAAAAAAGTACTAGTCAATTGTAAATGGTGGTTTGGTACTGTGGCACATATGATATCTGTTTTGAACGAGTTGTTTATTGTATGCCTGGAGCTAGTAATGTACATGTTAAATGCATTTCACAGCCACAATACCGTTCAAGCTTTTATTTATGCAAATTCATTAAATTACATTCACTATTATATCTGGTAACACTAAGGGGCAGATTTACAAGAACTGACGCATCTCTGCATATTAGTAGAGATGCGTCAGTTAATTTGCGTCAAGCAAAAAAAACCTGCGCCACCATGGATGAGTCGCATTTACAAGGCGGTGCACCTTGGCTCAAGTATTGACAGATGCGTGACACACCTGTTGGCGTAAACGCAACGCATTGCTGGAGTGGTGTCGCAAGCATGACGCAACTCCAGCAATGCTTTGGCATGCCTATTTCTATTATGCTACGTCACTCCTTACGCGTGGGTCAAGCAGGCGTAAGGTTTGACGCAGTGGCGTAAAAGTGACACCGTGAAATCTTGTAGATTTCACTGGGTCACTTTTACGAGGCTTTCTTAAGTCGGAATGCCCACCCTGCATACATTATACCTGAAGCACGTATAGTGTAGCGCAGGGCTTTGCAATGTGACGCATCTCCCTAGATGCGTCACATTGTAAATGTGTCTCAACATGGCGCATTGTTTACGACGCCGCTGCGTCACAAAAGTCATGCAACGGCGGCGTAAAAGTGTTGCCAGGTGTTTGTAAATCTGTCCCCCAGATTTTTATTTGTCTTTCTTTGTATACTGTCAATATGTCACGTTTCTTGGTGTGGGGTTGCAGTAGTCAGTATCTTTTATCTAGAGATAACCTAATGTGGGTGAATACAACCGCTCTATCAGTCTCCAGTCATGAGTCAAGAGAGTGGAGAGTGGATGTAAATGTTAACATTTCATGATTAATGTGGGGAGCCTTAGGGAGCCCCGCAAATGCGAGTGTAGAAGAGGGGAGTAGAAGGATTTTATTTTATCAGAACTGGAATGGCCCGATTAAAAAATGTTTGGGTCCACCACTGACCTGCCGTTCTTCCAGCCTCCTGTAGTCTCTATAACAACAAGCATTGGTAAATGCATTAGGTTTCGTCTTTCACCTATTTGATTAAAAATATATTTTTATCAGTTTTAGCACTGGGGAAAAACTACTGGCGTACATTACAGTGTCTCTTGGAGAAAGTATTTTATACTTCCACAATCTGTAAAACTAAGAGCGTAGAGTATCTTCAGCAAACTCATACAGATCCTGTTTATTTATGGATGGACTATTGGTTCTAAACCACTCCCTGAAATGCCGCAGGAGAGACAAGTCCTCCCAGAATTGGACTGGGCTCGCCTGAACCTGGTTTTCACAGAGATACGGTCCCCCATGGCCTCTCTGGGTGCTAGGGGAGATGAAGTAAACCAATAATAACCCCAGAATTGACGTCCCAATGGCGGCAAAAGTGTAGGCTATAGGAGCCTGAAAACTGTCATTTGAGTATTCCACTTGATGACGTAAAATGATGCCTAAGTGTTGCACATGTAATATGCGATGCAAAATTGTACCTTAATGAACACTGAAACACTGCAAGCGCACCCCAAAGCCCTGCCACCATCAGTCAGAGAAAAACTTTGCAAACTGGCAATTCCTGCAGCTTGAAAACAAATGGAAAGCGTACGTGTATTTCATTTTGTTTCTAAATCTAAATACATCTTTGTGTGTTCTTGGCGGTTACCATGAACAAAAAGCGGTATAAGTAAAAGGAGAAAACATTTACAGTAAGAGCAGACTACGAACTATATGCGGCTCGGGCACAACTTGAATCTGAATTCCGAAACAAAACGTAGTTTGCTAAAATCACTCAACAATATTCTTATATTTACTGTGCCAGGGATGCAATCCCACAGGACATAAGAACCGGACGTAGGTCACATGCAACTGCAACACTCGAAATTCAAGCGGCTATTCATGAAGGCAAACAATTGCTTCTTTGACTCGTTGTCCCCATAGCTCCAACCAGTGAAATGACTGCCATTAAAGCACTTCGGAAAGCACAACGCTGGCAAACAAATGTGTATTGTATTCATGCTTACATATGAGCATCTGTGCACAATGAAGGCGCTTGACGCGTCTTCATTGAAGCTTTCTAAACATCCTGGACATTTCTTAAATGAAAACACAAGTCCACACCAGCCCCTGGAACGTGCAAAGTCAGAGGCTCAACAAAACGATCCAGTCAGTCAGTCAGATAAGCTTTAATTCGGTTTGTATAAATACAACCATATAAGCTGAACAAAATAAAATACATAAAATGACATGACATATAATTCAACAAAATCAAGAACAAATAATTATTCCTATACAAGCCCTAACTTAACTTGCACTGAAGGTGAGTCAAAATTGATACATCCGAATATATACATGTTTAGAAATAGATAAAACATTGTAATATTGGATCATTAAAACCAGTTTTGTCAGTAGTTATCACCATATAGGTGGAGGAGACACTTGACACGGTAAAATGACATATACAGCTACCTAGCAGTAATAAAATTACTGATACAAAGTCAGTTATGAGCTATATAAAACACATTTTCCTAACCATAGAGCATTTGTTTCAATCCATAATAGGTCACGACATCTTGTGCTGACAGAATAAACTAGGTATATGTGCAAAATAGGTTACTAACATAAAGTGGCTTGTGCATAGCAAGAATGAATCCAACTCATGATAGTAAAGTGACTTAGGCAGATATATAAAAATAGGTTATTATCATAAAATGGCTTATACATAACTGTAACATCAGAGCAGGGCACAGTTGACATTATCAAATAGTTATAGATTTCCTAGCAGCTCTGCATTTTAGAATGTATAGTGCTACATGGAAACAAATGTCCCAGCTCTGGAGAGAACAGAGTAGATTCATGGCATCTGCTGTTAAACGGATGTTATATTTTAATAAATGTTTATTGTATTCGTGCTTACATATGAGCATCTGTGCACAATGAAGGCGCTTGACGCGTCTTCATTGAAGCTTTCTAAACATCCTGGACATTTCTTACATGAAAACACAAGTCCACACCAGCCCCTGGAACGTGCAAAGTCAGAGGCTCAACAAAACGATCCATTTGGATAATTGTTGAATTTTAACAGTGGAATGAAGCGCATTTCCCTGCTCTCTGTTGCTCATTGCAAAAACAAGGAGCATACCCTAACGCGATTTTACAGGTGCCATTCAATGACGGAATAATCATGTACACTACCCGTTCTACACTGACATGGCAGAAAATATCAGTGACTTCACAAGACATTCTATAAACAGCGGCAAAACTGTCAAACAGTGTGGGTTCTCCCTGTAGCAACTGTTCAACTGCCCATTAATCTAATTACTATTGCACCACACGACTTCTGAGTACAAGTCGCAAACAGTAGAGGCAAAGAGTGGATCAGTACAGTGAACCAGCACTAAACATATAAAAGCATTTCACTTCTGCAAAAAAACACAAGCCCCTCCCACTTGCAGGAAACACGTGTGTAGCATGCGTGAGTTTTCAAACAGAGCATCGCAACAGGTATAAGACATTTGTGATAAAATACTAAGCCAGTTTCGTGTGGCACTTAACGTTGGCTGGCTACTGACAGTTACATAAGCATAGCCCAGAAAGCAGCGAGTGATTATGTCCGGATGGGGCTGCCGGGCTGAACGTCTCATAAAGCATGGACTCCCTCACATCTTTGTGCAGGTCCCTCACGTAGAGCGAGGCCACCAGGTAACTAGGGGCATTCAGGTTCATCCTGCACAGGGAGGGCAGTACCAGACGCACAACTTTCTCGGTTACGTTTGCCGAAGATGATAAGTACATGCATAAAAACACAACAAAGCCAGCTTCGTCATATATACATTCATACAGAACCATATGTATTGTGTTAAAACAATTCCCCAACTTGTTGTAAAAATGCCGATCACCAGATAAAACAACTTTTCTGTGCCAACCCCTTTGTTACTCTCAGTTTTGGTGGAGTCGGAGACTCTGTCCTTTTACAGCCAGTTGGCCCCAGCGAATCGTAGGCTCTGATTGGTTAAGAACACACCTGAAACCATTGGTTCTTGCTGAAAATGAAAGGAGAGAAGCCTGACAAATACGCCTATTACTATTTTGATAGGTCCACTGTCAAATTGTTTGTGTCGTAAGTTGCCCCACAGGGCTATGGAGGCATCGATTGCTAAGAGACCTGCCGGTATACATGCGCTATATAAATTCCCCTACAAATACAAATACAAATACAAATACAAATACAAATACATCACACGCTCACCAAGTGGTTATCGCTTTTCTGTCAAGCTACTTTAAGTCTGGAGACTTACGTGTGAGCTGCCATCTCACGGCAGATGCCACCTTACTCAGTGACTTTGGTAAATGGACGCAGTCACACAGTGCAAGTCAAGTTTGTGTGGCATTGTGTGTACGTGCAAGCATATTTGGAACTCAAAGCATTAATGATGGCTTGAAGACAAAAACCAGGGGTGGGGCTCAGGGTTGACAGCGAGGCTAGGAGACCTATGCGTTCAAGCCTCGTGTAAAGGATAACATTTACAGTGCGAGTGAAACAGAAATCACTTAAACTAATTAAAGACAGCGGATCGGATGGCGAAAACGTTTGAACAGAAATGGCAGCACTTTAAAAATAAAAGCAAACACAGTACAACGCTATGCAGGCAAAACCTTACAAAAAATAGTTTTTCAAAAGTGGATGGAAATTGTACTTGGGCGATGGGAAACTGATAAGAGAAGGACACGGAGAAACAGGAAACAGTATGCTATTGCCAAAAGAAACAGAGGAAAGGTAAGTGGCAAGCACAGGAACCAATGAAAAGCAAGGGGGCAGTATGTAAGCCCCTTTTAAGATTTATAATAAATACTATAGATTTCACAAGCTCAGTGCAAGCGCTGCGCAGGTGAAACCTGAAAAGCACCACGGGATGTCCCTCAACAGTTGACCAGCGAATGGTATCCGTAATCTCAAACTTTGCTGAGTCTGTTCTGTGCCTTGGTCTACACCATGACTCATAGGGGTCATGAGTATCCATACATTGTTGCAGTTGTCTACTGACCAGCTTTTTTCAATATCTTGCTTATTATAGGGAGTCCTGCTAATAGTTTCTGGCATCTGTATGGTTGAGATTGTTTTTAGCAGCAGTATAGACATAACCTTTATGGCTAAAAGAACAGTGCCTTCACCAACGTAGGTATTAGCTACATAATGCTTGGAAAAAACATCTATAGGTAGATCGAGCTGGGCGCTACATCATAGAAGTTATCGTTAGATTGTTAGATCGCTAAAATAGTTGCAATGTCTGTGTGATGAGAGTTGATGAACATACAGCTTTGCAGTCACTGTAATCTTTAATACTCAAGTAGTTACTTAGTCATCGAGAAAGTTGGCAATACGGTTGCAAATCTCTTGAGAACATAGGGACAGACTAATATTGTTTCATGGCATTATGAGGGTAGCTACTTGCTTTAAAATGTTCCCTAAACGAAACAGAAGATTTTTTTTTTATTTTACTTTCAAATTATGCTGACTTTACTTTGTCAGTCATTATTATTATTATTTTCTCGGTTTAGCCTTCAATTGGCTTGCCTATTTGGCCTAATGTTATTAGCTGTGCCTTGATTCAGTGGTAGCTTAAAGTGTAACATTTATGGCGCATTGGTGTATGCTGGGGAACACTATAACACTAGGTGGGTTGTTCTAGCTTCTTGTTAATTCATATGGGCTGGAATTATGTTCCTTATGCTCACATGACTGAATGGATTTTCATTTGTTTCTTGAGCAGAAAGAAGCTGGCTTGTCTTCTTGGACTAAGGTCCAATGCGTTTTGTAGTTTCCGTCAGTTGACCCTGAGAGTTCTTCCTCCAAACGTCATTTTTGAAATTAAATTTAAAAAATTTAATTTTAGAAAAAATATACTATAACTTATTGCACTATATTATCACGGAGCCCTCGGGAGAACAAAATAATTCCATACATTGCAGACATACGGAATGTAAGTATGTGTTACATACGGAGAGTGAAGCTCAGTCTAGACATGATCACGCTAATGATGTTAGTTTTTGAGAGAACTTTAACAATTGTTCTGTTCCAGTCTTTATTCGGGAGTGTTCTCTTAGTAATAACAAGAACAAGAATGTTTCTAGTTGTTATGAAATAATATTGAAACACGTTTCTATACTGTTCATTTAAGAATGTGTTATTCAATAGCAATTCTGTCACTGTCTTAAATGACATGTGTGATTTGATATGAAATGAGATGAGATTGTGAGGGGCACACTTGTGATTTTAGATGATGTTTTGGTACGAAATCAGGAAAAAACCTCTCTTTAAGGGTGAACAGTTTGTAATATGCAAATGAAAGCTGAAAGAGTGATAAATGACATAATAAGATAATAGTATCCTATAGGTATTACATTGATATTAAGACAAATGAGTCTTGGATCCAACAATTAAATAAAAAAATAAAAATAAAATCATACTCTGTTATTGTTTTCACGGGTTGTACTATAAAAGGAATTTATTATGAACTTATAGCACTTAAGCAGGATGATTTAGAAAAACATGCTGAAAAATGGAAAGATCGGCTGGGCATTGATCCGGATAATTTCCTTGAGTCTTTAGAGCTGGGGCAGACAGTTTTATGTTCTGCTGGGCTTCAGGCTCAGCATTACAAGACAATCTTCTCACTTTATTATACCCCGGCAAAAATAGCACAGTTGGGAGGACATGTGGGAACTAGATGCTAATGGTGTGACTCATCAAATGCTGACTTAGTCCATATGTTTTCTACCTGCCCCCGGCTTGACTTAATAAAATCTTTAATTACGGCTTTTTGTGAACATACCCTGGGTCTTAAAGTTAAGCTAACCCCAACCTTAATGCAGGGGCGGCTGGTGACATTTTAAAGTGGTGGGGCGTAAAATGATTGGTATACTTCACCGTTGCGAGCGAGCGTAGCGAACGAGCCCGAACCCCTATAAGGAGTGTTCGGGGAGGTTCTCCCCCTGAGAAAATTTTGAAAAAAGAGAAGAGAAATGGTGCATTTTCAAGCAAATTTGAGAAAGCAGGAAGGTTAATAAAGCAATTGTGAAAGTGCAGTTATAACATTAATAAAGAGATGTCATATAACATAGGTAGCTGCTTATTCAGTGTATAACCACAGAGCTTCATAACAGACTTCGAGATACAATGCATTTCTGAGTACCTCACTCACAGATGTTTTTTATTTAACAAACTAAACTGGTTGCAAAGTAGCAGCATTCAAAACTGTTTACTTTTTGTAAATGAAATCAGCACGTCTCTCTTTAAGAGCAGCAAACTTTTCAATAACTTTAGTGTTAAAGTCCGGGATTTTCTGAACTAGCTTGCTCTCTACAGAGAGCATTGCCAAAGCATTGAGTCTTTCCTCAAGCATGGTGTTTCTCAGGAATGTCTTAATCCTCTTTAAGGCTGAAAAACATCGTTCTGCCTCGACTGTTGTCATAGGGGTGGTTATGACAATTTTAAGTAAAGCCACTGTCTCTCCAAGTGACTTTTCCATATTAAGTTTATGAATTAAAGCCAGCAAAGACAAGGCACTTGTGGCCTTCCGGTACACAGGCATTGCGTACAGTACAGTCAACTCAGTTCTCAGCTCTTCTTTATTGAGCATAGGATAAGCTCCCACAGCCTCATTCAGAGCACGCTCTGGGAAGTATTCATCATATTTGGCAAACTGTTGACTTTGCAATAATGTGGCACTCACCAAATGTTTTGTGAAAGAAAAACGCTCTTTTGCCTGCACAATTACAATGTCACAGATCTCCTTTGCAATTCGGACCATAGTGGTGATGTTTTTCCTGCGGTTTGCGAAAATAGATTTCTCTGGCAGTTTGCTGTCTAAATTGTCAACCCCATCTCTCACTTTGCTTATGCTTTGTACAAACATAGTAGTATATACTTGCACTTTGACAGTATCTATCTCTCGTGCTTGTAACTGATTGTATAACAGGTCGACAGCTACCATTATATCATGAAATAAAAACAGTAAGAACTGAAACTCTCTGTCTTGTAGTGTTCTACCAAAGCCATGGGCTTCAATCTGACTTTTGTAATCAAACTCATCATTGGCTTCTATGGCTTCAAAACATTTCAGAAGTTCCTCTCTATGTTCATAGATTAGGTTGACTGTACGGATGTTAAAGTTCCAACGAGTTGAGGATCCCCTTGGAACGCTTTTGTCTACAATGTCATGAAGTGCTTCTGTTCTTTTGGGGGAACGCGAGAAGAATGCTGCCATGCCTCCTATATCCTGAAAGAGAATTTGTGTCTCGGTGATCTTTGATACTGCCTGTTGCATAATAAGATTAAGTTGGTGAGCGTAACAGTGCACATAATGAGCATTAGGGTACACATCTCGAATTCTCTTCTGAACTCCACTAAGGCTTCCACTCATTACGGACGCACCATCATAGCTTTGCGCAATAAGTTTTTTTTTTTTGAGGCAGCTCTGGAAAAATTAAGCTCAGTTGACGCAGTATAGCTGCAGTAATGGTTTCTGCACTAGAGTCTCTTAAATGTGTGAAACCATAGAACCTCTCCACAACTTGTCTGTCATTGTCAATGTATCGAAACACTAATACGGACTGTGTTTTAGTGGCCACATCAGTGGTGTCATCAGCCTGAATAGCCACAAAGTCTGTGTTTTGCAATTCTTGCACAATATGGCTTCTCATAATTTCGAGCATACACTCAAGAATTTCATTTTGTATTGTTTTAGAGGTGCCCTTAAAGACTGTAGCACGTGCTAAATGTGCTTCCATATCCTTGTCTATGCTTGCTATTAAATCCACAAGGCCTTTGAATATTCCAGGATTTGGGGAACCTTCCGATTCATCATGGCCTCGCAATGCCAGTTCAAAAGCACCACAGAAACGAATGCAATCAATTATTTTGGATAGAATCTGTCTGTTCCTATCAACTGCTTCATTGTGTTTCTGTATTGCTTTGCGGTATGCATCACTTATCTGCTGCTCAATCGGAGCATCTTCCCCCAACATTCCCAGTCTAGTCAGGTTTTCCATATGCTTTCTTGTGCGTGAATGCTTCTTTATTTTTTCAGACAAATGCTTCAAGTCTGTTACTCCTTGATTTGTCCAAGAAAACTCACCACCAAACAGCAAGCAGGGGAAGCAGAACAGAGAATTTCTTAAAGGGCACCCTGTAAGCCAATCAGCTTTTGTGTACCAGGCGTTTGAGAATGTACGTGTGGACATTTTTCCTCTGTCCTGGGAAGTTTGCTGTAGTTTTAGGTCAGGCCGATGAGGTCCCAATTGCTTTAAATTTATTTTCTCTTGAAGTGGCCGTGCCTGGAATGACCTTGTAATCAGCTCTTGTACTGTATTCATGATGCCGATGCTGGCCTTACCAATATATATTAAAGAAACCTGCCAGCAATCAAAGTACAACATATAAGGTGCGGTGCAATAATATCAAATTTCAGTATAAATACATATATCTTGTGCAGTATCGCAATAAATCTCCAACAGCTCCCCTTTGCACAACATGACTGCTAAAAATACAGCCTTACTGCCTGCTGCCTCTGTGTGCCATAGTGGTTGCTGAAGGCACTGAAACAGACACTGCTTGAGGGATAGATAGTGCTATTAACAACCGTTATTGCCCAAATCACAGGGCTAAGGCTGTTAGTAAATTCCATCCACTGAGGGTACAATGTTCAGAATGTGTGCCTACCCCAACCACCATGTACAGTGACCACACACATAGCTCTAACTCCAATCTAAAAAAATAGCATCAGTTTCCTTACCTTTAACTCTGGTGTTTGCTGGGTCGTAGCCGGGGTGAAAGAGCAGCAAAGGAGGTCTTGTTCTTCGCCGGAAATATGACCAAAAATTTGGTAAGGGTTGTCAAGCTTTAGAAGGTGCTGAAAATAAAAATAACGTGCTGTAACTAGACAAGCATTGCTTTTAAAATACAAGTAATCCCAATGATTTTTACCAGCGTCAGTTCTTCAAGGTAACATAAAATAACTACAGTGTTCTTAAAATATTTATTTTGTTGATGTTCGGGGAAACCAGACTTTTTTTAGTCTGCTACGTTAAAATTATCCATTGGAACCTGCTTACATTTAAATGTAATAATGCTATGATTTTTAGCTTTCAGTATCTTTATGGAATATAAAAGATCAAAATTTTAAATTCAAACGTTTCTACTAAAGACAAGTTTCGAAGCGTTATCTCAGCACAACTCTTGCATCCCCCTCTTTCTCTGCCTGCCATTGCGCTCCATGCTTCTGAAAGGTGATAAAAAACACACGTGAATTTGTCCAATCCTGCAGCAGGTTTTATGACAAACAGCAGAGTAAAAATCTTACAGTCAGCAGAAAAGGACAAAAAAGTTTCATAAACTCAGCAAAGCACAATACAGAATAAAACTCCACCACATCCAACACCACAGCCGAGCCACCCCCATCCATTGAGCACTGAAGCCTGCGCTGCTGATACTTACTTGGGCGCTTCACACTGGGCCTTGGCTAAAGTTATTTCTAGATTGGACCACAGAAATGATGCGACTCTGTCGCTTTTAACAGACTTGACACACTCTCAAACACTTAATGCATCATTTTCTGCAGTTCTAAAGGCTCACGTTAATTTTATTTTTTGCATATTTATATAGCGCGAACTCGACCCGAAGGTATTGGAGCGCTTTACATAATTAGCACCTATTTACATTGCACATTCAGGCATGGGGAGATTAAGTGATTTGCCCAGAATCACAGGATGTGGACGCGACCCCGAGGTTTCCAGCACCAAAGTCGGCAGTCTAGTTGACGGACCACATCCTCTCCCAACTGAAGAAAGTGCCACCTTTTAAGTTCTGCACAGGAAAACATTTTCGAAAGGTGTACTTGTCACTTTTCAGTCGCTGATATTCAGGAGTAAAACTAAATATAATTAGTAGAAACCTTTGCCCAGACGGTGTCAATGCGTCTTAAAATGACATAATAACAAAATACTGCCAAAGAACATGTCGCACTATTGCAAGGTTTTATCAGTGCTGCCACGTGCCAGTCTGCCATTGCTGAATCATTTCTGTGGCCACGATGACAGGGCCAAGTGTTACATTAAGTTTTTGGGGGAGAACGTGTATCTGCTTACTTTTTCTTCTTCTTTTGGAGTACACATTTAGGACTGATCTTCCCCGTTGCCGTACCCAATCTTGCCCCATCGAACTCAAAAATTCACCTCATCGCCAGCACTTTTCAGAAATAATAAAAATACTGCAATGGCTCACATCAAAATACTGTTCTTCTCCCTGGACTCGCCGTCGCACGGCGGGAGCTCTCTCGCCTGCCAGCCTGGCCACAGCGAGGGCCCTGCCGCCTGGGCTCCGCGCCTGCAGATGTCTGACGTAAGGTCACTTGTGTGCACCTGGCGTCAGGCCACGCGGCGCCAGGGCTGCCTCTGCAGGTCTACGGGGAGCGCGCGACGGAGGAACATGTGATGTGCACCTGTTTAAATAAAAGCGGCCTTTTTTTTCCCACAATCCTGGATCAGTGATCGGTGCTGTGCCTCTCTCGCCCAAAACGATTAACATACTCATCACAGGTGTCTTCACATAGTACAGAGGTCACATAAACGCCTGTAGGTCGTTGGTAACTGCTCCCAGGCATTTCTCTGTAGGGATAACGCATGGCTTTGTATTGCTGTATTTCTCCAAATTAGCCAAGGTATGTCAGATGTGCCAACACGTCCCATGCCTCTATCTCCGCAGGACAGGATCTGTTATTGGTAAAATAAAGGTGGCCCAGGGACCCCTGTAATGTGTGAAGACATCTGAAGACTTTGGATCAGAGTAAGAAGAGAGAAGGAGAGAAAAAGGAGAAAGGAGTATGAGGAAAATAGGAAAACAATGACAAATGGCGAAAGTGGTGCTGAGAAAAAAAAGAGTTAAAGAGACCGGAAGTTTAGGGTGGTGGAAGAAAGAGGTATAGAGTGGAATGAGTACTAGGCAGCCCTGGTATTCAGCTGATCTAGCGACGGGCTCTTATGAAAATCTATAGGCCCTTGGACTTTTTATTTTACCTAATTACTCACGGCTAAGTCAACGCAAAAAACATTAATATTAAGCATGTTTTTAACAGTGGCTGTGATGACGCGTGTGTTTACGTGGTAACGTGAAACCAGGTTGACCATAATATCTATCCCTTTCCAATACAGTCGGTCTCTTTCATTTCTCTTGCCTTGTGAGGCATGAAGATGGGTAAACGGCGTGACGAGGCACCCGCCATGGAAATGAAAGAGAACAGTACAGAAGTGGGTCACTGGCATTCGTCACATGTGGTGAATCATTGCTTTACTTAAGCGGGATGTGAGGGGGCACTTTGGTCTAATTTAATGTTGGAAGGTTGCAAAGTATTTCACTCCTTTATTCATGACACAGAGACATTGATTTTGCCGGTGTTATCTAGATGAGCTTGGAGTGTTAATGGCGCACTGCTCGAGACCTAAGTGCGTAGCAGGAAATGAAGCTTAGCTGAAGTAAAGTAAAACACCATCGCATTAGAATGCTGGGGAAACCACATCGAAAACGACAGTACTCACCAATGGACAAGTCAGGGGGGACAACAGTAGAGACTCAGTCAGTGTAGTACTACACAAGAAAATTGTCACCACCACCACCACGACGAGTCGGTCGGAGTCAACACACACCAACCGAGTCACACGACGGGTCCTCCTGTACGCACCGCCGCCACGAGGTGTGTACGCAGAGACAGTGTGGCAGTGGCACCACCGCGTGCGTGATGACACGACAGATTGCATAGAGTGCGCAGCGCACCTCATGGCCAATCACTGTCACTGTGTTCAGACTAAGCCACAGTGATTGGCCATAGTTACGCGGCACCCAATGCAGTTACTCCTAGGCTGCCGAGACTGTCTCAGGCTCTCTCAGCCAATCCAGAGACGCTGCATTAGCAGCGCCTGCCCTGGATTGGCGAAAGAGCACGGATAGGGCTCGCCCGGATACCGAGAGACGGGGCTGCTGCAGAGGCAACCCTCAGCCTCTCGGCCCCCTCCTCTCACTTACTAGTACACATGGCTACAGTGCGGCGAATGCGCATGCTCGTGCTTGTCGTGAGACAAACTTGAGCATGCGCAGATAAATTGCGAGCCGCTGCCGCTGTCAATCAACTCACTGTGTCACTGTCAGTCAGTGCTCGCCTCGCCCCCCGGCCCCACCCCCTTCATTGTCCGATGCTCGCATTGCCTCGCAATATATTCATGATTGCATTGCTGGTCTCAGTCTGCGTGCATGCGTTCGCGGTAAGTGGGGCTCTGCCCCTGCGCCCCATTGGACGCACCGCCACTGCCTTAATGCTTCTCGGGGTTGACAATAGCCAGGGGCATGTCTTCTATTATCGCTTTCTTTTTCTTGCTATGGCAGTCTTGCAGATCTGTGTTGCTGCAGCGTGGCTTAATCAAGCCGCACCAAATTTTCAGCGTTAGTTAGCAAGGCTATTAGTGATGTTTAACCTTGAGAGGGGAATCCAAGAAAGGCGTGGTAAAAGAAGGAAAATTCTTGGTAAACGTATCTGCGACCCTATATATAACTGGAAGGAATCGCAATTTCATAATGGGCCTAGACTTTTGAAAAATGACTGGCATAAAATTACTGTTGTTGTGTTTTCCTCTGTTAGTTTATTTGCTTGTCAGAACCTTATTGCAAAGGAAAATATGTTAGAGCTCCCTCTTAATTTTGGATAACTTAGTGTTCTGATTTTTTCCTTTTCCTTCCATCTTAGAGTTTACTTACAATGTATGTTGGAAAAAAATTTAATTAATTTTGAAATGTCGAATGTAAAGAAGGAATTATTAATCCTCATACGTTACTGAAATGTATATTTATGATTGGTGCTGTTTATAAATTTAAATTTGCTAAATTTAAAAAATAAATAACAAATATATAAAAAGGATACAAGGAGAAAAAACACAGGAGCCACAGGCGTAAAAACATAAAAATTAATGTTAGGATCGCCTTATAAGTTGGCATGGTGTGCATAAGCCGGGTTAGTGCCGGGCTTTCCGAAGCCAAACTGTGCTACTTAAAAAAAAAAAATCAACATTCACACAAGTGTAAACATCCTTGAGCATTAACAAATACAACAGTGTGGGCCTCACTTGTTCAAATTTTAAAACCTTTAAAAATGGAAATAAAAATATTTTTCTTGGAAAAATGTAAAATGGGCAAAAAAAGACAAAATGGATGATAGACTGTGCAGAAATATTGTCACACTCATAGGGTCCAAGTGAACAAGATCGTAGACCATCCCTTAGGGAAACCAACAAGTTGAAGGAAGATATTTAGTCTGAACCTATTAAATGCTAACAAGGCTATACGTTAGTCACCCAAGTCAAATAAGGCTCAATTACGGTTACAGTTTTTATCAAACCATGGGTGAAAATGGCAGATTTTCACAATTTGATGCCTTCCCTTGCAGCAGTAGTGTGCGTTCAAATAATTCTGTTACACCCAGATATATTCAGCCTTAGATACCTTGTCCAGACATAAAAACAGATTTGGACAGCCCAGTGAGGCAAATTGGAACTCGATGTAATTTAAAGGATCGCTCTAACGTTATTCAAGGCGAGACAAGCAATGCGCAGTGATCAATCTATTCAGAGTTGGCTAACTCTTGGACCATTTTAAGACCCACTGTAGCAAAGGCCTTAATCTAATGGTGTCTAGGATACACTTAAGGCCCAACTCCTCATTTATGAGTTAAGTTGGGATACTTTGCGGGACATTCAACAGGCACCTGGCAAACCTGTTCTCCTCAAGCTGAAGGGCTGAGAAGTCCCAGAACTCCCGGATAGCACTACCATAGCAATTAGCAGATACATATTTGGCCTGTTAAAGATGGAGGAGAGCTGTAAATGGTTTCCTCCTCAGCCTGGCACTAAAATCCAGAACTAGCCCCCAAAGCATGCTAACGATAGTCTTTTGGAGGCATGTAGAGGACCCTATGTGTTTCTGTCATCAAACAGATTACCCAGATAATTAAAAGTGTGGGTTTGGGTCATCCTAGAATTATTGCAGAAGAGGGTGATCTGCTTGGCAGGGATGGCACCAACAACCATTACGTAGGAATTTGAATTCTTTATAGATAGATAGGTGTAGTATATTTTAGGTGCAAGTATTGTATTGAATTTTATGACTAAGAAAAATACACCAGCATGCCAGTCTTTGTAACTTCAAACTGTCTGCAACCCTCCATTCCACCCTCTAAAAACCACTACCTGGTCTCATATTACGGGAACATGTGAGCTGTCTAAATTCCGGCAACATTTAGCATAGCGTAGGCTCTAACTGTAGGCATTTGGCTGCTGCAGTCAGTTTTTCCATGACTATTAGGTACTATATTTCATGCATTCAGTCAGTGCCTCTTATTTCCCTTGTTGGACTTCACCCTTTCTGCAGGGTCATCCCTGGACCTTTTGCCTCCCTCCTCCTATTTGTTTGCTGGATTCATTTTTGTTGGCCTTGGGACTCTGTGCATTTTTCCACTGCTAACCAGAGCTAAGTTGCTTGTGCTTTTTCCACTAAACATGGTTATTGGCTTATAACCATTTGGCATATATCATTTATTTGTAATTCCCTAGTAAAGTGGTATTATCTGTGCCTGGGGTCTGTAGATTAAATGGTACTAGTGGGCCTGCAGCACTGATTGTGCAATCCACTTAAAAAAGCACTTTAAACAGTCATTGCAGTCTGTGTGTATGCAATTTTAAACTGACAATTCCACATGGCAAAATGAACCTTCTTTTAAATACATATCAGTCACCTCTAGGGTAGGCCCTGGAAAGTCTAGAAGGCAGGGTGCAATGTATTTAAAAAGTAGGACATGTACGTTTAAGTTTGAAATGTCTTGGTAGTGAAATCCTCGTAAATTCGTTTTTCACTTCTGCAAGGCCTACCTCCTATAGGCTAACATTTGAGTTACCTTATTACATTTTACAAGTGTAATTTCTGAATAGAAATAGGTGACCTGTTCATGTTTGGTGTTTCTGGCATCACAAATTTAAATTCTAACTTATGTTGAAGTTGGATTTTAAATTGCAATCATGAGAATGCCCCTTTTAGAAATTTCAAATTTGGCATCTTCTGGCTTTAGCCATTTAGTGCCTGTAGACTTTCTCTGAGTCACCTGACTGAGTGTAGCTGACAGTTGAGCTTTCTGTATTCCTCCTATACAGCTTTACACAATGGGGAGCTTAGGCGTGACTGGATGGGCCATCACTGGCAGGATGGGTGGGAGAAGTTGGGACCAGCCCCACTTAGCTTGAATAGTGGCATGACCCTGTCCTCCTTGTGTTCTTATTCCTTCTGTACATTGTGTGTGGGGAACTTGCGGGATTGAGCACACGTCTTAAAGTCTCCCTGGCTGTTAGTAGGACTCATTGCCCTGTAGACCTTACAAAGTTCTTGGCATGGTAATTATCCCCTGGGGTCCCAGGCCACCAAGCCATGAAACACCAAAGCACAAACAGTGCCTTCACGCCGACTCATCATAACTATGGTGATATTTGGGTTGACTCATAATGACAATGGTGATATTTGGACTCACTCATAGGCACATGACTATGGTGATATTTGGACTGACTCATAGTCCCTTGGGGAAGCTCACATTCAGATGGTCTTGCTATCCCGGAGTTGGAATGGTATTTATACTGCACCCAAACCATGAGGCAGTGCTTGGCTTACCCAGTTGTTGAAGAGGACTTATCCTCTTCATTTATCCCTCTCACCTGAACGTCTCCACAACCTGCCCAAGCTTCTTCTACATTGGGGCTCTCCTGCAAATCTCTGACGCTCTGGACATCTTCTCCACTGTAAATCCAGCGATGCAGCGAATACCATCCCTGCAACGCTGCACGGTTCTCCTGTAAATCTACGATGCTGTGGATAAGTTCTCCCCTGCAAATCCAGCGACGCCACGAACACCATCCCTGCAATGCCGCACAGCTCTACTGTGAATCTCTGACGCTGCAGACATCTTCTCCCCTGCAAATCCAGCGATGCATCAAACACCGTCCCTGCAATGCCACATCTACAAAATAAAATGAGAAAACATGATTAAGTACCATCCTAAGGGTAGTGCGCTAACAAAAAGTGTATCAACCAAATACTGGTTTTTATGATGCTGAAAATGAGAAAATAGTACAACTCTGAAACATTGAGACATTGTGGGTATTATTTAACGTGCATACAGAGGCCTTGGGATTAGCGGCCAGTGAAATTCTTATGTGCCATTCTTTATTGTGCTGTAGTCTGTGAATCCAAAAGCACACTCTTGGAGCCTTGTGCCTAGAGTTGAACAAACAAGTTGTACCTTAGTGCGTGATGTAATGTGGATACCTGCTAGGCCTGGACATTTCTAAAAACAAGGCACTTAGGGAGTCTGGGGTGGTGTGGCTTGCATGGATCCCACTATTTTATTACTCTACCCAGAATGCCCTGAAAATACCAAACTTTGGCTGAATCACAGCTTTTCCTCATATTTTTGTAAAGGAAAATGCCGGAATCTATAGGGATCCATAAAATTCTAACCACCCAGAGTTTCCACACTTCTCCCAATAAAAACACCACCTCAAATATTCACCAAGTATTATGCATTTAATACATTAAATACATAGTTCCTGGTAACAGCAATTTATTTGCTATGACCATAAATTAGATAAAGCAGAATTTCAAAGTTTCAAAAAGCAGAATAACACTACGCAGATCTTAAATTACAATATATAAAAATCTGAAAATGTTACTCATTGTTCTGCAGAGATGTTTAGAGAGGTCAATTTTATTACGCCCCTCTGATGCCCTGACTATGGTTTTCACAATATTTGTTTCAAAAGATGAATCCTCATTGTATTGACCCTGGCAGTTTTATCTAGATATTAAACCATTTTTGAAAGATAAATAGTCTGTTGTAGCAGCCCTTTATGACATGACTGGCTGTAATGGGACAATGTCAGTCAAAAAATAAGTCGTACCTGACTTGTGATGACTCTGCCCCTGATCAAAGCACTATGCCATTTTGGAATCTGGAGTACTGACACCTACTTATGTATTAGGAAAAGAAAATGTCATGAAAGTTGCCGTCTTAAGAATAAAACAACTTAATTTCCTGTACATCATGCAATCTTTTCACACAGAAAATTCTTGTTTGACAAATCATATGTGAAAGGTGAAGAGAGTTCAGCTAATGCCCATTGAATTCTTGGCCTCGCATCTGTGACTGTGAACTAGTGTTACCACTTTTCACATCAGCTCCTCACACAAAAAATGTGGCATCCCTCAGGGGTCCATCATATTCCCCACTATTATTCAACGTCTACCTAACCCCCTTACCAAACCTGATTAAATCATTCAACGTCACCTGTTGCCACTAAGCAGATGATCTTCAAATCATTTAAAAAAATGAATTGTTTGGAGGACCTCTACAGCTCAAAACGTGATGCCTGCATTTGGGCCAAAACAAATGGATGATAAATAACCATTTAAAGCTAAATACCACAGAGACAGAGTTCATGATCTGCGGACAATGCCAAAAATACCAGCCTAACGCCATATGGCCTAAGGAACATGAGACCACTCCAAAAATATCAAGAGGAGTCACAAACCTAGCTTTAATCATGGATGATTCAGACCTATAATTGATACCACATGCTAATAACATCAACTAGAAGGCCTTCTACACAAAGAAAACACTATGTCGCATCTTCCCATACCTTGCGTACCAACAGAAACTGCCAGCTATCCTCACACTTGTAATCTTCGAGCTAGACAATGCAAACAGCCTATACCTTTGACACACCGCATTCATTATATGTAAATGCAACTCATCCAAAATGCTGCTGCAAGGCTTCTCCACCTTCACTCCAATCTTGCAGTCATTCCACTTGCTACCTATAGCAAGAAAGGCAATGTAAAAGGCACTTTGCACTGTCCACAGAGCCTCCAAGGAAAAGGACATCTATACCTAAATGCTAAATTCAAACAATACACACAAAACAGGACACTGCGCTTCTGGCTTGCAACACTTATCACGATACCAACTTAGTATAAGAAATGTTGAGAAGGGACTGCTTTCTCAGTACAAGCCGCCATGCTCTGAAACTCACTTTCAGGCAGTAGTCGAAGCATCCGGGAGCATATAAACTTCAGAGTACAGTTGTAAACATATAATCACAAAAGACATGGGTATTTGCTTTAGGATCTGCACATCCACAACAGTAGTTCGAAGTTCATCGATATGTATATCTTAAATTTCACATATAGAGGTGCTCAACGGTGTCAACAATACCCACCCATCAGGGTATCAACGCATTTAGGACAAATCCAAATGCTACATATATATACACAGTACACCTTAGCACACCCAAGAAGAGGGACTATAATCCTAAGTTTGTAAAAAAAAAAACAGATGCACAGCAAACAATAGTCAGTATTTCAAGTGTCCTTAAACACAGTCGTATGACAAGAAACTCTCCAATCAGGTCCGGTTGCAGATTTTTTAATGATCAAGCAACAACGCAGAACAGCAGCAGCCGACGCGCGTTTCGCCCTCTGGGCTTTTTCAAGGCTGCAGGAGGATACATATATGACAGTCAAGGTACAGTGATCAGATATGCCCAGTGGTGACCCATTAAGAGTCCATACAATGTAAATACACATTGAAGTGCCCTAGACAACACATTTCTATTGCACATGAATGTACATAGGTCGAATATATCATCCGTTGCATATCCCACCTCCCTAAACTGATTATGCCTGAAACCGGAGGTCTAAGGATACAGTGCTCAAACCTTTTTAAAATTGTGTTTGTAACAAAAAAACACTTAGTGCTCAATCAACAAATAGGAGTAGGGAGGAGCCTAGCGCTTGACCAAGATGGCCACGTGAGCTCTGAGCTCCCGAGACCCTCGCGCCCTCCGTCGACTATCCTGTCTCTAATCCTGTCTGTATGCATGGCATCGTGTAGATGACCTGCCAGGGAGGCGATTGATGCTACCCGCGGTCGGATCGCCCACCGGGAACCGGAGTTATGCATGGCGGAAGATTGCGGCCTATCTCCGAGGAATGCCAGGGGCTAGAGTTGGCAGGACGCCCGACTTCTAGTTGAACAACAACGGCCAGGCGAGGTGTGAACTGTCGGATGGAGGTCCCCGTCCTTTCACTTTCGCTTTCTCTCCCTTTGTCTGCCCTGCCCCTGGAGAGCTCTTGGTGGCTTCATTCTCCTTTGGACGCTCTACATGCTACTCTGGCGGCCCATTGCAGAACTGATCACTCCTGATTCCTCTCGCTGAGGAAGGGCCGTCTTATCTGAACCGACCTGCTTGGTACCAACCATGTCGGGCAAAGCAGAGGTGGATCGGCTGAAGCCTAAATCTACCAGGCGGGGTGTCTATACTCAGGTCAATAATATGGACAGCTATGCTCTGCAGAAGGGATCACCGAGTGGGTCGAGCCAGTCGCCAGATACCCAGAAGGAGGCCTCGCCCTTGGCCCCGGAGCTCTCGCTGCAGGATGTCATGGGCGCGCTTGAAGGGATGCAGACTTCGATTGAGAGGCAGTTTGATGCCCTGGCGCATAAGGTGGATGCCATCTTGGTGGATGTCAACCTGATCCGTGCGGACTTGGGCAAAACGAATGAACGGGTTAAAACCCTGGACCTCAAGACCACGGGCCTCGCCGATGATGTCGCGGAACTGCAGACCGAGGTTCGTAAGCTGAGGACCGAGAGTGATCTCGCCGCCCGCAGGCTGGAGGACTTTGAGAGCCGGGCCAGGCGCAACAACGTGCGTGTTATCGGGGTCCCGGAGTCCTCGGATGAGGCTTCGGTTGACCTGCTCGTCGAGGACTTGGTGCCTAACCATCTGCAGCCTAAGGGTCTTGGGAAGTTCTTTGCGGTTGAAAGGGCCCATAGAGTGCCGGGTGGGAGGCCCAAGGTGGGAGCCCCACCGAGGCCGATTGTCGCCCGGCTCTTTCATTTTCGAGATCGGGACGCTATCCTGCAAGCATCGAGGGCGACGGGCCCGGTCCCCTTCCAGAACGCGTCGGTGAATTTCTATCCGGACTTCACCCAGCAGGTGCAGAGGCAGAGACAGGGCTTTCTGGGGGTGAAGAGGCGACTTCGGGAGAGGGATCTGAAGTATGCCATGCTCTTCCCTGCCAGACTACGTGTGGTGTACGAAGATCGGACATTCTTCTTTGAGTCTCCTGTTATGGCCGATGAATGGCTGGACGCTTTGCCCCGGCGGCGGACGGGAGAGGATACTGCCGCGGATGGGGACAGTGGCCGGGATGGGCAAGGCTGATTTCTCGGAGCCGGTCTGACTCGATTTGACTTTATTTGATGACTTGATTAGAGTGCAGTAAATGCGGAGGGTTGCGGGAGGACGAGGGGAGCTCTTTCCTCCCTTAGGGTGCTTTTTGTAGATGTTGGGGTTTGTGGGGCGACAGGCACACTGCAAGTTGGGGGGGCTTTGTAAGCTGCAGCAGGGGTGCAGGGTGGGGGGGATGGTTGGGATTTTGGGGTTGTTGTTGGGGGGTCTGTTTCTGCAAGGCGTAGTGATCATCTTCGGTATTGTCCCATGGTGGCTCTTCGGGGGGGGGGGGGGTGGGCCTCTTTGTGTTTGGGGATGGGGGTAGAGGTTTAAGTGTTATTAGCTGGAATGTTAATGGTTTGGGGGATCGCATTAAGCGCGGGATAGTTTTGCAACACTTGAAACGGTCAATGCCAGATGTTGCCCTACTGCAGGAGACACACCTTATAGGTAACACGTGCTATGCTCTTAATAGGGAGGGTTATAAATTCATAGCTCATTCGGGATTCTCCTCCGGGTCTAGGGGTGTGGGCATCCTTGTCAGGGCCTCGCTGCCATTTGAGGTGGACTCCACCGTTGTTGACGATAGGGGGAGGTTTGTGGCGGTGGCGGGGAGGTGGGAAGGTAGAACTTTGGTTTTAGTTTCGGTTTATGTCCCTCCAGCCCTGCAGGCCTCCACGTTTGTGGATCTGGGTAGGGCCTTGCTGGATCTCCCGGGGGGTATGTTAGTGGTAGGGGGGGACTTCAATGCTGTCGGCTCTGGGCTGCTGGATAGGCACCCGCCCAGAGACACAGGGGGGGCTCAGAAGTGGCTTCCAGACTTCCTAGACACACTCGGCCTGATAGACTGCTGGAGGCTCCGACACCCCACACAGCACCAATACACCTTCCACTCCGGGGCGCATGGTAGCCTTTCTAGGATTGACTATCTGCTCACTTTGGCTGTGCACGCCCCTTTGGTTTCTGAGGCCAGGCACATGGCGCGTGGCATATCAGACCATTCGCCAGTGTGGGTCAGGTTGGATGTCGGCCGAGAGGGAGGGGGAAGGGTGGCTCCTATTAACCCCTGGTACTTTCGAGATTCCAAGATGCGCAGCGCACTGGTGAAGACAGTTGATAATTTTTTCAAGGATAATCAGGGGTCCGTGGACTCGGCAGTGTCGCTCTGGGAAGCATTTAAGACCGTTCTGCGAGGGGAGGCCCTCTCACTTGTAGTGGCTGCCAAGCGGCGGAGAGATGGCGAGGTTATGCAGGTGGAGGAGGAGATCATGGCTTTGGAAGGAGCGCTAGAGTAGGAGGTAACAGCGGCCTCACTGCATGAGCTGAGCTTGAAGCAAGCCGAGTATAAGGACCTTGTGACAAATGCCGCTAAGACCCTCAGTAGGGAGCAGCAGGGCCGCCTGTATGATGTTGGTGACAAGGCCGGGAAGCTCCTAGCTTGGCTGGATAAAAAAGAACGGGTTAATAGAGTAGTGCCGGAGCTGACAGGTGAGGGGGGAGAGGTGATTGTGGAACCTGAGGGGATTGTCCAGTGTTTCTCGGACTATTTCCGTTAGGTTTATGCCTCAGTGTCGGATAGGCCGCCCGGGGACTCGCGTGACCTCTTGCGGGATATCGCTCTGCCCTGTCTTTCTGATGTAGATAGAGATGATCTTGATGGAGACTTAACGGTCGATGAGGTGGCGGGAGCTATTCGCGCGCTGAACTCGGGCAAGGCCTCGGGCCCGAATGGCTTGCCGATTGACCTGTATAAATTGTTCCCGGATAGGGTAGCCCCTCACCTGCGCGCCATGTTTGTGGAGGCGCGGGGGAGTGGGACCCTCCCGTTGGACCAGAGGCTGGCGGCAATTGTTGTGATACATAAAGATGGTAAACCCCGAGATAAGTGTGCCTCATATAGGCCCATATCACTCCTCAACGCTGAGCCGAAGATCCTGGCTAAAATCCTGGCGGGCAGATTGGTCAGGGTACTTGGAGACTTGATTCACCCGGATCAATCCGGTTTTATTCCGCATCGCAACACCGCGTTGAACCTTCGGCGCCTTCATGGGGTGATCGCCAGGGCTGGCACGCTGCGAGAACCGGCTATTGTGGCGTCTCTTGATGCCACGATGGCCTTCGATACGGTGGAATGGGAGTATTTGTGGGCTGTGCTAGCCAAGTTCGGCTTTGGCCCTGGTTTTGTGAGCTGGGTGAGGTTGCTGTACGAGGGACCCCTTGCGAGCGTGGTGGTAAATGGCCGGGCATCGACTCCGTTTCGGCTTGGGAGGGGGACTTGGCAGGGCTGCCCCCTGTCGCCTCTGTTGTTCGCCCTTGCTCTTGAACCTCTGGCGGCGTGGATACGCTGGCACCCGGATATACGTGGCCTTCGGTGGTCGCCCGAACACGAGGACCGCATTTCGCTATACGCTGATGACATCTTGTTGTATCTTGCCTCGCCCAAGAACTCACTCATAGTGGTCTGTGACGTTCTTACATCCTTCGGTAGGAATTCGGGTCTCGTCATCAACTGGAGTAAATCGTATTTATACGTCCTGAGTGGTGAGGTTCCGCCGGTCCCGCGAACTTGCTCGATCCAGATTGCTCAGCAGGGCTTCGTGTATCTGGGGATCTTTATCTCCATGGACCCCGCTTTGCGGTATGAGAGAAACCTGCTCCCCCCCCTGGCGCGCCTGCGGCGGGATGTTGAGGGCTGGCGGAGGCTGCCGCTCTCCCTCGTCGGGCGCGCTGCCTTGTTCAAAATGATGTCCCTTCCTCGGTTCCTCTACGCATTGCAAAACACTCTAGATTGGGTGCCGGCCAAGTACTTTCGGGAGGTCGAAAGCCTCCAACGGACGCTGTTGGGGGATGGGAGGCCGCGGATAGCGATTGCTAAATTGACGCTTCCATGGTATGACGGGGGTATCGCGCTTCCAGACATCCGACGCTATTACTGGGCCACCCAGTTGTCCGCGATTAACCACGGTTTCTATGGCCCGGCCCTCAGCCCTGGTTATGCCATGGACAGATGGTTGTTGCGCGGTGGGAACTATCTTAGGCCGTTGTACTCGCGGTCCCTCGACTCATCCCTCACGGGGCCCACTGGGGTGGCGGTGCGTGTATGGAAGATGGCGACTGACTCTCTGGGCTGGAAGGATAGGCTCACCTTAGCTGCCCCGTTGTTTGAATCTGAAAGGTTGGGTAGGCTTTGGCATACGAAAGGGTTTGATAAATGGGATTTGATCGGCATTTCCAGGGTTGGAGATATGCTGATTAAGGGTAGGGTGAAGTCCTTTGAAGAGTTGCAGAAGGAGTATGAGTTGGGGGCGTCTGAGTTTTTCCGATATGTTCAGGTGCGCCATGCCCTGCGGTCAGTCCTTGTGGAGGGTGAGAGGGTGCCTGAGTCCTCTCCTTTGGAGGACCGGATCCTTGATGGCCATATGCCGGAGAGCACGATCTCGCTCATCTACAAGAAACTGATAAATGTTCGGGCTGATGTGCTACTGGGGCTGCGGGACCAGTGGACTAGGGACGGACTCGAGTTGGACGATGAGGACTGGCAGTCTGCTGTTTCCTCTCCTAAGGAGGTTGCGATCCCGTCGCGTCTGAGGCTGGTGCAGCTTAAGATCCTGCATCGAGTGTATGTGACGGGGCCGCGACTGGTTCATATGGGATTCTCTGAGGAAGGCCTATGTAGGAGGGGATGCGGTATGGTGGGTACTTTCCTACATATCATCTGGGAATGTGGTGTCATCATGGAATTTTGGAGGCGAGTTCATGCGGTGATGGGGGAGGTGACGGGCATTGCCATGCAGCCGGAAGCGCGGTGTTGTCTCCTGAATGTCTGGGGGCCCACTGACCATGATGAGGCACAGACCCAGTGGGTGACCCTGGGTAACATGGTTGCTAAGAGGGACATCGCGCGCTTGTGGGGTTCCGGGGGGCCCCCCACGTTAACTGCGTGGAAAGAAAATATGGACTGGAGTATGCTCAGGGAGAAGACAGTATATTGCGCCAGAGGCCGCCCTCGGAGGTGGCATGCCATCTGGGGGCGGTGGAACCAATACAGGGGGGGAATATGTCTTGCCCCTGATCTGGATCCCCCCGAGGAACAGCTTTCTTCTTGACCTTCTTTCCAGCTCCGTATGTAGATGTGATGGTTAATTGACCTCTTGGGCCTCTGCTTTTCCCCCTTTTTCCTCTTATCATAGTACTGTGACCGTTAGATGATTGGGGTCCGGCTCCCCCTGAGGGGCTACCACCGTGGGCATTCAGTGTTGTTGCCTTGCTGGGGTTTGTTGTGTGTTTGTAATTATTAAAAATGGAACCTTCTCACTGCTCCTTCAATGTATTGTGGACGATTCTCTATACTCTCCTAATGAAGCTGCCGAACCTCCGGGTTGTCGGCTGAATAGCTGTGTCCAGATTCTTGAAGAAATAAAGGTTTTTATAAAAAAAAACAAAAAAAAAACAAAAAAAACAAATAAGAGTAAAGAACAGAGAGCACATCAACCTGATTGCAAGTTTAAAATACAGAACAGTAATCTCAAATGGCCAATCACCATGAGGAAAGTACACCGTGGCAAGCTTGAAAGTATGTAACATAGGCGGCGGTGATTCGGGGTAAGGAAAAGCCATAGTTTTGACTTGAATCACATAACGTGTCCAGAAATATACCCTGTTTTTATATAGCTGTTTTGCCGAAAATACTTATTTTTTTTTTCAGAATTAATCTTCCAAGTTATGATACATACTCTGCGACTTTGAACTAGCTAGGAGCCTTAACCTCGACTTTCAAGGTGAGAGGAATATCTCTAACACGCAGGGTCGTCCACGGTTTTCTCTGCTCTAGTCATCTGTTTAGAGCCTTATAATTTGGCGTTAGTTTTCTCCATCGGTATTGGTGGTGGCTTTCTCTTCTCGTAGTGAGGCAATCTGCTCCACTTTCAAGCTTGCCACGGTGTACTTTCCTCATGGTGATTGGCCATTTGAGATTACTGTTCTGTGGCCCACTAGAAACCAGGGATGTATTTGGTAGTTATGTTGGGGTGGGGGCTGCCCACTATGGGCAATGCCCCCACTCCCCCACCAGAGAAATTCCAATCTTTCTCCCCCCCTGGGGGGCAGTCAGGGGCAGTAGCTCCCAATCTGACCCCCAAGGGGGCAGAAAGCCCACTAGAAACCAGGGACATTTTATTTAGTAATATTGGGGTGGGGGCTGACCAAAATGGGCATGACAATGCCCCCACCTCAGAGAAATTTTGGGCATGACAATGCCCCCACCCCAGAGAAATTTCAGGAAGTAGCCCCCATTCTGTCCCCCAGGGGGGCAGAAAGCCCACTAGAAATCAAGGGCTTATTTTTATAGTAATGTTGGGGTGGTGGCTGCCCAAAATGGACATGACAATGCCCCCCCCCCAGAGAAATTCCAGTCTTTCTGGCAGAAAGACCACTAGAAGCTAGGGATTTGTTTACATTTGATTTAGGGGTGGGGGCTTGCCAAGTTGGGCAGGCCAATGGGCCCACCCCCCCAAAAAAAGCAACAGTCTTTCTGAGCCCCCCAGGGGCAGATGGGGGCAGTAGCCCCTGGTCTGCCCCTGGGGGGCATAAATTCCATTAGGCACCAGGGATTTTTTTTATGATGTAGGGGTGGGGGCTGCCCAGAATGGGCATGCCAATGCCCCAACCCCAAAAACAATCACCACAGTATTTCTGCCCCCTGGGAGGCATATGGGGGAAATAGACCCTTTTCTGCCCCTCCCGGGGGACAGAAAGCCCACTAGGCATCAGGAAATATATATATTTTTTTAATTCAGGGGGCAGGTCAGCCCAGAATGGGCATGCCAATGCCCACCCCCTCAAAAAAATGCCACTGTATTTCTGCCCATCCTAGGGGCAGATGGGGGAGTGGCCCCTAATCTGCCAGAAAGCCCTCTAGGCGCCAATGATTACGCTGGATTTTTTTTATGCGTGGGGGCTGCCCAGAATGGGCATACCAAGGCCCCCACCCCCCCATAAAATAGCCACAGTATTTATGCCCCCCTTAGGGGTATATCAGGGCACCCCCCCTCTGATTCCACCCCAGGGCGGCAGACAGCCCACTAGGCACAGACTTGTTTTTAACAATGTCTTACCTGTGGATTTTGGGCCCAGCGCAGCCGGCACCTAGGGAAACCTAGAAAACCTGAACATTTTTGAAAACTAGACTCCAATGGGAATCCAGGATGGGGTGACTTGTCTGGCTCCCACCAGGTTCTGTTACCTAGAATCCCTTGCAAACCTCAAACTTTGTAAAAAAACAAATTTTCCTCACATTTCTGTGGTGGAAAGTTCTGGAATCTGCGGGGATCCACAAAATTCCACCCACCCTGCATTTTCCAAAGTCTTCTGAGAAAAATTGTACCTCATTTGTGTGGGTGGCCATAGTGCCCGCAACAGGAAAAGGCCCAAAACGCAAGGTGGACACACCACATTTTCACAGTGAAAACTGACCCATTTTTTTGCAAAGTGCCAAGCTGTAGATTTTGAATCCTAGCTCTGCCGGCACCTAGGGAAATCTGGCAAACCTATACGTTTTTTAAAACTAGACACCCAGGGGAATCTAGGATGGGGTGACTTGTCTGGCTGTCACCAAGTTCTGTTACCCAGAATTTCTTGCAAACCTCAAACTTTGTAAAAACAAAACAATTTTCCTCACATTTCTGTGGTGGAAAATTCTGGAATCTGCATGGGTCCACAAATTTCGTACCACCCAGCATTCCCCCAGATCTCCCGATAAAAATGGTACCTCAATCGCGTGGGTGGGTCAAGTACTTGCGACAGACAAGGGCCCAAAATGTATTGAGGAGACATCAAAATTACCTATCACA